>NC_080162.1:26341406-26941406 GCF_950295315.1 Erinaceus europaeus
AAATCCAGAAAACTAATGATAAAGAGCAAACCAGAAAGTGGTCAAAGAAAAGCACCTCGTGCATAGAAGAACATTACTGAAGAGCTGCAAAGACTCCTCAAACTTTAACAGTGAAACCCAAAAGATAATAGGGATGCATTGGATCGACCTTCTCGTGGTGCATCCCGTGAGTCCCCATTCATTGGGGAAACTGACGATCCTTCCTAGCCGACTGAATCCACATGGATCCCAGTCACTTTCAAAGCCAGCAACAAGCAGCTCCTGACAGCTTTCAACCTGACCTGTTGACTGGCTACGGAAGAAGGGCAGACGCTAGAAGAAGAATAGAACAGTATCTTCCGTGTATAGAAAGGAAGGAAGGAAAAAGGGTTATGAACCTAGAATTTTATATCAAGTGAAAGTATCGGTCAGAAGGAAAGGTAAATAATTTTAAGTGGGCTGGGCGGTATACCGCACAGAGGGTTAAGGACACATCGCACAAAGTGCGAGGATAGGTGTAAGGATCCCAGTTCCAGCCCCCTGGCTCCCCACCTGCAGGGGTGTTGCTTCACAATCGGTGAAGCAGGTCTGCAGGTGTCTATCTTTCTCTCCCCCTCTCTGTTTTCCCCTCCTCTCAATTTCCCTCTGTCCTACCCAACAACAACAACAACAGCAATGACAACAATAACAATAAATACAAGGGCAATAAAATGGGAGAAGTGGCCTCCAGGAGTAGTGGATTCAAAGTGCAGGCAATGAGCCCCAGCGATAACCCTGGAGGCAAAATCATCATCATCATCGTCGTCATCATCATCATCTTAGGCAAGTAAAACCTTAGGGAATTCATCCCCCCTAGCACATCAGCATTATAATTATCATTGAAACTCTTCTGATTAATGAAGATTATCAGATGTAGACCATGTCTCTACAAATGAATGAGGAATAATGAAAACATTAATATATGAATACGCATATTTAAAATTACATAATTTCTCATTTTTAGAAGGTAGACAAATACTTAATATACATTTATATATGTATACTACATATAACAACAAATATATTATATGTAATAATGTATTATGGGTATATAATGTCTACAAAAGTAAAATGGATGAAGGCAATATCATGAAACACAGGTGAGGGAAATAACTATACTGCTATAGTATTCTTAAATCATGCATACATACATAAAAACATTAATGGAAAATAGGTGAAGTTAAGTGTATATATTATAAATCTGAATGTGATCACTACAAACAAAACCATGAAACTTACAGAGAGAACAAACTGGAATCCTAAAAATTACTGAAGTACCAAATAAGGAGGGAGGAGGGGCTGTTGAACAAGGAATAGATTGAAAAAGAAAACCAGAAAATAAATTACAAGATGATATATTTGATCCCAACACATCAATGATGGTATTAAATGTAAATTATCTAAAAGTTCCAATTCAAAGGCTAACAATTAGAAGATTATCTATAAAAGCAAGATCCAACTGCATGTATCTATAACATGCCCACATTAAATATAAAGACACAGATAAATCAAAAGAAAGAATGAAATAAAACATACAACACAAATACTAATTACACAAGTTCGAATGACTACATTGTTATCAAGTATATCTCATAATAATGAATATTCAGGGGTTAAAATGAAATATTGCATAATGACAAATAGTGTAAACTATTTACACCATAATTTCTACAATGAAGATAAAATGTACACATTTCTTTAAGAATACTGTAGAAAAAAAAGATATTGTAGAAACCACCAGAAGTCACTCAAGAGGAAATAGAAAGACTGAAGTAGATCTAATCAATTGAATTTGTATTCATCCAAATTCCTATACATAATAAACACTATGCTCAAATAGTTCTGCTAGTAAATTCTATCTTTAAAAATTAGGTAGAAAAATATACTAAACCTATCAAGATCTTTTGGAAAGCAGAGAAAGAGAAGATCTTTCTCAATTCATTTTGTGAAGTCAACTAAATCTGATACATAAGTCAGAAAAAGTTATTATCAAAGCAGAAACCTACTGACCAATATCCTTCAGGGGCTGAAATACTTTAAAAAAAAAAAAAAGAGCTTCGGTGGTATGTGTAATATGGAACTATACACTATAATCTTACAATCTTGTAACCTAGTAAAAAAAATTTAAAAAGGAGGGGAGGGGAAAAAGTTTAAAAAGGGAACAGGGTGGTGGCGCACCTAGTTGAGCACACATGTTACAGTGGGCAAAGACCTGGGTTCGAGCCCTTGGTCCCCACCTGCAAGGGGAAAGCTTTGCGAGTGGAGAAGCAGGGCTGCAGGTGTCTCTCTGTCTCTCTCCCTTCCTATCACCCCCTTCTCTCTCAATTTCTGGCTGTCTCTATCCAATAAATAAATAAATATTTTAAAAAAAAGAAAGGGGGCCAGGTGGAGGTGCACCTGATTGAGCACACAGGTCATAATGCACAAGGTCCCGGGTTCGAGCCCCCGGCTCCCCACCTGCAGGGGAGTCGCTTCACAAGCGGTGAATCAGGTCTGCAGGTGTCTTTCTCTCCCCCTCTCTGTCTTCCCCTCTTCTCTCCATTTCTTTCTGTCCTATCCAACAACGACATCAATAACAACAATAATAACTACAACAATAAAACAAGGGCAACAAAAGGGAATAAATAAATATATTAACAGAACTAAGCATCACTTATAGTAAAACAGTACTACTAATAATAAATAGTATACTCACGTGTGGTAAAATATATAGGAATACATGCATTACTGTATAAAATGTTTTCATTCAATGCATAAAAATAAAACTGTATTAACAACTATATGATTGAAGTGGGTAGACAGCATAATGGTTATGCAAAAAGACTTTGATGCCTGAGGCATCAATGGTCCCAGGTTCAATCCTCAGTACCACCATAAGCTAGAACTGAGCAGTGCTCTGGTAAAAATAATAAATAAATAAATAAATTTCAATCAATTAGTTAAGTTTACTACAATAAATACTACTACTTACAAAAACTTCCAGGTCACTCTTCCCTGCCTAAAGCCCAAGACTTGATTTTTTTCCCGGAACTGGTCAGTATGAGGGTGTCAACCCCCCTGAGACCAATCCTAATGAAAAGAGGACACTGTACATTTACTAGGACCATTTTCCCAGCCAGCCAGTGAGTCCTGGAGCAGCTTAGAAATGTTCTAATTCTTTGCAAATTGATAAATTCACAGATAGTCAATAAAATTAATTTCCATTAACCAAGTTATCTTTTGATCAGTATATTCAATACTATGTTCATTCTTAAAATGTAGGCTTAGGGGGCCGGGTGGTGGCGCACCTTGTTGAGTGACATGTTGCAGTGTGAAAGGACCCGGGTTCAAGCCCCTGGCCCCCACCTGCAGGGGGAAAGCTTTGCGAGTGGTGAAGCAGGGCTGCAGGTGTCTCTCTATCTCCTCCTTCCCTCTCAATTTCTGGCTGTTTCTATCCAATAAATAAAGATAATTTTTTAAAAATCAAAGAAAAGAAAACAATAAAAAAAATGTAGGCTTAGGAAATGGTAGTAAGGACTAAATTGGGTTCGACTTTGAGACCATATGTATATTGTTCCCTACTGATTTTAATAGAGATAGAGAGAGACAGAGACAGAGAAACAAAGAGCTTCATTCACCAGAGCTTCCTTCATTGTGGTAGGAGTTGGGCTCAAACCTGGGAAGCATACATGGCAAAGCACCACATGCTCCTAGTAATCTATTTTACTACCCCTACTGTATACCCAGTGATTTTTACATTCTTTGATGAGTCTTAACTAAATAATTTCATGGGGTTGCTGAGTGGTGAGTTTTTTAATTTTATTGTCTCTTCTACATTTGTTAGTTGGTGTTCTTTTAAAAACTTTCTTCCTTGTGGGGAGATAAGAAATTGTACTTGTGTTGACAATAACTGACTTGTAAATAATTATTTCCCTAATAAAGCTATTATTAATTTTTTTAAAAAAATACTTTAGTTCTTCCCTTGTCCATTATTTGTTCTGTGATGATATTCCCTCATTTTCTACTTATGGGCTTTAGCTATAAAATTTAAAAAACTGATCCAATAACTCCTCAATCAAGGCTCCGGCTGACTGGGAGTTCCAAAGCTTTCTTTCAGAATTCTGCAATTTCTGCTCACTTCAGGAACTAAACTGCAAGCCTCAGAGTATGTCACATCTCAGAAATCTAAAATAGCCCTATCCTGCACTGCAGACAGATCAACCGAGGCCAAGGCACTTTTCTAAACTAGATAACAATTCAGAAGTGAGGGCAGAAATCCAGAGCACTGGACTAGCTTTAAAAACCTGGAAAAAACACCACCACCACCACCAGAACCAAACAGCAACAGTTCTCAGCATCACCCTCAACTTTTCTCTCCCAAACATACTAAAAGAACAAACATCCATATTTGGACAACTGCTAAGACTTTGGGACATTTGTTTCACTCTTTTATTTGCATATATATATATATAATTTATAAATTGCAGGGAGCTGGGTGGTGGCACACTGGGTTAAGCAAACATATTATGATGCAGAAGGACCAGCACAAGGACCCAGGTTCGAACCCCCACTTTCCATCAGCAGTGGGGCACTTCAAGAGCAGTGAAGCAGATCTGCAGGTTTCTCTCTCTCTCTCTCTCTCTCTCTCTCTCTACTCTCCCACTCCCTCTTCCTCTCCTTTTTCTCTCTCCCTCTCTCCTCCTCTCTCTTTCTCTCTCATCTCTTAATTTTTCTGTCCTATCCAATAAAAAATCTTTTAAAAATCAAATTTCATTATATTCTGCACCTATATTTTTTCTCCCTGGAGCCAGGGCTTCACTCCTGTGTTCTTTCACTGCTCTGGGCCGCTTTTTCATTCAGAGAGACAGGAAGAAATACAGAGAGTAGTAGAGAGACCAGCATACCAGCATTTCCTCTGATGCTGTTGCATCAGCCATGTGGTGCTAGGGCTCGAAGACGGACCACATGGCAAGTCCTTGTCCAGTGAGCTATCCTTCCAGCATTCACATATGAATGCTATTGTTATTGATGTCATTGTTGTTGGATAGGACAGAGAGAAATGGAGAGAGGAGGGGAAGACAGAGAAAGGGAAAGAAAGACAGAGACCTGCAGACCTGCTTCACCACCTGTGAAGCGACTCCCCTGCAGGTGGGGAGTCAGGGGCTCAAACCGGGATCCTTAAGCCCATCCTTTCACTTTGCACCACATGCACTTAACCCGCTGCAGTACTGCCCAACTCCCATAAATAAAATATTTTTTAAAAAGAAATAAAAGTGTATTTCTATGTTAATTATAATGTCATCTGGTGCCTAGCAAAATTAACAATGATTTCTTAAAACCTTCAGAGCAGACTTAGCTGAAGATTTTCTCAGCTCTCCTGGCCTCCCTGGGAGCAGCTACAGCTATCAGGGCAGCAGGCTTACACACTAGGATTTCCTACTCAAGCACTTACTACATCCTCATCTGAAGACAGGTTAGAGCTGCAGGGCTCTGTTCTCTTAACAGGATAGGCCCAAAACAGAAGTAGCTACCCTCAACCAACGAGAGGCAGAACCTGATCAAGATAGAGCAAGCTTCCTTGCCCCTTGGGGGAATGCTTCTGAGTGGGCTCTACGCAGTCATCATGTGGGCCCCATAGCCACTGGACCTCCACGGGCCACTGCAGGAAGCAGCTGGCTAAGTCAGCATGCATTGATTTCCTCCTCCTCCTCCTGTATCACTCTGCAGTTCAGACTATACTTCCTAGGATATACCCCCATTTCTTTCTTCAGCATCTGCTTTCTGAGACACTAGAGTAAGGCAATATTCAGAATTGTTCTGGTGGGGGTTGGGCAGTAGTGTAGCTGGTTAAACACAACATGGCACAAAGCTAAAGGACTGGCATAAGGATCCCAGTTTGATCCCCTGGGTCCCCACCTGCAGAGGGGTCGCTTGGCAAGTGGTGAAGCAGGTCTGCAGGTGTCTATCTTTCTCTCCCCCTCTCTGTCTTCCCTTCTTCTCTTAATTTCTCTCCTGTCTTATCCAACAACAGCAGCTATAACAATAATAACAACCACAACAAGGGCAACAAAATGGGGGGAAATGGCCTCCAGGAGCAGTGGATTTGTAGTGCAGGCACCGAGCCCCAGCGATAACCCTGGAGGCAAAATTTAAATAAACAAATAAATAAATAATATTAATAATAATAATAAAACTAAAAAATAATTGTCCAGGTATGGGCAGTGGTGAACCTGGTTCAGCACACATGCCATTATGTGCACGGAGTCAGGTTCAAACCCCCAGTCCCCACCTGCAGTAGGTAAGTTTCACACACAGTAAAACAGGGCTACAAGTATTTCTCTATCTCCCTATCTGTCTTCTCCCTCAATTTCTTTCTATCCTATCAGACAAAATGAAAAAAAAAAATAGCCATCTGAAACTATGGATTTGTCATGCAGGCACTGAACCTTAGTGATAATACTGTTGGCAATAAAATTTACTCATTTATTTATTTTTCTGATGGTCGCAATTGCCATATTTTCAATATGTCAAAAATGAAGAGCCTTGAACATTAAGGTGGCAGAATTTCTTTTTCTTTTTGGGGGGTGGGGTGAGGATGAGGTGAGGGTGGCAGTGGGAGGAGAAAACACCTTCTGTTCTACTACTGGCCTGGACAGCCTGGCCAATGGAATTTCATTTCTTGCTTTTGTCCACTCACTTTCTCAGCTCCTTCCTTGACACCTGGTCCTGGGTGGGCAATTAGACCAGGCCTAGACAGCCAGTACCCTCCACTCAGGGGCCACAGGCATTTATTCAGGGATGGGCATGTGACCTTAGTAAGCCAAGAAAAGTCGGTGCCAGGAGTAGGTTGGAATCAATGGGAAAGAAACCTTTGCTTCCTGGGCCTGCTGACCCTGTGAGAGCTGAGCCTAGAGCTGTCAGAGGCTATTTCTGCCACCACGTGGGGACAGCCAGCCAGATGAAGTCAACACAGGGACAAAGCTGGATGAAGCGTCCAATTCACACAACACTTGAGTCCAGTCATGCCTGACTCCAGGAAAATGAATCTATAATTTCCCTCTGGCTTTAGCAAAGGTGAGTTGTATTTCTCTCACTCCCAGACAAAAAGTGAGTGCTGGCTAGTGTTTTATCAATAAGTCCTCCTTTTGCAGAAAACCTTGATTCCTAGGTCTGGGCAGTGGTGCATCTGATAGAATACACACATTACCATGCACAAAGTCCTGGGTTCAAGACCCTGGTCCCCACCTGCAGGGGGGAAGCCTCACAAGTAGTGGATATGCATCTTTCCTTCTCTCTCTTTCTCTCTCTCTCTCCCCTTCCCTCTTTACTTCTGTCTCCCTCCTTCTATCAATCAATAAATAAATCAGAAACAGATAAAAAAAAAAAAGAAAGAGAGAAAGGAAGAAAGAAATTGAAAAATGGGGGGCTGGGCAGTAGCGCAGTGTGTTAAGGATACTGGTTCAAGCCTCTGGCTCCCCACCTGCAGGGGGGTCGCTTGGCAAGTGGTGAAGCAGGTCTGCAAGTGTCTATATTTCTCTCCCCCTCTCTGTCTCCCCTCCTCTCTCCATTTTTCTCTGTCCTGTCCAACAACAACATTAATGGCAACAATAACAATAATAATGGCAACAAAATGGGGAAAAATGGCCTCCAGGAGCAGTGGATTAATAGTGCAGGCACTGAGCCCCAGTAATGACCTTGGAGGGGAAAAAAAGAAAGAAAGAAAGAGAGAGAGAGAGAGAGAGAGAGAGGGAGGGAGGGAGGAAGGAAGGAAGGAAGGAAGGAAGGAAGGAAGGAAGGAAGGAAGGAAGGAAGAAATGGAAAAATGGCTGCTGGGAATGATAGAGCCATGCAGGCACTGAGCCTCTGTGATAATCATGGTGGCAAAGCAAAAACCAACCAAACAAACAAAAAACACCCTGCTTCCTAGCTCAGTGGCTCTGCCTGTTTGTGCTCCAGATACTCTCCAGTATGGAAAGATGGTAGCCCAGACTGGATGCAGGGCAAGACTTGCAGAAAACCCAATCAATCCACTGCACCAACTCTTCCTGTCATCCTCCTGTCTGTCAACCCCTGTGTCCACACAGTGGGCTGTGTGTTTCACAGAAAATCAGAACCTTGCTCCTGTACTGTTTCATTCATTACCTTAATAAGTTTTAAATTTTCTGATAGTCCCATTACACGTAGCACTTCATCTTATACTGAGAGTTTTTTGTTTGTTTTGACTTAGGTGGTTGCTGGGGTTTCACTGAACCAGGTAGTCTTCTTCAGATACAAGGAAGGAGACAGACAGAGTAGGAAAGAGACATCACAGGACTGAATCTTCCTCCAATGCAGTAGAGAGAAGACTCACACTTTGTTTCATGTCTAATATGGAGTAAAGCAGGAACACTATTCAGGTGAACTTTTGTTCCTTCCCCAATTTTATTTTAAAGGAGATGTAGGACTGGTGAAACACAGCAAACCATTTCCCTGGTAAGTGAATCTGATCTGCCACCTGGCACACTCCACTCTGGAGGGGAAAATCATACGTCATGAAGAAAACCATCACTTACTGATCCACAGAAGCCTTAGGAAAGTCCATTAGGAGTGTCATGCGTATAGCAGACACCAATAGGGAGATTGCAGCAGTAATGCGCCAGCCTTGTATGCCTAAAACCACAAAGGTCTCAGGTTCAGTCCCAGGCACCACCATGTGTCAGAGTTGAGCAGTGCTCTGGTCTGTCCTTATCTCTCACTCACTCTCAAAGAAATTACTAAATGTTTTTAAAGGCATATGACAGTTTGGTGGCAGTGTACTGACACCTATCTTGGGGAAATACAATAATAATCTACCACCCACCACTATGCTCCCACTTCCTTATGCAGGAATAGCACACAAGAACCTAGGTCACATAGTGAGCATACACAGAAGATGGATTCCAGTTAGAGAGTTTAACTTTATGGAGAGGCTGGCCAGGTCAGCACCACCTTGGTGCCTTCTCAGTAAGAAACAAAACAAAACTCCTTGATCAAACAATGGAATGGATTTTATGAAAAATAGGCTGTTCAGTTTGTTTAAGGCCCCTAGAAACATAACAAGCTTGAACTTTCTATGAACCATTGGCTTCTGTTACATAGAGGCAAGAGAATGGCATAAACATACTGGTAGAATATTAATCTTAATCAATAGGACATCTGCCTAGCACACAGGTACAGGAGTAACAAAAGACATAGAAACTGTGATGTGATCTCTAGGGAGAAAAGTGCCCCTGGAATGTGAATGTTTCACAGAGCAGGAGGTGTTCCTTGCCTGTGCTGTTCTTTATTGGTGATTTTTGTATTAATAATAAAAGCCTTGGTGATTTTTGTTTTAATCATGTAAGTCTTATGAGACTAGAAAAATAAAGTTCTGCTTAAATAAGACAGAGATGTCTGCTTGAGCTTGATTCAACTCACTCGTCTCTCATTCATTCTTCACCGACACCCCTCCTCCTCCAGGACAACTTAATAACGTGCTGGGGCTGTCCCCCCGGCAAGCAATAAAGTCATTTTTTAAATTTTTTATATTATTTATTTATTTTCCCTTTTGTTGCCCTTGTTGCTTTTTATTGTTGTTGTAGTTATTATTGTTGTCGTTGTTAGATAGGACAGAGAGAAATGGAGAGAGGAGGGGAAGACAGAGGGAGAGAGAGAGAAAGATAGACACCTGCAGACCTGCTTCACCACCTGTTGAAGCTACTCCCCTGCAGGTGGGGAGCCAGGGACTTGAACTGGGATCCTCAAGCCAGTCCTTGCACTTCTCACCGTGTGTGCTTAACCCACTGCACTACTGCTGGACTCCCAATAAAGTCATTTTTAAAAAGGAATAGTAGCCACTGCTGGCTGAGTACCCATTCTGAACCAGGTTTTATGTTGGTATCTTCTAAATTCTGCTTCTAAAGACCCCTTCTGTTTCATTTGGTTTAAATCCCCCCTGCTTAACACTGCATTCTATTTACATAACCACTGTATTCTATTTACATAACCACTGATGTCTATTTACATAAATCACTTTTACATTTACATAAAGCACCACCTTCCCTCCAGGGCATTGGTGGTTTAGTGGTAGAATTCTCACCTGCTCCACCCCCTCTCCTTGTCACACCCTGATCCTCTCCTTGTCACACCCTGATTTTCACCAGTCACTTTTCTCTCCACCCTCTCTGCGTCACATCCTGTTCACACCCTACTTGGGAAGTATATATAAAGACAACATTGTTCGTTTTAGTTAGTTGTTAGTTTAGTCTAGCTTGGTATAGATAGCGCTGCGTCCTGCATGAAAAAAGAGATACTGTGTACAGCTCAACCATGAGTCCCTGGTCGTCTGTCTCCCATCAGTGAAGCTCAGCCCGACAGTTTTATACTAGGTCTCCCAAATGTATCTCCTCCAGATCATCTGGAGAGATCACAGTTCTCATTTGACAATTGAGGAAACCCAGATCCAGAAGGTTAAGCAACTTTCCAAAGTTGAAAAATGTTTGTGATAAAGCCAATATTCACATCTAGGTCTAGAAAACATGCTTTTCCCATCATCTCTCTCTTTTTTTTCCACCGACTTTAGTAGGGATCTGATAAATAATGTTTTAGGCATAAAAATTTTAGTGAGGTATAAAATAGTAAGCAGAACTCCAGCTGTCCTCACACTGACCTTCTCTGGCCAGCAAACAGGAAGATGAGCGGGCAAGGATGGCATCCATGTACACACACAAGTCATGCTCAGGGGACCAGGGCTACCCTAAGTGGCTGGAGTTCTTGGCAGTAAGTCACTGAGCGAGCAGCTCTAATTTTAAAATCAGAGTTCTAAGTGATTTTTTTTTTAACCAGAGTATCACTGGCATATGAGGCAGCAGGAATCAAACACAGAACCGGCCTTACATATGCAAGTCTTGTGTTCTACCACTGAACCTCATCCTCAGATGCATGATTCTAGTGAGTAAGCAGTGTTGACAACCATGCTGTGATGTCAGCTCAAGGATCTCAGAACATGAGCATGATATCCATCTTCGAGTGCAATGCAGGGAACAGCAGTACCTACTGACAATGACAGCACAAGTAGGGGCACAGGAAACATAGGATCAGAAGCAGTAAAGGAACTTTACCCCTCTCCACAGAGGATTTTCCAAATTCAAGCAGGCTGTGCCTAGAGCTATTCACCCCATGGGGAAGAGGTTTTGTACCCTGAGGACCATGGCACTGTGGAAAGGTGTAAGCCTGTTTCTGCATCTGAAAATGATGTTAATAATTATATTTTCACACAGTTTTCTGGTGATGATTCAATGGGTGTAAATAATGCATAGACAGTGCCTGGATTTTGCTAAAAATACTCACTAATGTACTGTCTGTTGTTAGTATTCTCATCTCATCTAAATGCAGATTCTACCTGCAAAGATCCATTCATTTTTTACCTGACTCGGTGCATATAATTATAGAGTGTCAGGGCTGGAAGAACTTTCTCAAGGATTCCTATTCAGTCAAACCCCTTTATCCCACAGATGGAAAAGAAAATGAGACCCAGAGAGGTTCACACTTTTAGGAAGGGCACACAGGAGTTAGTGACTGAACCAGACCAGCCCCAACTCACTCAGTATCCTGATCCCCACCACCCCATAATGCACACTTGGCAGTTTCTCAGACTACAGATAATGGTGAGTCCAACAAGAATTTCGGTATATTAAAAAAAAAAAGATTGATTTTGATGTTTGGAGGCTTCATGAAACCAGCAATTTTAATCAATTTTTCAAAATTGCTAATTTCATCCATCCAAGGAACTCACACACAAACAGAAGGGCTGATTGAAATTTAAATGGCGGCTGGCTTGTTAGCTGCAGGCACCAGGCTGGGTATTTTCATATGCAAGTCTGCAACTGTGTCCCGGCCTGGCAGCAAGAGGAAGAAGCAATCTCCACGAGACACTCGAAGGCATTAAGAATTCAGGCAGCCAAAATGAGAAGCAACAACATGAAATGATAAAACAAAGACAGATCATTATTAGCACCAACATAATGTGTTCCTGTGTCCTCCGATCTCATTTAGAGCCTTGCCCGTTGTCTATTGAAACTGTAATTAGGCTGATAGGAACCAGAGGATTAAAGTAACTTTCTCCCCCGAATTGTGGGGATTTCAAATGAGAGAGATGGGGAGGAGATAAACCTGAGAAAGATGTTAATATTCTGGGCTGCAGCTCCCAGGACAGCTCTGGCTGACAAACAATGGCTGGTTTCTGCCCGAGGCTGCCCGGGGTGGATGTTACATCTGCCCACCTGACAAGGATGGCCAGTTCACCTCCCTCCCCAGCCACACCTGGGCACTGTCCTTGACACTTTCTTCGCTGGGACCCTCCTTCCTCCAATCTGACAATGAGCCAGACCTCCCTAGTCTGTTCCCCTCCAGCTTCTGGCAGCCCCTGCTGGTCAGGTCTGTTAGAATACATCTGCCCTCTCCACCCCACCCCTCAATGGCTACAAACTTCCTATCTGGTCTGGGCTTACCTAGGGAAGTCTGGGACTTACCTAAATGACTTGACTGTTAGATAGGTTTGGGGGCTAGGAGAGAGCTTCATCACTACTGGACTAAAGTGAAACCTGAACTCCAGGCAGGCAAAGGTCTGAACCAGTTCATCCTTGGAAAGTCTGAGATGAGATCCTGTGGGCCCTCCACTGCCTGCTTCTTTTGTTTTCTTACAGAGAACTGCTGGTTGCCTTTAGGAGCTATGGGGTGGGTGGGCGGAGGCAGTGACATTAAGCAGCTGAGAACCCTTGGCTCCCTTCTTCCTCCTCCTCTCCTTACACTCAGAATGTCTATGCTCAGAGAAAAAGCACGTGCAAATGTGAGTTTTCTGTCTCTGTATGCTGTACATGTCGGTATGCATAGATGTGTTCATGGGAGCAGTGGGTGTGTGACACAGAAGCTAATGTGTTGTGGGTTGATGATATGAAAGTTTGAAGTCATGTGGGTCAGGTGTTTGTGTGTGAGTGCATGAGCAGGTGTATGAGGGAGTGTCATTGTGTGAGCAGTACTGTGACCATGTGCTCATACGTGTGATTCCACAGCTGTACAAGGTATTCACAAGATCTCTCTGGGTCTATGCGTATCTGTGTGTGCTACATGTAGATGTCATGTCTGAGGTTGGGAAGAGAAGTCATCAAACATACACTCTTCCTAAAACGAAAAACCCCATAACCCGATAGCAATGTGTCGATGACCTTTCTGAAGACTTCATCAAGTAAAGCCATCTTTGTTTATTGGGTTGTTGGAAAAGTCATAGCATATTCTTTCTATGCTTTTCTGTGCAACAATGTGTCATGACATTTCTAACAACCCAACAATTTACCTTGTGCTTTTCGCCATGACTCCAAAGATCCACCAAGCAGTAGCAGATAATGTTGCATGCAGCCTCCTATTCCCAGTATATGGTCACTGGATTCAAGGTAGATTTGCTTAGCATCAGGCTGACTCAGAGATAGCTTCTTTGTAAGCTGGGTGGATGGTGCTTCTCTGGTGGCACCATTGCCGGGATAAAGTGGGATGGCAGATGCATGAGGCTAATGCCAATGTTTAGCACTTAGTAGGTACTCAGCCTATGGCAGCTGTACTTTATAATGTCTAGCAGCTGAGGGTACCAGCCTTTGACTGCCAGACATTATTAGTGGCCACTCCTCTGGAACTGGACCAAACGGGCCTTGGCAGGGTCACCCCTCACCCCCCAGCAGTACCTCATCCTCTATGCCCCATTAGTTGCACAGTGCCCCCAAGTACAACAAGAATGTTTCCTATGCTGTCTCCTCTGCTAAATACTTCTGTGACAGCTTCTTGGCAGGACCAGAGGACCAACATTAACATATGCTAAGAACATGTGCTTCAGGCACCCCACCTCAACTTGGAAGCAAGAGGGAACCTCACCTCATTGGGGCTTTTCCTGAGACCGAAACTCAGGAAGCTGACTCTATAGATGTCCCAGCAAGCATCACCCAGGATGTCAGTTCTAGACAAGTACACCTTGTCATCTCATTCACCACACCAGGACAAGCCAATTACCCTTCTAGAACTTTGCCTGGGCCAGGTTTTGAACATTAAGAATAAGATTGTCACTGGGCCAAGAGATAGCTTACACATTAGAATGCACACTTTTCCATGTTCTAGGACCCGGGATCAGACCTCAGTCACCACAAGGGAACACCATACATGGAGGAAGATTGGTAAACAGTGGGATACTGCATTAGTGTCTCTTCTCTCTCTCTCTCTCTAACTCTTTCCTTTCCTGTATCTCACCCTCTATTTAATGGGGGAAAGAATCTAACAGGAACAGAGGAGCTGTGCAGGTACAGAACCCAATGATAACCCTAGTGGCAAAAGAAATGAGTAAGACTTATTCAGCGGGGAAGCAATTATAGTAGCCAGACCTTCCACCTTCTGCATCCCACAATGACCTTGGGTCCATACTCCCAGAGGGTTAAAGAACAGGAAAACTATCACGGGAGGGGATGGGATATGGAGTTCTGGTGGTGGGAATTGTGTTATGTTGTACCCCTCTTATCCTATTGTTGTTTTTGACGGGTTATGTTGTTTTCGCTGGGCTGGCTTCACAGGTGGGTAACAGAGGACCAGGGACTCATGGCTGGGTTGTACGCAGTATCTCTTTATTCATGCAGGACGCAGCACAATCTAAGACGAGCTAAGCTAAACTCAAGGTAAAGTAAAACTCACAATGCTGTCTTTATATATACTTGCGAAGTAGGGTGGAAAAAGGATGTGACATAGAGAGGGTGGAGAGAAAAGTGACTGGTGAAAATCAGAGTGTGACAAAGAGGGGGCAGATTAGGCGAGAATCCTATCACTGAACCACAAATGCCCTGGAGGGAGGATGGAACTTGTTAACAGTGGTTATGTAAATAGAATGAAGTGGTTATGTAAATAGAATAGTGTTAAGCAGGGGGGATTTAAACCAAATGAAACAGAAAGGGTCTCATGCATACCAACAATTCCCCCTTTCTTTTTAACTAATGGCCATTGTGGGGTGAACAGAAACCTATATCGTACAGGCGTTTTCAAAAGAACTGGCATAAGACATGGAAAACAAAATAGGCGAACAGCAATAACCAGTGTGATGCCAAGAGGAACGTTTCTCGCCTCAAAGGGAAAGGCCTAGCAGGCGAAAGGGCATTTCTTGCCTCTGGGAATGCTTCATGCCTCTGGGGCATCTCTTGCCTCAAAGGGCGTTTCCTGCCTCTGTGGGCATCTCTTGCCTCTTGGGGCGCTTCATGCCTCTGTGGGCATAATCTAATAAGGAGGGGGAGTTTTCTGACTCTGGGGCAGAGCCTGCAGGCGAGGGGACATGGTCTATAAAGTCTCAAGGCAATTGGCTGAAGTTAGTCTTTGAGAAACACAGCAGCGTGTACCAGTAAGTCCGATGGAGGTGTCAGTTCAAAGTAGCTGACCACAGAAGAAAATGCTGGAGGATGAAATGCTGCATGTCTGTCTCGATGGGGAATGTCGGCCACCAGAATTCTGCTTTTCTGTAGAGAGTGATCTTTGGAGTCTGTGAACCTGTTTCTTCAGGTCGTGCCAGGTCTCATCATTGGTTTCCGGGGGCGATGTCAGAGAACAGGATCCAAATGGATTTCCAGGAATTCCATTTGAGTAGATGCTTTTTCATGTGAAGACTTTGACAGCTGAAATTCATTTACTTGTCAAACAAAACTTGTAGCAGATTAGAAGTTTACTATAATTGATAACTCCATTATAATTGGAAGTCCTTTCTAGTACGATTTTAAGGTTGTTTAAACAGTTTAAACTCAATAAAATGTGGAAAGGTAAACAGAAGAACCACGGTTAAAAGCCTCAGGCATGAGAATAATTAACATAATCATTGCACTATCTGCCCCACCCATAACTCATACAGTTTTCAGGATTAAACGTTTCAGATTCATGTCAAGACATAAAAGAGAAATCAAAGGGGGGAAAAAACAACTTTTTGGATTGTTTCTGGATGTCTCTAGAAATCATGGCTGTGTCCAGCATTTTTTTAAGTCAATGTCAAACAAAAATTCAGTCATTCAAATCATTCTCTTATGAAATGCAACTTGAACCAGATTATCAAGATCTCACCATGTAGGATTAAGAATCCCCGGAGGGCGTCCTAGTCCAAAAAGCTCCTCGAAATTCCATTTAGGGTGCTTCTGACTGTTCCTGCTGAATTGCTTCAGGCACCCATTTTTAAAAGTGTCTTCCCATAGAAGAAAGAATCCAATCAGGAGAGTAGAACTAACCACATGTCTCCATACTTGGGAACTGCCAGAGTACTGGAGAATGCTCCTCAAACTAGAGTAGTCCTTCTCCATGGGAAACATTCGAGAAGAAGTCCAGAAAGTCCCAGGGGAAATCCCCATGCATATCCCAAGGTCTACGATCACGGTCATAAAGAACCAAACTGTGGCCCAGAGCAAAATGTAGTCCTTTTCCTCAGGAAACATGGGAGAGGGAATCCAGAAAGTCCAAGGAGAAATCTCCGTGCATCTCCCAAGCTCTATGATCCCAGTCATAAGAAACCAAAGTTCCCGGTGAGGGAAACAAAGTTTGGCCCAGAGCAAAATGTTCCAGAGACAGAGTAACTGTCTCATGATGAAACAGTAGAGGCTTTGGCAAACCTCTTCATAAGTAGAAGAGAAGACCATAGTGCATAGGTAGGCAAAGTCTTCACTTATCTGGGAGTTGCACAGGTCCGGCCCCACGTTGGGCGCCATATGTTGTTTTCGACGGGTTATGTTGTTTTCGCCGGGCTGGCTTCACGGGCGGGTAACAGAGGACCAGGGACTCATGGCTGGGTTGTACGCAGTATCTCTTTATTCATGCAGGACGCAGCACAATCTAAGACGAGCTAAGCTAAACTCAAGGTAAAGTAAAACTCACAATGCTGTCTTTATATATACTTGCGAAGTAGGGTGGAAAAAGGATGTGACATAGAGAGGGTGGAGAGAAAAGTGACTGGTGAAAATCAGAGTGTGACAAAGAGGGGCAGATTAGGCGAGAATCCTATCACTGAACCACAAATGCCCTGGAGGGAGGATGGAACTTGTTAACAGTGGTTATGTAAATAGAATGAAGTGGTTATGTAAATAGAATAGTGTTAAGCAGGGGGGATTTAAACCAAATGAAACAGAAAGGGTCTCATGCATACCAACATCCTATGGTTTTTTCAGTGTTTCCTT
Source organism: Erinaceus europaeus (assembly GCF_950295315.1). NCBI lineage: Eukaryota > Metazoa > Chordata > Mammalia > Eulipotyphla > Erinaceidae > Erinaceus > Erinaceus europaeus. The sequence goes on from NC_080162.1 coordinate 26,358,626, forward strand.
TTTTATAAATAAAATTTAAAAAAAGAAAAAGAAAAGAGTAAGACTGAAAAGACACACCCATACCCCAGAAGGACTTCCAGTCAAATGAGAAATTCTAATTAAATCATGGTGAAGGTAGGGATCCCTGTACATTGTGTTCAGGGTATCTGCCCTCACTGGGCTAGCCTGTCATGCAATCCAAGGGAAGACTATGGCCAGACACATGGCAGTCATGGTTCATGGCTTCAGGAAGAACCTCTCCTTGTTGCATTAGAATTTTATTTTCTCTCTATCTCTCTCTCCTTCCCTTCCTCCCTCTCTTCCTCCCTCTCTCATCTTTAGTGTGGCATCACAAATGAATGAACTGAGTTTCATATAGGTACAATATGTTAGAACAACCTCCTCTACCCAATTTCCAATTTTAAAAACTTTTTTATTTATAAAAAAGAAACATTGACTAAACAATAGGATAAGAGGGGTACAACTTCACACAATTCTCACCACCAGAACTCTGTATCCCATCCCCTCCCCTGATAGCTTTCCTATTCTTTAACACTCTGGGACTATGGACCCAAGGTCCTTGTGGGATGCAGAAGGTTGAAGGTCTGGCTTCTGTAATTGCTTCACCGCTGAACATGGGCATAGACAGGTTGATCCATACTCCCAACCTGTCTTTCTCTTTCCCTATTGGGGAAGGGCTCTGGGAAAGTAGAGCTCCAGGACACATTGGTGGGGTTGTCTGTCCAGGGAAGTCTGGTTGGCATCCTGCTAGCATCTGGAACCTGGTGGTTGAAAAGAGAGTTAAGATACAAAGCCAAACAAATTGTTGACTAATCATGGACCTAAAGGCTGGAATAGTGCAGGTGAGAGTTGGGGGTGTCTCTGTTTTGTAGATAGCTAGTAGGCATATTTTACTTACATTCCAAAGGGACTGTGGCTATACTAGTGTTGTTTGTTTGTTTGTTTGTTTGTTTTTTGCCTGAGCCTGAAATCTGAAATGCAGGTGGATCATAATTATTGTCTGAGGAGATGATGTCATGGCTGGAAAAAGGACCAGAAAGCTGGATCAGGGGAGAGAGTAGCTCCCAAATATGGGAAAGGTCTATATATTATTGACTGTAAACCCCATCAGTTTGATGTGATCTGGGGCCCATATTCAGCTTAGGAGCCTATGTGACCTCTGCGTCCCTGTAGATCTGAGCTCACATTCTGTGGTCATAAGTAGGAACGTTCCAAGCTGCCTCAATATCAGGACCCATCTTCCTCAGGTGTAGCATAGAGTATATTGTCCAGCCTCCCTTTGGAGAATGGAATATTCTCTACCATTGTTGATACAAGTTGAGGACAAGGTCCTATGGGGGCCCACAAAGGGGTCTATTGTTTTGTTCCTGATAGATGTGATCAGTAGCAATGGAGAGAGGGATTTATTCAAGGCCTAGGCCCATCATGTCTGTTTGGAAATCTCAGGACTTCCCAGTTAGGGGCCCAGCTGATAGAATGGCCTGGTAGTGACTAAAGAGTCATCATTAAAGTAGGCCAGTCTCTTGCCCTTATTCAACTTTTGCAGTCCTTGCTTTGATAAGGTTAGCTTTGAAGTGAGTGGGAGAACTGTAATAGGAAGCAGGTGAGGAGAATATCTAAGTCTAAGTGGGCACTATTTCATTATAAACTTGATACTGACTCACTACAGAATATCGTGCATTTTTGCTTCAGGTATACATTTTTCCCTAATTTATGGATACATATGAATATATGCTTTATCTTACGGGAACTAGTCTATATCTGTTGGTCGTCATTTCTTCTTTGGCTAATTCTGCTTCTGTTTCTATCCGTGTTGGTCATCACACCAGGTTCCCTTGCATTGCTTAACGCTGTGGTCTGTTTACATAATCATTGTGTTGTCTGAGACCCACCCTGCCTGCAGGGCATTGGTTTAATCCCCACTGGTTATAAGGAAGCTTGCTCTCTCCACCCACTCTCCTATGTATATCCTTTTCTGACCTAGCATTTCCGCTTCAGAAGGTATAAATGCAGATCAATAAAGCCAGCATGGCATTGTGTTCCCTCTCAGCCATGAGTTCCTGGTCATCTCTCTCCTGCCTGCGAAGCTAGCCCGAAGCTAGCCCGGCATATATCTAGGTTTTGGGACTTTGTTAGCAAGTGAACCTCCTGGAATGGAATTAGAGAATATTATGAAAGGAAAGGTCTCACCAGAGTAATGAGGGTGAAGGGTTGACATTCCATGCCTGATGTCTCTGTACACAGTCTGAAGTGAAGCATGCTGAGGTGGTACTCATTGTATCGATTCAGTTGGGATCAGCGGATGCAACATCATTTGAACTGAGAGAAGCTTGCAGGAAAGTGAGCCCCACCCTAGAGGTTCCAGGACTGGGGGGAGATATCGGCCCTATAGAGGAAGCGGGAGGTTCCTGCTGTCTTAGGATTTATAAGACAATAGATATTTATTGCTATAATCATATTGTTTGGCAATTGGGTTAACTTTGAAATATCCCTTTGTTAGGATTTGCTGTATCATACACAACATCACCATAATCTATGTCCTTTGACATTTTCTGTATATAGCTGTGCTACCGGTTGCTTCTGTTCTCCCAGGACTAAGCTTTTAAGAGAGTCAACATACCAAAGACCCAGCCTACATATTAAAAAGACTCAAGCCTGTGATTTAAAAATTTTGAGCATTCAATCAGTTTTTCCCTCTCATATTAATTAGTGATTTATCTGACTACAGATTGGTAGAAGTGTACATAAACAACATTCCCACCACCAAAAGACTGTGTCCCATCCCATCCCCCCCTTCCCTTTGCCCCCACCCCATGAAGCTGAACATCCAACCTCACCCTCAACCCAGGGTTTTTACTTTGGTGCCCTACTCCAATGTGCCCAATTTTTATGCTTTGTTTTTTAAAAAATAAGCAAGAGGAAGAGAGTCAGAGAGGGGATACCCCACAACACTATACATCAATCATGGGGCTTCCCTATGTTGTCGATGGTGCTTCAATGTGATACAAAAGCTCAAGCCCAAGGCCTCAAACATATTCAGTTGTGTGCTCTACAGAGTGAGCTATCTCTAGCCATCAGTCTCTCTTTTTTTAATAGTATTTTAAAACAGATTTAATTATATTTAAATATATTTTGTTGTTTTTGTAATATTTCATAAAATTATCACTTGATATAGTCACAGCATTGCCAAAAGTGATGCCACTCACTGTAATAGGACACCAGGTAGAGGTGTTTTCCAACCCTCATGAGCCCACATGATATCCCTTGTAATCAGTCACAAATGACTTTAAACACTACGGAACTAACTTTGGTAATGAACAACTTGTTAAACATGTTTCTTCCAAATTCCTCTTGAATCAGGTATTTCAGTACAAGATCACTTTAACAAACTCTGTTACATATCACCTCTGGAGGGAAAAAAAACAAGAATAAGCCTCACTTAGACAATTAGACAGTTGCCGGGCTACCTTCGCAGGCAGGAGACAGACGACCAGAGACTCATGGCTGAGCTGTACGCAGTATCTCTTTATTCATGCGGAATGCAGCACAATCTAAGCTAAGCTAAACTAACTATAATCACAATCCTGTCCTTATATATATATGTATATACTTGCCAAGTAGGGTACAAACAGGATGTGATGCAGAGAGAGGGGAGCGAAAAGAGATTGGTGAAAATCAGGGTGTGACAAGGAGAGGGGGCAGAGCAAAAAGACATCGTGAACCAGTGGGGATTAAACCAATGCCCTGCAGGCAGGGCGGTGCTTAGTTAACAGTGGTTATGTAAATAGAATACAGTGTTAAGCAGGGGGGATTGAACCACTGAAACAGAAGGGGTTTTAGAAGCATACCAACAGACAGTGTTCCAAATTTCCATTCAGCCATCAGTTTTATTCTCTTTACATTAAATATCCAGGTGCTGAGGAGTGTTGAATACCACACCTACACAACTACTACAGACTGTGGTCCCAGAAGTCCCTATCTTCTGAGGAATATTCTGGTCTTCCTATATGGGCAGCAGTGATGGGGGGAGGGCTCCAGCTCCATGGGATTAACACCACTGGTCATTTGGTGGTCGTCCAACTCAAGGCTCTAAGAGAATATATAAATTACTCAAAGTTACACAACTAGTAGTCTCCAACCCTGGTTCTGCCACTAAGTCAGCATGCTACTTAGCTGGGGCCCAGGGTTTGGTCAGTATGGTCAGGTTCAATGCTGGCCTAATAGTAGACCAAGTTCAAGAGTGGCTTTCACAGGGCAAGCTGCTACTAAGACTATCCTCTTAAGTCATTCCATTTACATGTCCCAGTTACCATTCCATGAAACTAATCATTTAGACTAAAAAGCTTCTATTACTGAAGATACACCAAGTGCCCAGTCAGTGCTCAGGGCTGGCTGCCAGGAAGAAGAAAATGGCAATAAAGGAACAAAGGAGCCATGCCAGCTGCTTCAGCAGAAAAATCCCCCATATTTCAGAAACTTTGCAGGATAAAGCTGTTTCTTGCTCATGTTACATGTCGAAGGCAGGGCAGTGGGAAGCTCTGATCCACTAAGTCATGCAGGGAACCAGACTGACAGAGGATCTGTCATCTCATAGCTTTACCATCTGGATCACACAGCATCTGTGGTCACTGCAGAAGGGAAGAAAAGAGGCAGGAAGACACCTGCCAGTTCTTAACTGCCTCAGCCAGGAAGTGACATATGTTACCTTAGCTCACAGTCTGGAACTAGTCACAGGGCCCCGCCTCTCTGAAAAGAGGCTGGAAGAGTCAAGGATGACATGGGGTTTCTGGTGAGCACTCACTGTCTCTGACTCAAGAGATTAGGGCCCCAGCCCTCTAGGGATCTATAACTGGCCAGAGTGAAAAATAAATGCTCATTGGGGAAGATAAACTAATCCTGAAGGCCAGAGGGAACAAAATACAAATAATCAGGGAAAACTTCCTGCGGTAGGCTAGCTTAGAAATAGGTGTTCATTCAATCCCCTCTGTTTGACTAGTGTCAGAATAATGAAGTTGGAGACCATGGAGAGGGGTGTGTGTGTGTGTGTGTGTGTGTGTGTGTGTGTGTGTGTGTGTGTGTGTGTGTGTGTTGGGGAGGTAGACTAGGTCTATGGACCGGAGAAGGAAACCTTTATAAGAAAGCTGGAGGCAGGGGCAGCAGACTGGGAAGGAGTGGGGAGCTATAAAATTAGGGAAAAGAGGCACTGTGGACATCTTTAACACTCCAGGATGACTGGCTGGAAAGGACATAAAACAGGGACATCTTAAAAGGCTCTTCTGGGAATCCTGGAGAGAGGAGATGAAGACAGAGAGGATGGTGTTGAGCAGGGATCAGACAGGAGAGACAACTTAAATGGAGCCAGCTAGTCCCCAGGACAATCACCCAGAGAGTGATGAAAATGCATCTGAGCCCATCAAGTCCTGACCTCCATGCTGCACAAGGGTTTCCGGAAAAGCTGCAGCATTAAACTCAACAAGAACATCTATTCAACAACTGTGCTGGAAATGAGATGATTTGATTTCAGGAGGTAAAGTACATCTTGAAGTTAAATTCTTGGCTCTAAACTCTCTCAAGTGGGTTAGAATAGCTGGTTCACTTTTAAAGGTTGGCGGTAGAAACTCTTTCTCCCTCCCCGTCACTTGAGAAGTTGTCAGGACACACCAGATTTCCCTTCTGATAGCTTATTTCTCTCCTGTGCAGGGGTCTGACCAAACAAAGCATGGAGACAGAGGGTGAAAAGTACCTGAGGATCTGGGTTCTAGAAAGCAGATAGGAACGGGCCCATCTTAACTACAGGATTCTCTTACTGCAAAGTCAGGGTCTTTTTCTGGTGCCTCCTTCTACCAGCATCTGAACGATGTCCTGTGGTCATAGAAAGTAAGAAAATGGAGTGTAGGAGCATCAAGTCATGACTCAGGAAGATCTAGAGAGCTGGGGGCATTTGCTCAGAGGGCACATGGTGAGACCTCCGAGGTCTGATTGATCAATCTCATTTGCATAGTTTTAGGGGATAAGATGAGATGTGGGTTTATAGGATTTACAAGAGACTCAGTTTTACTTATTATTTTTATAGCCATCGTGGTTATTGCTGGTGGCTATTATTTTATTTCTTTTATTTGGTAGGACATAAAGAAATTGAGAGGTGAGAAGAAAAAAAAGAGATACCTGTAGCACTGCTTCATTACTTGTGAATCTTGCTCTCTGCTGGTGGGGAGCAGGACCTTGAACTGAGGTCCTTTTGTGTAGTAACACATGTGCCCTGCTGAATGCACCACTACCGACCCACCCCCATCCCCAGACTTGATGTTTCTTTATTATTGGATAGAGACAGGGAGAAATTGAGTGGGAAGTGGAAAGTAGAGGGAAAGAGACAAGAGAACCTTGCAGCCCTGCTTCACCACTTGTGAAGCTTCCTCCCTGCAGTGGAGACCAGGGACTTGAATCTGGGTCCTTGTGCACTCTACGTACGCACTTAACCAAGGGCACCACCGCCTGCCCCCTAGACTTGATTTTCTAACAAACTCCTTCCCCAATAGTATAGGCTTTTTCTGGAAAAAGGTTTGGGTCTATAACCTAGAAAACTCAGACAAACAGAAACATACCAGTTTCTCTGATGGTATAAAAAAGCATCAGACAGGACCAGGGTTGATGTCCTAGTGATTCTCATCTACATGAGTGTCTATTAATAACCCCTTATCAAGCAAGTTTACACACTGGCAAAGGGTGGGTTGTGTCTTTCAGTCTTCCTAGGCCACCCCGAGTTTTAATTTTGAAAGCTACCTCTTGGAGAACCTGCTACCTCAAGACAAACTGAAATGCCTGGTTACCCCCCATCTTGTAAGCACCATAGCCAAAAATCTCAATACTTATGTCTTTAGCCCTTTAAGACTGAATAATTCAACTGTCAGGGATGTGACATGCCACCACCTTTTGTGAAAACTAAGACTTAAAGATGAATCAAAACTTGAGTAGATTTTTTTGAAAATAAAAGTATAAGACAAATAAATAGTTCACCAGGTAGGGCACCTGCCTTCCCAGAAGTGCAAGACCCAAGTTCATATCCCAGTCTGCCATGGGAGTGCCAGGGGATATCTGGTGCTGCAGTCTCTCTATATAAATGTCTAAATGGAAACACAGCCTGAGGAATAGTGAAATGGTGCATGAATGAGGCCCTGGCTCAATTAAATTATAATAATAATAAATAATAGATTCATGTTCAAGATTGCGCCTATCAAAGCACTACTCAGGTCTATGTGCACTCCAGAGGCTTTCTTGTGGGGGGATGAAAAGAAATAAAGTTCAGATAACTTGTCAGTGTACTCTGCTCACCATCAGTGAAATGAACATCTAATCCTGATTGTGAATCACTACAGTGTTACAGACTTGAAGAGAAGGAGGTGGGCATCACCTGTGAAGTATTCTTGCTATAAGAATTGAACCTGAAGCTGGTAATGGGTTTCGCTCTAACGTTTCATGTTGAACTAAGGAGGGGGAAAGCAACTCCACACCACTTTGAAAATGAAGACAACCAAACCTCCCAATGTAGGACAATTGGACCATGTTCTTCATAGAGTCCAAAGCATGAGAAACAAGAGGGTGGGCTGGAGAAGGGCAGGCATGTTCTATTTAGACATGAAGAGCAAATTCAAAGAGAGGGTTCGGTTTGGACACAATTCAAACAAAGTAACTGGGGGGATAGAATAAGTTTTTTTCTTTGCTAGACTAGCATGAACATCTGAATGTGGGCTGGACATTAGAGGAATGCATCCAGTGCTGTCTGAATTAGGACTTGTCTCATCTGTCTGATGGGAATGAGAACTATACCTGTTCCCTGAAAACCCCACACACTGTTCCTTATCTTCCTTCCTTCCTTTTTTTTTCTTTATTGGGGAGATTAATGGTTTACAGTTGATAGTAAAATATAGTAGTTTGTACTTGTGCAACAGCTTTCCACAGAACACTCTAACCCCCCTCCACCTAGCTCCTACTCTGCTACCATGTTCTAGGACCTAAACACTCCCCTCTACCCCAGAGTACTTTACTTTGGTGCGATACACTACTATCTTCCTTTCTTTACGTGTGTGCTGGTGGGAACTCTGTCAAGAACTAGAAGGGGACCCTCCAGGGGTTCTCTATCTGTTGTGTACATTCTAGCAACCTTGGTCCCCTTTTTGTTTTTTTAAATATTTTATTTATTTACTTTCCCTTTTGTTGCCCTTGTTATTTTTAATTGTTGTTGTAGTTATTATTGTTGTTGTTATTGATGTCATTGTTGGATAGGACAGAGATAAATGGAGAGAGGAGGGGAAAACAGAGAGGGGGAGAGAAAGAGAGACACCTGCAGACCTGCTTCGCCAACTGTGAAGTGACTCCCCTGCAGGTGGGGAGCCAGGGGCTCGAACCGGGATCCTTACGCAGGTCCTTGAGCTTTGCGCCACGTACACTTAACCCACTGTGCTACTGCCCGACTCCCCTTGGTCCCCTTCTTAACCCCACCCCCTCAAAGCAGATAACCTGGGTATTGCTGGCGCCTCTGCCCTGTGCTGCAGTCTAGGACCCCTTCTGGGCAGAAAGTGGGGTGAGTCCTAAGGCTCAGCTCTTTGTTCCTTTCTTTCACAGATCACAGTACTTTGCCATGTGAACCCCACTGTCTTGAGAGTTGTGGTTTCCTGTATTTTGTCTAATTGTTGGTATTTAAATAGTTGTCAATGTTGCAGTTGTTGTTTGAGATAGAAGAGTACATCCAGTCTCTGTTCTTCCATGTTGACTAGAAGTAAATCTTCCCAGTGAGTTTAACAGTTGGACAGAGCAGGAATGACTATGGTCATTTCACAGACTAGGATGCTTAGAACTGGGTGGGCCTACTAGTGCTAGCTTTCTGGGGACCCTTGTTTTAGGCTCCTTCTGCTGGGACTGGTTTTCCTGGCATGTGTCATATTCTGCTGGGGTTTGCCAGACACACTGGGGCCTACCCTGCTGAGAGGGGCATTTTCTAACACTTTCCACTGAGGTCTGGAGAGTTGGCACTGGTTTGTGCTAGTTGTGAGTTTCCATCAGCATTTTTTCCTGTTATCAACACTAAATAAAATAAACATTTGTCTGATTTGAGGTTCCTGGCTTTCACGGACTATTTCACATCTGTCTCTTTTCTCCTTCCCTCTGCCCTGCTCCTATCATTCTCACTGCCTGCCTGCCTCCCCCATACCACAATGACATTCCCACTCATCCCCTAACTTGCACATGTTCACACACACACACACACACACACACACACACACACACACACACACACACACACACACACACACACGGCTGTGTTCTTTGTTATAGGAAGCTTTTGTCTCTTTCCATCTCAGTTTTCACTTCCTTTGGCTCTTTACTCCCATGCCACCTCTTTCTGGAGTATCTTTCTATTCTGGCATGGAGCAGCAGAATTTTAATTCCATCTCTACTTTTTGCTGTGTACCTTAGCCATATTGTAAATTCCTCTAAACTTTTATCCTTTTTGACCTGTAAATTCCCATAAGGTACTAAGGACACCAAGGATGTGTCCTGGAACCACCTTCCTGCTGACGACCAGTGGCCATGCTGATGAGGCAAATCAAAGCAGTGAGTCCAAGGAGCTAGACTCCTGCCCAGGCTCTGTTGTGCCCTGACCATGGAGGTTGAATTAGTGCCTAGACTTATGTCAATATCTGGGGGATTTTTGTTTGTTTGTTTTTAATCTATAAGACAAAGACCATGACCCCTATATCAGTAGCATTGTGGGATGGTTGTGAGAGCCCCCTACTGCTCTGGGACAGGGAGGATGCTCTCACATTGCAAATACAGTTCATGGAGTTCTGGCTACACACTGACACATGGTCAAGCAAGCTCAGGAAAGAAAGATTTGTTGGGGACACAGGCCCTACTCAAAACCTTTCCACTAGCCGGCCACACCATCTACTGGTCCAATTTTTCTGACACAAAGAACACAGTCCAGCATTAAGAATACAATTAATAGCTATATAGTTGTTTTATATTTCTTACCATGCTTAGATTAGAAAATTGAGACTACACAATGAAGTGTATTAACCAGTAAACTTTGATTTATTTACTGTCTAGATAGATGGAAAGAAAGAACTATGCTCAAGCGCACGCACAGCAAGATTTTATATAGAGTAAAGGTATATGGCCTTTGTGAAGTTCATAAGATAGACATGCAGGGGATACCACTTTGATTACTACTTGGTCACCTCACTTAAGACAGATTTCAGGGAAGTCAGCCTAGAGCTTCTCTCTCCCCATCATATTTTTTCTTAAAAGGGGGAGTCTAGGCTACGTAGGAGATTGGGATGGGGGCTTTGGACAGAGAAAAGGTCAGCTATCATGAACAGGCAATTGGCTATGGCCATCCATGGGGTCATTCTTCCCCTCTCCCTCCATCAGCCCAGAACACTGGAACATTCATCACATTCACTGCCTCCTCCTCCCACCACCTCTCAGTTAATACACACCGTCCTCACAAGAACCCCAAGTTCAAATTCACTGTCACACTAGGCTGAGAAGCTGAACTGCACAGATAGACGACTAGGCACAGTGTTGTACTTCACAAGGCTACTTCTCTGAGCACTGTTAACCACAGCACTGCCATCCAGGCCCTCCACCCTTGCATGTGAATCACAGCAGATGGTGATTTCCTGCTATTCTATGGACTTGACATGTAATAACTCATTTCACTCAGAGCCAGCCTTGTCAGGTAGATATTATCATACACCCTGGGTCATAGATAAGGAAAATGAGGCCTACAAAGTTTAAGTGTCACACCCCAAATCACACAGCTGAAAAGATACAGTCGGTAGTATTCCCCCCAAAGAGTAGGAACAGCTCACACTCCCATGAGGAACAACAAGCTTGCATCTCCATGTTCCCCCAACTGCCTGTCAGACACATAACAAGTTTCAGACCAAGATTCCTCATGGGAGATTATAGCTTTTCCAAAACAAATTTAAGACGTGATTTTATTTACTTCACAAGATAGATAGAAGACAGAGAAGAACCCAGAGCAGCCCACTGACATACACAGTAGCAAAGGTTGAACTCAGACTTCATGTTTGCACACTGAAAGCTCTACCACTACATCCCAGGCAGAGTTTTGTTTGGTACTAGGCCCAAAGAATCAGCTCCAGGAAGAACCCTCCCCCTTTTAATTTCAGGTAGAGACAGAGAGAAGATACCACAGCACCATGCCGCCACTCATGAAGCTTCCCTACTGCATGGCACTCCCATGGGTGCCAGTGCCTCAAACCCAGGCCCTCACATACAGCTAGGTGTGCTCTCTAGTATGTGAGTTATCTCCAGACCCTACAGTATTTTGGTTTTGTTTGCTTTGTTATGAGGGCTACTGCTGTGGTTCTGACTCTACATGATGCCACTGCTCCTGGCAGAGCTTTCTTTTTATTACACAGAGGGAGAGACAGAGAAAGAAAGGGAGAGAGGGACAGACTGATAAAGAGAGACACTGAAACACTGCTCTATCACTTATGAACCTTCAACTCTCTCGGCACTTGTATGTAGTTGATGAGGCTCAAACCTGGGTCCTCACACACAGTAACATGTGCTCTACCTAGTGAAGCACCTCCTAGCCCCCATAGCTTAAAAACAAGATTCTGCCCCACTAGGGAAAGAGAGAGACAGGTTGGGAGTATGGATTGATCAGTCAACACCCATGTTCAGTGGGGAAGCAATTACAGAAGCCAGACCTTCCACCTTCTGCACCCCATAATGACCCTGGGTCCATACTCCCAGAGGGATAAAGAATAGGGAAGCTATCAGGGGAAAGAGATAGGACACAGAGTTCTGGTGGTAGGAATTGTGTGGAGTTATACCCCTCTTATCCTATGGTCTTGTAATTGTTTCCATTTTATAAATAAAATTTTTTTAAAAGACAAGATTGATTTATCATCTGTCTGTCTATCTGCCTACCTATCTATGGAGGGAGAGATCAGAGTTCAGTTATAGAATATGTGATGTTAAAGATTATACCTGGAGCATCACACATACAAGTCCTGTTCTCTACCTGTTAAATCACCTCCCGGACCTCAGGGTTATATCTCTGAAGTAACTATTCCCAAACCAGGGTTGTTCATTCTCCCTTTGTTTGATAACATGATGAACGTCGTCTACCAAGGCTGTGCCAGGTGCTCTAGGCACAAAGAGGAAGCAGGTGTGGCCCCTGCTCTGCTCGCCCTGGAAATCTGAGCCCCTGGGGAGAGAGCCTGACCTGGAGACAAATGAGGCTTCATGTGGTGAGATGGGAAGCGTGAGCGCAGGGCCTCTCTCACAGGCTGGTGTGGAGATGAGATTAGATAATGTGTGTAAGTCCTCAGCACGGAGCCTGCATGTGGCATTGGATAAATGTCAGCTATTAACAGTCTTTAAGAATGTCACCACCCCGATGACCCAGAGCAAAGGAAAAAGGGCCATGCTCTCCTGAGCATTCTGGGCGGAGGATAACACAGGAGGGCCTTGTGGGAGCCAGCCACCAGATAGCAGGTGCTTCCACTGAAGGAGCCACTTAGGGCTGTCCCTGCCCCACCAGCATGTGACTGGAACTCAGAGCAGCTCTGCCACAGCACCAAAGTGTCACTGTCACTTCAGGCATCCTCCTCAAGGTGCTACAGGTCCTTCAAGAAATGCAACTATCCCCCCCAAAAGGTAACACATCAAGGCATCCAAATTTAATCTTTACCTGGGGTCAGGAAGGAAGTTTAACCTTTGAGAGAACAGGATGCAGGCCTAAGGCCCCTGGTTCAATCCCAGTACCACCTTATACCAGAGCTGAACAAGTACTTGACTCTCTTGTTCCTTCCTCACTCTCTTTCTTTCTTTCTTTCTTTCTTTCTTTCTCTCTTCCTTTCTTTCTATCTCTCACAATAGATAAATAAATCTAAAGAAAATCCTTATGCTGCAGGTATCTCTGTCTCTTCTTCTCTGTCTCTTCCTCCCCTCTCAATTTATCTCTGTCTCTAACCAACAGTAAATAAATTAAAATTTAAAAAGCAGCATGTGGGGGGTCAGGTGGCCGCACACCTGGTTAAGTGCATATAGTACTAAGTGCAAGGATCAGGGTTTGAGCCCCCAGGTCCCCATTTGCAGGGAGGACACTTCACAAGTGGCAAAGCATGTCTCTGTGTGTGTGTGTGTGTGTGTGCCTCCCCCTCCTCTCTCAAATTTTCTCTGTCCTATACAATGAAAAAAAAAATGAAAGAAAAATAGCCACTAGGAGCAGTGAATTCATAGTGCCTGCATGAGCCCCAGCGATAACTTTGGTAGCCAAAAGAAAGAGAGAAAGTAAAAGAAAGAAAGAAAAGAAAACAGAATGCCGAGAGCAGGGAGCCTCTAGTGTATGTATCCCACTATAATAACCCACTAGAATCACAGAGCGCCCATCCTTGCATCTCACATTCCTTCTTGCTTTGTAATCCACAAACATCCTGAGAAACTATGAAAGATCAATCTGTCTCAGAACTTGCCCTCGATATCTCATGATGTGGTGACTGATAGTGGTGGTGAAGAATTACCCAGTCCTCTCACATTCTTCGGTCACGGACTCAAGGAAGCATAGAAGTGAATGGAGATAGTCAGCCTGAAGCAGGAAGGGACAGCAAAATGTCAGCTATGTGGAGGAATATAGAGAACCAACAATGTTGTACACAGAAGTTGCTCCATCAAATAAGAAAGTTGCATCTCTCTAAACTTGATTGCTTTCTTATGTGAAAGTGGGGAGAACTTTCAAGGATAGTGGGTAAGGCTCTAGACACTGCCCCACCCTCCTGGCCTCATGCGTCTATAGGTGGCTCCGCCTGTGCTGACAGAAGCCAGTCTCTGGGCCTGCCTGAGGCCATCAGGGAGCAAGCAGTTCCCCTCACACCTTGCAGACCTTTTGCACTCCATCTGCTCCTCCAAGATGCCCGACCCAGGGCAACTGGGCACTTGGGGGTACAGTAAACTTGCCAGGTGTCTTCAAACAGAGCACCTACCCTGAAGCTAAACTCTCCACCTGCCAAGCGGCTCAGAAGAGAACGGCATGAGCTGCCCGAGGCAGTGGAGTTGAGAACCTGGGCTGCACCCCAGATGTTGAGGTGGGAATAGAGTTCTGGTGTCAGTCTGCCGGGGTTCATGGCTGTCCTGTCACACAGAGTTAAGTGACTCTCAGAAGCCATTAGTTTCACTGCACCTCGGTCATCTCAAACTTCATTAGCAACCGGGACCACACCTTTAAGGATTTGGATTCCATCCCATCATCTGAGATTACACTTGTAAAGAACCAGCGGTGCAGACAGTCTTAGCTCATGGGCACTCACTTCATGTCCCTGAGTGCATAAACAAAGAGAAACTGTCTGTGAACTCAAGATCCCATGCAGAGTCCCCTCTGAGGGCAGCAGGGCTTTGGCAGTGGGGAGTTCTGGACCTACCACCATGGAGCAGGTCCACTGTGCAGACTGGCAAGTGGGAACTATGCGCCCGTTTCACAGCTGGTGTAAAGCAGACAGAAGCTACTGCTGAGTTGCTCTCAGCTTGGATGAAGTCAGTCTCCGCATGCTACTGAAAAGCACTGGACACAGAGTGCTTGGAGCCCAGCCAGACTGAGACAGAGTCTGCTTGGCACCAGCTCCTGGGAAAGAAGACTGCAGATCCTGATTCCCAGAAACTGGAGATGGGGGTCTTCTCATTAGGCCAGTCGACAGCACTGGGAGGGGAGTGTGCAGGAAGGAGGAGAGGATGCTGCATATCGAAGCAGCAGCCTGCATCCATGCAAGGCTCTGACCCAAGAGTGCTAGCCTTACAGACTGAGAAAAGCTTTCCCTGACCTTCTGCAGAGCTGGGCCCCAGGATGAAAGGATCTATGTCCTTGAGGAGAATGGGACACAGATCTCTATTCCTCTTTGACACCCAGCGAAGTGGAGGTTCAGAAGACAGAGGTGAATCACTCGGTGTCACAGTCAGTCGCAAGGCAGGGCTTGCAGCCCATCTTCCCACTTCACCCCTCACCACCTGTTGTCACTGGTCCAATCTGGTTCTCTCAACCAGTATGAGGCCACAGGGAGTGTTTCTGTATGATTAGCTGGAAGGGGCACACGGTGGAAGCAATACATAAAGAAGGACTCGGAGAACAAGTTTTCCATCTTGATTCTACCACTGAGCAGTTGTGTGACCCTGGGCAAGTGTATTTCCCTCTCTGATCCATCTCCTCATATGTTATAAGAGAATGATTCCCCAGAGTGGCCACACATACTGGGAAGGGAACAAGATGCTGAACAAGCCAGGCTACAATCACTTACTCACTGTTTATAAACAGAGGCAGGAGCCACCCCATCAGAACCGTCTAGGGCTGAAGTCATGAGGACAAAGGCTTCACAGTGGGTGAGTCCAACCACTCACTTTCCTGTGCATTGTTTTGTCTCTGCTAGGATTATAAAGAATGTGTATAAAACACTCTCAACTGGGATTGGTGCACTGCACCAAAGTAAGAGACTCTGGGGAAGGGACAGGGTATTCAGGTCCTGGAACATAATAACAGAGGAGAACCTGGGTGGGGGGGTTAGACTGTTATATGGAAAACTGAGAAATGTTACACATGTACCAACTACTGTATTTTACTGCTGACTATATGCCATTAATCCCCCCTAATAAAGAATTTAAAAAAAAGAAACTGGGGGAGATGGCTCAGCAGGTAGAGCACAGGCCTTGCATGTCCACTGCCCTGGGTTCAATCCCCAGTACTGCAGAGATGCTTTGGTGACATTCAGAAATAAAATAAGTAAATCTCTTATTTATGTTTTGGCAGGTAAAAAAAAACAAATAAGAGACATACCTATTAACAGACTACTGCCCTACCTGAAATGACTGCATGAAGCCCATGTAACTTCTCCAAGTTATGGTGAACTGGCCACACTGAGTCTATTGCTTCAAACACTGCCCTGGGTCAAAGACACCCAAAAACCCACTCTGTGAGGCAAGAAGATAAACATGATCATATTTAGTCTCTTCAGTATACAAAATTGAAGGTGGGGGCCCATACCTTGGGGCATGAGTAGAAAAAACCCGAAGACTAAAGTGCCTTGTCTTAGGTGGGGGGAAGGGAGGCAAGATGCACTACCCCCAATCATACAGGGAAAAGCCCAGTGTCCAGGTGGTAGTGCACTTGGTTCAGTGCACATGCTACAGTGCACAAGGACCTGGGTTCAAGCCCCTGCCCCCTACCTGCAGAGGGAAAGCTCAACAAGTGATAAAGCAATGATGCAGGTGACTCTCTGCCTCTCTCCCTCTATCTTCTCTCTTTTTTTCATTGGTTATTTAATATTGATTTACAAAATTACGATAAAAAAAATTACAAGATAACTGGGGTATAATTCCACACCGTTCCCACCACCAGAGTTCTATATCCCCACTCCTTCTAGTGGAAGATACAGCAGTTCTCTTAAGGTTGCAGATATGGGTTAACTATTATTTATTTTTATTATTATTTGTATTATTTATTTTCCCTTTTGTTTCCCTTGTTTTATTGTTGTTGTAGTTATTGTTGTTGTTGATGTCGTCGTTGTTGGATAGGACAGAGAGAAATGGAGAGAGGAGGAGAAGATAGAGAGGGGGAGAGAAAGATAGACAATGGCAGACCTGCTTCACTGCTGTGAAGTGACTGCCCTGCAGGTGGGGAGCCGGGGACTCGAACCGGGATCCTTAGGCCGGACCTTGCGCTTTGCACCACATACGCTTAACCCGCTGCGCTACCGCCTGACTCCCCGGTTAACTATTATTTCTACAAGTATTTGTCTATGTTTGTATATACTTGGCCGTTTTTAGGGTCCCATATTCTCTTCCTTTCCAAGTCAGACATACACCTTTTACTACATCCAAATGTCCCTCCCTTTTTTCTCTTCTGTCTCTTGGTCCTCATGGAATTGGAGTGCAGAGCCCTCTGTTTATCTTCCCCCCTATCATTTCTCCCTCACTGGCAATATGGATCAAAATTCTTTTTGGGGTACAGAAGGTGGGAGTTCTGGCTTCTGTAATTGCTTCTCCACTGGACATGGGTGTTAGCAGGTTGATCCAATTCCCAGCCTGCTTCTCTCTTTCCTTAGTGGGGTAGGGCTCTGGAGAGGTGAAGTTCCTGGATACATTGGTGAGGTCACCTGCCCAGGAAGTCAGAATGGAATCATGATGGCATCTGTAACTTGGTGCTTCTCTACCTCTATATTTCCCCATCCCCTCCTGATCTCTCTGTCTCTGCTGAAACAAAGAAAGTAAACATTAAAAAGCACCTTGATGCACTGGTTTCATGCATTCAGTGTGTGTGGGGGAAAACCCAGGAAGGCCATGACATCATGCACATGGGAAATGAGGGCCCCCGAGGTTCACCAATTTTAAGCACACACTGGGGAGGAGGACTGCAAGGTGTACCAACCTTATGTCCTCAAATGGGACTCAGGGACACACTGCCTTCAGCACCCAGAGGGGATATCTATGACAGTGCACAGAAGGGCACTCAGGGGTGCGCCTACTTCATACACACTGGGAGGGAGGACCCAGTGGTGCTCTGGATTCGTGCAGATTGGTTGCAGGAAAGAGATGCTTTTCAGAGCTTTTTCACAATGAGCTAAGCTGGAGACAGAGACGTTCCAGAGCCCTCCAGTCTCACAGGCGGGAGTAACTAAAGTCCCTCCGCCTGGCCCCTGTGGCTCAAGCCCATCTGGCAATCATCTAAATGGGGCAGGAATGCTTACAGGATTGCAGCTTGGACCCTAGGAGCTGGAGCCTCCCCTGCCTCTCAGCCTCCTGAGGCATCTGTAGCTACATGGGGTAGATCCAGGACCTGCAGGAGCCTGTGAGGAGGCCCTGGACAATGCCCTCCCTCTTCTAACCAGATGGGAAGGAGGCTGGGCCCACCACATCCTTTTTTTCTGATATTTTGATACTATGAGAGATCTTGGGAAGGAAGCAGTAGAGGGCTATGCTCATCAGGGATGCAGAGAACCTGGGGTCCTATGGCAGAGCTAGGTAGTTCATTGGCCTCTGGCTATGTCAATAATCACTGCTCAGTAAAAATGAGGAGAGGAGTCAGAGGAAAGAGGACAGGCAACTAAGAGGTTCTGAGATAAAAAGACTGACTTTGGGGATAAAACAGAGGGAGAGAGACCAATTTCAAGGTGAAGATGTTCCCTGCACCCCCTGCCCACAACTGCATCCGACCCTCCAGCACTTCCAGCCGCTCTTGAGCAAGTGGACCTAATTACTATTCTGCCTGAGATGAAACACTGATGCAGAAGTCTCACCCAGGAACAGGGGCAACTTCACCCGTCAGGAATGCCAGTAGAACCAGCCATGCTGTTGTGTACCCTTGACTAGTGTTCTAGCCAGAGACCCAGGAATCCACCTCCTCATTCCCTCATCTACCTGCCAAAGTCAAGACCTACTGAACTTTTTTTGGCCTTCTGTCTGTCCTCTGAGTTCACCTATGTTCTACATTCCCCCTCCCCCTCCCTGTCATTGTCTCTAATCCGGATGCTGCCCAAATTTCCCAATTACTCTTTGGATTGTCCCTTTCCATCTCCTATAATCCATCAACCATTCCTTATCTACTCTACAGGAACTGCCCACTTCTCTGATTTAAAAGCAGGAACTGTATTTGGTCTACTCACTTCCAGGGCCCCCAAGACTTAGTACACTGTCCAATAATAATAGGTGCTCAATAAATACTAGTTGACTACACAGGAAGAAGTATCATGGGGAAGTAGAAGAGCACCAAGGCAGGGGGAAGTAGAGTGAGACCCATGCTCATTTCAGCCCAGGTGGTTAAAGCCCTGCTGGACCAAGCTAGGGTGCTGCCTTCTCAGAACCTGAGAACCAAATACTGGGGAGGTCTCTGGAGATTTCCTGAGCCTTGTCATTCTACAGGCACCTTCCACAGAGCCCACATAGGAAGTCGGGTCTGCTCAGCCTGCTCCAGTGGCAGGGTGCTCCGCACCATCCGGACATGTTGAGTAGCCTCTGCCTTCCAGGACTTGCATGAACCCAGAGAGGATGATTAAGAGCACCAAGCATAGCTCAGTGACCCACCAAGCTGGCCAACACCCTCAGGGTAGAAGTCAACTTTCATCCCCTCCCCACCCCCAGGGACCTCTGCTACTGCTCCATCCTCCCTGTGCACCCTGGCTGTCTGCTCTGACTTCATGCCAGTAGCCTAATGCTGCTCCTTGAGTCTGGAGCCCAGAACTAAACAGTTTTGAGAGTCCTGAAAGGAAGCTGGCCAAATACGGGATAAGTTATGAGGAGAATGAAGTACCCAGATCCATGCCAGGACTGGACTCCATCAAACAGAGGAATGGACACTTTCTGGAACTCCTGCTAGGCATGGGGAAGCTGAGCCTCAGGCAGGAATAGGGCTTGTCTTCCAGAAAGTGCTGAGGGCCCCTATTCTGTCTTCTAAGCCCACCCCCCAGCATCATCTGGAAAGACTGGAAGGAGCCTGTGCTCTCACCCTCCTCTGCACCTGCTTCTCATGCACCCCTGCAGATAGCCCTGCTACTCCATTCTCCCTCTCATGGAAGCAGATTCCCATGGAAACACTGGACCTCACTCCAACCTAAGAGGTTAATATCATCTCTGTGCGTCAGTCTCCCAAAGGGATTGGTAATAGAGGGATCCAGGATTTAAAATGAAACTAGTCAAAGCAATAATGAGGGGATTGCAGATAATGTCCAGCAGATTGGGGCTGGAGAGGGACCTGGAACATTGCAAGGTTCTTTGGGACTTGCCAACATTAGTAACATAGGCATAGACTATTTTGCCTTTGCCATTCACTTGCTCTTGTGAACATTGAACTTGTATCACCATTTTCTCAACTTGTACAGTGGGAATACTTGCACCCTCATCAACCTAAGTGAGAGCCAATAAGATATTTCACCTGAGAGGATGCCTGTCTTGTGATGCCTGCAGTTCAGGTCTAGGTAGATCCCACTACACCGGGGGAAGCTTTGATGCTGTGACATCACCCTCTCTCTATTGATATCTTTCTATCTCTGTACTTTTTAAATCAATTTATTATTGGATAGAGACAGAGAAATCGAAAAGGGTGGGGGAGGTAAAGACAAAGAGACACTTGCTGTTCTATTTCAGTATTCATGAAGCTTTCACCCTGCAGGTGGGGACCAGGGGCTTGAAAATGGGTCCTTGCGCACTATAGCGTGTGCACCTAACTAGGTGTGCCACCACCTGACCCCTCTATCTCTAGCTCTGTCTTTGTCTCTGTCTATCTCTATTTCTATTTCTATTTCTGTCTGGAAAAAAAAAGGTGATCCAGAGTAGTGAAACCCCAGAGATGACCAAAAAAAAACAATGTGAAAATCAAATAATATTGTGTAGATGAGCACCTGGCATAGAGTGATTTTTCCATCACCATTTCCTCTCCTCCTTCCTCTGAGTGTCAAGCATGTAAACCATCGCCATAGAGGAGGAAGTGGAGAAGCAATTGGGGCCAGGTGTGGGTAAAGACATGATGCCTGCACACTGAATTCAGGTCCTTTCCTACAGCCTAGGGTAACTAGACTGTGAAGCCATCTCATCACTCCTCTTCCTTTTGCCCCAGGAGAGTCAGAGAAGGTAATCTCAGAAGATATTGGGACCTTGGAGAGCAAGTAGATCCCACCTGCCAGTCCCTCCTCTACATCCCGAGTAATGAAAAGTGTGAGGTTCTCTGGAGCCACGTCCTCCTGCAGTCAGTGCCAAGTTCAATATGCTTTTTCTAGTGCATCCCAAAGTGTGGTCACTCAAAATAAGCATTCATCATCATCACTCATGTCTGTGGATTGACTGAACTCATTCAGGCAGTTTGAGATCTACATCCATCCCTATGGGACTCTGCAGTTAGAGGTCAACAAGGGTTGAAGCCCTCTGAAGGTTTGCTCTAGATGTCCCGTATGGCTGGCTCATGTGCTGGTGCTGCCAAGTGGGAGCTCAAGTGAGTACCTTCATGTGGCCCCTGCATATGCCTGATCCTTCTGTCTCATGGCATGTTAGTTGGCTTCTCAGAAGGAGCATTTTAGCAGAGAATTTCAAGGAATTCAGGCAGGTGCTGCAAGGCTTCTTCTGTTCTAATTCTGGATGTCCAGAAACATTACTTTTGCTGTGGTCTATTGGTCAATCAAACCCAAAGTCATCCCAGGTTCAAGGGCAGGGAATATGTGTCTACTTCTTGGAGGCGGGCCAATGAAATGACACTGCAGAAAAGCATATGGTGTGGAGACAGAAAGTACCTTCCCAGGTAAATGAACTGGCCCTCATTGTCAAGGGTGGTGGTAGGGGAAGTGAGGGGTCAGAACAAACACTACAGCAAGAGTTAGATGAATGTACTCCAACCTAAAGCTCCACCCTGGGGCCAGGCAGGTCATCTTCCTGTAAGGCAGCAGCTCTGGTCCAGACAGCTTCCAGTGTCTCCCCATCTGCTTTTGAGGGGGTTGCTGTAATGATGAGATGTAATCATTTACCTCTTCATTCTAACGTTACAGAATGTGCATCAACCTTTCCCATCTGTTTAGTCAGTAGTCAATTTCGGAGGGTCTGCTCAGTCCAGTCCAGAGAGAAATCTAACGTGGCAAGAGGACAAAGGATCTGATGGAAGATACACTCTTACATGTGATTACAAAACACTTCTCAGAGTGGTAGAACCAGGATGGACATCTGCCAGTCCCTGTTCAGGCACCATATGCTGGGCTGGGCTAGCTTCACGGGCGGTAGAGAGAAGACCCATGGCTGAGCTGGGGATGCAGTTCAACAATCTAATCTAATCTAATCTAATCTTTCTTCATTCGAAAGCCCTGTCTTTTATGTCTCCTGAGGCGGAAGTGTCAGGAAGAGGAAGTACGTAGGATAGGGGGTGGGGAGAAGGAAAATAGCTCGTGAACCAGTGGGGATTAAACCAATGAAAACAATGATGATGTAAATAGACTACAACGTCAAGCAATGCAACAGAAGGGGTCTTAGAAGCAGAATTTAGAAGCATAGCAACAGACATCCAGTGGGGGTAGAGACAAGGGAGGAATCAGCTTTGATGAGGAAAACAAGAATCTATTTCTTTTTATTTTTCTTTTTTGCTTCCAGAGTTATCATTGGGGCTTGGTGCAAGCACTAAGAATCCACAGCTCCAGGAGGACATTTTCTCCATTTTTTATTGGATAGGACAGAGAGAACCTTACAGGAGAAAGGAAATAGAGAGGAGGGAGAAAAGTGCCTGCACACCTGCTTCACCACTTTTGAAGTGACGCCCCCCCTTTCAGGTGGGAAGCCAGTGGCTCGAACTAGGATCCTTGCACAGGTCCTTGTGCTTCATACTATGTGCTTAACCTGGTGCACTACCACCTGGCCTCCTGAGAGAATCAGTTTCTATTTTATTTTTTAATTTTTATTTATAAAAAGGAAATACTGACAAAAAAACAACATAGCATATGAGGGGTACAACTCCACACAATTCCCAGCACAAGAACCCCATATCCCATCCCCTCCCCTGATAGCTTTCCTATTCTTTATCCCTCTGGGAGTATGGACCCAGGGTCATTATGGTGTGCAGAAGGTGGAAGGTCTGACTTCTGTAATTGCTTCCCCGCTGAACATGGGCACTGACAGGTCAATCCATACTCCCAGCCTATATCTCTATTTCTATAGTGGGGAATGGCTCTGGGGAAGCAGGGCTCCAGGACACATTGGTGGGGTTGTCTGCCCAGGGAAGTCCGGTTGGCATCATCTTAGCATCTGAACCTGATGGCTGAAAAAAGAGTCAACACATAAAGTCAAACGAATTGTTGACCAATCATGAACCTAAAGGCTGGAATAGTTCAGATGATGAGTTGAGGGGTCTCCATTTTGTAGAGTTAGTAGGCCTAACATCTGATATGCAGATGGATCCAAGTTATTGTCTGGGGAGATGATGTCATGGCTGGGAAAAGGACCAGAAATCTGGATCAGGGAAGAGAGTAGCTCCCAAATATGAGAAAGCTGTATAAATATTGTTGATTATAAATCCCATCAATTTGATGTGATCTGGGGCCCATATTCAGTTTAGGAGCCTATGTGACCTCTGCATTCCTGAATCAGTTTCTAGCTTCATACTTAGACCTCAGCCTCTTCTTGAGCTGCTCAGGTCCTTTCCTTCCATTCATTATGGTGCTTACTACAGTCATTGAATACCTGCTCCTACACTTTAGTTCCTGTTTACTAAACATTTTGTCCTATTGTAAATCTCACTGCCCTTAAGTCACCGAGTCACAATTCCATCCTGACCTCCTTAGACAGATGACCTCAGCAACATGTCCCACAGCCCTACCCCACTAGGGAAAGATAGAAACAAGCTGGGGGCATGGATTGACCAGTCTATATCCATCTCTAGCAAAGAAGCACTTATAGAAGCCAGAAATCCCACCTTCTGAACCCAAAAAGAATTTTGGTCCTTGCTGCCAGAAGAGGGATAGGTTAGGGTAAGATGACCTGAGGGCTCTAAACTCCAATACCATGGGGACCCAAAATGTTTGTCACCAGGAATCTTTGTTTTTAATACCATTACTGGAAGAGAAGAAAATCTGGAAAACACCAGAGGAAATTAGGCCCTTGTTTTTCTTATCTGAGAGGGAAGAAGAAAAAGGAAGGACATTCAGAAGTAGTAATAGGCATAGGTGTGACTTAGAAAGGAAGTGAAGGCAGGGCCGTAGAAGTGAATAAAAATGGACATACAAAGTTCTGGTGGTGGGAATTGTGTGGAGTAGTGCCCCTCTTATCCTATGGTCTTGTCAATATTTCCATTTTATAAATAAAAATTTAAAAATGGACAGTGTGTGTGCATGTGCGTGTGTATGTTTTCAACTAAATCTGTGACCTTGGGAGGACTATTTCAGTTTCCACTGGAAGGGGATAGGGACATAGAACTCTGCTGGTGGGAATGATGTGGAATTATACCGCTGTTATATCATAATTTTGTAGATAACTATTAAATTTTTAATTAACAAAAAGAGAGAGAGGTGTGGTTATTACTCCCCTGTACAGATGAGAACTCTGAAACACAGAGAAGGAAAAGTCTCTTGCCCAAAGTAACCCAGTAAGGAAGTGACACTGCTAGGAGCTGAGTTCAGCTTGTCTGATCCCATAATTGGCCTGTTTCCCCACAGGCTTGTTCTGCTGGTCTACAACTCAGGTGGGAGCTATGGCAGGGCCTCTGTAGAGGGCACTGGACGAGGCAGGGGCCAGGTGTTTCCCAATGGTTGGCTCAGGGACCCAGGGGAGCAGGTGTTCAATGACTACAATGAGCACCATAATGAATGGAAGGAAAGGACCTGAGCTCTTATTCCAAATCTTTACATCGCAGAGCTTATTAACCTTCCTCTCTTGAAGCAACATGACTGTCGCTATCCAGCTGCTCATCTCTGTGGCCGCACCCACCCCCAGCCTAGCCTGGCAATACTAGGGACACTGATTGTGAAATAAGATAGGCAGCCAGTCAGCAGACTGACAAGTGCGGTTTCTCTAAGACTCTACCAACAGATGCAGGCTTGTCTTGTAAGGTCTGAACAGCATCCGGGAACCCCGGAACCAGAGTGATCCTCTTACAGAGCACACACCAGCCCACGCTACCACTGCCCCACCCACTTCTATCTCTTCTTGTTCCCTGTTGAGAGAATGAAATAAAACATCTAAATGAAGCCCATCTTATGATTCAAAACAAGATTCCCCTGCAGGAAGGCTGTCTGAAGCCGAGCTGGGAAGGCAGTGCTCCAGAGTGCATGCAGAGGATCTGCTGGGGATTTCCTGCAGGGCTGGCACTGAGAGAAACAAAACAAATGCTCACTGGGGACAAGTCACACTACATAAACAGTGCCAGTCCAGGTACCTGTCAGCACCCAGACAGGCTCTTCAGCATAGGGGGTGGGAGGAACCTAACTTGTCATCTCACTGAGAATTTACTGTGGCTGGACTCTCTGGATCCTTCCTCCTGTGTGTCTTCTCCTTTTATTTTAATTTTATTAGTGATTTAATACTGATTTACAAAATCACACAGTAATAGGGGTACAACTCTGTACTGGTCTCATGACCAGAGTTCTGTATCCCCACCCCTCGACTGGAAGCTAAGCTTAAGCTTCTCTTAAGGTTGCAGATATGAGTTAACTATTATTTCTACAACTATCTGTATATGTTTGTATGTATTTGGCCTTTTTTTTCCCTATGGCCCCATCTTTTCTTCATTTCCAAGTCACACATACACCTACTACTACATCCAAATGATGCTCCCTTTTTCCTCGTCTCTCTGGGCTCTGATGGAGTTGGAGTTCAGAGCCCTCTGGTCATGCTCCCCCTATCATTTCTCTCCCACTGGGAGTATGAATCAAAATTCTTTCTGGGGTGCAGAAAGTGGGAGTTCTGGCATCTATAATTGTTTTCCCATTGGACATGAGTGTTGGCATGTCGATCCATACCCCCAGCCTGTTTATATCTTTCCCTAGTGGGGTAGGGCACTGGAGAGGTGAGTTTCCTGAATACACTGGTGAAGTTGTCTTCCCAGGGAAGTCTGGATGGAATCATGATAACATCTGAAACTTGGTGGCTGAAAGGCAGTAAGATACAAAACATGCCCTGTGCTTCTTGTGCAAGAATCGCTATAACAGCTAAGTGGCTGTGTGATACTGGTCAAGCACCTCGATTTCCTGCACTCCTTCTCACTCTGGATCTCAAAGATGCTTCCAGGCATTGGCATTCAGTAATTCTTGTCACACACAACTTTAGTCAATTTTAAATCCCCAGGAAAGAGACTTGGTAGACCAGATATCAAGCATTAGTCCAGCCCAAAGATTAGGGTAGGAAGTTCCTTGACCTAGTCAAGAGAGGAGTCAAAAGAGTTAGGAGAATCTTGACCAAAGGCAGTCAGGGCTAGGACCCACCTTGTCTAGTAGTCTAGGCTCAGACCGTTTTCTAAGCCTAAAGGAACTAAGTTAGTTGGTGTCAATTTTCTAAAGTGTATAATTCTACCATAAAACAGAGTAGTGGTATGGGTCACTCCTCACCAATTATGTGCCTCCACCTTTCCTGTCCTTGCTTGGTTACCCATTTTTCCTTATAGTGGATGATTCCAGTCAATGGAAGTCTTTTGGAAAGTCTCAGAAAATTACCCTTTGCTGTTGATGGATCATGGGTAGGTCACTGGAAGTTCACAAAGCACAAAAAGTTCAAACTAAGATTATCTGTCTCATGGGTTGGTTAGCACTACTCCACCTGCTACAAAATTCAAATGAGCCAGCTTATTAAAGAAGAGACTCCTAGTCTCAGAAACTGTGGATTCTGGCACTCAAACACCCCCAGAGTGTTCTCTCTCCATCCTCCATCAGTTTTTCTCTAAATGTTGATTTTACCAATTTCAATGGGGGAGAAAAATACTAACTATAGGCACCTGTGACTTATAGCTAAACAAAGCGGTGGGGGGGAGAGAAAGAAAAAAGGAATCAAAATAAAAAAGAATAAGGTGCATTTGGTAGAATTAGCATGTTATCATGTACATGGACTTGAATTCAAGTTTCAGATCCCCCCCTGCAGGGCACAAGTTTCATGAGAAGTGAAGTAGTACTGCAATTGTGTCTCTGTTTCTCTATCCCTAGATTCCTTCTCTTTCTATTTACTTGTCTCTATAGTTTTTTAATAAAATGAATACATTTTTTTAAATAATAAAATTCTCTTCTAAGCCAACTCAAGTATCAAAAATCCTGGTAAAGGGATTCTAATTCACTGCCTTTGTGTACCTGGCCACCAGAGATCCCAAGACTAGCAGGACAGAGGAAAGTAAGGCTTCCAGGCAAAGGCTCTAGCCATTACACAACAACTGACAAAAGAGTCCAAAGAAGTATAACACTTTCTGAAGAGTGCCAAGTGGGGCTCAGATGCCAGAAGGCTGTGCCAGCAGATGTTATGTTTGGCATGGGGGAAATTATAATATCCTAGGTGCTGGTTCAGTCCATTGGAAAGAGTATACAATTTACTTCCTCTTCCAAGTGCCCCCAATATTGTCTTCAACATGGTAACCAGGATGAAAGTGACTTATCCTTTTCAATGTCATCATCTGTAACATCTTCCAAAGTATGAATATAGCAGCTCTTTAGAGAGGAGACCCTTAGCTCTACCCCATCCAACCTGCAAATGAGCAAAGGGAAATTTCTGGGCAGACAAAGACACTGAAGATCATGCAAAGTTCCTGTCTCTCTGACGTTGTGAGGCGTATGGTAGTTACAGAGGGGTGGGAGAATAAACTTTGGAGGTGGGTGTGAAATGATACCCCTGTGGTCTTATAATCCTGTAAACCATTACTAAATCACTAATTAAAAAATAAAAGATCATGCAGACAGAGGCAATAGCAAGAAGAGAGACATGACACAGCAAGTTCTCTCAGATTAGCTCCCTGAAATTTCCCAGCACCCCCTAATGCTAGCTCCAAAGCAGGCATAGCTGGATCTTATCAATGCCAAGAGCCCTTGTCCTCACTGGGTAGAAGCATGAATCCCACCAGAATGGTCACTTCATTTCTCAAGTCCTGTTGGTCTCTGTATTTATTCTTTCTTCCTCGTCTTCTAGAAGGTCCCAACTCACCAGAATTAGTAAGGGTTCAGTGGAGAGATTATGGGACTTCCAGAGGCAGGGCTACAAAGCAGCAGCAGCTGTGTTTCTCTCCTCTCCTCTCCTGGGTCAACTAGGAATACCAAAGGAGACCACCTGGGACGGCAACAGGATAGGCCTGGAACAACTTCAGGAACCCAGCAAATCACCGGTGAGTGCAAACATGTGTAGCTCATGGACAGTGAGGAGCCTAGGGAGAGATTAAGTGGCTGGTAACAGTCCAGCAGTTTAACAGTTGAGACACCACCTACAGTCTGTTTCGCCAACAAGGGAACACATGAAGGGAGGAGACGACTCCCCTGACACTGGCCAAATGAAACTGTGAGTCGCAATTTCTACTGCCCTCAGAATCTGGAGCAGCAGCAGGGAGGCCCTGTGATGACACCAGGGGACAGAGGACTAACAAGGAAACTCAGGAGAAGATATATAACTGTGGCCTAGCGGTGGGGTTGTGAAAGTCTCTTTGCATAACCACTTGATTATCTCTGCCCCACCCTGCTTTATCTGTTCCTCTGGAGTCAGTAATTAAGCTAAGAAGCCTACTTATAGTTTAAAATCCTTCAGGCTCCCATAGTCTACAGGGAAGAAAAAGAACAAAAGAGGTTTTTAACAGACTCTGTGCTCCAACTCAGGGGTTTAAATAATATTGAAACAACTGTCAATTTCCACAACTGTGAACCCTTTAATTACCTTACTTAGACACAAGTCAATCCAGGCAAGAGCTATCAGTAATTTGAAAAGTACTGAGAGAGGGACTTTATAATGTACTATATAAAACGGTTAAACCAACCAGAAGAAATATTGAAGAAAGGAACCAGGACAAGAGTCCAGCTAAAATCCCCCCAAAGGGTGAAGCACAAAATAATGAGGTCAACATCCAAAAACTAGTTAAGGAAATAATCACAGGAGTCAGTAAAGAGTTTGAAAGAATTGTCATCAGAAATGCAGAAACAACAAATGAGTCTCTAGAAGATAACACTAATTATCCCAAGGTTACCAGAGAGCTGAAAGCTGAAATAGCTGTGCTAAAAACACAGCTGGCTGAACAAGCTAAAACAGTATCAGAACAGTGTAACAAAATAGATTAACTCCAGAAAACAGTAGAGGGCAGAGAGAATAGAATCAATGAGGCTGAAGACAGAATTAGCATGATGGAGGACAAATTAGAGACAACTAAAAATGAAGTAGGAGATCTCAAAAAGAGATTAAGAGATACTGAAGACAACAACAGAGACCTATGGGATGACTTCAAAAGAAATAATATATATGTATTATTGGCTTACCAGAGGAAGAGAGGGAGGGGAAGAAAGCATTCTTCAGGACATAATTGATGAGAAGTTCTCTAGTCTATACAACATCAAAGACATAAAGATTCAAGAAGCCCAGAGGGTCCCAAACAGAAATAACCCAGACTTAAAGACAACAAGACACATAATACTTAGAATGGAAAGGAATAAGGATAAAGAAAGGATCCTGAAGGCTGCAAGAGAAAAACAAAGAGTCACCTATAGAGGAAAACCCATAAGATTAGCAGCAGACTTCTCCACAGAAACACTACAGGCCAGAAGAGAATGGAAAGATATCTACCGAATGCTCAAAAAGAAAGGCTTTCAACCAAGACTACTGTATCCTGCTAGACTCTCATTCAGACTAGATGAAGGCATAAAAACCTTCTCAGACAAGCAACAGTTGAAAGAATCAACTATCCATCACCAAGCCTGCCCTGAAAGAAGTTCTGAAAGGTCTCATATAAAGAGTCAGACCACAATAAATATGCCATATATCAGAACACTCTAAAAATCTACAAGAATGGTGTTAAAATATCTTCAGTCTTTGATATCAACAAATGTCAATGACCTTAATTCACCTATTAAAAGGCACAGAGTAGGAAGATGGATCAGAAAACACAACCCAACAATATGCTGTCTACAGGAAACCCACCTAACTCAACAAGACAAACACAGAATCAACGTGAAAGGATGGAAAACTATCATACAAGCCAATGGCCCACAAAAAAGGGCAGGAACAGCTATTCTCACATATGACATGATAGACTTTAAAATAAATAAAATTTTAAAAGATAGGGATGGACACTACGTAATGCTCAGTGGATCAGTCAACTGAGTGGAAATATTATGGGTCTAAGATTCAAAAGCCTCAATGTCTATTCTCCCTCCAGTTTACTGTGTGGCCTAAGGTCAGAGTCAAACCCTCTCCGGGCTCTACCCACTTCCCCTGCATACTAATGGAAGTGCACCAGTCAAGATCAGAGGGCCTTACATCTCCTTCTGGAAGTAAGTAGGGTAGTTGGGTCTGGAGCTTCCACATTTAACCCTTGTCTACATCTCTTTTCCCTCACCTGTCAACTCTGCCACACTTAATTCCAGCCAATTATCTCTGTACAAGCTGGGCCACCTACAAACCAGCCACAGGTAATGACAGTAGCTAGGCAGTGATGAAAGGGAGATATATATATCATAGCAACACTCAACTTCATCCCTGACACATTTCTGGGCAGGAAATGTCTCAGTTCAAGGTAGTCACAGACCAGATTGTTCAACAGAGAGGGGTATCTTTTTCCCATCCTGGTCTTATTCCAGGATTTGGTGCATCAAGCAATTTCCAGAGGAATGCATCACAGGATCAATATAGCTGATGAGGAAATTCCCAAAGAAACGTATCCCAGAGTCAATATGACTGGAGTCACTATTGCTTTAGAAACTTCATTGTACAGATGATAGCACCAAGTCAAAAGGACAGGATGTGGTCTTCCCAAGATCACAGAACCAGTGAGCATCTGAGCCAAAGCTCAATCCTTAAATCCCCAAGCCTTAATTTCTATCCTGATCTTTAAAAATGAGGCTATATTCTGGACAGATGGTGATATAACCAGAGAAAAAGTCAGTTCATCCCTAGAAAAGACTTCTGTCTTTCTCTACAACACATCCATTTGTTCTGCTGAGTGGGCCCTATCTGGCCCTTTTTTCTGTCGCTGACTTGCCTTCTCCTGAAGCCACTCACTCATGCCCTATTTCACTCTGTCCCTCTGGGAATTGTCTTCCCTCTCTTATTTCACTAAACCTAATCACCTCCAGATCTCAATATCATCTTTTTTATTGCGGAGTAGTATTCCATGCAATTATTCCATAACTTCTTTAGTCAATCATCTAGTGGACATTTAGGCTGCTTCCACTCTTGGAATAATGTGAATAATGCAGCTGTGAATATAGGGGTGCATATATTCTGTTGAGTAAGTGTTTGTATTTCCTTTGGATAAATGCCTAAGAGTGGTACTGCTGGATCATAAGGTAATTTCTGTTTTTTATTTGCTAAAGGACTCTCATACATCTTCCAGCACTGCTATTTTTTAAATTATTTAAAATATTGTTCTACAGGGAGTCAGCGGTAGTGCAACAGGTTAAGCGCAGGTGGCACAAAGTGCAAGGACCAGCATAAGGAACCCGGTTCAAGCCCCTGGTTCCCCACCTGCAGGGGAGTCGCTTCACAGGTGGTCAAGCAGGTCTGCAGGTGTCTATCTTTCTTTCCCCCTCTCTGTATTCCCCTCCTCTCTCCATTTCTCTCTGTCCTATCTAACAACAATGACATCAATAACAACAACAATCATAACTACAACAATAAAACAAGGGCAACAAGAAGGAAAAAAATAAATATTTTAAAAAATATATATATATATATTATATATTGTTCTACAGGAAATCTTTTCAACAGCTTGCCATCCTGGAGTAGGTAAAAGCCTTATATCCTGCCTGACCATGATATGTGAGGGGTAGAGTCTCAAGTGGAGAAATCTGAACCAAAGCCAGCTACTTATTTTCAGAGAATTTTGAGGAAAACCATACAGAGTGTCAGAGTCACTCCCAATGCCAGATAGGGACAAGTAGTGCCAGTATTATCACCACACGTTTGCCTACTGGGATTCCATTCAATTCTTCTTGGTAAAGATAGGAGACACCAATCCAGTGAGGAGAAAGGAATGAACCAGGATGCAGACTCAAAAGTGGATCAAAGCTGGTAGCATTGAGCAGTCCAATCTTACCTCTCATTATCTCACCAAGACTGTAGCCATGAGTGTAATTACTGCCAGTGACTAGTCTGAGCCCAGCCAGGACTTCAACCCAAACCTTTGAGCTCCAGAAAGCATCATCATAGCTATCATGCTGTATCTCAGACAGTGTTGAGGACATCCTTACCCAATGTGTGTCAGACCCTTCCTCAACTCCTTTCTCATTAAAGCCCACAACCAACCAAATCAGGAGGAAAGTATTGACATCCCCACTGATGCTCCCAGTGAGTGATCACTTTCCCTTGACGACAC
The DNA here is from genome assembly GCF_950295315.1 of Erinaceus europaeus. Classification (NCBI taxonomy): domain Eukaryota; kingdom Metazoa; phylum Chordata; class Mammalia; order Eulipotyphla; family Erinaceidae; genus Erinaceus; species Erinaceus europaeus. Next base: position 26,390,637 of record NC_080162.1, read on the forward strand.
CACTGAAGCCAGATCTGCCTGTATACACCTCAAACTGCCTCCAACACAGAGCAATGACTTCTCCTCTGTCAACCCCAGACAAAGCAAACAAACAAAAACAATGATAAAAGCAAAAAAAAAATTAATGAAAATTTTAGGGTCCCGAAGTCTCACCTCTTCAGAGCCCTAGCCCACTAGGGAAAGATAGAAACAGGCTTGGGGGTATGGATCGACCAGCCAACATCCATGTCCAGTGAAAAGGAACTACAGAAGCCAGACCTCGGGGTTCCCTGAAGATGGTGGACTGAGAAGCTGCTAGTGGATTGAGCTCTGACCACATCTTCTGGAAATGGTAGGATTTTCTGCCTTTAGTAGGCCAGTCAATAAGCTGCCTCTGATCATGAGGTTTGAGGTAATCTGGGACAGGTTTTTTTTTTTTACCCTGCTCTATTTTATTATTAATATTATATAAAGGCATATATCTCCCCCCCCCTTTTAGGTTGATCAGAATTAACTCTTAGGGTATCTTTCATTGCTAGGGTAGTGGGCATCTATCTATTGTGGGAGGAACTTGTCTCGTTACTCCTACCTCCTCTACAGACTCTCCCCTCCCTCCTCCTCCTAGCTAATTAAAAAAATTAAATTAAATTAAAAATAAAGTAATCAAAAAAAACTTTCCTTTCACCACTCTTTAATTACAGCTCTTTTTCTTCTCTTTTCTCTTTTCTCTTGTCTCTTTTTTCTTTTTTTTTTTAATCTTGTCATAAACTTCTTCCTTCCTTCTTCTTTGCCTTTCTGAATTTGTGAATTATTTTGGGGAAGAAATCTGACTCAGAGTGGACTCTCTATGTGTGTATCTCTGCTCTACTTCCCTTTCCCCTCTTGTTACCCCTAGAATATACAGTGGATAGTAGATTCACTTAACTGTCTATTCTTGCTATCCCTTCTTATTTTTCTCTTTCTTCTTCACTGGGATTTGGTTACTATTTTTTCACGGACTGGAAATTGGTTGGCTAACTGGTAGTGATTAAACTGCTTCAATACTTGCTTCAGTTGCTACTGTAATTCCTGAGGTTGGTGAGTGCAATTGTCATAAAGGTATTTAGTACAGTGTTGCTTGTACTCAAGACACAACAACTGAGGAACACACAGAGCATAAAAAAAGAAACACATAAATCAAAAAAATGGTTAGATCAAAAACAAATAAAACTGCTACTCCAATGAATGAAGACAAGAGTCCAGAAGAAACTACAAATCAGCCAGAAGTAACCATAGATAAGAAAAGTATGCAAGCAATAATAAACTTATTAATCACAGAAAACAACATTGGAGGAAAGGAATGGCAGTATTAGGGAAACAACAGTTGAGACCCCCAAGGAAAATACTGATTATCTTGAGGCAATTAGAGAACTGAAAGCTGAAATAGCTGTAATGAAGAAAGAAGCTGAGGCAAGGGAAAGCAGACTAACAGAAGCAGAAAACGGAATTAGTCAGACAGAGGATGAGTTAGAGAAAACTAAGAAAGAGGTGAAAGAGCTTAAAAAGAGATTGAGAGACACTGAAAACAACAAGAGAGACATATGGGATGATCTCAAAAGAAGTAACATTCACATAATTGGCCTGCCAGACGAAGAACGAGAGGGAGGGGAAGCAAACATTCTAGAGGAAATAATAGAAGCAAACTTTCCAGAACTGAATAACATAAAGGACATCAAGATTCAAGAGGCCCAGAGAGTACCAAACAGAATCAACCCAGACCTGAAGACACCAAGACACATCATAGTCACAATGAGAAGAAGTAAGGATAAAGAAAGGATCCTAAAGGCTACAAGCGAGAAACAAAAAGTCACATACAAGGGAAAACCCATAAGATTATCTGCAGACTTCTCCACTCAAACTCTAAAAGCCAGAAGAGAATGGCAAGATATCTATAGAGCCCTGAATCAAAAAGGACTTCAACCAAGGATAATATATCCTGCTAGACTTTCATTCAAACTAGATGGAGGGATCAAAACCTTCTTAGACAAACAACAGTTAAAGGAGGCAACCATCACCAAACCGGCCCTGAGAGAGGTTCTAAAAGACCTCTTATAAACAAGAACATCACTATAATACTGGAAATATATCAGAGCAAACAAAAAAAAATTTTTTGAACAATAGCACTACAATACATTAAATCCATAATATCAATAAATGTCAATGGCTTAAACTCACCCATCAAAAGGCACAGAGTTGGGGGATGGATCAGAAAACATAATCCAACCATATGCTGCTTACAGGAATCCCATCTATCACAACAAGATAAACACAGACTTAAAGTGAAAGGATGGAAAACTATCATACAGGCTAATGGACCACAAAAAAGGGCAGGTACAGCCATTGTTATCTCAGACACAATAGATTTTAAATTAAATAAAGTAATAAAAGATAGGCAAGGACACTACATAATGATTAGAGGATCAATCAGCCAAGAATACTTAACAATTATTAACATCTATGCACCCAATGAGGGACCATCTAAATACATCAAGCACTTACTGAAAGAATTTCAAAAATACATCAATAGTAATACAATAATAGTGGGAGACTTCAATACCCCACTCTCACACTTAGACAGATCAACAAAGCAGAGAACCAACAAAGATAAAAGAGAATTGAATGAAGAGATTGACAGACTAGACCTCTTGGACATTTTCAGAGTCCTTCACCCCCAAAAACTGGAATACACCTTCTTTTCAAATCCACATAACACATAGTCAAGGATAGACCACATGTTAGGCCACCAAGACAACATCAATAAATTCAAGAACATTGAAATCATCCCATGTATCTTCTCAGACCACAGTGGAGTAAAACTAACATTGAACAACAAACAGAAAATTATTAAAAGTCACAGAATTTGGAAACTAAACAACATACTCCTTAAGAACCACTGGGTCAGAGATTCACTCAAGCAGGAAATTCAAATGTTCCTGGAAACAAATGAAAATGAAGACACAAGCTATCAAAATATTTGGGACACAGCTAAAGCAGTACTGAGAGGGAAACTTATAGCCATACAATCACATATTAAACACCAAGAAGAAGCTCAAATGAACGAACTTACTGCACACCTCAAGGACTTAGAGGAAGAGGAACAAAGGAACCCTAAAACAACCAGAAGGACAGAAATCACTAAAGTTAGAGCAGAAATAAACAACATCGAAAAAAAAAGAACCATTCAAAAGATCAATGAAGCCAACTGTTGGTTCTTTGAAAGATTAAACAAAATTGACAAACCCCTAGCCAGACTCACCAAACAAAAAAGAGAGAAGACTCAAATTAATAGAATTTTAAACGATGGAGGAGATACCACAAATGACACCACAGAAATGCAGAGAATCCTGTGAAACTTCGATAAAGAACTATACGCCACCAGGCTAGAGAATCTGGAAGAAATGGAACAATTCCTAGAAGCATATGCCCTTCCAAAACTGAACCAAGAAGAACTACAAAATCTAAATGCACCAGTCACAGACAAAGAAATTGAAACCATTATTAAGAATCTCCCCAACAACAAAAGTCCTGGACCAGATGGCTTCACAAATGAATTCTACAAAACTTTCAGGAAACAGTTAGTACCCATACTTCTTAAGCTTTTCCATAAGATTGAAGAAACAGGAATACTCCCTTCCACCTTCTATGAAGCCAACATCACCCTGATACCAAAAGCTGATAGGGACAGAACAAAAAAGGAAAACTACAGACCAATAATACTGATGAACATAGAAGCCAAAATATTAAACAAGATCTTGGCCAACTGGATACAGTAACATATCAAAAAGATTGTTCATCACGACCAAGTGGGATTCATCCCAGGAATGCAAGGCTGGTTTAACATCCGTAAGTCAATCAATGTCATTCACCACATCAATAAAAGCAAAGCCAAAAACCACATGATTATCTCAATAGATGCAGAGAAAGCTTTTGACAAAATCCAACACCCATTCATGCTCAAAACTCTACAAAAAATGGGAATAGATGGGAAATTCCTCAAGATAGTGGAGTCTATATATAGCAAACCTACAGCCAACATCATACTCAGTGGACAGAAGCTGAAAGCATTCCCCTTCGGATCAGGGACTAGACAGGGCTGTCCACTGTCACCATTACTCTTCAACATAATATTGGAAGTTCTTGCCATAGCAATCAGGCAAGAGAAAGAAATCAAAGGAATACAGATTGGAAGGGAAGAAGTCAAGCTCTCACTATTTGCAAATGATATGATAGTATACATAGGAAAACCTAAAGAATCCAGCAGAAAACTCCTGGAAGTTATTAGGCAATATAGCAAGGTATCGGGCTATAAAATCAATGTACAAAAATCAGTGGCATTTCTTTATGCAAACACTAAATCTGAAGAAGAAGACATCCAGAAATCACTCCCATTTACTGTTTCAGCAAAATCAATCAAATACCTAGGAATAAACATGGCCAAAGAAGTGAAAGACTTATATACTGAAAACTATGAGTCGCTACTCAAGGAAATACAAACTGATACCAAGAAATGGAAAGATATCCCATGCTCATGGATTGGAAGAATAAATATCATCAAAATGAATATTCTCCCCAGAGCCATATACAAATTTAATGCAATACCCATCAAAGTTCCACCAAGCTTCTTTAAGAGAATAGAACAAACACTACAATCATTTATCTGGAACCTGAAAATACCTAGAATTGCCAAAACCATCTTGAGGAAAAGAAACAGAAATGGAGGCATCACACTCCCAGACCTGAAACTATATTATAAAGCCATCATCATCAAAACGGCATGGTACTGGAACAAAAATAGGAACAGAGACCAGTGGAACAGAATTGAAAGCCCAGAAATAAATCCCCACACCTATGGACATCTAATCTTTGATAAGGGGGTCCAAAGGATTAAATGGAAAAAGGAGGCTCTCTTCAATAAATGGTGCTGGGAAAACTTGGTTGTAACATGCAGAAGAATGAAATTGAACCACCTTATCTCACCAGAAACAATAATCAACTCCAAATGATTCAAAGACCTAGATGTCAGACCAGAAACAATCAAATACTTAGAGGAAAACATTGGTAAAACACTTTCCCACCTACACCTCAAGGACATCTTTGATGAATCAAACCCAATTGCAAGGAAGACTAAAGCAGAAACAAACCAATGGGACTACATCAAATTGAAAAGCTTCTGCACATCCAAAGAAACTATTAAACAAACAAAGAGACCCCTCACAGAATGGGAGAAGATCTTCACAAGCCATACATCAGACAAGAAACTGATCACCAAAATATATAAAGAGCTCAGCAAATTTAGCACCAAAAAAGCAAATGACCCCATCCAAAAATGGGCAGAGGATGTGAACAAAACATTCACTACAGAGGAGATCCAAAAGGCTAACAAACATATGAAAAACTGCTCTAGGTCACTGATTGTCAGAGAAATGCAAATTAAGACAACACTAAGATACCACCTCACTCCTGTAAGAATGGCATACATCAAAAAGGACAGCAGCAACAAATGCTGGAGAGGATGTGGGGACAGATGTCATCAGGATGCCGGCCAGGCTTCCCTAGACTGAAGACCCCACCAATGTGTCCTGGAGCTCTGCTTCCCCAGAGACCCACCCTACTAGGGAAAGAGAGAGGCAGACTGGGAGTATGGACCGACCAGTCAACACCCATATTCAGCGGGGAAGCAATTACAGAAGCCAGACCTTCTACCTTCTGCAACCCACAATGACCCTGGGTCCATGCTCCCAGAGGGATAGAGAATGGGAAAGCTATCAGGGGATGGGGTGGGATATGGAGATTGGGTGGTGGGAATTGTGTGGAATTGTACCCCTCCTACCCTATGGTTTTGTTAATTAATCCTTTCTTAAATAAAAAATAAAAAAAAAAAAAGAAGCCAGACCTCCTGCCTTCCGCACTGTAAAAAGTTCCATACTTTCAGAGAGATAAAGAACACGGAAGCTTCCAATGGAGGGGATGAGACACTGAACTCTGGTGGTGGAAACTGTGTGGAATTGTACCCCTGTTATCTTACAGTCTTGTAGTTCATTATTAAACCATTGCAACAATTTTAAAAACAATCTTAAAGTCACCCATGTAAACTGTCCGGGGTTTTCATGAATTCTGATTCTGTTCCCACCTGAACCTCCAATTATTGACATATTCTTTTCCCTTCCTTCACAGCTAATGATCTAGGGGAAAACATCATGCCACTGTTTCTGCTTCTCCACTGCTCCTACATGTCTCACTCCAGTGAAAAATATTCTGTCCCCATCTTGTCAACCCAAATGTTACCAGAGAGTCCTGATGCAAACTCAGTGGACCTTTCCATCCAGGAATTCTCCGTAGCTAGTGGCTGTGCTGACCAACTCCTTCCTGAAACTCAATTTTCCCATAACACCTTCAGCAATACTTTTCTGTCCATTTTTTTCCTATGGTCCTGCCTTCTCTTCCTTTTTAGGTCACACCTACTACTTCTGAGTGTCCTTTCTTCCCCTCCCCCCACCCCCTTCTCTCTCCTGGGTCCTGATGGAATTGGAGTTCAGAGCCCTTTGGTAATCTTCCCTTAATATTTACACCTTTGGGAGTATGAACCAAAACTCGTTATGGGGCACAGAAGAAATAGCAGGGAACATTTGCTCCTTCTCTGTGCCAGTGCTAGGTGCAAAGGGAACACAGTACTGGACAGAAGCAAGTCTTTGTCTTCGGACAGAACATCTAACTGTGTCCACATATCTGGTATGCTCTAATTGTGAAATGGCTATAGAAAATAAGAAAGAGGAGATAAGCTAAGATCCAATGAGTGCTTGCTCCATATCAAGACCTTCTGACATGCTGCAGCCGTGAAATCATTTAACTCCCACAAAATCCTGGGGGGGAGGGGTGGCACACTCAAGTTCGCACATATCAACCAATAACCTGCTGTTAGATTTTTTTTTCAGGCATTTTACTGGGTGGATGTTAAATGCAACTATTATTTTAAAATTAAATTACATAAATTCACAATTAAATAAATTCTATTAAACACAAAAGTAATAAATACCCAGACCTCATCATCTCATAACTAGTATGCTGCGTTTTGTCAGTGTCTGTGCTCCTGAGGCTGCTCTCATCTCTGGTGCCTGTGTGGAGGGAGGGAGCCACAATGGTGGCTGCTGAGCTCTCCGAACCCTGCTGGCGATGACGGCGCACGGAAATCAGTCAGGGCTACAAATCAGGACTTGATTTATTTTTCTGTTGATTTTCCAAACTTAAGAAAGTGATAGAGAAAATATTAATCATGCAAATGAAACATAAAGGCATGCCTGAGTCTGCAGCTGCTACTCAGTGAATAGCACCCAGAAAGGGGGAAAAAAAGAAGACATATGTTACTGTGTTCAAAAAAAAAAAAAAAGATTTCCGATTCAGCACAGAGATCACTCATGTCTTTAGCAAATGAGTGAAGTTTGCATATACCTTGTATCATTTCAATTTCATCTTACTGATTAATGTAAACAAAAATACCAACCAACATTCAGGTTGGGACTGCACCAGAGAGCTGGCTACTATGTAATTATAGCTCATGCTACTTAAAAAGCAGCTGTTATCTGTTATCCCATTCTGCAAGGGGAGTAACTGAAGAGGCAAGCACTATTCCTACCAGGCAACCTAGCCCTAGACACACACACACACACACACACACACACACACACACACACACACACACACACACACCTGCTCTCCCAGGGAGTCCTGGGAAAGCCCTCAGGGAGAGCTTGCTCTGGTTTATGCATCTGATAGTCAGGGGGAATTGTGCTTGAGATAGGAGCACAGGACAGATATAGAGTTAGCTGGGACATGTCAGGATTAAAAGCCATTGACTGTAAGAAAGACGCAAGTAAAGACAACAATGAGATATCACTTCACTCCTGTGAGAAGGTCATACAAGAGAAACGGTAGTATCAATAAATGCTGGAGAGGTTATGAGGGTAAAGGAACCCTCCTGCACTACTACTGGTGGGAATGAAAATTGGTCCAACCCCCATGGAGAGCAGTCTGGAGAACTCTCAAAAGGCTAGAAATAGACCTACCCTGTGATCCTGCAATTCCTCTCCTGGGGTTTTATCCTAAGGAATCAAAAACTCACATCCAAAGAAATCTACACCTACATTCATAGCAGCATGATTTGTAATAGCCCAAACTTGGAAGCAACCTAGGTGTCCAATAACAGATGAGTGGCTAAGAAAGTTGTGGAATGGAATACTATCCAGTTATTAAGAATGATGAAGGCATCTTCTTTACCTCACTTTTGCCTGAAGGAATCATTTTAAGTGAGATAAGCCAAAAAGAGAAAGATACATATGGAATGATCTCACTCATAGTCAAAAGTTGAGAAAAAAGAACCGAAAGGGGAAACACAAAGTAGAATTCAGACTGTGTTGGTGTATTGCACCAAAGCAAAGAACTCTGGAGGTGGTGGGGGGGGACTTTCAGGTCCTGGTGCATGTTGGTGGAGAGGACCTAGACTGGGGGTGAGAGTGTTTTGCGTGGTGAGATGAGAAATTTTACCCGTGTCAACAAATGTACTTACTGTAAACTATTAGCCACCCCTATCCCAGTAAGGAGGAGGAGGAGGAGGAGGAGGAGGAATAGCAAGTTTCCTGTCACATCAGGAGCAGCAGTACAGGGCTGGAAGCATGGGCTCAGTAAGGCAGGTTAGGCCCCCAGAGTATTCAAAGCAGAGATCAAGAAGTGGGATTGCCTAAGACTCCCAGAGCAGAAGTCAAGAATCTAGATCATTCTAGAAGGCTCATGAGTGAAAGCAAGGACTTAGATGTCATGGTGCTGGCCAGGTTTAGAACTCTCCTGCTTCCAGCAGGATGAGAACCACCTCAGGTTTCAGCGACAAGCCCTCACCTTCCTCAAAGACCCTGAGAGGCAATGAAAATGAAGGCATATTCATGGATATTTCAGGGGCAAGCAGACAGGGTCCTGGCACCTTGTTCTCAAGATATCAATGAAGCCAGACTTCCTCAAGTCTCTGAGGTTTCTCCTCTATACTTAGGTTCCTTTCTAGACTTTCTCATAAGTGAATCCAAAGAAAACTCGCCATTACCTCTCTGTCAGCAGGGCACACTCCTACCTCTGCACCCTTTACACGGGTTGATTCTTCTTTTTATTTTGGAGAGATATAGAATATTTATTATGCTACTATAATATAAATAATATAGCAATATAGTATTTAAGGGTAGAAAAACTACTGGGGGATTTGCAGCAGGCCATGGTGTGAAGATGGTGTTTATATATTGAATGAGGTCCATCACTTCCACCCTCCAGTGGAAGATGGGTCTATGTCTATTATAACTGTACAGGGACATGCTGGGGTTGACCCTATCCCTACAGATTAGCAGGGACTCAGTCCCCTCTGAGGCGTGGAGAGCCAGCAGAGCCAGTATTCAGGGTACCTTGGGGGCCACATGCATGTGGAGAGGTCACTGGCAGTTATCTTCCTAACCGTACAGGGTGGTGAAGATGTCCTCCTGGTACTGCTGACGTACTGCCATCTTGGTTCCCCGGTACAGGGAGCACTTCATAAACAGAGTGATGTGGTCCAGGTGGCTGCTCCAGCAGCAAAGATGCCACACAGGTTGATTCGTTTGCTGAAGAAGTTAGAGGAGGCTTCACAGAGGAGGGGTATCTATGCTGGGTACTGAAGAACTGAGCTAAGGTATAGGGGGAAGCTACTTAAAATAGCCTGTGGTTCCCTCTCCCATGAGTGCTATTATCTGTTAAAAAAAAAAAATGTCCTGCTGTGATGCTTTCAGCACAGGGACAGGGTAGAGACAGCATCTCTGGCACACAGTAGGTGCTCAGTAAATATGCAGGCTGCATTGCTTAAGCAGATTGTCAGGCTTTGAATCCTGCTGCTGTACTAGCTGTGAGCCACATGCACTCAGGGATAGAGAACTATGTTTGACCTACAAAACTAGCAATTTCATGTTTCAACCTAATAGCCTCTCTGTGACTCTATAAGTGGAGTTAATTGCAGTACTATTCTGGGAAGTCTGGTGGTGGGGGGGTCATGAAGTGAATTAGCACCTGTGTAGACACCTGGCCAGTGCCTAAACCAGTAGGAGAAGCAGAAGCTCACAAGGATCACACCTGCATGGCTCCTACTATGTGCACCACCCTGTTAGCCTGGAGCACCCTCAACACTCCACTTCACAGAGGAGCTGACTGAAATGTGGGTGGGAGGGGAAGGCAGAGGTGTGAGAGCAGACTGGAGGGAGCATCTACCAATGTGGGGTATCGGTACAGGTGGACAGGTGGAGGCCAGCAGGAATCCTCAACATGTCTGGCCACTGAGGAGGAAGTTGAAGAAGTGCCCTGTGAAGACTGCTGCCTCTGGGCATCTCTGTGGACCAGGACCTGGTAGGCAGCTTGGGGCCACCAGTGGTCAGGCTGGCCAGCATCAGAAGTCAGGAAAAGAAACTGGAAGCTGGAGTCTGTTGTGTATCTCTCGGTCAGTCTGTCATCGTGTCTGATGGCACAACCTTCCAAGAATGATGTTTTTTTTTTTTCTTAGTTGTCACATGATTCTGCTTTTGGCTGGCCCTTATGCATAGCTTCATGGAGAAGAGGATTCTGGGAAGTGCAAGCCCTCTCTGTGGCTAAATCTGGTGCAGATGGTGATTCCAGGATCTACCAATGTGGGGTATCGGTACAGGTGGACAGGTGGAGGCCAGCAGGGCTGACCAACAAGCTTCTCATTTCCTCTTATCAATAGAAACCCACTCTCCTCCTGGAAAAATGACCCCACTATCAGACAGCAGCCCCTCAGCCCCTTCAGCAACCTCCCCCACTCTCCCCCACTGACACTCAGTGCCCTTTCCACACCTGGGCATAAACTGTTCCCTTGCCAGATACATCGTGGCACACATTCCCATCATATGGGACTGCTTTATTATCTACCCACCTCCCATTCCACCCATCTAGCCTCAAGTTGGTCAGTCCTGGATTCACCCAATTCCCACTGAGTCCTGCCACAATGACTCTCTGGTATAAAAAGTTGCCTGCTCTGGTCCAATCAGAATTCATGCTTGGAGAAGTGAGTTTTCTCTCTCTCACCAGACAAAAATAAGAAGACATTTAGAAGGGCTAGCGGGTGACTCCTCCAGTAGAGCACACGTTACCATGTGTAAGGACCTGGGTCCAGCCCTGGGCCTCCAATACGAATATGCTTAACTCCCAGGATTATGATGTCCATCTTTTGATAGTAGAAGAAAAGCAGAGTGGATGGCAGAGTGGAGAAAAAAGAAGAGCCTGAGCATCTAGTAAACACACAAAACTGCTCAACCATCCCTGGAGCCTTAACAATCTGTTCAAGAGAATAGATTTTTTTTTTCTATCACTTGTAATAGTGAAAAAACTCCTGACAGGTGCACCTGCTTCTTGGCTAGGGATACTCTTATTCATTCCCTCCAAGCTCAACACAATCATCACTTCCCTCCTAGGAAGTCTTTTCCAGCTTCTGAGTGAGGCAGTCCCTTGTGTGCCTGCAGCACTGTGAGCCTCCATCTATTCCAGTGCTTCAGAACATTCTTCATTCCAGCCTCTGAGGGGCCAGCTCCCTTGTGAGCTACTGGGCACTGAAAGTGAATTATCTAGCTGAAACTAGAGCAAGAGAAGTGTGGGTTGTTTGATTTCATTCACTCAGCAAACATTTACTGAGTGTCTGTAAGATAAGGAGTGCCAACACTGGATTGATTTTGCATATGCAGATAAGCAGAGGGTGCTAAGATTGTGCAGGAGAGGCCAAATAACGAAATTGAGGGCAGGTACCTGCAGAAGTCAGGCTTGAACAATGCGCAGAAGTGGGAGGTGGGGGGTAGGGTGGGGGGCGGGGATCAGAGAAGGAGTTATCCTTAAGCCTTGGAACTTGACTTCCTCCTGTCCTGAATGTCCACGCCATGGCCAGGGTGGGAGATTAAGAAGGCTTTGAGAAGACAGTAGAGTGCTGAGTCCAGAATCACAAGGACACCTCTTATACCCTGTCTCTTCCTCCATGGCTCTGGGTGATGAGTGAGCTCAGAAGGGTTGAGCATTCATTCAGTTCGCAGTACAAAGTGCCTCCTGTGTTCCAGACACTTGGGCTAGCTCTGTGAACACAACCAAGTGACCTTGCTACTGACTCGCTGGATCAGATGATCCTTTTCTATAGGACTAGAAATACTCACAAACCATGCAAGTTGACCTGCCATGATAAAGGCAGAGCTATTAGAAACAGGATTAGCCTGCAGGGTCATGGGTTCTATCTCCTGATACAGTACATGCTAGGTGGCATCTGAGGTCCCTTCACAACCCTGCAAGGCTCTGATAAATCCACAGAAACCAGTTCTCTCTACATGGGTCCTTGTTACACCCCCCAGTCTCTGAGCAGAGTCACCCTGACCTGTGCCCCTGTAGCCGTGAGCACAAGACAAACCCGGTAAATATTTCATGCCCACGCAGATGACAAATGGTCCCTCATGAGCCAAGTGTCAGTCAGAACTCATGTTGCCAGTGACAGAAACCCAGCTCCAACTAGCTGAGGCCAAAAGGGGAACTGACTCACTCCACAATCTGAAAGAAGTTTGGAGAATCAAACCAAGGGGAGGACACAGCTGGGTCTCAGACCATCAGAAACCAGAATCAGGTCAGAGCCTCCTCTGCATTTCTCACCTCTGCTTCACTGTTAACAGTCCTTCCTTCTAAGCTACTACAGGCTAACCCCCCTCCCACCTGGCATGACTTGAAGCCAGGGGCCCAGTGCTCCTTGCTTTTCCCATCCTAAATCTTACACCAAGCAAGAATCCTAGAGTACCCTCTTCAAATCTATCTTGAAAAGTCCTAGCCTGGAACACTGGTGGGTCCAGCTTGCATGAAAAGTCCATGCCAAAAAGATTAAGCCCTCTGAAAATAAAGAAGGATCTACAGGGGTTGAGACATGGGAGTACAGAGAACAGAAAATTCAAGGAGGGAGTATTCCAGATAAAGAATATAAACACTGACAGAAGACACAGCAATTGTCTACTATAACACAGAAGTTAAATCAGAACATGTATTTCTTTTTGTAGCATATTTATTTATTTATTATTTTAATTTATTTATAAAAAGGAAACACTGACAAAACCATAGGATAAGAGGGGTACAACTCTACACAATTCCCATGACCAGAACTCCATATGCCATTCCCGCCCTTTATAGCTTTCCTATTCTTTAACCCTCTGGGAAAATGAACCCACGGTCATTGTGGGATGCAGAAGGTTGAAGTTCTGGTTTCTGTAATTGTTTCCCCACTGAACATGGGTGTTGACAGGTCAATTCATACTCCCAGCCTGCCAATCTCTTTCCCTATTGGGGTGGGGTTCTGGGGATTGGAGCTCCAGGACACAGTGGTGGAGTTTTCTGTCCAGGGAAGTCTGTTTGGCATCATGCTAGCATCTGGTGCCTGAAAAGAGAATTAACATATAAAGCAAAACAAGTTGTTGACTAATCATGACCCTAAAGGCTAGAATAGTGCAGATGAAGAGTTGGGGGTGGGTCTCCATTTTCAGGTAGCTATTAGGCATATTTTAGTGATATTCCAAAAGGACTGTGGCTATATTAGTTTGTTTTCTTCCCCTGAGCCTGAAATCTGATATTCAGGTGGATCCATGTTACTGTCTGGGGAGATGATGTCATGGCTGGAAAAAGGACCAGAAAGCTGGATCAGGGAAGAGAGTAGCTCCCTAATATGGGAAAGGTGCATAAATGTTGTTGACTGTAAACCCCACTGATTTGATATGATCTGGGGCCCATATTCAGCTTAGGAGCCTATGTGACCTCTGCATCCCTGTAGATCAGAGCTCACATTCTTTGGTCATAGTAGGAACATTCCAAGCTGTCCCATTATTTTCCCATTATTGTTCCATCTTCCTCAGGTGTAGCATAGAGTATGTTGTCCTTCAGAGGATGGAATATTCTCTACCATTGTCAGGGTATGTCGTGAGAGAGAACAGGAACTCATGGCGGAGCAGGAACGCAAATCTTTATTGATGAAGATGCCCCAGAATTGGATATGAGCACAGTGGCAGCTAGCAAAATGGCTGCCAACTGCTATGCATGCTAGCCCTTCTCCAGGTCTTTTTCAGGTCGGAACACGGAAGAGAAAAAGAGGTCGAAACCAGGAACAGTAATGGGTTTCATAGAGTAAACATGGAAGTGGCCAGTCAGGATGGAATTGGCTAGGGAAGAGGGTGGAGAAAAGAAAAAGGCATTCTGGGAACTTCCTTAGTTGTGGTTGCTGTAGTTTTAGCTGGTGGGAATTAGCAATACCCTGAGGGGATAACGTGGTGGGGGATATGTAAAAAATACTTGCATGGAAATATAGTGGTTTGTGGGTCCTGCCAAAGTTCAACAACATATGTACAATATCCCAACAAGCACTGTTGATCCAAGTTGAGGACAAGGTCCTATGGGGGCCCACAAAGGGGTCTATTTTGTTGTTCCTGCTAGAGATGACTGGTAACAATGGAGAGAGGGATTTATTCAAGGTCTAGGCCCACCATGTCTGCTTGGGAATCTCAGGACTCCCCAATTAGGGCCCCAGATGACATAAAGACCTGATAGTGACTAAAGAGTCATTGTTAAAGTATGCCAGTCTCTTTCCCTTATTCAGATTTCTAGTCCTTGCTTTGATAAGGATAATTTGAGAGTGAATGAGGGAAGTATAATAGGAAATAGGTGAGGAGGGTATCCAAATCTAAGTAGACACTATTTCATTATGAACTTCATACTGACTCACTGCAAACTATTGTGTACTTTTGCTTTCAGGTATATATTTTGCCCTAATTTGTGGATACATGTGAACATATGGCCTATCTCATAGGACCTGGTCTATATCTAGGTGTTGGGACTTTGTTAGGAAGTAAACCTCCTGGAATAGAATTAGAGAATCCTATGAAAGGAAAGGTCTCACGAGAGTAATGAGGGTGAAGGGTTGACATTCCATGCCTGAAGTCCCAGGACACAGTCTGAAGTAAAACATACTGAAGTGGTATTCATTGCACTGATTCGGTTGGGATCAGCAGATAGTCTCTTGTTTGATGCATCAGATGTGAAGATCATCTCCTATTCTTTGAGGGGTCTCTTTGTTTGTGTGATAGTTTCTTTGGCTGTGCAGAAGCTTTTCAATTTGATGTGGTCCCATTGGTTTGTTTCTGCTTTAGTCTTCCTTGCAGTTGGGTTTGTATCATCAAAGATGTCCTTGAGGTTTAGGTGGGAAAGTATTCCATCAATGTTTTGGGTTGCCTCCTTTAAGTGTTGTCAGTCTGAGAAGATTTTGATCCCTCCATCTAGTTTGAATGAAAGTCTAGCAGGATATATTATCCTTGGTTGAAACCCTTTTTCATTCAGGGCTCGATAGATATCTTGCCATCCTCTTCTGGCTTTTAAAGTTTGAGTGGAGAAGTCTGCTGATAGTCTTATGGGTTTTCTCTTGTATGTGACTTTTTTTTTTCTCTTGCAGCGTTTAGGATACTTTCTTTATCCTTACTTCTTTTCATTGTAACTATTATGTGTCTTGGTGTCTTCAGGTCTGGGTTGATTCTGTTTGGGACTCTCTGAGCCTCTTGAATCATAATGTTCTTTCTGTTGTTTATGTTTGGGAAGTGTTCTTTTATAATTTCCTCTAGAATGTTTACTTCCCCTTCCTCTCTTTCTTCCTTTGGCAGGCCAATTGTATGAATGTTACTACTTTTGAGAACAGCACATATGTCTCTGTTGTTGTTTTCAGTTTCTCTCAATCTCTTTTTGAGCCCTTCTACCTCTTTCTTTGTTTTCTCTAGCTCATCCTCTGCCTGGCTAATTCTGTTTTCTGCTTCTGTTAGCCTGCTTTCCCTCCCCGCAGCTTCTTTCTTCAGTTCAATTATAATATTAGCTTGTTCTCCTAATTGAACTTTTACTTCATCTATTTCAGCTTTCAGTTCTCTAATTACCTTGAGGTATCTTGTGTTTTCCTTGAGGGTCTCATCTGTTTTTTCCCTAATTCTGATAGCCCTTTCCTCCATAATTTTCTTCATTTATGTGATTATTAGGTTTACTATTGCTTGTATACTTTTCTTATCTATGTTTACTTCTGACTGATTTAGAGTTTCTTCTGGGCTCCTGTCTTGATTCATTAAGGAAGCAGTTTTATTTGCTCTTGATTTAACCATTTTTATTGATTTTTTTTCTGTTCTATCGTTCTTCAGTTTTTGTGCTTTGAGTACAAGCCACACTATATTAAATACCTTTATGACAATTGTAGACATCAACCTCAGAAATCACAACAATAGTAGCTGACACAAGGATTGATGCAGTTTAGCCAATACCAGTTAGCCAAACAACACCTCCAGTCCAAGAGAAAATAGCGACCAAATCCAAAGGAAAAAGAAAGAGAAAGGGAAAAAAGGAAAGCAAGAATAGACACTTATGCAAATCTACTGTCTACTGTAAATATTAGGGATAGTAAGTGGAGAAAGGGAAGTAGAGAAGAGAGACACACACACAGAGTCCACTCTGAGTCAGATTTCTTCCCCCAAATAATTCACAAATGAGTATCAATGAATTCAGAAAGCAAAAGAAGGAGGAAGAAAAGAAAACAAGAATAAGAAAAAAAAGATCAGTGAAAGGAAAGAGTTTTTTTTTTTTTTTAATTAGCTAGGAGGTGGGAAAAAGGTGAGTGGAAGGAAGAGGTAGAAACAGGTTCCTCTCACACTGGACACCCAGTCACCTGTCAATGGAAAAAAAACAACAACAGTTAATTTTTGTCAACTTGAAGGAGGAGAGGGCAAAAGGGACACATGTATATAATAATAAAATAGAATAGAACAAAAAACCCTGTCAGTCTGCAGCCTGAACTGCTTTGGATAGATTGGCTGTAGACAGCCTGAGCAAAGACAGCCAATTATAAGAAGTATCAGGAAAAAAAAAAAAAAAAAACTCCAAGTAAGTCTTTACCTAACAGGATTGAGGCACTGATTGGTAAAATATTTTGTCACTCAAATAAAGCTCCAAGTACTTTAAAGAAAGAGAGAGAGAGAGAGGGAAGGAAAGGGCTTGCAATGATACCCCTGGTGAGCAAGGAAACTTGGAAAATAGCTCAGTGGGGAGCCTGCTAGGAGTGGCTGTCCTGCCCCTGGGAGCTGGTTCTGGAGTGGGGGTGAGTGGTGAGTGGTGACTGGTGAGTGGTGAGTGGTGAGCTTCAGAAGTAATCAAAATATTTCCATTCCTTTTACTCCTGGCCTCTGTTTTCTAACCCAAGAGTGTTATCACCCTTAGGACCACTTATTCACCCTCCTCCTGACTGCCCAATATCCTACCCTATCCAGAGAATCCCTGATCACAGGCTGTTGCTAGCTGGAGCTCATGCGAGTCTCTGCATCCAAGTCACCATCTTGGCTCCACCTCCAACACTTCTCTTTTTAATCACATTATAGAGGAGATAATGATATACAAGGAAGTTGTACAGTGAGTGCACTGACAGTTCTTTCTTCTCTCTTTCTCTGTAATGAAATTTGCACCTCATTCATCAATTTTTTTCTTGCTCTATGCTGCTCTCTCACTTAAAAAAAAAAGGAGACAGAGAGATGAAGATACACTATAGCACTGAAGAACCTTCCAGTGCAACATTCCTTCTCATATAGTGTCTGGGATTGAACTTGCTCCATGCACTTGGCATGACAGGCACCCTACCTTTGAGGTATTTCTCCAGCCATGTATTCTATACTTTTAGTTTTTCGAGGCATCTCCATACTGTTTTCCATAATGGATTCAACAGTTTACATTTATACCAACCATCATGTATAATAATAATAATTATTATTATTATTTTAAACCCAAGTCAACTAGGAATACCAAAGGAGACCACCTGGCACCACAAAGACTAGAACGACTTCAGGCATCCACCAAATCACCGGTGAGTGCAAACACATGTGGCTCATGGACAACGAGGAGCCTAGGGAGAGATTAAGAGGCTGGTAACAGTCCAGCAGTTTAACAGTTGAGACACCACCTATAGTCTGTTTCACCAACAAAAATATGGTTGAAAGGAGGAGAGGACTCCCCTAAGACTCACCAAAAGCAACTGTGAGTCTCAATTTCTACTGCCCTCAGAATCTGGAGAAGCAGCAGGGAGGCCGTATGCTGACACCAGGGGACAGAGAACTAAAAAAGGAAACTCAGGAGAAGATCAATACCTCCATGGCCTAGCTGAGAGCTGTGAGAGTCTCTTTGCATAACCACTAGATTATCTCTGCCCCACCCTGCTTTATCTCTTCCTCTGGAGTCAGTAATTAATCTAAGAAGTCTACTTATGGTTTAAAAGCACTCAGGCTCCCATAGCCTAGAGGGAAGAAAAAGAGAAAAAGAAATTTTTAACAGACTCTCTGTTCCAACACGGGGATTAAAATAATATTGAAACAATTGTCAATTATGACAACTGTGTCAATCAAGAGGACTTAACAATTATTAACATGTATGCACCCAATGAAAAGCCATCTAAATACATCAAACATCTACTAAAGAGCTACAGCAATATATTAACAGCAACACAGTCATAGTAGGGGACTTCAACACCCCACTCTCTCAACTTGACAGATTATCCAGGCATAAAAATCAATAAAGACATAGGGAGCTAAATGAAGAGATAGATAAACTAGAACTATTGGACATTTTCAAAGTCAATCATCCCAAGAAATTGGAATACACATTTTAGTCAAGTCTGCATGGGTCATTCTCAAGGATAGATCATATGTTAGTCCACAAAGACAGCATCAGCAAATTCTAGAGCATTGAAATCATCCCAAGAATCTTCTCAGATCACAGTGGAATTAAAGAAATACTTAAAAATCAACAAAAGATTAGTAATAGTCCTAAAATGTGGAAGCTCAACAGTATACAACTTAAATACTGTGTCAAAGAGGAAATAAAGGAAGAAATAAAAACGTTTCAAGAGTTCAATGAAAATGAAGACACAAAATATTTGAGACACAGCTAAGGCAGTACTGAGAGGAAAGTTCATAGCCATACAAGCACACAACAGGAATCAACAAAAAGCACAAATAAACAACCTGATTGAAAAAATTAAAGAGCTAGAGAAGAACAACAAAGGAATCCTAGAAAAACCACAAGGACAGAAATAATTAAAGCTAGGGCAGATCAATAACTTTGAAAATAAGAAAACCACACAAAAGATCAATGAAAGTAAATGTTCAATCTTAGAAAGAGTGAACAAAATCAACAAACCTTTAGCTGGATTCACAAGACAAATAAAAGGGGAAAACCCAAATAAATCAGACCATAAATGAAAGAGGAGATATCACAACAGATACTGCAGAAATTCAGCATAACATGTGAGACTTCTATGAAAAACTATATGCCAGCAAGCTAGAGAACCTGGAATAAATGGACAATTTCCTAGATACCTATGAACTTCCAAAATTAAGTAAAGAGGAACTAGATAACATGAACAGGCCCATCACAGTTAATGAAACAGTTATCAAAAACCTTCCCAAGAATAAATGTCCTGAACCAGATGGTTTTACAAATGAATTATACAAAACTTTCAAAGAACTAATACCTCTACTTTTAAAAGTCTTCCAGAAGACTGAAGACATTGGAATACTCCTTTCCGCTTCTATGAAGCCAACATCACTTTGATACCAAAATCAGACAGAGACACAACCAAAAAAGAAAACTACAGACCAATATCTCTGATGAACATAGATGCTAAAATACTGAACAAAATTTGAGCCAACCAGATATAGCAGTATATTAAAAAGATAGTTCATCATGACCAAATGGGCTTTGTCCCAGGGATGCAAGGTTGGTTCAACATATGTAAATCAATCAACGTGATCCACCACATCAATAAAAGTGAAACCCAAAACCACATGATCACATCAATAGATGCAGAGAAAGCCTTGACAAAATACAACATCTCTTTATGATCAAAACACTACAAAAAATAGGAATAGATGGAAAATTTCTGAAGATAGTGGAGTCTATATATAGCAACCCTACAGCTAACAGCATACTCAATGGTGAAAAACTGAAGACTTGTATACTGAAAATTATGAGTCAGTACTCAAGGAAATTGAAAAAGACACAAAGAAGTGGAAAGATATTCCATGTTCATGGGTTGGAAGAATTAACATCATCAAAATGAATATCCTACCCAGAGACATATACAAATTTAATGCTATCCCCATCAAAATCCCAAACACATTTTTTAGGAGACTAGAACAAATGCTACAAATGTTTATCTGGAACCAGAAAAGACCTAGAATTGCCAAAACAATCTTGAGAAGAAAGAACAGAACTGGAGGTATTACATTCCCATATCTCAATTTGTATTATAGGACCATTGTAATCAAAACTGCTTGGTACTGGAACATGAATAGACACATTGACCTGTGGAATATAATTGATACCCCAGAAGTAAACCCCCACACCTATGGACATCTAATCTTTGAAAAAGTTTAAATATTATTAAATTATTATTATTAAATGGTGAAACTCAAATGGTGTTGGAAAAAATGGGTTGAAACATGCAAAAGAATTAAACTGAACCACTATATTTCACCAAAATATACAAAGGTATATTCCAAGTGGATCAAAGACTTGGATTTTAGACCAGAAACTAACAGATACTTAGAGGAAAATACTGGCAGAACTCTTTTCCACATAAATTTTAAGGACATCTTCAGTGAAACGAATCCAATTACAAAGATGACTAAGGCAAGCATAAATCTATGGGATTGCATCAAATTAAAAAGCTTCTGCACAGCAAAAGAAACCACTACCCAAACCAAGAGACCCCTCACAGAATGGGAGATGATCTTTACATGCCATACATCAGACAAGAGGTTAATAACCAAAATATATAAAGAGCTTGCCAGACTCAACAATAAGAAAATAAATAACCCCATCCAAAAATGAGGAGAGATCATGGACAGAATATTCACCAGAGAAGAGATCCAAAAGACTAAGAAACACATGAAAAAATGCTCAAAGTATGGTGTGGGCTCAAAGGAACCCTCCTGCACTGCTGGTAGAAATGTCAATTTGTCCATCCTCTGTGGAGAATGGTCTACAGAACTCTCAGGAGACTAGAAATGGACCTACCTTATGATCCTGCAATTCCTCTACTGGGGATAGATCCTAAGGAACCCAACACACCCAACCAAAAAGATCTGTGTATACATATGTTCTTAGCACAATATGTAATAGCCAAAGCCTGGAAGCAACCCAGGTGTTCAACAACAGATGAGTGGCTAAGCAAGTTGTGGTATGTCACTTGCGGCAGCGGCAGGATGCAGAAATAGGAGGTTTGGAGCAGAAAGGGAACACAATCCTTTATTTGCGCTGGCACCTCAGAGTTGGGTGAGAGAGCAGCAGTTTGGGCCATGTGGAGGTAGCAAAAATGGCCGCCTCACGCAGCAACCTTCCCTGCATCTAATCACTGAAGTGAAAGGCAGGCAAGAGAGCGAGGGGCAGAAGAAGAATGGCTTTCATGGGAATAGCTCTTATGAGAAAGAGAAGGGGGTGAAGTAACCATAGCACTCCAGGGTAGGATAATAACTCTCTCGGGAATGGGAAGGGGGAGGAGTAACCAAAGCACTCCAACTATGCGGGGAATTGAAAATGCCCTGAGGGCACAACATGGCAGAACAGGTGCTCTGAGAATGTCCCCACTCTCACAGGAACTAGCAATAGCCTGAGGGGACAACATGGCAGATGTGACTGCATCTGCACAATTTTCCAGCATCTCCCCTTTCTTTATATCTAATGGCCACAGTATAGGAAATTTAGAGTGGAGCAGGCTTAACTGTTTTTAAGGAATGCCATGCTCAGGTGGGAAGATGTAGGATGTTTTTGTGGGGGAGGGAAGACTTACATGGCCGCCAACCTTGTGAGATTATGTGTCTATGCCTTTTGGGCATAAACCTGAATGATATAACAAAACAGGAAGGGACAAGTAGGGGAGCAGTAAAAGCCAGTGTGATGTCAAGGGAAGGCTTGGTGCGCAAAGGAACAGTCCCTATCTCTGGCGGGGGGCAAGAGTTAGTAATGAGGGGGTGTTTCCTGCCTCAAAGGGCAGGAACTGTAGGCGGGAAGGCATGGCCCACCAAGCAGAGGGGCTATTTGGCATTGTATAGTCCTCAAGGCAACAGTCTGCAAAGTCTATGAACTACTCAGGGTCAGTCGCTGAAAAGCCAGCAGCGTGAATGGAAGGAAGCTGCTGTAAAATTGTGTAAAGTGTCCAAAGGGTAAACCAGCAAGTCCAATATAAGTGTCAGTCCAAAGTAGGCGACTAGGGGGAGAAATGGCAGGGGGTAAAATGCTGCATGAGGAAGGTCAGCTGCTGGAGTGGTATATATACACAATGGAATACTACACACTTATTGAAAATGGTGAATTCACTGTTTTCAGCCGATCTTGATGGACCTTGAAAAATTCATGTTGAGTGAAATAAGTCAGAAACAGAAGGATGAATATGGGATGATCACACTTTCAGGCAGAAGTTGAAAAACAAGATCAGAAGAGAAAACACATGTAGAACCTGAACTGGAGTTGGTGTATTGCACCAATGTAAAAGACTCTGGACTGTGTGGAGGGGAGAATACAGATCCAAAAAGGTTTCAGAGGACCTAGTGGGTGTTGTATTGGTATATGGAAAACTGAGAAATGTTATGCATGTGCAAACTATTGTATTTACTGTGGAATGTAAAGCATTAATTCCCCATTAAAGAAATTTTAAAAAATTAAATTAAATAAGGTAAAAAACCCTAACAGTCAGTCTGTTACTTGGACTGCTCAGGATTGGCTGCAGGTAACCTGAGCAAAGATAGTCAATTATAAGAAGTATACAAAAAGAAAAAAATGCCTCCAGGTAGACTTTCCAAGATAGGACTGAGGCTCTGATTGGTCAGGTATTTGTCACTCAAATAGAGCTCCAGCCACCTAGAAAAAACAAGAGAAGGAAAAAAAAAAAGGGAAAGGCTTGGAATGACACCCCAGTGAGCCAGGAATCTTGGTAAAGAAAATCGCTCAGTAGGACACCTGCTAGAATTGGCTGCCCAGCCCCTGGGGGCTGTTTCTGGGGTTGGGGGGGAGGGGTGAGTTTAGAAATAATCAAGCCAAAAAGATTTTCCTTTCTTGATCCTTTTGACCTTTGTTTGCCAGCCTGAGAGTGGATTATAGCACTCTTTTTTGGTGTCACCCTGACCATCCCTTGCTCACTCTCCTACAGAAGGCCCAGTATCCTACCCTATCCAGAGAATTCCAGGTTGTAAGCTGCTCCTGTTTGGAGCTCATGCTAGCTGCTGTTTCCAAGTCACCATCTTGGCTTTACCTTCCCAGAACATGTATATTTATGGAGTCCCTTAGAATGTCATCCACCTCCCTTCCAATTTCCCTGTCTACACAGTATTTGGGAACAGAATTAGCAAGCTACATTAAAAACTGTCTTGAGATTAGAGTCAAAGGAACTACTTTCTTGAGCACACACATTACCATGCTCAAGAACCTAGGTTCAAACACCATCCCCTTCCTCAAGGGAGACGTCTCACAAGCATAAAGTAGTGCTGCAGGTGTCTCTCTTTTACTCTTCCTCTCTGCCTCTCCTTTTGCTCTCAGCTTCTTTCTGTATCTACCCAATAAAACAAAAATAACTAGAACATCTTAAAGGAACTAAATAAAACAAACCTCTGCAACTTACTAGCTAGGCCAAGACACAATTTTATCCATCTCAGTCTCCTCATCTTTAAACTCAGTTCAAGTTATATCTAAGACCTTGGAAGAACTATAGTGGTTCTCTTTGGCAGAGTGGGGAGCACAGAACTTTGGTGGTGATCGTGCTGCACAACTATACCTTTATAATCCTATAATCTTCTAAGTCACCATAAACTCACTAATACAAAAAAAAGGAAAAAAAATAATGCATTGGGTATAAGTTTACATAGGCCATGGACATCACCAGAACAATGTTAGTAAGTGTTTCATGAAAGGCCTTGAGGAGAACATAAGCTGTGGCCCAGTCACATGGACTCAGGCTCCAAGGACACAGTTTAGCTCCATGCAGCCAGCCGCATGTGTCAGTCCCAGAAAGAAACCTGGAAAACCTGCTCTCTCAATCTGAGCCCTACCCCTTCTTCTAAGCACCCTCCATCTTCTAGAAGTTTCTATTCTTGCTCATACCATTCATCTCCTGCAGATGCTAGCAGAAAACTCCATTTCTCAGGACTTAGTTGATCAGAAGGTCCATGTATCAAGTGTCTCCTATACACTGAGCAGAGTTTAATTGGACAGGGCTCCCTCTTCTACAGTGACCAGACTGCTCCAAACGGGAATACTACCTCACCTGTCCTGATCAGCATGGTGGCCTAAGTACAAACTGTTCAATGTCATACTCCTGGCTCAAGGTCAATGGTGGTGCCTGCTGCTACCTGTTTTACCTAAATCCCAAGGCCACCCAGAGTCAGGTACAAGACTTAGCCCTCAGTCCCATCTCCCCATTGCCTCAGCCACACAGCTGCCTGATATGCACTTTCTTCACCACTTCCCTCCACCCACCCCACCCTGCCAATCCCTCAAGCCCTGCACTTCTCTGTGTTCTGTCTTCTGATACCTACCCCCCAACACACCCACACACAGAGCCTCCTGAACTCAGCACATAATTAAAGACTAAACTGAGCAATGTTGCTTTGTAGCCCTCACCTTTGTGCTCTCTCACACACAATGATCAGAAACCTGCTCTCCTGAAACTTAAATGTAAGTAGGGAAAGACAATGAGTTTCTCTTTAATGGATGTTTTTCTCTCAGTTTCTTAGTAGGAACTGACCTGAATATAGACCCTTTGAGAAACTATATGACTTAATCAATCACGAGTTAAAAGGGTAAATCTGGAGCCAGGAACCAGCTGGAGGCAAACCTGGCTGAATGCACAGGTTAATGTGCTCAAGGAAACAGGTTCAAGCCCCTCCTGGTCCCCACCTGCAGGGGAGAAACTTCAGAAGCAGTAAAGCAGTGCTGCAGGTTTCTCTCTCCCTCTTCCCTCTCAATTTCTGTCTCTATCCAAATTAAATAAATAAACAAATAAATAAATTTTAATATATGAGGACAACCAGAACATTTTAGGCCCAGGATAGTCCCCCTGGAAGATTTCACACTTAACCATAAGGACCTGGGTTCACAGCACCACATGGGAGCATCGTGTCCAGTATCAGAGGAAGCTCCTTAAACACTAGAGTAGTGCTATGATATCTCTCCTCTGTCTCCTTGTCTTTCTGTCTGTAATTTAAAAGGAAAAAAAAAATAAAAGGATTATACTTGGAGCAGTGCAACTGCATGCAAAAGAAGACAGTATTTGGGGGAAAATGAAAGATATTTCCCTATATTGGGAGTGGACAATACATAAAAGTAATAATAAAAATTTTACAAAAATCAATTAAAAAGAACAGGTAGACTTGAGACCTAACAAAATGTGTCCAAGTCTTCCAAATTTTTTCAGTTACTCTGAACTTAAGTGTGCCTATATCCTGGTTAAGAAACGAGGGAGATAACTAAGCTGTAGCACACATGCCTTACATGTGTGAAGCCCTGAGCCAGATCCCCAGCACTGCTAAAAGACCAAAAAGACAAAGGTGAATGAGACACTGTAAATGTAAGAGTGATGTTCTGTTCTCTCACAATTTTTTTCTCTTTTTTTTAAATTTTTTTATATTTATCTTATTTTCCCTTTTGTTGCCCTTATTGTTTTTTTATTATTGTTATTGATGTCATTGTTATATAGGACAGAGAGAAATGGAAAGAGGAGAGGAAGACAGAGAGGGGAGAGATAGACACCTGCAGAGTTGCTTCACTGCTTGCGAAGTGACTCCCCTGCAGGTGGGGAGCTGGGGGCTCGAACTGGGATCCTTAAGTTGGTCCTTGTGCTTCACACCATGTGCGTTTAACCCGCTGCACTACCGCCCGACTCCCTCACAATTTCTCTCTTTTACACACACACACACACATATCACAATAACATTGTTTTGTTTCATTTTGTTTGTTTTTTAAGATTTTATTTATTGATTGATGAGAGAGATAGGAGGAGAGAGAAAAATAACCAGACATCATTCTGGTACATGTGCAGCTGGGGCTTGAACTCAGGACCTCAAGCTTGAAAGTCAAGCACTTTATCCACTGTGCCACCTCCCAGACCACTTGTTTTGTTTTTAAACATCTGTGTTGATGGAGCATATCTGAGGAAATCAGCCAGGAAGCTCTGCTCTGTATTTGAACTCATTCATACAACAGTGCAGGGTAGACCTACCAGAAAGACATGCAATTTGGTCCTGGCACTGCTCCTTACTTAGCTGTGTGAACCTGGACGAAGCCCTAGCTTCAATGCAAGCTTCAATGCAAATGTGAAAATAGTACCTCCCAAAAGACACGCAGGGAGAGAATAATCAGGTACACTGCCTAATACATGTAGCACAGGTGGGCACACAGCAAATGGTGCTTGCTCAGTGTGAATAGTTCAGAGGGCATGGGCTAGGGCATTCCAGATCAGGCCCAGGGCTACTGCCGGTCCACTCTCAGTACTACTGCTAAGAGATTAGGAGAACTTCCCACCTTCCATCTCTTCTGAAGAAGAAGTGCACAGATGAGATGCAGCCTCATGTGAGAGGAGCCGGGTGCCTGGGCTTGCGGCTGTCTGGTGGGATCATTAATAAGATAGATGCTCCTAATGGCTCCAAGAAGGATCATGGAGCTACTCATTATCAGGGTTTGAAATCGCTAATGATTCGTTTCTCTGCAGCTGTCACTCGCTGCACCTCCCAAACCACAGGCCCCAACAGAGGTCCTTTCTCCCCTGGCCAACAGGGGGCCGCCAGCATGCATGGCCAGCCTCGGGGCTGGGGGTAAAGTCTTCTTCCTGCATTAAATACTTATTAAAGTTGATTAGAACTCAATGCACCATAAAATCTCTTTCAAGTCAGTGAAATGCCTTTGGCTACAGATTTTCTCCACCACCCCCCACCCCCCAGCCCCCCCCACACCCAATTCAATCCAAAAGGAACTCCCAAGCATTTGGAGAGTATTGGGAAAATTAAGGCTGAGGAGGGGGAGTGTAGCATTCCAGAATGGAGGAGTGGAGGTGGTTTAGAATCATTCTGGGAGCAGATAGCAATTCCTGGAATGAGGAGTATCCAGGACAAAAAAGGGAGTGTGGATTCAGGCAGGGTGGGGAGGCTGCTGGATGCCCATATTTTTAGGAACAATGTTACTCTGGACCTAAAAATATGAGACGTGGCTTTCTTTAAAAGCTATCTAGGCCCTATTTACATTTGAGCAAACAGCATATTGTTTTCATCAGGGGGAAATAAGCACTCATGTTTACCTTATGTTTCCTTCAAAATATTTGCATTTCAAAGCCTTCTGAGCTTTAAGTTTCAGAGCTGTTCAAAATGTGGCACCTGGGCTTCTCCCAGATGGGCCATGTTTACAACAGAAATCCATACCACTCAACCAGGATGAAACCCCTCAAAAAAAAAGGGGGGGACAGAGGCCCCTTTAAGGTCCATGATGTATCCCCAGGGGCTGTGCAGCTGGACCAAAGCTGGTGGCCAGATGAGAGATGGAGGGCCAGGCAGCTCTGCCACAAAGCTTCAGAGTGGCTTCTACAAGTCCTTCTCTTTCATCCACTGTAGACTGGGGGTTGGGGGTTGGGGCTGGGGGAGTGGTTACCATTCAGGAGGAAGAGGAAACAGTCCTGGAGCTCTCAAATGTTGCAAATGAAATGGGCTCAAGGTGCAGAATAGTTATCCCAGCATCAGTGTCAGTGTCAGAGGGCTGGCCCAAATGATCTCAACCACTTCTTGACCTAAATCTTTCATTCATTCACTGAACAAATCATCGCTGGAGATCCATTTAGTGCTGAACCTCAGGCTAGAAACCAAGGCCATACTGATGAGCAAACCATTCAGAGCCAGTGTTCAGTAGATGTGTGCTCTGTGTCAGGTACATGGCTGCATTCATGCCAAGTGCATAGCTGCATTTTAGAATGATCTGGGGAGATCTGGGTCACACCCCTAAGAAGTTAGAGCCAAGTATCTGGAGATGAGGCACATAAAATATTAATATTTTTAAAAGATGTATTACACATTTACTTTTGAGAAAACACTGGCTTATAAGACTATGTTTTAGAAGTACACTCCACACCTCTTCAAAATATCTGTCACAAACAGATGGAACCAGAGGTGATGGTGCTAAGTGAAATAATTCAAGAGGTGAAAGACAACTACTGGTAGTTTTGCTCATATGTAAAATACAGATTACTAAACAAACTAGCTTGCAAAAAAAAAAAAAAGCAACTGAATTGTCTCTGAGACCTCATGAGAATGGTAGGGGAGGGCAGAGGGTAGACAGCATAATGGTTATGCAAAGAGACTCATGTCTGAGGCTCCAAAGTCTCAGGTTCCATCCTGCACACCACCATAAGCAGGAGCTGAGCAGTGCTCTGGTAGAGAGAGAGAGAGAGAGAGAGAGAGAGAGAGAGAGAGAGAGAGAGAGAGAGAGATAGTGGTTGCTTTTAGAGAGTGAAACACAAGGGGGTGTTGCAGAGGAACCCTTCTGCACTGCTGGTGGGAATATAAACTGGCTCAACCTCTGTGGAGAGCAGTCTGGAGAACTCTCACAAGGCTAGACATGGACCTTCCATATGACCCAGTAATTCCTCTCCTGGGGATATACCCTAAGGACTCCATAACACCCAACCAAAAAGATATGTGCACACCTATGTTCATAGCAGCACAATTCATAATAGCTAAAATCTGGAAGCAACTCAGGTGTCCAACAACAGACGAGTGGCTGAGAAAGCTGTGGTATATATACACAATGGAATACTACGCAGCTATTAAGAACAATGAACCCACTTTCTCTGACCCATCTTGGATAGAGTTAGAAGGAATTATGTTAAGTGAGCTAAGTCAGAAAGATAAAGATGAGTATGAGATGATCCCACTCATAAACAGAAGTTGAGAAAGAATAACAGAAAGGGAAACTCAAAGAAGCATCTAACTAAATTTGGAGTACAGCACCAATGTAAAAACTCTCAGTTGAGGTTGAGGGTGGATGTTCAGCTTCATGGGGAGGGGGGATGGGATGGGATACCATCTTTTGGTGGTTATTTAATACGAGAGGGGGAAAAACTGAATGTCTCAAACTTTTTAAAGCACAGACTGAGTCTTTTTAATACATAGACTGAGTCTTTGATATGTTGACTCTCTTAAAAGCATAGTCCAGGGAGAACAGAAGCAACTGGTGGTATAGCTATATACAAATAATGTCAAAGGACATAAATTATGGTGATGGTGTGTATGATACAGCAAATCCTAACAAAGGGATTTTTCAAAGTTAACCCAATTGCCAAACAATGTGATTATAACAATAACTATCTATTGTCTTCTTAAACCCTAAGACAGCAGGGAATCTCCCACTTCCTCTATAGAACCTATATTTCCCCCAGTCCTGAAACCTCTGGGGTGGGCATCACTTTCCTGCATGCTTCTCTCAAGTCATACTAAATGTTATCGTATCTGCTGATCCCAACCTAATGAACACAAGGAATACCACTTCAGTATGTTTTACTTCAGACTGTGTCCTGGGACTTCAGATATGGAATGTCAACCCTTCACCCTCATTACTCTTGTGAGACCTTTCCTTTCATAGGATTCTCTAATTCTATTCCAGGAGGTTTACTTCCTAACAAAGTCCCAACACCTAGATATAGACCAGGCCCTGTTAGATAGAGCATATGTTCACATGTATCCATAAATTAGGGCAAAAGATATACCTGAATGTCAAAGTACACAATAGTCGGTAAGTGAGTCAGTATCAAGTTCATAATGAAATAGTATCTATTTAGACTTAGATACCCTCCTTACCTACTTCCTATTACAGTTCTCTTACTCACTCCAAAGCTAACCTTATCAAAGCAAGAACTGCAAAAGCTGAATAAGGGCAAGAGACTGGCATACTTTAACAATGACTCTTTAGTCACTATCAGGCCATCAGCTGGGGCCCTTGTCAGGGAATCCTGAGATTTCCAAACAGACTCGATGGGCCTAGACCTCGAATAAATCCCTCTCTCCATTGTTACCAGTCATCTCTATCAGGAACAACCCAATAGACCCTTTTGTGGGCCACCATAGGACATTGCCTTCAACTTGGATCAACAATGGTAGAGAATGTTCCATCCTCCAAAGGAAGGCTGGACAACATACTCTATGCTATATCTGAGGAAGGTGGGTCCTGATATTGGGGCAGCCTGGAATGTTCCTACTCATGACCACAGAATGTGAGCTCAGATCTACAGGAATGCAGAGTTCACACAGGCTCGTAAGCTGAATATGGGCCCCAGATCACATCAAATCGATGGGGTTTTCAGTCAACAATATTTATACCCCTTCCCCATATTAGGAAGCAACTCTCTTCCCTGATCCAGCTTTCTGGTCCTTCTGCCAGCCATGACATCATCTCCCCAGACAATAACTTGGATCCGCCTGCATATCAGATTTCAGGCTCAGGGGCAAAAAGAAAAAAGAAATAAAAACAACCAAAAAATAAATAAATAAATAAAACCACTAGTATAGCCACAGGCCCTTTGGAATGTAACTAAAAGATGCCTACCAGATATCTACAAAATGGAGGATCCCCCCCCCCAATTCTTCATCTTCACTATTCCAGCCCTTAGGTCCATGATTGGTCAACAATTTGTTTGACTTTATATGTTAATTCTGTTGTCAACCACCAGGTTCCAGATGCTACCATGATGCCAACCAGACCTCCCTGGACAGACAACCCCACCAATGTGTCCTGGAGCTCTGCTTCCCCAGAGCCCTTCCCTACGAGGGAAAGAGAGAGACAGGCTGGGAGTATGGATCGACTTGTCAATGCCCATGTTCAGAGGGCAAGCAATTACAGAAGCCAGACCTTCCACCTTCTGCAACCCATAATGACCCTGGGTCCGTACTCTCAGAGGGCTAAAGAATAAGAACGCTATCAGGGGAGGGGGTGGGATACAATGTTCCGGTGGTGGGAATTGTGTGGAGTTGTACCCCTCTTATTCTATGGTTTTGTCAGTGTTTCCTTTTTACAAATAAAAAAAAAAAAAACATCAGGGAGTTGGGCTGTAGTGCAGCGGGTTAAGCGTAGGTGGCACAAAGCGCAAGCACTGACATACGGATCCCAGTTCAAGCCCCCAGCTCCCCACCTGCAGGGGAATCATTTCACAAGCGGTGAAGCAGGTCTGCAGGTGTCTATCTTTCTCTCCCCCTCTCTGTCTTCCCCTCCTCTCTCCATTTCTCTCTATCCTATCCAACAATGACGACAATAATAACTACAACAATAAAACAACAAGGACAACAAAAGGGAATAAATAAATAAATATTAAAAAAACATCAAAAGTGAATACAATACATAGGATGTGTAGTTTAATAACTGCATAATCAAGAAACTGTGCTGATGAAAGATTCAATTAGGATGATGTTTAGTTTTTTTTTTTCAAAAAACTGCAAATCCATAGGCTTAAGGACAAAATATTAATTGAAAGAAGAGGCTGGGGCAAAATTTGAAGTAGAGCTTGTTTTTGAGAAACTGGTATCATAACTTTGAGAATTTGTAAATGTAAAATGTCTATGCTTCTTTTTAAAATTCAATAAAATTTCATTAACTTAAAGTATAAAAAAAGGAGTGAATGGTGGTGGCTTTTAGAGATTTAAACACAAGACTTTAATGGTAGGCGCAGTGACTCACATATAGCATGGATGGTATGAAACTACATCCCTTATAGTCTTATAAATGTGTAAACCACTGTTCAATCACTAATTATATATATATAAAAATCTCTGTGTCACCATACTACACTCACCACTAAGTTATTAACACCCTCCAGCACAGTCCACCAACACAACCCCCACACCCCAACCCCGCACACACACATAAACAATGGTAACCAGCCCTGCATTCTGAGTTTACAGTTTTGTTTTCACTTTGCTTGTTCCTTTGCTTTTGTTTCTTTTCTTTTCTTTTATTGCCACCAGGATTGTCGCTGGGGCTTGGTGCCCACATGATGAGTCCACCATTCCTAGAAGCCATTTTTTCCCTTGTTTTTCCTCTCTTTATTTTCATTGGATAGAATAGAGAGAAACTGAGAGAGGTGAGGAGATAGAAAGGAAGAGGGAAAGACAGAAACCCGCAGACCTGTTTTACTGCCCCTGAAGTGTGGCCCCTGCAAGTGGGAAGTAGGGGGCTCGAACCCAGATATCTGTGCATGGTAATGTGTGTGCTCTCCTGGGTGCACCACTGCCCAGCCCCCTCTTTTTTTAAATACCCATATGACTGAGTTCATTCAGACACCATTAGTTTTTGAAACTGCCTATGTGCTTTCACTATGCTGCCAAATTTGAGAACTGGTGTTCTAAATGTTCCACATATGAACTCATTTAATCCTCAAGACACAGTCTCAGGCAAGTAAGAATTTCTTTTTTGTCATCACCAGGCTTTCACCACTCCAGGCCAACTTTTTCAGACGAGAAGAGAAGGTGGGGAGAGGAGAGGGAGAAACTATAGTCCAAATGCTTCCCCCAGTGTCCTAGAGGCAAATTCAAACCTGGGTCACAAACATCACAAAGCAGGCACCCTTCTCAGGTCAGATATCATCCCATCAGGTAGGATATTATAGCTAATGAAAAGCAGAGATGCCAACCCAGTCAAGGAAGATGAGTAGAAGCAGCATTTGAACCCAGTTTTCAGGCTCCAGATACTACAACCCTAGCAGCTTGCTGTGATGTCTCCTGCTACCAGTCACTGACCACAAAGAACTCCAGCTGCCCATAGACAGCTGAACCCAGTGTCAGACACACCAGGACACTGAGGGGCAAAGTAGAAGGCATAGTGGTTGATAATGGTTCTCCAGCCACATGCCATTTCCAGCCTTCATCTTTGCTTGCCTCCCTATTTAAGTCGAATATCCAGCAACTTCCTGCCCATATCTCCCTTGGAGCTAGGATTCTGGTCAATATTATGCCAGAAAAGTTGACTTGGCAGTATCTGAGGAAAAGTTCCTCAAAGGTCAAAGGTTAAGAAAAAATACAAGTGTATGTGCCAATTCTGTCTTTTCACTATTCCAACTACCCTCATTCTTTCCTCTGGGATGTTTTCATGGAAGACCATGATGTGTGGGGTGACTGGAGCCATTTTGTGACCATGAGGAGAAGGCTGAGTGAATCACAAAGACAATGGTGAAGACTGTGGAGGTAGTCATGAAATACCAGCCCCCTACAGATTTCTTATTAAACAAGGTAACTAAAATTTGCTTTCCAGTATTCAGTACTTGCACCTGCATCAATTAGAATGAAATCTTCTTTTGATTAACAGAAAGTCCCAAAATAACAGTGATTCACAAGTTAGAAGCTTATTTATCTTTCATATTAAAAAAAAGAAGAAGAAAAGAAAAATCCCTGAAGATAAGAAATTCAAAGTAATAAATAAACCTTTTTAAAATATTCACTAGTGGGCAGGGGTAGATCACATAATGGTTATGCAAAGAGACTTTCATGCCTGAGGCTCCAAAGTCCCAGGTTGAATCCTCCACACCACCATTAACCAGAACTGAGCAGTGCTCTGGTTAAAAAAAAAAAAAAAAAAAATTACCAGTGATTTAATACTGTTTTACATGATTATAAAATTACAGGGGTCAGGTTCTGTGTCCCCCCCCAATCACAACCCCCACAGGTCTCACAAAATCTCAGCTATAGTTTACAATTTGGCTACTTCTTTTCAGACCCATGTGTTTTAGTTCTTTACATTTCACATAAGAGTGAAACCACCCAGTAGTTGTCTTTCACCTTGTTACTTCACTAAGTGTAATTACTTCTGGTTCCATCCATTTTGTCCCAAAAGACACAATATCAGTTTTGTTTTAATTGCAGAGTGGTATCCCACTGGATATATGTCCTAGAGAAACTTTTCTTTTTTTAGATGGAGACAAAGAAGCAGAGAGACAGTGAAAAAAATCAACTGTGCTGAGATGTCCTTCAATGCAATGAGGTCCAGACTCAAACCCAGGTCATGCACATGGCAAAGCAGCACACTATTTCACCAACCCAACTGATGGGGAAGCTTTAAAGTCATCAGAGATTCAAGTTGTTTTTTTTTTTTTCCTCTTGCTAGCCTGACATTCTTAGCACATGACTTCCACTTATATGGCTCAAAGATGACTTCCCAAGCTCTAGATGTCACATTTGCATCCTAGCTAGGGAAAAGGAGAGGTTTAAAAAAAAAAAAGTGATGTACACATCCTTTCAACACCACTTCCCAGAAGCCCTTCTCTTGGTATTGCAAAGGAGGTTGGGAACCATGTTGATCCTGCAAAGTCATGAATTCAACCAAAACAAGAGAATTCATTGAGATGGGAGAAAGGAAGACTATTTGGGAGGAATAAGTAGTTTCTGGCACACAGCTAAGGTCAAACTAATTGAATCAGGTGGTTGGCTCACACATGGGTTGAGGAACTTTGAGCTTTGAGCTCCAAAGATGATTTCTCTGGTGACGGAGTTAGGAGTTAATCAGGCCAAAGAAGGGAATACAGGATTCTAGCTAAGAGCCACACCTTGGACAAGAATTTAGAGAGAGATAAAATCCAGTGCATTTGAGGGACCTAAAAGAAATCCCGTCATTTGATGATAAAATCCCAGCAGGAAAAAGGTGATATAGGAAAGACAGCAAGGAACTAAGCTGTACAGGACCCTTTCTGGAAGGAAAGGGAGAAAAAACGTGGAGAGGAAAATGGGCTTTAGTCAAAGTGCAGTAGAGACACACTGGAAGCTGGTGGAAAAGTTTCAGGATAAGGATTGCAGTTTGAAAAGCTCATTCTGATAAACAGAGGATGAACTGCTGTGGAGGAGAGAAAGTCTAGAAACAGAAAGCCCCAGTAGGAGGCCTCTGTAGAGCAATAAAGAGATGACCTTTAGTAAAACAACAGAGTGGCAAGGGGCCAGGTGGTGGTGTAGCTGGATGAGCGCACATGTTACAACGTGAAAAGACGCAGATTTAAGTCATGGTCCCCATCCTCAGGGGGGAAGCTTTGCGAGTGGTAAAGCCATGCTTCAGGTGTCTCTTTGTCTCTCCCTCTCCTTGTGCTTCGTAATATATGTTTTTAAGCCAGTGCACCACCGCCTGGCTCCCTTCACGCTCCCTCTCTGTCTCCCCTTATCCTCTTGATTTCTGGCTGTCTCTATCTAATAAATAAAGACAATAAAAAGTTTAATAATAAGAAGAAATAAAGAAAAGGAAAGGGAGAAAAGGAAGAGAAGAGTAAAGAAGAAAAGAAAAGAAAAGAAAAGAAAAGAAAAGAAAAGAAAAGAAAAGAAAAGAAACAACAGAGTGGCAGGCCCTGCTTGTCTCACACTGCAAGGCAGAGAAGTAGCTCAGTGCTACTCAGAGAACTCAAAATCTGTACCAGGGCAACCCAGGTGTTCAACAACAGATGAGTGGCTGAGTAAGTGTGGTCTATATACAAAATGGAATACTACTCAGCTATTAAAAATGGTAATTTCACCATCTTCGCCTGACATTGGGTGGAGTGTGAAGACATCATGTTAAGCAAGATAAGTCAGAAATAGGAGGATGAATATGGATGGCATGATCTCACTCATAGGCAGAAGCTGAATAACAATATCAGAAGGGAAAACTCTAATCAGAATTTGGAAGGGAGTTGGTATACTGCACCAAAGTAAAAGAATCTAAGGTGGGAGAGGGTTCAAGTCCTGGAACATGATGGCAGAGGAGGACCTAGTGGGAGTTGAATTATTTTGTGGAAATGTTACACATGTACGAAGTATTGCATTTTACTGTCAACTGAAAACCATTAATCCCCCAATAAAAAAAATTTTTTTAAGTCTGTACGAGGATCTCAAACAATATACTGCCCCACAAATTTTATCACTATAAAAATTAATAAGTCTAAAGCCAACCGAATTAGTGCTGCTTATGTTACACTATAACACAGTTTGCAGATCAGCAACAGCTTGTGGGCAGACACTGAACATCACTGGTCTTGAGGCTAGGGGGCCCTGAAGTCTTTATGAACAACTGCAATCTCAGGTTACACGGGGGAAAAAGGGGGTTTCAAAGAAGACATATCTCAAAAACTGAATTCTGGTTGAGAACAACAAATGACACTCAACAATTAAACAACTGGGAGAAAATATAAGGTCGTCAGATTAAAAAAAAAAAAAAAAGGACTACAAAAGTTGGATAAGGGCAAGAAGACTGGCTCACTTAATAATGGCCCTTTTTGCAGGAAAAGCAATAAAATACCTAGGATAAACTGACCAAAGAAGTGGAAGACTTGTATACTGAAAACTATGAGTCACTATTCAAGGAAATAGAAACTGATACCAAGAAATGGAAAGCTATCCCATGCTCATGGATTGGAAGAATAAATATCATCAAAATGAATATTCTCCCAAAGAGCCATATACAAATTTAACATGATACCCATCAAAGTTCCACCAAGCTTTTTTAAGAGAATAGAACAAAAACTATAATCATTTATCTGGAACTACAATCATTTATCTGGAAAACACCTAGAATTTCCAAAACAATCTTGAGGAAAAGAAACAGAAACGGAAGCATCACACTCCCAGATCTCAAACTATATTATAAGACCATCATCATCAAAACAGTCTGGTACTGGAACAAAAATAGGAACAGAGACCAATGAAACAGAATTGAAAGCTCAGAACTAAACCTCCACACATACAGACATCTAATCTTTGATAAGGGGGCACATAGTATTAAATGGAGGAAGGAGGCTCTCTTCAATAAATGGTGCTGGGAAAACTGAGTTGAAGCATGCAGAAGAATGAAACTGAACCACCTTATCTCACCAGAAACAAAAATCAACTCCAAATGGATCAAGGACCTGGATGTTAGACCAGAGACTATTAAATACTTAGAGGAAAACATTGGTGGAACACTTTCCTACCTAAACCTCAAGGACATCTTTGATGAAACAAACTGAACTGCAAGGAAAACTAAAGCAGAAACAAACCAATGGGACTACATCAAATTGAAAAGCTTCTGCACAGCCAAAGAAACTATCACACAAACAAAGAGACCCCTCACAGAATGGGAGAAGATATTCACATGCCATGCATCAAACAAGAGACTAATAACCAAAATATACAAAGAGCTCAGCAAACTTAGCAACATAAAAGCAAATGACCCCATCCAAAAATGAGCAGAGGATATGAACAAGACATTCACTTCAGAGGAGATCCAAAAGGCCAGCAAACATGAAAAATTGCTCCACGTCACTGATTATCAGAGAAATGCAAATAAAGTCAACACTGAGATACCACCTCACCCCTATGAGAATGACATACATCAAAAAGGACTGCAGCAACAAATACTGGAGAGGCTGTGGGGACAACGGAACCCTTCTGCACTACTGGTGGGAATGTAAATTGGTCCAGCCTCTGTGGAGAGGAGTCTGGAGAACTCTCACAAGACTAGACATGGACCTTCCATATGACCCAGTAATTCCTCTCCTGGGGATATACCCCCAAGGACTCCATAACATGCAACCAAAATGATATGTGCACACCTATGTTCATAGCAGCACAATTCATAATAACTAAAACCTGGAAGCAACCCAGGTGTCCAACAACAGATGAGTGGCTGAGAAAGCTGTGGTATATATATATATATATACAATGGAATACTACGCAGCTATTAAGAACAATGAACCCACTTTCTCTGACCCATCTTGGATGGAGCTAGAAGGAATTATGTTAAGTGAGCTAAGTCAGAAAGATAAAGATGAATATGGGATTATCCCACTCATAAACAGAAGTTGAGAAAGAATAACAGAAAGGGGAGGCCGGGTGGTGGCGCACCTGGTTGAGCGCAAGGACCCAGATCGAATCTCTGGTCCCCACCTGCAGGGGAAAAGCTTTACAAGTGGTGAAGCAGGGCTGCAGGTGTCTCTCTGTCTCTCTCCCTCTCTATCACCCCCTCCCTCCTGATTTCTGGCTGTCTCTATCCAATAAATAAAGATAATAATAAATAAAATAAGAAAAAAAAAGGAAGAATAACAGAAAGGGAAACTCAAAGAAGCATCTGACTAAAGTTGGAGTAGGGCACCAAAGTAAAAACCCTGGGTGGAGGGTAAGGGTGGATGTTCAACTTCATGGGGCAGGGTGGTGTAGGGGGGATGGGATGGGATAGGACACAGCCTTTTGGTGGCAGGAATGGTGTTTATGTACACTCCTATTAGTCATATTAGTCACTATTTAAGTAATATGAGAGAGGAAAAACTGATTGAATGTCTCAAACTTTTTAAAGCACAGACTGGGTCTTCTTAATGCATAGGCTGAGTCTTTGATATATTGACTCTCATAAAAGCTTAGTCTAGGGAGAACAAAAGCAACCAGTGGCATAGCTGTATGCAAATAATGTCCAAGGACATAAAATATGATGATGGTGTGTATGATACAGCAAATCCTAACAAAGGAATTTTTAAAGTTAACCCAGCTGCCAAACAATATGATTATTGAAACAACTATCTATTGTCTTCTTAAACCCTAAGACAACAGGAATCTCCCGCTTCCTCTATAAAGCCTATGTTTCTCCCAGTCCTGGAACCTCTGGGGTGGGTCTCACTTCCCTGCATGCTTCTCTCAAGTCATACCTAATGATATTGCATCCACCAATTCCAACTTAATCAATGCAAGGAGTATCACTTCAGCATGCTTCACCTCAGACTGTGTACAGAGACATCAGGCATGGATTGCCAACACTTCACCCTCATTACCCGGGTGAGACCTTTCCTTTCATGGCATTCTCTAATTCCATTCCAGGAGGTTCACTTCCTAACAAAGTCCCAACACCTAGATATAGACCAGGTCCTGTTAGATAGAGCATATGTTCACATGTATCCATAAATTAGGGCAAAAGATATACCTGAAAGCAAAAATACATTATAGTCTGTAGGGAGTCAGTATCAAGTTCATAATGAAATACTGTCCACTTAGACTTAGATAACCTCCTCACCTACCTCCTATTACAGTTCTCACTCACTCCAAAGCTAACCTTATCAAAGCAAGGACTGCAAAAGCTGAATAAGGGCAAGAGACTGGTATACTTTAATGATGACTCTTAAGTC
The DNA here is from genome assembly GCF_950295315.1 of Erinaceus europaeus. Classification (NCBI taxonomy): domain Eukaryota; kingdom Metazoa; phylum Chordata; class Mammalia; order Eulipotyphla; family Erinaceidae; genus Erinaceus; species Erinaceus europaeus. Next base: position 26,429,905 of record NC_080162.1, read on the forward strand.
ACTATCAGGCCACCCCATCAACTGGGGCCCTATTCAGGGAGTCCTGAGATTCCCAAACAGACTTGATGGGGCTAGAACTTGAATAAATCCTTCTCTTCATTGATACTAGTCATTTCTATCAGGAACAACAAAATAGACCCCTTTGTGGACCTTGCCCTCAACGTGGATCAACAATGGTAGAGAATATTCCATCCTCTGAAGGGAGGATGGACAACATACTCTATGCTACACCTGAGGAAGATGGGTCGATACTGGGAAAGCATGGAATGTTCCTTCCTACTCATGACCACAGAATGTGAGCTCAGATCTAGAGGGATGCAGAGTTCACACAGGCTCCGAAGCTAATTATGGGCCCCAGATCACATCAAATCGATGGGGGTTTACAGTCAATGTTATTTAGACCCCTTTCCCATGTTAGGGAGCTACTCTCTTCCCTGATGCAGCTTTCTGGTCCTTCTGCCAGCCATGACATCACCTCCCCAGACAATAACTTGGATCCACCTGCATATCAGATTTCAGGCTCAGGGGGAAACAAACAAACAAACACTAGTATAGCTACAGGCCCTTTGAAATATAACTAAAATATGCCTAATAGCTATCTACAAAATGGAGGACCCCCCCCCCCCAACACTTCATCTGCACTATTCCAGCCTTTAGGTCCATGACTGATCAACAGTTTGTTTGGCTTTGTATGTTAACTCTCTTTTCAGCCACCAGGTTCCAGATGCTAGCAGGATGTGACCAGACTTCCCTGGACAGACAACCCCACTAATGTGCCTTGAAGCTCCGTTTCCTCAGAGCCCTTCCCCACTAGGGAAAGAGAGACAGGTTGGGAGTATGGATTGACCTGTCAATGCCCATGTTCAGCAGTGAAGCAATTACAGAAGCCAGACCTTCAACCTTCTGCATCCCACAATGATCTTGGGTCCATACTCCCAGAGGGGTAAAGAATAGGAAAGCTATCAGAGGAGGGGATGGGATACAGAGGTCTGGTGGTGGGAATTGTGCGAAGTTGTACCTCTCATCCTATGGTTTTCTCAATGTCTCCTTTTATAAATAAAAAATGTAAAAAATATAAAGTAATGGCCCTTTTTGGGTGAATATCACACCAACTCATCATCTGGGGCCCTAATCAGGGAATCTTTGGACTCCCACACAAATAGAATGGGCCTAGACCTCTAATGGACCACTCTCTCCACTATCAATGATTCACTTCCAACAGGAATGTCATCATAAGCCCTCTCGTCGGTCTCTCTAGGACCTTGCTCTCACCATAAAGCAGCAATGGTAGGGTCAGCCCTACTCTCCAAAGGGAGGCTGGGTCATCTTGCCCTGCCACTCAAGGAAGACTGGCCCTGAATTGAGTGCAGCCTGCAGTGTTCCCAGTTGTGGCCATGAACTGCATAAATGTCGAGGTTAGATCAATAAGAACTCAAAAGGTTATACAGGTTCTTTTGCTAATTATTAAAATATATATATGGGCCCTAGGTCAGGTGGATGGGGTAAACAGTTGATTTTATTCATAAATTTTTTTTTTCAAGAATGAGAATTACTCTCTGCCCTAGCCCAACATTCTAGCCCTTTCCTCTACTCTGACACCATTTTCTTAGACAATAGTTTTGTCTGACACCACATTAGCTATCAAACTCAGGCAAAAAACTGTGATAGTCATGGGCCTCTAGGAACATGCCTAAAATGGACTTTCTATCTTTTTTCCATCTTAAGATCTCTGTTGTCATCGGCTCTACTACTTTTTGTTTCCTGTTCATTAATCAATTTTCCCTGCTTTATATCTTGCTGCCTCTCAGCCACCAAGTTGCAAATGCTACTAGGATTCAACCCTGACTTCTCTGTGAACCCATCCTCACCAATGTATCTTGGAACCTCACTTCTCCAGAGCCCTACCTCACTAGGGATAGAAAGAAACAGGCTTGGGGTTATATCAACATGGCAACACCCATGTCCAATGGAAAAGTAATTACAGAAGCCAGAACTCCCGTCTTCTGCATCCCCAAAAGAATTTTGGTCCATATTGCCAGTGAGGGAGAAGTGATAGGGTGATGATCAGAGGGCTCTGAACTCCAACTCCATCAGGACCTAGAGAGAGAAGAGGAAAAAGGAGGGGCATTTGGATGTAGTAATAAGGGTATGGGAGACTTGGAAAGGAGGAGAAGATGGGACCTTAAAAAATGGGCAAACATATACAAATATAGGCAGATAGCTGTAGAAATAATAGCCCATATCTGCAACCTTGGGAGAATTACTGTCGCTTACAATGGAGGGATTGGGGATTTAGAACTCTGGTGTTAGGAATGGTGTGAAGTTGTACCCCTGTTTTCTTCCAATTCTGTAAATCGATATTAACTCGTTAATAAAAAATAAAATAAAATTTAGATGAAAAATAAAAGAAAAAGAGAAAAAAACAAAAGGGATCTTCTCTGTGTCTCACACAAACCCTGGTATTTCTTTTTTTATTTATTCCCTTTTGTTGCCCTTATTGTTTTATTGTCATTATTGATGTCATTGTTATTGGATAGGACAGAGAAATGGAGAGAGATGGGGAAGACAGGGGGGAGAGAAAGACAGACACCTGCAGACCGGCTTCACCACTTATGAAGTGACTCCCCTGCAAGTGGGAAGCCTGGGCCTTGAACCAGTATCCTTACGTCAGTCCTTGGGCTTTGCACCACCTACGCTTAAAATGCTGTGCTACCGCTCAACTCCATAAAACCCTGATATTTCTTAATTGTCCTAGCATCCTATGTCATTGCACTTCCTGCAGAGCTTACAAGTGGCACTGAGGGACAGGTACTTCTGGTCACCTTTTTCTGGAGGACAAACTCCCAGGTAGGCAGCCTGTGAAAAGGGAGTTGGTCTGGTAATCATTTACCACCCACGTGGAACCCTAGGGACTATACAGCCCTCCCTAGTTAAGTTCTTTCTAGGAACAAATTGGTTGCCTTGGGGATGGCAGAGGGAGAAAACCTCAAGCTCATTCCCTGGGGAGAGGCCAATGTGAGCTCTGGGATTAGCTACTGGAGATGTCTCAGTTTTTCTGCCATTCTAACAGGAAAGGATGAAGGGTGGCGCTCAGACAGTCAGCAAATGAGAGATACTTTGAGGACTATAGGGACTCCTTCAGCTCAGGTCCCAGTCACTTTGAACACTGCCCTTCTATTCTGGGCTGAGACTATCCACTACTGGCCTGCCTCCTCCCACTGAAAGCTCTTTAAGGGAAGTGTCTGCGCCTATAATCAGCTTCCCTGGTGCAGCTCCATTTATCTCAGTGCTCGAAGGTTTTTCTCGGACTACTTTGTCTTCAACAGCTAGGTCAATACAACCATTCCAGAGAGAGTCAGTGTTTACGTACAAGTTTCAACGACAGGAGACCCCAGATTTGTATTCAGGAACAAAGACAACCAGTTGCTCCAGTGGAAGTCCATTTCCATCTCGGTATGAGCTTTGCTCTGATGGAGCATTCAGGCACAGGATCTGGGAGAGTGGGATTTGAGCTCTGCTAGACAGGACCTGAAAGACTGGCATAGTCCAGAGGCACCACCAGTGTGGTGTGGCCACATTCCCAGAGAAGCCTATGTACTTGGCCTATTCCAAGTACATCCATCCCAGCCTGCTTGTTGGGCAGATGACAAATCGGGGACACTCAAGGTCACTCCAAGGATGAAATGATAGGAATAAGGCCAGGTATTCTCCCCAAAGCAGACTGGATGTCCACAATGTCCACAACAGTGCTTCCCAGGGAAGAAGCCAGCATGCACGTGGGTGCATACCAGACCCAAGAGGCCACCAGCCCCTCACTGGAGACTTTTGTGACACTGACCAAGGAAAAGGGCTGAGGCATTCATGATCCTTTTTCTGAACCTCTGCCCCAGAAATAAACAAGTAAGAGACATCTGAAGGCCAGGCTAGTCACCCACCCAAATGGCTGGCCCCTCAATTGGAGACCAAAGTACCCTCCCCCTGACCTGATCTCTGTTGTATGGGAAAGTTGACTTTAGACCTTCACCCTGATGACATGAGCCCTGCCCTCCATTCAGCCCCTCATCTGTCTCCAGCTTCATGTTTTATGTAAAGGGGGCTGGGACATGGGAGGGGTGGCTTGCCAGTGGCAGGCCAGAGAAGCAGGGGAGACACAATGAATAAAATTCTTTGTTTAAGAAAGGCATGAGCCGCGCGTCTGCAAGCCCGGGAGAAGCATGTCATTTTGCTGGAAATGCGATTTTCCCTAACAAGTACAGAATTCTACATGACATGTTGAAAAGTGTATCTCTTTGAGAAGCTGCTCTGTATCTCAGAGGCATCGCCAGTACAGAGCCATGTAATGTGGCAGTTGCCATGGCAACACCTCGTTTTCCATAGACAGGAAAATCAGAGTGGCTAAGTCAATTGAGAGGCCCCAAATAATGTCTCAAGAGCAGGTTGAGATGTGGTGCCTGCTTCCTCAGTGACTGGGGTGTTATTTGGGGGTCTGGAGAGCTACCTTACATGTGCTTCAGAGAGAATCCCCAAGATAATGTGGAATGCCTTCTTCTCTTTTGTCAGTGGCTAGGAAATTATAAAATAGGATTTGCCCAATGTCACCAGACAAGATAATGACAGGTCCCTCACAACCAGGCACCAGTGTTCACAAATGAGGTGACATTGGCTCCAACCTCCCTCCCACCAGTCTCCCCTTCTACCTCCAGGTCCACTTCCCCAAAGACGGACATCAGCCCTCAGCACCAACTAAGCTTGATGGCAGTATGTCCCTCGCACCCACATGTGCTGCTCAGTCATGTGTGTCAAGGACACATGCACTCCCAGTGTCAAGGCCACACAGAGCAGGTGCTCCAAGCACCAGGGGTGTTGAACTAACAGTCATACACACCCAACCACACCTGCGGCTATTCAAGCTCAGAGGTTGAGGCTACATCACCCAGGGTCTGACAAGGGGCCTCACAAGGAACATATGCATATGACTGTGACAGCTTAATGCAACACTCACACACACACACACACACACACACACACACACACACACACACACGTGCAGACACACACACACACTGCAGCCAGTTCTCTGCCTCCCACTCACCAGTCATCCGCCTTTCCTTTATCAGGCATTAGCTGGAAGCAAGTTAGCCATTCTCCCACACCTTCCTCAGTTTGGTGACTTGTGGTTGTGTATGTGTGTGTGGGTGGGGGGATGAGGGAGTCTGGAGCCCATGGAGGAAGCAGCTCCCCCAAACAGACACCTGAGTCAGCAGAGTTCAGCCCTGTGGTCCTCTCCACTCTCAACTTTCATTGTGTCACCTGACAACCAGAGCTTCCTCACTCATCTACTGGTTGTGTGCCTAACCCTCCTACCTCCCTGGAAGTTACCAGCAGCTAATGTGGGGGCAGAAGTGAGAGAAGCATCCATCCTATTCTTTAATCTCCAAGTACAAGTTAGCATGGGGACTGGGAAGTTCTGGTGGCACATTCACCCCTCAACTTCCTAGAGGAGAAATTTTATAAAACTGTCAGAGATGTAACAGAACTGTCAGAAGTACAGGAAATCAGCTTCACAGATTACAAAAACATATGTCAGGGACCTATTGGTTTCATGACAGTGTGAAAATCACAATTTTTCTGTCAAGATAGAAAATAGAAACAGAGGGAAACCAGGAGCACTTTAGCATATACCAACTGACAGCAGCAAGTTCAACCCACTGTCATGGGGAGAGATCCTCTGGGGTAGGAATGAGTGATCTGAGCTCCCCTTGTTCCCACCCCCACCCCAAGCAACATTCACTTCCTCCACTCCAGTACTGAATCCCTGCCACCTTTACCTCCTGAGAATGCAGAATTTCATTCTTCTTGTATTTCCCGAAACCTTCACCTTCAGCTAGTAGTTGCCCTCCAATGATGGGCCATCCAGGTAATTCCAGATAGCAGATAGCAACTGGGTCATGAGCTGTCCTGGCTGCTGAGCGGTGGAAGAGTCAGGCCTCCTCACTGTTCCCTTCTGAAGTCAGACTGCCCTGTGACTTTCTAGGCCTATTCTCAACTCTGACACCATCTTCCCAGACAATAATTCTAGTCCATCTGCATGTTAGCTACCAGGCTCGAGCAAAAATTACTAAAGTCATGGGCCCCATGGAACAAACCTAAAATAGACTTCCTAGCTTCTTTCCATCCAAAGACCCCTAATCTCATCTGCTCTATTCCTATCTTTGGGTTCGTGTTTAGTAAGTGATTTATCCTGCTTTATACTGCCCCTCAGCCACCAAGCTGCAGATGCTACTAGGATTCAATTCTGACTTCCCTGTGCAGATGACTTCACCAATGTGTCCCAAAGTCTCACCTGCCCAGAGTCCTACCCTACTAGGGAACAATAGAAACAGGCTTGGGTATAGATTAAACTGCCAACATCCATGTCCAGTGTAGAAGCAATTACAGAAGCCAGATCTTTCACCTTCTAAACCCCATAAAGAATTTTGGTCCATGCTCCCAGAGGGATAAAGAATGGGGAAGCTTCCAATGGAGGGAACAGGACATGGAGCTCTGGTGGTAGGAACTATATGGAATTGTACCCCTGTTATCTTACAATAAATCACTAATAAAAAATAAAACCATGGTGTGCACTTGGAGAGTGCAGAAGGGTGTCAGGGCAGGGCCAGAGCCCATAATTTTGAGGAAACCTCAGTGCTGTCAACTTGTCTACATGTCCCTCTGCCTCCTTGCAACAGGAGCTCAGAGCCCTCTTTCCTCTGAGGATCTTCACAACCCTGCTGCCCAGTCTAGCAGTCTTTCCTGGAGCTGTATCCAGAGTCAGGATGGAGACATCTAGTTAACCAACACTGGGAAGAGCTGATAGACTTGCATTGTACACTAACAAGTAGTTGGAGTAGAAACACCTCAGAGGATTGGGAAGTGCTGAGGTACTGTTTGTAGTCAGACAGATTCAGGCTTAAAGGAATCTGAGATCCAGAGGTACTCCTGCCCTTGGCTAAAGTAGTTGACATCTCAAAGCCCCAATTGCCTCAAATGTCCACGGAGATGAAAGTATTCATCTGGTTGACTCGTGAGGGAATTTTACAAGATATCAAATGCACATTTGGGCTCCCAGGAAGTACCCCCTCCATGGGCTCCCAAGAAGTACCCCCTCCATGACTAGTCCCCTCCACAGCAACAGACAGGGCCCCATCTTTGTATATCACATTGCAATTGAAAATCCATTTTACATCTTGAACTTGGTTAGACATTTGATTTCTCTTCTGTATAATGGAAGTGACTGTTTCGGCCCTTGTACCTTTCCCTAAAGCCACAAGGAAGCCCCTCAGCTCCTGAGCACGGTCTGTGTATGTCAATCTGAGCCTTCCAGAAAACAGAAGTGGATGTGAGAGTCAATGGGGAGAGAAAATGTGAGGGTAAGAAAGGCTGGAGGAGCTTTCAGAACATAGAGCAGCTGTGACAATGAAAAAAGGAGAGGAGGAGGGGCAGGGGTTAGATAGCATAATGGTTATGCAGAGACTCTAATGCCTCAGGCTCTGAAATCCCAGGTTCAATCCCCCACACCACCATACACCAAAGGTAATAAGTGCTCTGGGAAAATAATAATAATAATAATAATGATAAATAAAATAAAAAAGGAGATGAGGAATTCACCATGTAGGCCAAGGAAGGCTGACCCACAGGCTGACCCTTTGCCTGCAACATTCTCCCAAACTCTGTGCCTAATTAATCCCAGCTCACCCAGTGAGGCTCCAAGCAGAGGTCCCTTTCACCAGGCCCCGTAACTGCATGGAGTTCTTGCCCCTCTCCTTACACTGTGCCTATTCACAGCTGTGCACTTTCCCTGCAGACCCTGGGCCAGGGACTGTGCCAGACCTCATTAATATTGCTGAATTATGAGGACAGAACAAAAACCCAGGAGCTGGCAGGGGCATTTGAATTTGGGAGTGCTGATTCCAAAACCCACCGCTGTGGCGCCTCGTCATTAGGGAAGGCTGTACAAACTTTTCAAACAGGAAGAGCACAGATACCATTCAATTAGAGAGAAAGAGAGAGGTAGAGAGAGACAGTTATCTGGTATCTGTGCTGCCTGTGTCAGAGTCAAATCCAGGATATTGGGGTCCATGCATTAGGGTACCCAGAAATAAGTACTCAGAAGCATTACTGATGCTGACTCAGGAGAGATAGCATCCAGGATACAGATGTCTCCGTCAGTGAGCTGGGAAGCACTTAAAGTCACCAAGCCTCATCCTGAAAGGGATATCTGAGTTGATAACTGACAGTCAGTCTACTCACCAGCTGCCTCAGACAAGAATTCCCTCAACCCTCCGGAAGTCCCCAAACTGGTCTCTCCTACCTGTGAGCAGTCTTGCCTGTTGTTATCCATAGCTCAGTTTGTTATCCAGAGTTCAACTTTTTCCACATTATGGAAATGTCAGGAGGTGCTGACTCTGACCCATCCCTGTGAGACAGAGGAGGAAATGAAAGGCCAAAAATAGGAAAGGGAACTTACTCAGAGACACCAGAAACAACGAGGATGTCTGGGTTCTCATTCTAGGGCTGTCACTGGGAAGATCAGGACACTGCAGCTTTGCCCTTACCAACCTCAGCCCCATGTCAGTTCCAGATCACAATGGGCCTTTCTCCCCCAAGTAGCTCCCTCTTTCCACTTAGGCCAGTAGATCCCAAGACCATCCTGACAGTCTTAGCTAAGAATGAACCCCTCTTTCCAGGAGCTGTCGCCACCTTCTCTAGTTTTCCCCTCTCGTAGGGGAAGGCATCATACCGGAGTAGGAATTCAGCTAATAAATATGTATGCAGGATTTTTATTACTTAATAGTTGTAAGGTTAATCGTCGTGGTGAACGCCTATATTTAATGTGTCAATGGAGCTGCAAAATGCCAAACTGAATAGCTTTAACACACATTAGTTCTACTTGTGAATCTACAAATAGGAACCTTGTCAGAAAAGTATTCAAACCAAGATCAGTATTGATTTTGGTCCTCGGGAAAGGCACTGGACTGTGACAGTTTAAAATGATAAATGTCTAGAGAATTATTTGCCCGTATTGATAAAAAGAGCAGATATAAAGCTGACAGTCTCAGAGGCATAGCCACTGAGTGAGGGCAGCACATCCAACATTGTTAGGGGGCTCCGAGCTAATCTCCCCTTTGATATGGAGAAGATCCTCATCTGATCTGGCCCTGCCCTGAGACTAGAATTGCAATTACAAAGGAGGGGTCTCCTTGCACATGCTCAGCCCACTCCCAGATGGCTGCCCTAGCCCCCTCCCCCCACCACCACCACCATTCTTGGTAGGTAGCATTCCGCAGAGCCCTAGAGATCATTCATGCCACAGCCTCCCTCCTGCAGTAACTTTTTGGAATAAACTGGCTTTCAAAATCAAGACTGATGTCCCCAGCAGGGCCTTAGCACTCTTGTTCCAAATGGCACCACCACCCTTCCAACGTCATCACTCAGAAGTTCACCCCACAGGACCTCCGTGACAGCCAGACTGGCCGGTCACAGCTCCTGTGAACTCCCTCAAAGGCTTTGTTCACACCACTGCTCTTATCTCAAATGCACCTGCTATCCACTGTAGCTGTCTGAAGCCAACACTCAGACTGACTCCACCCCCACATCCTCTTTGTCCTCTATGCCAGTGTCATTGTGACTTGAACAAGAGGGCCACCAACCAAGATTACCTCTTTGATCAAACTCTAGTCAGGCTTTTCCAGATGTCCTTCTCAACTAGATTGAGCCTTTTTACATGCTCATCTCTGCATTATACAATTTTAGGAAAAATTCTGCTAAGTCTCCCACCACCAGTATCTGATCACCACCCACATCTAGTGGGGTTTCTCATCCTTGACCATCTCATGGGTGACACCTGACCACCCTGGCCCACTGGCAGAAAGATTCTCGTTTGGTAGATTTGACCAGAATTCCCTAGTGTTTCCACTTCATAATTTTATATCACTACCTCCCACCCTGCTCCTTGGCTCTGTATTTCTTTTTTTTTTTTTTTTTTTGGTCATATTTAGAGTTGAGCCATTATCTTCCTCTCCTGTTACAAAACATCACAATAGTTTCCCCACACATCAGGCTAGTGAGGAGAGAGAGAGAGAGAGATAACCCAAGAACCAAACTCATGATGGCGAGGCCATTCAAATCTTTATTCATCCGCACACCCCAGAGTCAGGTCGTAGCACACCTGGTTAAGCCACATGGTGCAAACCACAATGGCTGGTGTCAGCCTTCCGGTCCAAGCCCATGTGCTCCTTGAGGCCAGAAACCAGAAGCCCTGCAAGTCAGAAATGGAAGTGGCTTGACAATACCATACATGGTTAGGAAAGGGGCGGAGAAAGGTAAAAGGGGACTGGGAAAGGTAGGGACTTCCTTAGCAACTGTTGCTAGGGTTTTAACTAGTAGGATTAATAATACCCTGTGGGGAATTAGGGAGGAGACCTTTCAGGCAAAACAATGATTATGTAGATAATATGGGAGCAGGTCATAGTATCAGGAATGCATGGTGGTTGTGAGGCATGGAGTCTGATAAGATGAGGAAAACCTTGGGGGTCATGTCCCTCCTCACTCGACCTCTCAGTAGAGAGAGACTGACAGGATGGATGTGCCCCTCAGTTCAAGCCCTGCCAAGCTCAACCACATCCTCACAATTTCCCTACACACCCCTAGTACATAAAGACTGTTTCAATTATTTAACAAGTAGCATGGACTGGTGAAATAGCTGACTTAGATAGTATGCAGCCATGTGTGCCACCCAGGCTCAAGCACTGAAGGAAGCTTTGGTGTCATGGTTTCTTTAACTCACTAGCTCTCTCTCCCTCTCTCTCTCCCCTACCCCTAACCCTAACCCCTCTTTTTCTTTATCTAAAAGACAAGACAAAAGTATCATGAATAAATTTGTCTTTTACACTGGACACACAAGATGAAAGAACATCCCGTTCACTCTGTCTCCTTACCTACCTGTTATTTTTCCTTCTGAGTCTGTTTTACTGCCTGAAGATATGTTTATATGTTGGTTACTTTCTGTCTATCTTCTAAACCGCAAATTCAGGGTGGGCCCATTGTTCATTTTATTCATCACTGTGGAATGACATCTATCCTATGAAGGTACAAAATAAGTATCTGCTGAATGAATGAATAAATAAATGAATGAGTGAACAAACAAACAAATGAATAAATCCTTTAAGAAATCTTTAAGGGCCTATGAAATAGCTCCTTTAATTAGCATACTGCTTTGCCTAAACCTGGGCCCCACCATATTGAAGGAAGTTTCAGTTCTGTGGTGGTCTCTCTGTCCCTCTGTCCCTCTGTCTCTCTGTCTCTCTGTCTCTCTCTCTCTCAATTCACTATCTTTCTTATTTTCCACCAGGGTTATCTCTGTGGCTCAGTGCCAACACTATGAATCCACCACTCTTGGCAGCCATTTTTCTTTTCTCCTGCCCCCCCTTCTATTTTGTAGGACAGAAAGAAATTGCAAAAGGAGAGAGAAGGGGAGAAAGACAGACACCTTCAGACCTGCTTCACCACTCATGAGGAGCCCTTCCCCCACCCCATTCGCAGGTGGGGATGCACTCATGCATTCACCATCTTGCTAAAAACAAAACAAACAAACAGACAAAAAAAAAAACAGTTTTTCAAACACCCCCAGCTCAGTGATTATCTATTTCTCTCATCTCTCCAAATTGACTGCAAACATTTCCAATCCTATCATCACCCACTCCCCTAATCAAAAGCTTTCTACTATTCCTTGTAGCCTATGGACCAGGTTAGCACTCCTTGGTTCTACACTGTAACACTGTGCCTGAACCTTCTACCTCTTCCCCTCAATTCAGAATCTGCAGCTGGGTGTCTCCTTCCTGCCTGCGGCCTGGCCTGACTGCCCTCTCTCTTCATGCCGCTGTAAGACAGACTTCTAGTGGTTTCATACTATTTTGTCATCCAAAGTGGCCGCTCCCAGTTATGAAGCTAAGGTTCTGTCCTGTTCTGCCCCCATCCTAGGACCTGGGCCAGCACAACAGAATGCAGTCAAAGTCTGAGCTCTGCTTGTTTCATGGGAATCTTAATGCCAAGCTCAGTTGGAGACACCTGAGTTCACATACATTTATACCAAATGGTGTGGCTGGAGACAATTTTTGTTTATTTTTGCCTCCAGGGTTATTTCTGGGGCTCAGTGCCTGCACTGTGAATCCACAGCTACTGGAGACCATTTTCCCCATTTTTTTTTCCCTTGCTGTTGCCTTTGTTGTTGTTACTGTTGCCATTGCTGCTATTGTTGTTGAATAGGACAGAGAGAATTTGAGAGAGTTGGGGAAGACTGAGAGGGGGAGAAAAAGATAAGTCGCCTACAGACCTGCTTCACTAGTTGTGAGGCGACCCCTCTGCAGGTAGGGAGCTGGGAACTCGAACCCAGATCTTTGAGCCGGTCCTTGTGCTTCACACCATGGGCACTTAACCTGCTGCACTACCACCCAGCTCCCTGACTGGAGATAATTTCAAAGTTTCAACTCCCAATGACATATTTTTCCTCCTGAAATCTTTGCTTTCCCCTCCCAGTCCTGCATCATTGCTGTGTAGTGGCACTGCTGTGCAGCAAAAAGGAAAAGGGATCTGTGGGATATTCTAACTTTTGCTTCCAAATCATGAGTCTTCTAGGAAAAAATGCGGAAGGTTTTCAGTGAAAGAATGAGAGAGAACCAAGGTGTTAGTAAGAAGCTGTTCACAGAAGAAACATGAATGAGAAGGCTTTCTCTCCAGAAAGAAACAAGCTGGGGGGGGGGGGAAGACCTGTAGGTGTCTTGCCTTTAGGAGTAGAGACGTAGAGACCTGCCCTCTGCTTCCCAGCACTGGCCCCAAGGAGCAAGAGCTCAGGGTAATGACTTCCTAGGGTTTGCAAGTGGGTGGCAGGGGTGGGGTCAGGCTCTGAGCAGCCTCTGAAAGGAGCCAGAGCCCTAGAGAGGGCTGGAAGGTGGCCAAGAGCAGGCCAAACCCTGCAGAGTATGCAGATGGGGAGAACAGAGAGCCTGGTGGAGGAACCCAGAGGTGACATCAGAGGCCCAAGAGGACTAGAATGAGCCCCGCTCCTGAGAGGGAGAAGAACCATCCAGAAGAGCTGTGTTGAAGAGCTTCTGCTAGCCGTACATGGTTGGCTGAGGTAGACATGAGCTACAGGAAAAGGGACAAGAGACTTGTAGTTCCAACCAGACTAGGTACTACCCGAGGATGGACACGGCACCCCTTCTCCATCCACTCAGAACTACTCCTGTCTCAAGTTCATTTCCTGAAGTTTCACCCCCATGAGTCTATGACCTACAGTGGCCTGAAAGATCCTAGAATCTAACCGATCACTGTGGACCTGCAGTGGGCTAAGTCAGAGATGGAGTTTCATACAGGCAAACGTTTTGAAGATCCAAAGCCAGAACAGAAATCCCTAGAGTCAGAGTGCCCAGTAAATCAGGTGGAGTAGTGAGTGGGCCTGGTCATGATGACAGCCTGAGGAAGATAAGAATCAAATGGCAGGGATCTTCAAGTCACTGAGAGCAACATCAGAGGGGCTGCTGCCCACCCTCCACCTCTCCAAGGAGGAAGTGGCCAAAATTCATGAAGACCAGAAGCAGGAAGCTGGACATCCTATTTAGCCAAGGTCAGGAGCCTGAAATTAGTCCTGCTTGCTCAAGGAGAGTAGCCTGTCCTAAGAAAAAGACTACCTGCAGGGGGGCATTTCTGATGAAGCCCAGTCACTAGGGACACTGGCCCTCCAGCCCTCGTCACTGTTCCGTTTGCTCCTCCTGTGCCTGACCCTTGGCATCCTCTCATCCACCCAGGCCTGCCTGCAGACATGACTTTCTTCCTCATGATGATGTTACATGTGGCATAAGAAAGCTAGTTATATAACAGGCTCTTTTCTAGTGCCCTTATTATAAGAGCCACAGAGGGTCCAAGACACCTTGGAGTCCAGTGAGGGACATCCTCTTCCTGCAGCAGGGAACTGGCCCTCATAAATAAGATTCCTAGGGGTTAGGCAGTAGCACAGCGGGTTAAGCACACATGGCGCAAAGCACAAGGACTGGCATAAGGATCCCGGTTTGAGCCCCCGGCTCCTCACCTACAGAAGGGTTGCTTCACAAGTGGTGAAGCATGTCTGTAGGTGTCTATCTTTCTCTCCCCTTCTCTGTCTTCCCCTCTTCTCTCCATTTCTCTCTGTCCTGTCCAACAACAACATCATCAATGACAATAATAATAATAACCACAACAATGATAAAAACAAGTGCAACAAAAGGGGAAAAAAGATGGCCTCCAGGAGCAGTGGATTCATGCAGGAGGCACTGAGCCCCAGTGATAACCCTGGAGGCCAAAAATAATAATAATAATAATAATAATAATAATAACAACAACAACAATAATAATAATATTCCTTAGAGCCCTGAACATACAGTCAATGAAAGGAAAATTGCTGTGGTGGTTAGAGGAAGGGGGTGGTTCTGACCCATACAGAGACCCCGTCCCTTTTCTCTGCCCTGTTGCTGAACTTACAGGGTTCTACAGAACAGTTTGGGAACCAACAACCTTGTCCATACCCCTCATTCTACCAACAGAAAAATGGCATCACAGAGAAAGGCAGGAAGGTGTTCAAGGTCACAGAGCCAGTCTGGAGAAGAGTCTGAGTTCAGGACATGGTAAGAAGGGAAGGTCACTATGCATTCTTCTCTGGCATCAGAAAGCTGTAACCTACCAGAGGGACAGAGGACCCAGCAATTCCCGCACAGCCTTGAGTAAGGCTTCCTCCCCCTAGAGAAGCTGAGCACTCAGTCCAGTAAAGAGCAAGTCTGCTTGCTGCCACAGGCACTGCTCTTCTGCCTCATGGCTCTCTTCCAGCGCCTTTCACTCCCTTCCCTTTGAAGTAAGTCAGAGCGCACACAGCCCGGAACAGTTCCCAGACATGGTGCCGGTGCCCTCGCTCCCTGCTCGTAATTAGCCTGTGATAGATGTCGGCATTGCTGCTAAAGGTATCTGCGTGCAGGCTTTATGGTCATTTTCCAACAGCCTAGACCTTTTAAACTCTCTTGTGGGAGCAGGTTAAGATGATTATGCAGATGGATGGGCCCTTGTGCAATATTATGTCAGCGATGGAGATGTAGGAGCTGCAGACGGGGCACGATTACCACCAAGAGGAGGCTGCTGCAGCCTGTACAGGAACCCTGGGCTCTGAGAACATCACACACACTCTCACACTCTGATTCACTCCTCCTCACTCACTCGCTCGAGCTCTGGTTATAGGCAGACAGTGTTCCCATGGAAACATGAAATGTCAGCCACATCTGTTGGGATGCCAAGAAGGCACAGGTCTGCTGGGAGGAGAGAAAGCCCAGATCCAAGGAAAACTGGCTCTCCAAATGGGTATGGGGCAAGCTAAGTAAGATGTCCCCAAAGGACAGTCCAAAGAATGGCCCAAAGGACCAGCAAGCCTCCATCAGGTCCTAGAACAAGAGTAAAGAGCGACACATAGAGGCATTAGTATCAGAGTCCTAGCATAGTCTAGAGATGGCTGCTCACTTGGCTCTGAGCTTCCCAAAGACAAAGCAGGGAGGAAGAAACAATCAATTTTTATCTAATAGTGGGGGGGGGGAAACTCCTATAATTGACCTTCCTTTTTCTAATTCCAAAGATGTAAGAAAAGTCTCCCAGCAAGTTCCTTGGCAGCTCCTCTCCTGCAATAAATAAGCATGGTCATTACTACCTTCTTAGGGCTGATTCCAACACCCTGTTTTCAGCATAAGTCAATGGTGTAGCTCCAAAGAGAAGCTCATGGAGGAGGTTCTACCAGGAACAAAACCAGCAACAAGGTATGGAAAGGTACCTCAGAGTGAAGGTCGGACTTTCAGCAACCCCCAGAAGCAGAGTCTTTTCTTCAGGCTTCAAGGAGCTTACAGTTGTCATCTGAGAGTGACCAGCAGGACGAGTAGCCTGTTTTTCTGATAAAGGGTGGATCCATGTGTTCTGACATCTGTGAAGCAGAAGATATGGATTATCAAATAGCCTTAAGGGCTGGACAGACAGTTCACAATTAGGGTGTCTGCGCTACCATACATAAGACCTAGGGGCCACATGAGAGATGCTGCGGCATTAGAGAAAGCTTTGATACTGTACTGTCTCCCCTCTCTGTTTTTCTCTATATCTGAATGAAAATAGTGGCCCAGGACAATGAAATCATGCACGTGTGAGGCCTCAGTTCCATCAAAAATAAACCACCTAACGTATAATAGGGGTACAGAGGAGCAATAATTATCAATAGCAGAAGTATATGCAAGCCTGCCTGTCTGTGGCTCATACTGGTCTTAGTCTCTGATACTAATCCTTAAATGGAGTGAAGGCTGCTGCTCTGCCGACAGTCCATGTGTGGCTGGCTCAGAATCTGGGGCGAATGAGACCCGCAGGAGGCGGACTTCTAAGGAGGCTGTGGGTACAGACATAGGGATATAAAGACAGGGTTGACACTGTCTTTTCCCCATGAATTTCATTCCTTGTATCAATATATAAGAACTAAAGCACAAGTCTGTATCTCCTAAAGTCAGCACCCAGAAGTGGGGATAAGAAATGGGCTCCTTTGGTGGGGAGGAACTAGGAAGCCCTATACCAACACACATCACCATCTCCCTGGATGAGTTGTTCTGGTTGGCTGTGCGCCCACCAGCAGCAGACACTGTCCTGAATCACTTACTTCATCCTGCCCAATGACATGTTTTCAAGGTGGGGATACTGAAGTTCAGAGAAACAGTGGGACTTTCCTAGGGTCACCCAAGAAAGGTTGTCAAGCCAACACAGAGAGGCTACAGAGGTATCTAACAGCAAAAAGAAATGAGTATCAGAGAGGGTCCAGCACTGAAGCCAAACAAACCTGGCTTTAAATCCCAGCACAGCTCCTCTAACTGTGTGCCCTTAGCCCGGTGAGTCAAGAGCATTAATCCTCCAGTTTTGCTCTCAAAGTTGATGTTAGTTACTCCCACCTCCAAGAGTCACTGTGAACAATCAGGAAGGAGACTGTGTAGGAAGTGTGCCCAGAAGCATCCTAGCTGGGAGAAGGACTGCCCTCTGAGAGGTAAGAGTGTCCTGTCTCTTGTACCACTGGACCCACACAGGGTCTCGGAGGGTCTGGCACTAAATAAGTAGCTGTGGAATCAATACAGGCTTTTGCCCTACTGGAAAGCAGCCTAGGCTCACAGAACACATAAGAAGTGAAAGCACGCAGTTTTTAAATGTCACAACTGAGATCCACCTCCCAAAAGCAATCACTGTTCTGTGTTTTTGTTTGTTTGTTTTCAGGCAAGTCATCTGAGTCCTATGAATTTCTCACCTCCCAGACAAGACGGAGTTCTGCCTTTTCTACTTCAAGCTGAATCAGTGATTGTCCTGAGGCTCCAGCCACATTCCTACCCCCACCCCCAGAGCTGCTAACTTAAGGAAGGAGAGTCCAGCCAGTCTCTGTGGTTCACCATATTCCTCCACTTGTTGCAAGTGAAACGGAAGACTTCTCCTCTCAGGAATGGTGATTTCACACACCTCACTCCTGATTCTAGATGTTTTCCAACTACCTATCCCAGGGCACTGTGACCTCAGCCTGCTCCAGGCTGCTGTTGCTTAGACACTGCCAATGTCCTCTCCTCTCCTCTTCTCTCCTCTCCTCTCCTCTCCTCTCCTCTCCTCTCCTCTCCTCTCCTCTCCTCTCCTCTCCTCTCCTCTCTCTCCTCTCCTCTCCTCTCCTCTCCTCTCTCCTCTCTCTCCTCTCCTCTCCCCTCCCCTCCCCTCTCCTCTCCTCTCCCCTCCCCTCCCCTCTCCCCTCCCCTCCCCTCCCCTCCCCTCTCCCCTCCCCTCCCCTCCCCTCTCCCCTCCCCTCCTCTCCCCTCTCCTCTCCTCTCCCCTCCCCTCTCCTCCCCTCTCCTCTCCCCTCTCCCCTCCCCTCCCCTTCCCTCCCCTCTCCTCCTCTCCTCTCCTTTCCCTTCCTCTCCTCTTCCCTCCTCTCCTGTCCTGTCCTCTCCTGAGCCACAAAGGTGGCTGTCACCTAAACAAAGCTGCACCTGCTCAGTGGGGGAGGTGGAGGTATGGAGCTCCAGTGGCAGGAGATGGAGGGCTGGAGACTCCATTCTCAGAAGGTGACACTGGACTGTGCTCCAAGGGATTGAGGCTCAGCTTCTGACACAGAAGGTCAAAATTAAATATTCACTGGACTAGAGTATCTCTGGAGAGATGAACGAGAGGCAACGGGGGAAGGGAAAGAGCAGCTGTGTGGGAGAACTGCTGTAGGGGAGCATCCAGGGAGCACCCCAGGGCCCTGACATCCTAAACCAACGCCCCTGTCTTCAGCCACCAAGTCCCAGCAGGCAGCCCCAGCCCAGGGAAGTGTGAGCACCAGGTGTGTGACCCCACCCACCCCCACCCTGCCGAGAGGCTCACCTTTGCACACAGTGAGCTCTGCCCTGTTGGCTGGGTTGTGGTTTTCCCTCCACTCCATGAGCTGAGCTGAGAGGAGCTGTTTGTGTTCCCATCAACCAGCCCTGATTAAATCGGCTGGGTTCCTCAAAGGGCAAAGCCACACAAACGGAAACTAATAATAATAATTTGCTAATTGCCTCCAAGCTGGAGCCACCCTAATCACCCACGGATAAAAGAGAATGATTAAAAGTCCCCCAACCAGGATTTGACACCATACCCCACCCCCAGTCAGGCAGGCTGCAGTAGAAGGGTGCAGGTGGCAGGGTGCTGTGCTGAGAACCAGAGACACAGAGCAGAGGAGAGCCAGATGGTGATGAGGGAAACAGATGCCCCCATCACCCCACAACTGCCACCCCTCGCTCAACCCACCACTCCTCAGCCTGTGGTGGTGAAACTCCCAGCTTCATCTCTTATCCATCAACCCTTTTATGTACCACCTCCTCCAGGGAGCCTTTCCAGACTGCAAATAATTCATTCCCAAGAACTAGTGAGCCTTACCCCTGCTGTACAGGTGAAGCACCTGGGACTCTGAAAAGTGCATCAAGTTGGCTGAGGTTACACTGGAGAGAACACGTGGGTACATGTCTCCTCCCCATGGGGATGTACAGTGAGAGTAGCTTTTCTGTTAAAGCACTTTCTCCACCCCACCCCCCACCCCACAAGTGTCATCTTTTCAACTATTCCTAAGGTAGTAAGTTGACAGGAGAGTTGATTTGACTGTGGTGAAAAGTCATTAAAGAAAACAGTGTAAAAACAAGCCTGTAAGGAACTCTGGTGGTGGGTTTGGTGTGGAACTATACACTGTAATCTTACAATCTTAACACACTATTAATAACAAATAAAAAAATTAAACAAGCCTGTAAGACATATAGAGAAGATAGGCAGAGGGGTCTGGTGGTTTCCACACTCACTCCCACCCCACCAACCAAGGAATGGTCAGGCCTGACCCTCCCCAAACTCATTCCGGTCCTTGTATAATGCAGCTTCTCCTCCCTAGGAGTCCCCTAATCTCCTATTACCAGCCTTCAGACCCACTTATGAGGGACTTGACAGCTCCCTTGTCTAGACTGCAGACTCCTAAAGTCTTAATTGCTCTTTCATCAGCAGAGAAGGGCTGCTTCTTCCTCAAGCAGCCAGCCACTCAGTGAGCCCTTGTGGAGCTCCTACTGGTACCAGGCTGTACTGGGGAATCAGAGACGTCTGAGGATTTGATGGATCATCGGGGTCAGAGGAGGACAGTTCAGAGGCTGCCTTGGCTGGGCCTCACGCCAGATGTCAGACTTCCAACAAAAAGCAAAACTCTAGCTGTCTGGATGCCCCGCCAGACCTCCAGAGAAATTGGGGGTGGGGACACAGGAAAGAAGAGATGGGGGCTGGGAGAAAAGCTCAGGCTGCAAGCTGCCTTCCCACATTGCCTTTCAACAACCTGGTCCAACGGCACAGTGACCTCTGTGGCTGTATCAGCACTGAGCCCCAACAGACACTCTCCACATCTTTACTGAGCACCTACTACATTCTGAGCAACATGTTCAGTGCAGGAAGAGTGTATATGAAGGATCTGGTTCCTGACTGGGCATTACCACCTGGCTAATTGGTTCTCACGTTCATGCCCACCTTGCCCGAGTGATCAGTAGATTAAGGGTATGTGTTCCCATAGCCCTCTGCTCTCCCTGTGACACCAAGGGTTGGATTCTGATTTATGTCACCCTCTCACCCACATCTCAATTCTGAACCCATCCAGGAGGTTCTACCCCCAACTCCAGTCACCAAGGGGCTCCATGAACAGTAACTATAGCCTAGTGACATCCCCTAGGCAGGGGGTACATGGGCATCTTCCATGTATGTCCCTGAAGGACAGCTCCCTCAGGCTCAGTGGAGCCACAACCCCTCCTTGGCATTCAAGGCAGAAGAGAAGAGCCCTCCTTTGTCATCATTCTAGAAAGATAGCTCCCTGGGGGTAAGACTCTGGGTTGTCATAAACAGGACTGTCAAGCCAAGAGCCATTAATTCATCTCACAATCATCTAAGTGCATCTGTTTTTTTTTCTAAAAAAAAAAAAAATCATTGATTGCTTGCAACATGCCAATCCTGTCATTTGCTTCTGCTTTGCATCCCCACTACCACTGAGGAAGCAGGGCTCAGAGAAGGGAAGCAGCACGTTCAAATCACCCAGCAAGTCAGAGCATACTGGGATCCAGTCCCACCTGCTCCCATACCAGGAGCTGGATGTCTTGCTTCTGTGCACAGCCCCCTCTGCTCCTCCAGGCAGAAGGAAGCATTAGCCTCACTACAGGGAAGAAGCTGCAGATTAACTACCTGAGCCTGTGCCTCACTCTCAACCAGCCATGCTGCTGCAGCCACTGCAGTAAGGATGAAATAGAGCCGTGGAAAACCCAATAGAGTGGTAGCCATAAACCATCCCTGCCAGGAAGGGCCCAGTGCCCCTCATGGGAGAGGAACAGCACTGTCAGGAAAGAGCAGCTACAATGGAAGAGGGTGATGGGGCCCTTCTAGGTCCATATTGTACCCCAGGAGGCTGGAAGGAGGCGGAAAAGCTACCTTGCTAGACAGAAACCAGGTGCTGCTCTATAGATCAGGAGGTGGGCGGAGGGGTGGAGGGGAGAGGAGGCAGACCATCTGCAAGGAAGAAACTGATTTCCTCGATGACATTGGATGTATTTCTGTGGAAAAGCCCCAAGATGGCCTTCTAATGGAAAAGTTAGGGCTCTGCTGTGCTGATATGTCCATCAAATCTTCCCCTGAGGGGAGACATCCTGCCTTCCAGAGCAGAGAACAATGGATACCCAGCTGAGCGTGTGTGTCTGTGTACATGTGAGCCTTCTCCCAGACACTGCCAAAGGAAGAGATCAATTTGGAGAATTAGAGGCCAGCCCACTTTGCATGGTTTCTAGGAGGCAAGTACAGTAAATAAGGATTCAGGAAAAGAAATGTTGCATCATTCAATTAATTTTAGCCTTGAATTGCAGCGACTAGGTGGGGATAGTGGGGGGGGTGTAATCAATACCAAGCATTCAGCTTGCTAACATGAAGCACATTTCATACAAAGCTGGACATTTTTCTCCTTGTCATACAGAATTATCTTAATTATTGTTTCAAGGAACAGCCTTATATAGCATCATCTAGTAGTCCAGGAGGCGGCTCAGAAACTCGTCACTGGAATAATTTATGATTTTCCTTTCTAACATCTTGGTCTTGTTTGATATGCTTGCCATTTCTCCCTGACAGGGAGGTCGATTAAATCACATTTATATTGTAAACGTATGCATTGCTTTTTACCCAAGGCGCTGGATGAAGAGATACAGGGGCCCCAAGGGAGGGAGAAGCCAATCCACTTTCATATTGCAAATTTCTGCTGTTCGGAAGAAATGAATGGTTGCCAGGGAGAACTGGGAATTACTTGAGGATGCAAAATGTTATTTTAGAATCCTTTTGAGAGGTGTTTTTCCCCCTCCCCCACCTCCTCCAGCATTTTCACTTCTCTTGCTGCTAATGGAGGCCAGCACCAAAGGAATGCACTTCACTGGCATTCTTCAGGGGATCAGAGGGACGCAGACAGCTGAATTTCCTGCTGGCGACCTGAAGCAGGCTGCCTCTTGGCCTCCGCGCAGGGTGGGGGGCATGCAGAAAGAAAAAGGAGCTGTTCACATTTTGCAGAGCATGTCCTCTCCCCATCCAGGACTAGATGGGGCCCCTGTAGAGCTGGTCCTTGGGTTGCTGAGGGTGGGGGAGTGTACATATCAGAACGTACTCAGAGTGAAGAGGGGAAAGGTCATTAGCAGGGACCAGGAAGAAGTGACGCTGCACCATCATTAACCTAACAGAACTAATTAGCAAACATTCAGGTTTTATAAATTATGCAAGATGCTCAATTTATACTTTTTCAAATTCCTACCATAACATAGATAATGAGGGAACATTTACAGTAACAGCGTAACCTAATCAAGAAACCCTTTCATTAGCATGAAATCTTCCAACACGGTGTTTGCGAGCACAACAAACGGAATTATAGATGCCAGGGGAGGCCAGGGAAAAGGCTGGGTGGTGGGAGAGGGGTACAGATTTTACATGTGGCAAAGAATCCCCCACTCTGATCCCCAGCAAGAAGTGGAGCTTTCCCAGCGCTCAGTTTTGCAAAAAAGGTCAGGGAGACCTGGAAGGTCCCTGAGACTTCACAGCCCACTCTCTGAGTCAGTCCATGGGTGATTTATAGTCTCTTCTGTCCTGACCCTTGAATCCAGGAAGACTGATAGCTGAGGTGCAGGCTGGCCTTTTGTGCAGGCCAAAAATACCCTCCATAGGTTATGAGTCAGGCCTATGCTGAAGGTGTCATCTTCTGTAAAGAAAAGACAAATGACTTGAGCTCCAAACAGGGCAGTGACTTTGCCTAGTCTTCTTCTAGCGTTTGCCCTTCTTCCATAGCCAGTCAACAGCGTCAGGTTGAGCCTGATAGTCATTTCAAGCTCACTGCTAGTGGCCAAAAAGCAGGGAGCATAGTACAGGCATCATCTTGGAATCCTAGGGCTCAGACAGATCCCATGTCAGGATACCAGACCAAGTAAGCAGGTTAACCCCCTGCAGACTGAACTCACTATTTCACAGGAAACTACTTCCCATGCTAAATAGTTCTCAAAACTTTGAAAGATTCTCATGAGGAAATGACAAAAGCTCAGCCTTCTACTGACCTCTCCAACCATAGGTTCCCAGTAGTGGGGCTGAACTGTAGTCTTCATATAAGTCACTTAGGTACCTATAACAAAATATCACCACAGACTGAGTGGCTTAAACTACAGAAATGCATTCTTCATTTGGGAGGTTTGAAAGTCCAATACCAAGGTACCAACAAGGTAGATTTCATTCTGAAGTCTCTTCTTTTAACTCATAGACAGTTGCTGTCTCTATGTGCACTCAAGACCCCTTCTTTTGTGCAAAGAAAGAGAGGAAAGAGGGCCCGGTGGTGGAGCACCTGGTTAAGTGCACGTATTACCATGCACAAGGGCTGGGTTCAAGCCTCCCCTCCCCACCTGCAGGGGTGAAGCTTCATGAGCAGTGAAACAGTGCTAAAGGTGTCTCCCTGTCTCTCTCTCTCTGCCACTCAATTTCTCTCTGTTCTATTGAATGAAATAAAGCTAAAAAATTAAAAGAGAAAGAAAGAAAAGAGAGAGCTCTCTGTTATCTCTGATTATAAGTTCACTGATTTGATCATGAGGCATGCACTCTCGAGCCCTCATCTAACCCAAACTAACTTCCAGGGGCATCACCTCCAAATGTCATCACTTGCAGGAGTAGATCTTCAACACATCGATCTTCAGGAGACCTAAATATTCAATCTGAAAGTGTTATGTCCATCACTCCTTAATGTGTGAACTGTCCTTATTTGAAATAAAGATTTTCATAAATGTGATTAAATTAAGAATCCTGAAAAATTATCACTCTGGAAGTAGGCCTTAAATCCAAAATAAGACAAGGAAAGGATAAAATGAGAAAACAGAGACAGAGATTGGAGTGACAAAATCTACGAACCAAGGATCAGCAAGAATTGTTGGCAGACAATGTCTAAATGCATTAATCAGGTTTCTCTATAGGAATAATAGAATGCACATATATATAAAAACAAGTTGCTGTAAGGAATTGACCCATATAAGCTAGAAGGCTGAAATGCCCCCCTGTCTTCCAACTATAAGCAAGAAACCCAAAGAAATCCAGAGATGTATTTCCAGTCTGAATCTAAAAACATAACTAAGATAACTAAAAGTGTAATTCTTTTTTTTTAAATTTCTTTATTGGGGGATTAATAGTTTACAATCAACAGTAAAATACAATAGTTGGTACATGCATAACATTTCCATAAATAATACATCCCCCACTAGGTCCTCCTCTACCATCATGTTTCAGGACCTGGACCCTCCTCCCTATCCCAGAGTCTTATACTTTGGTGCAGTACACCAACTCCAGTCCAAGTTCCACTTAGAGTTTTCCCTTCTGCTCTTGTTTTTCAACTTCTGCCTATGAGTGAGATCATCCCAATTCATCCTTTTTTCTTTCTGAGTTATCTCACTTAACTTGATGTCTTTGAGCTCCATCCAAGATGGGGTAAAAAAAAAAAAAAAAAAGGATGAATTCACCATCAACCTGAGAATTGGAGCCTCAGGAATAAGAGTCTCTTTAAACATGACAGCAGAGGAGGACCTAGAGGGACACTGAATTGTTATGTGGAAAACTGAGAAATATGAACAGGGGTAGATGATTATGAAAAAAAGTATAAATTCTAAGCCCAATCTGAGGGTCTAAGAACCAAAGAACTGACTGATGGTGTATAGTCTCAATCTGAGTGCAGGAAAAGATAGATAAATGGATATTCCAGCTCAGTCAGACAGGCGTGAAGAGAGAATTCTTTCTTCCCCCATCTATTTTTTCTATTAAGTCCCTTAATGGATTAGATGAGTCTCACCACTAGAGATGGCAATCTTCTTTAATCTGTCTACTGATTCAAATACTAATCTCTTGTAGAAGATATCCTTACAGACATACCCAGAAATAATGTTTAACAAGGAACCAGACATCCCTTGACTCAATCAAGTTGACATATAAATGTAGCCATTACACTAATCCTGTGTCCATTGCCTGCAGTGGCAACAGTAGCAATACCCTACTCCCTCCTTGCAATCTAAAGACAAGGTATTTTATGATCACAGCTAGATACTCCTAGTAGTTTACACTGCTTCTTCTATGGCATAGTTGTTACCACCTCATTATTCTGATAGCTGTTTTTTGTCCAACCAAGGCACAAGCCTTGGGATGAACATGGATGAAATAGAGTAGGACTTCACTTCCTCCGGAACCATTAATTTATCACTCATAATTCACTGATACATTCATTCATTTATTCATTGAGTGAAAAACTTTAAGGATCTCCTAGGTAACAAGGCCCATGCTTACAGCTAAGAATACTGAGGTGGAATGACAGAATCTCTACTTCTATGGAGATTTCAGACTAACTTGCACCCTTCTGCTACCTACTTGGCCACAACCCATTGTATAAGAAAATATCCACTGGGGGCACTTGTATGAATCAAAGCCCAGGGCTCAGTGGCTCTGTCTTTCATCAAAGTCTGACTTCCCCACCAGAGCAATCCTCCCAGTGCAGTGAGGATATTTCAAATACCGTCATGGAGATTACCTTTGCTATAACTGTTCAGAGCATGAGTTTCAATTACCCAATCTCTGGTTCTCTGGTGCAAGAAAACCCACATTCGTGCCGGGGAATGTTCTCTCCCACATCATTACCCAGGTTTCCACATTCCCTCCAGTAATTTGCAAGCTGCAGACTGTAAATTCTTCCAGGAAAGTGCCAGAGACAAAGGTATTCTGCTTTACCTTCACAGCCATGTGGCAGAGATGGCTCACAGGCTATTCCCCTCCAGTTATACCACTTGCAGAGAGAGGAGAAAGAAAGAGAATGTTTCTAAAATTACTCCCAAATGTTCCTCTGAAAACCTTAGGTTGACCCTGCTTGTCAATGAACTATTCATAGGGTGACAATTTCATAGATCTTGGTCAATGAGCATAAATCTCTGCTTTGGGAGGAGGGGTGATTATGGGCCTGCTTTTAGCAAGCGCTCTTGCAGATGTTTCCAAGCACCTCGTCACTGGGTACCAGAATCACACATCTGGATAATAAACTTGAGGCTTCACATTCAGATGTGGGGGGTGGGGGGTGTCGGGTCAAGACAGTACAAATGAGAGACAAATAGAATGGCTCTAAAGGTATCTCCCAAGCTGGGGAGATAACACCACACCATCATTAGTGCAACAGATTTTCATACCTGAGGGCACCAGACGCTCCAGGTTCAATCCCTAGCACCACCATAAGCCAAAGCTGAACAGTTCTCTGGATAACATAACAATAAGTTAGTAAGTAAATGAATAGGTAGGTAGGTAGGTAGGTAGGTAGTAAATAAAGGTGTCTCTCTTGAAGGTCAATGGAAGGAAAAAAAAAAAAAAAAAAACTCAAGACATCTACCCAGCTCTAATCCTCATAATTCCACAAAGTCAGCAAGTGAGAAGAGACTGCTCCATTTTATAGATAAGGAAACTGGAGGCTTAGGAAGCTAGAGAATGTAGAATTGGGGGGTGTGGGTGGGTGGTGACACACCCAGTTGAGTGCACATAGTATATAATGCAAGGACCCAGGTTCAAGCCCCCACCTCCCCATCTACAGTGGGCAGGGGGTGGGGGAGGGGGAGTGCTTCACAAGCAGCAAAGCAGGTCTGCAGGTATCTTTCTCTCTTGCTCTCTATCCCTTCCTCTCTCAATTTCTCTCTGTTCTATCCAATAAAATAGAAAAAAAAATGGCCACCAGGAGTAGTAGATTTGTAGTGCTAGCACCAAGCCCTGGAAGAAAGAGGGAAAGAGAGAAACAGAAGAGGAAGAGAAAGAGACAGGATGTAGAATTAGGATTGCTGAATGATTTTCGAGGCTAGATAGGACAATTCAAAGGTGCTGCTTAGCCAGGTGATCATCGGAGCACAATCGTCACCCCATGTCCGGGCCAGCAGAGTTGTGCAGACCACGCAAGCAGGCCTTTAGCATCTACCTATCGCTCTGGCACATTTCCCAGTCTCAGTCGAAACATTCTCTAGACTAGGCTGAGCTTGATCATGTTTCTAATTCTGAAGACTAAAAGTCATATAGGGTCTTCCTCTCCTCTCTCAATTTCTCTCTGCCCTATCCAACAACAGCAATGGCAACAATAACAACAACAAGTAGGGCAACAACAAGGGCAACAAAATTAGAAAAATGGCCTCCAGGAGCAGTGGATTCATAGGCACCGGGCCCCAGCAATAACCCTAGAGGCCAAAAAAAAAGTCAGGTATGGGAGCCAGGTGGTAGTGCACCTGGCTGAGTGCACATGTTACAATGTGCAAGGACCTGGGTTTAAGCCCCTGGGTCCCACCTTCAGGGGAAAGATTTGTGAGTGGTGAAAGGGACTGCAGGTCTACCTATCTATCTATCTATCTATCTATCTATCTATCTATCTATCTCCCCCTTCCCTCTCAATTTCTGACTACCTGTATACAATAAATAAATAAAGATTAATTAAAAAATTTTTTAGAAAGTCAAAGACAGAGACTGTATAATGGTTACTCAAAAGATTTTCAAGTCTTAGTTACCAAAGGTTCAAACCCCAGCACCACGATAAACCAGAGCTGAGCAGTGCTCTGGTTTCTTTCTTTGTATCTCTCTCATTAAAATAAAGTAAATGTGAGGATAGGGATATAGCGTATTGATTATGTTATGCCTAAGGCACCAGTGGTCCTAGGTTTAATCCCCAGCACCACTAGAGACCAGAGCTGAGCAATGCACTGGATATAATAAAGGGGGAGTTGGGGGGGGGGAGAAAGAAGGAGAAAAAGAAAGGAAGAGAGGGAGAGAAAGAGAAAGGGAAAGAAAACAATAAAATACAGAGTCTAGGCAGTGGTGTATCTGGTTGAGTCCACTCATTATAGTGTGCAAGGACCTGGGTTCAAGCCCCTGGTCCCCATCTGCAGGTCTGAAGCTTCACAGCAGCAAAACAGTGCTGCAGGTGACTCTTTCTTTCCCTCTCTATTTCCCTTTTCCCTCTCATCTTCTCTCTATATATATCCAAAGTAGATAAATAAAAATAAATCAGATAAGAAATAAATAAAAAATTTTCATGTCAGATGTTCACATCCAAAAATCATGTCTTAGGTAGATTATGACCATAAACAAGAACACAAGGGCAAAGCATATGATTTGATTGCATCATTTGAATGCCTAAGGCTTAAAAATATGAGACAAGGGTAGAGGGTTAGTGGGGGTAAAAAGGAGAAGGACAGATGCAATGTAGGAGAAGTAGTAAGACTTCTACAGATGGAGCTGCTCCTTTCTGTGGTAAGCAAAATACAATTATCCTTTTGTCACAATTCCCATGAGGCCCCACTAGGGTACAAGTCCCATTTCTGGTGCCTTTAAGAAACTTAACATCTTTCAGTAAACCATTTTTCAAAGGATATTTGAGTAGGCCTTCAGTTTTGGTAATTAAATGAGCCTAACTGCAGGTGTCTAGGGCCATCTCCCTATTAACCTTGTACGTACACAGATTTCCCCCAGGTCCTCCCAGATGCACATGAGAAACAAATCCGAATGTGGAGCTCCCCTCCCTTTTGGTGCTTGTGTGCTGGTGCAAGAAACCAAGACCAGCTCTTAGAGGGATTAGCTATACTAAGGAAACTACTGACAGTCACAGCTAGCTCAGGGCTGCCTCACTAATGGGGAGATGTTAGTTGCAGCACCACAGTAGACAATCTTTGCTATTGGATTTTTGTTAGAGGCCAGGCAGGAAAAGGTAAGCAATACTGAAGATGCAACAGAGAAGCAAGCAGAGTTCATTGAGGACCGGGAGAGTTCCCAGGCCGGGGAGTAAAGATAAGGGCCACTGAACTGGGTCTTGATGGAATGTGTGAGTATGAACAGGGTGAGAGGGACTTGCATAAAGTAAGAAGACTTAACATCCAGCCCATGTGGAGAAGGCTGATGTGTCCCACTGACCTCAGCTAGTCTCGTCAGCTATAGCCTCTAACACATATAGGAGACATAGGTGGCAGGGGACAGGAAGAAAGCAGACATTACCTTTTAAATACCCTGCTGTCCTCCTATCAATTCAAGGTGAAGCATGTCACCATTTGTTATTATTGTTTGATGATATAACCTGAGGATGGGGTTCTCTCCACACTGCACAGATGAGATGCATGGAGTTCAACAAGGTGAGGCAATTTACCTTTGGTCACTCAGCAAGATACCAAGACAGTCCAAACAAGGGTCCATTTATTCTGACCCCAGACTCCCAGCAATCTTTACTAGACCCTTCTTGGAGCAACTAGTTGTGAGCAACTCTTGATTTTCTCCTCAGTACACCCTACAGTGAGGTCTTTCAGGGCAGCTGGCCTTCATTATTTTTAGTGCTGTTTACATATGAGAGCAAGGCAAGATGAGCAAGGAGGCAGTACAAAAGAGCACCAGGTCAAATGTAAAGCCGGTGGCAGCCAGAGTCCTTCCTTTCCCTCTCCTCCACTCTCCACTCAGCATCAAACCCTTCTGATTGTTAGGAAAATAACTGAGGCTGCCATTTGATTCCCAGCTGAGGGACTGAGGCTGGGTCAGGGAATTGATGGCCTCTCCTGGCAGTGATGGAAGGGCTAGAGGCAGTGGAGGTTAGAAATGCAATTTCACAGAGGAGCTGAAGACAGGATTGGGCGGGGCACGAATGAGGGACAGGGTGGAGAGGAGACATCATGGTCTCTAGGAGGAAGGATTGGGGCAAGGAGCTATGGAGGGTTGGTGGCAGCTTTCAAGCTGTTAAGCATGGGCTCCCTGAAGCCCATAGGGAAGTTACTACTTCAGAGAGTTCCTCCTTAGGGGAACACCCTGTTCATTTCTTAGTACTCCTGCCCTGAGACTCAGCTCAAAACCCCCAGGAAGTTTTCCTTGATCTTCTCAAGGCTAAACTATAGACTCTTCTTCTCCTGTAGTCCTGTGGCATCCCTCTTCTGCAACTGTTATGGCATGGTAGTGTGTGTGTGTGTGTGTGTGTGTGTGTGTGTGTGTGTGTGTGTGTGTGTGTGTGTGTGTTAGAGAGAGCACAAGAGTGCAAATGTGCATATTTCTATGTGTATGTGTCTGTTTACAGGGGCATGTATTTCTGTTTGCATATGTATGTGATTGATGTCTTCCTATGGGTGTGTGGCTGTGTGCATCTGTATCTGTAGTGTCAGTTTCCACTGGACGTGGGCTGCTTAAGGGTATGCGTCATACATAAAGCAGTTGTTTCCTTAGGGGTTGATCCTGGGCCTAGCATGTAATAAAATCTCAAATTACAGAGACTGAAATAATGCATTAATAAATGAAATATCCTTTGGGATGCAACTTGGATAAAGCTAATCTGTTTCACCAACAATATGCCTACCCTTTAACATCCTTGATGGGAGAGATCTGGTCTAGATTGAGCACTGCTGGAAGACCAGTGTCTACAGCAGAATCTCTTGACCTCAGCACTATTGAAGTTTGGGATTGATAACTGTTTATTATAGGGACGGTCCTGTGCATCATAGAATGTTTAGAAATATCTCTGGCCTTTACTCACTAGATGCCAGTAAGAGGTCTTGCCTCCCAGTTGTAATAAGAACATCTTGAATAATGCTACATGTGCCCCCAACCCCAGAGAGCAAAATAGGCCCCAGCTGGGAAATATAGGTCTAGTGGAATTCTTACAAAGTCAATATTGACTAGTATGGTTGTCTAGTTAACTGATCTTTGAAAGTGTTGTAACCATGCCTGGTTTGCCCAAGATGACTGCAATTCTCAGGGCACTGCAACTGAGTAAGGGCTAAAAAACCAGAAAAGTATGAGTGTGGGACTTCTGGTCTCACTTCTTCAATGTCAATGATCAGCACTGTGGAATTGGGCTTGCTGCTTTTCCCTTGCAGGCAGGACCCATCTTTACCATTCTAAATCTGAGTTACTCATGATGTTACTTCCTGCCACATCTGATCAGCTCCCACATGCCTGAAAGAGATTCAATTCAGGGTTGGAGAGAAAGTATCATGGCTAGAAAAAGACTCTCTTTTCATGCCTGAGATTCTGAAGTCCCAGGTTCAATTCTCAACACTATCAGGCATTTTTTTCTGTATCTTTCCCATTAAATATAAAATAAATGCTGAGAGAAATAGAGATCGAGATAGATGGGGGGGGGGGTGTAGATTTGATTCCACTTCCTAAACAGAGTACTCATCCTTCAGGGTTTCTCTACAGTGCTTGCTTTTCCAGCAATGCCTAATGTAACAAGCTCCCGCTTGAACTCAGTTAAACTAGGCAAAATGTCTTAGTTTCATTCCAAAATGGTCTCCATCTGAGAGCAATGTGGAAATGTCTCAAAATGGCTAGCAAATGCACCAAGTCCTAAGCTATAGTGGGTGGTAAAGGAGCTTTTAATTGGGAGGAGAATCGGTATTGGATGTGTGTGCTTGTAGTGTATGTAAGCTTGTGAGTAACCCATCTACCTTTCCCAGGGAGGGTACATAACTGAGACTAGAGACTGGCAAAGGCTACTCTCATACGATTTCACGGATCTTGGAGGAAGATGAGAGTGGGGAAACAGGACTTAGCTAAGGCAGACAATTGCAGACATACAAAGTTGAGGAAGTTGGATACATTTCAGAAACTGGGCCACCCACCAAGAAAATCGAAGAACAAGAGAAGCCCAGAGGACTAAGGGCTTTTTTATGCAGTCACTACACCAATTGGCATCAGCACACTGGACACTCTGACTGGAACCAAGGATATAAGAACAACAATGGTAGTCATTATAGGACTCAGACAGAAAGGACATTTGAGGACTCATTCAACTAATTCTGCCTGATTTTTTTTTCTTTGTTCTGACTACATTATTAGTGGCTCATGGGCAGGGTCCAAACACCTTATGTTTCACTACCTCCCATAATATCTTGCATATAGCACAAAGTACAATAAATGTTATGCATTTGTGGCTGATGAGTAAGACACCTGATGTGCATGAGCTTAAAACAGAGGACTCAGATAAAACACTTTGGCTCCTTTGGTTCTCGGGCTCCAACCCAAATCTTCATTGCTAGTCATCAGGAGACAAGATGTAAGAGGCAGCAATGATCACTGTCTCCTCTAACAAACACTGCTGATAATCCCTGGATTACTCCTACCCTCTTGTCACATACACTCATGAAATACAGGACACTGGGGATATATGTTAATAAAAAGGGGGTGTTCCCCCACCCCATATTATTAAATAAGACCCAGAATCATAGGGACCCAATCATCATTTAGAAGGGAAAGTGAAGAAAAGAAAGGCCATAAAGTAAGTAGTATCCTAATGCACAGAACTGGAGCATATGCCCAGCTCTCTTGGTCAAGTACCCTGAAAGCCCAGCCTACACGCTGCTATACCCTTTCCTCCTCTTACCTTGCCCGCTGTTCTCAAGATACAGTCTCACATGCAGTGTCTTCTCTAGCCTCAGTTGAAATTACTGACTTATTGTAAAACATATGATGTATTTTTTTTGCATGGAAAGACATAGAAAAAATATGTCATGGCTTTTCCAAGCAGCCACAATATGCCTACATCACAGACTTCTCTCACTGTAATTGATGTAGATATGCAACCAGTAGTCCAGGGCAACTAGGCAAGGAAAAAGAAATAAAAGGCACCTATATTTGAAAGGAAGAAATAAAGCTACATCTATTTGCAGATGAAAAATTGTATAAAAAAATCTTAGTTTATCAGTACCAATAAACAAGGATAGCAAGGCTGTAGGATACAAGATCCATATATATATAATCCATTGCAGTTCCATAGGCCAACAATTAACAATCCAAAAATGAAATTAACAAAACTAATTCTACTCACAATATCACAAACATAAAATACTGAAGAAATAATTTAACAAAAGACATGCATGAACTATACACTGAAAACTACAAATTACTGCTGAAATACTTTAATAATAAATGGAAAAACTTTTCACATGCTTAGTTTTAAGTTTACAATATTCCTCCAACTGGTCTATGTATTTAGTGTAATTCCATTTGAATCCCAGCTGACTTCTTATTGAAATTCAGAAGCTTATTCTAAAATTGATATAGAATTGCATGAGGGCTGGCAAAATGGTTTATTTAAAGTGTGCAGCTTTGCCATTCCTGAGACACAGGTTTGAGCCTGGTCCCCCACTATACTGGAGGAAACTTTAGTGCTATGGTGCCTTTCGTGTGTGTGTGTGTGTGTGTGTGTGTGTATGTAAAATAGAATTGCATGAGATTCAGAATAGCTAAAATAATTTTGTAAAAAGTTGATAAATTCATACTTACCAATTTCAAAACTTATGACAAAGCTTTAGCAAACAAAGCTGTATGGCATTACTGTGTGGGAAGACATAGATTAGTGGAATGGAGAATTTCAAAACAAAAATCTCATACTCACTTTCAACGCAACAGTGTCAAACTACTTAAGTTGGGGTGGGGATGGAGAATAGTTTCCTCAATAAATTATGCTGGGGTAACAGATGGACTACATGCAAAAGAATAAAGTTTTGATCTCATACTGGATGTAGAAAGTAACTAAAAATGAAGCAAAACTACAACAATCTTAGAAGAAAACATAGGGGTAAACTCTCGTAGTCTTGAATTTGGAAAAAGATTCTTAGATATAAAAAGTACAGCAACAAATGAAACATAGAGTAGTTGGACTTCACCAAACTCCAAACTTTTTTTCCTCCAAAGGACAAAGTAATCATGAAAAAGTGAAAAGAGAGCCCACCCAATGGGAAGAAATATTTGCAAATCATACATCAACTGTGGGCTCTGTATGTCATATACATAGAATCTTTAAAACTCACTAATAAAAAGACAACCCAATCATGAACATGGAATATCTTCCCACTTTTTTGTGTCTTTTTCTGATAATCTCCAAGAGCTTCCCATTGGATTCTTTAGATTTTTCTATATATTATATCATATCACCTGCAAATAGAGAGAGTTTGACTTCTTCTTGTCCAAGCTGTATCCCTTTAATCCCTTGCTCTTGCCTTACTGTTATGGCAAGAACTTTCAACACTATGTTGAGTAGTAATGGTGATAATGGGCAGCCCTGTCTGGGGAGTGGAGGAGATGTTTCCAGTTTTTCACCATTGAGTATGACATTGGGTATAAGTTTTGTATATATATGGACTCCACTATCTTGAGGTATTTTCCATTTATTCCCATTTTATAGTGTTTTGAACATGAAGGGATGTTGTATTTTGTCAAAGGCTTTCTCTGCATCTATTGATATGATCATGTGGTTTTTGGTCTTGCTTTTGATGTGGCGGATCACACTGAGTGATTCATGTATATTAAACCAACCTTGTATCCCTTGGATAAACCCAGGAATAATCTTTTAAATATACTGCTGTATCCAGTTGGCTAGAATTTTTTTCAATATATTAGTATCTATGTTCATTAGAGATAATGGTCTGTAGTTTTCTTTTCTTTTTTTTTTTTTTTTGTCGGATCCCTGTCTGCTTTTGGTATCAGGGTGATGTTGGCTTTATAGAAACTGGAAGGGAGTATTTTGGTTCGTACTCCCAGAGAGATAAATATTAGGAGAAGATGAAAGGGCTCTGAACACCATTTCCACTGGGTCCAGGAACTTTTATGACATGTAACTTTTGTTTTTACCCCATCGGTGAGAGGGAAGAGAATCTGACTAACACTGAAGGAAGGCAGGTGCTGTTTCCTTTATATGACAGAGAAAAGGAAAAAAGGAAGAACACGCAGAACTTGTAGTAGGTGTAGGGTGACTTAGAAAAAGAAGTAAAGGGAGGGCCTTATAAGTGAATAAAAAATGAGCACCAGCTCCCATATAGGGTCATTCATCTTTGCCCAAATGCCTACAAGCTTCTACGTTGGATGCCTTTTCTTCTCATGGATGTATATCTATGTTACCACTGGACTATCTCCCCAACCCCTTAACTCTCGTTTTATATACAGAAATTTGGATCCTGAAAGGGGTGTTAACCAAACCCAGGTCATACTGCACAAAAGCAAAAGGTTCAGACCTAGAACTGCTTTTCAACTATCAAGGATCTGAGGCCACATGCAGCTTCAGACTCCATTTTTGCATCTATAACATGGGGACTGCACCTCAACCCCATAACCCAAACTCTAGCCCTAGAGTTAAAAAGGGAGAATGTGTATGAAAGCTTGTTCCTGGGAAAGAATGTTGTTTCCACAGCATGGCTGGGGGTGTCATCCTTATCTCTGGTATGTCTGGCAGCCCTGCCCCCAGCAGCCTGGGCCTCTATTCCAGCTCCCTGGGACTGGAGCCCAGTCCAACTCTTAGGAAGCCTTGTTCTCTTCCTCAGCACTTCTCAGACTCCCTGGGTTCCTGCCTCTACAGAATGACTGTGATATATTGGGGATATCTTGGAAGTACTTCATAACCAATGACAAATCATGCTTAACTTCTCTTGCATTCATTAGTGTGACATTAATCCCGATAGACACATTTAGGGTGCAAGGAGAGAGCACTATGCATGCCACTCTTCCTACTCCCACCACTTGAGCTGCTAAATCTTTACTCTGGAATAGCTGTGCACCTTTTTCTTAAAATTCCCCCCAGGAGGTGGGGATGTGACTAGAAATTTGCTAGTGGAACCATGCATCTTCTCTCTAGTATCTCTATCAAAACCCTCCCACCATTCCAGTCCCCAATCAGAGAAGACCTTATTCCGTGAACATCCCAAGACCTGACTGGCCTTTCTTTCATTTAATGTGCATAGCTGTGGGTCTACAGGAGTAACATCTAGGAACAAGTTCATCACTGCAACCCTCTGATAAAACATGTATGGTTGCCAATGAAGTATTAATAGGGATCACCTCATCCTAAGCTTAGGAGGTGCACCACACTGGCATTGAGGCTTGAGAATCTGCATGTCACTGTGACACAGAAGGGGAAGGGGGCCAAAGTCCTACTAGGCAGTCAACCTGCTTGAAGCATGGGTCATCACATCAACCCCCCTTACCCTCATGATAACCCAGTAGCATCTGTTCTTTGTCTTCATTTTACATGTAAGAAAACAGAGGTCCTCCTTTGTGGGCCCCCATAGGACCTTGCCCTAAACGTAGATTGACAATGGCAGAGAATGTTCGATCCTCTGAAGGGAGGATGGACAACATACTCTATGTTCCACCTGAGGAAGATAGGTCCTGAAACTGAGGCAGCTTGGAATGTTCCTACTCATGACCACAGAATGTGAGCTCAGATCTACAGGGATGCAGAGGCCACATAGGCTCCTAAGCTGAATATGGACCCCAGATCACATCAAATCCATGGGGCTTATAGTCAACAATATTTATACACCTTTCCCATATTTGGGAGCTACTCTCTTCCCTGATCCAGCTTTCTGGTCCTTTTTCCAGCCATGACATCATCTCCCCAGACAATAATTAGGATCCACCTGCATATCAGATGTCAGGCTTAGAAAAAAAAATAGTATACTCATGGGCCCTTTGGAATATAACTAAAATAGGCCTACTTACTATCTACAAAATTCATCATCTGAACTATTCCAGCCTGTAGGTTCATGATTAGTCAACAATTTGTTTGGCTTTATATGTTAACTCTTTTTTCAGCCACCAGGTTCCAGATGCTAAAATGATGCAAACTGGATTTCCTTGGTAGAAGACCCCACCAATGTGTCCTGGAGCCTCACTTCCTCAGAGCCCTGCCCCATGAGGGAAAGAGAGAGGCAGGCTGGGAGTATGGATCAACCTGCCAACGCCTATGTTCAGTGGGGAAGCAACTGCAGAAGCCAG
Organism: Erinaceus europaeus; assembly: GCF_950295315.1. Classification (NCBI taxonomy): domain Eukaryota; kingdom Metazoa; phylum Chordata; class Mammalia; order Eulipotyphla; family Erinaceidae; genus Erinaceus; species Erinaceus europaeus. The sequence goes on from NC_080162.1 coordinate 26,466,829, forward strand.
ACCTTCCACCTTCTGTACCCCATAATGACCCTGGTCCATACTCCCAGAGGGCTAAAGAATAGGAAAGCTACAAGGGAGGGGATGTAGTTCTAGTGGTAGGAATTGTGTGGAGTTGTACCCCTCTTATCCTATGGTTTTTGTCAGTGTTTCCTTTTTATAAATTAAATTTAAAAAAGAAAAAGAAAACCGAGGTCCTAAGATGCCCTAAGAAAGACAAAGAAGGGTCTTGGATCAATATTTTCTTTTGCACTCTGGAAAAACATAAAGGTCATAATCATCTCTCCTTACTGGAGGAGGGAAATTAGAAATGGAAGAAGGGAATTCTCACTGGGAAAGCTGAAGCCATCAATATCCGGTTGAAGAGGAAACTATGGTTAACAAATTACAACATGTGAAAAGGGATATGGAAACAACAGCATCCAACTCTCCTTAGCCAACCCTTTTCCCCACAACATCAAAACATTTTGGCATCTTTAAGATTAAGGCAGAGACAGCCCCTGGACTTTAATTGCTTTCAGTCAAAGACTGTAGCTAACATGTTATTAAATATGTAAATAATATGAAAGCCAGAAGAGAATTAATATTTCATATATAATGAAGTTAAGATGAATTCTCCTGTGTCTAATTTTCTGTTTTTAAATACAGAATGCACTGTGGAGCCCAAAGTGATTCATGGTATTTTATATTGGTTAAAGACGGCCGGGGCTTCTCTGAAGCAGCTTCCTAAATGATTAAATGGAATATTATGATTACAAATACGATTTGTTTTTTAAAAAATTAATTCTGTAGTTAATCTGAATGGAAAGCATAGAGTTCATGGCTGGCGGGCTCATTTTAAATAGGGAAGAGGAACTGATAGGGATCACAAATCTGAATCTGTACACTGACCCAACAAATAAACATGAATCATCTGGGAGTCACAGGAAGGGGTAAGGGCTGTGGCGAATAGGGAGACATGTAACCGAGCCAGACAGCACTACGGCCCTTCAGAAGCCAAAGTTGGAAGCTCAAGCTTTTGTGTGAAAGTTGCTGATATATATAAAGCTAGCTCTTAATTAAAATATTGTAAAACATCATGGGTCCAAAAGATGATGGATGATTCAAGAACTACCAGTGTGTAAGCTCTACACTGAGAAATGCTGCTTAAGGGCAAGCTGCCTCCAGAGTTAAGTCCTGCAATTCCTGATATGTGGAAACAGTTTGCTCTGACCTTGACTATATGAGAAACTGGATAGTATAAAATCTGAGGAGTTGAGCTTTTAGAGGACAATCTTGCAATATGTGGAAAAAAAAAATCTTTGACCAACTAGTTCTATTCTACTTTTTACTGCATCTAAGAATTTAACCTAAAGAAATAACTAAAGGTTGGCCAAATTTTCACTAAGTTGATGTTCTTACTCTTTAAATTGTTTAAAATAAGAAAGAAATGTAACACTCTTGTGTGATTGTTAAATTACATTGTAAAGCATCTGAAGACATCAGAACTATGAGTCTTTGCAAAGAGTAGTAAGAATCCAAAAGACTAATTTTTTTAAAGCATGTATGAAATACATATACATTATAATCGTAATTTAGTTTTTACAATGGCGATGCATTAGTCTATGCAGGAATAATATAAGATGATGGGATATACTAAGTAGTCAGCAAAGGTTATCTCTGAATCAGTAGTATAATCACTGGGTGAATTACATCTGTCTCTTTTGCTTATCTATATTCTGTGAATTATTTCAAATGAACTTTTAGTGTTCTTATATAAAATCAATAAAAGTAACTTGGTATGGTGTGGTATATTCTAAAAGGAAGAGAAAAAAAAAAAAGAAAAGAAAAGCACTGACCTTTGGAAGTTAAGACTTAACTTAGACCATAGTCTTCTCTTGGTTAATGACTCTGTGTAGGTCAATTCAGACTCTCACCTCCCTGAACCTTACAATTCTTATCTAAGGAATGAATAATTGGGTTCTGTTATTTCCAAGCTCCCTCTGTGATTTGAGACCACAGTGAAGGGACATTAAGGACATGACAGTTTACTGATCTATTTATTCACAGAAATTTACTAGCTGTTCTATGGATCATGCTGGATTTTGGGCTAGGTATTGTCCTCCAAGAACACACAGGTGAGATGCAGAACATGTGAGTGCATGTACCTGAAATATCAGGTTTATATACAGGATCCTATGGAAGCACAGAGGAGGAGGAGGGGTGCCTACTTTAGAAACCAGTCAGAGATTTCTTAGAAGAAATGATATTTGAGCTGAGTCATAAAAGATGAGCAGGAATGGAACAGAAAGGGGAAGCACAAAGCAGAACTTGGATTGGGCTTGGTGTATTGTGCCAAAGCAAAGGAATCTGGGGTATCAGGGGAGTGGGGGTTTGGGGAGGACTCTGGGGTCCTGGTGCATGATGGTGGAAAAGGACCTAGGCTGGGACTGAAGCTGTTTTTGTGGGAGTCGGACGGTAGCGCAGCGGTTTAAGCACACGTGACGCAAAGTGCAAGGACAGGCATAAAGAATCCTGGTTGGAGCCCCTGGCTCCCCACCTGCAGGGGAGTCTCTTCACAGGTGGTGAAGCAGGTCTGCAGGTGTCTATCTTTTTCTCCCCCTTTCTGTCTTCCCCTCTTCACCCTATTTCTCTCTGTCCTATCCAATAACAATGGCAATAATAACTACAACAATAAAACAACAAGGGCAACAAAAGGAAATAAAAATTTAAAAAAAAAAGAAAGTGTTTTTGCAGACACCTGTTATGGTGAAATAAACTTACCCATATGTCAACAGCCATACTTTAAAACATTACCCCCACTAAAACAGTAACAACAACAACAGAAGTAGACAAAGAGTCTCCAGGACTTAGTGAAAAATACATTGGTTATCTCTGGGAGGGTGAGGGCACAGAACTTTGGTGGCAGGTGTGGAACTATACTCTATAATCTTACAATCTTCTAAGCCACTATTAATTACAAAAAAAAGAATGGCTTGATAAAAAAAAAAAAAAAAAAAAAAGATGAGCAGGAGTTCACCAGCTAGTCAAAGAGAAGAAAGAGAAAGGCATTTCAGGAACAGGAAAGAGTGCACAAAGGTATACTACAGGTGAGAATAGGTTCTGGAGTAGTGGGGGCAGCGAGCGGGGAGGAAGAGGCAGGGTTAAATCAGAGAAGTACTCAGCTCTACATGTAGGAGTTGGGATTTTAAACTATAGTGAAGGGTTCCCTGAAGCTTTTAAAAATTAAACAGCCCATATGCCAGATTTTTAGAAATCTGTGCAGCAGTCAGAACAGAAATTGGAGGGAACAGGTACCCAAAAGCCTATTGTGATGGAAAGGTCAGACTTCAGGACATACTGAATGCATGAGACATAAAAAGGAAGCTATAAACAATTACAGAAGCCAGAACTGTCACATTCTGCACTCCATAAAGATCTTTAGTCTGTACTCCCAGAGGAATAAAGAATAGGGAAGCTTTCAGTGAATGGGATATAGAACTCTGGTGGTGGGAATTGTATGAAACTGTACCCTTCTTATCCTATAATTTTGTCTATCATTATTAAATCACCAATAAAATAAAATTAAAAAGGAAGATATAATGACTCTCAGGTGTCTGCTTTTGACAGCCATTGGATGAGTATGCCATTCACTGAAATAGAGATTACTGGTGACTGGGGAGGTGGCCCAATGGGCGCCGTGCAGGATGTGTATGTATGAAGTCCTGGGTTTGAGCCTCAGAACAGGATGGAACAGTACTCTCATCTGAGTCTCTCACTATCTCGATCTCTACTGCTGTCTCACAAAATTAATAAATATATATTTTTTTAAATTTTATTTTTTATATTTATTAATTTATTTTCCCTTTTGTTGCCCTTGTTGTCTTTCATTGTTGTTGTAGTTATTGTTGTTGTTATTGATGTCGTCATTGTTATATAGGACAGAAAGAAATATAGAGAGAAGGGGAAGACAGGGAGAGAGAAAGATAGACACCTGCGGACCTGCTTCACCACCTGTGAAGTGACTCTCCTACAGGTGGGGATCCGGGGGCTCAAACTGGGATCCTCATGCCAGTCCTTGCACTTTGCGCCATGTGTGCTTAATCCACTGCACTACTGCCCGAATCACAATAAATATTTTTAAAACAAGCATTGATGGATGGAATTGGAGAAGATCATGATAAGAGGTGGAAGACAACTACCAGTTGGGCTCCCTTGTGTGTGGAATTTGGATAATTAAAGCAAAAAAGCAACTTGCAAAATAATAGTAACCAAACTGTCTCATAGGTTTTATAATATATATGGTGTTATTATAGGGAAGAGAAAGGGACAAGAATTCTAGAGAATCAGTGAGCACATTTGAAAATCAAGAGAGGTGTATATTGAGGATTTATCAAAGTATAAGCCAAAGACAGAGATGAGAAGGCCCCAAAAGAGGTGAGCTGTACATGGAATTCTAGGAACCACAGGTACAGAGGGCCCAGATGAAGAAAGAGGAAGAGGGGCCAGGTGGTAGAGCACCTGGTTAACCACACATATTACCATGCACAAAGGCCTAGATTTGAGCCCCCATTCCCCATCTGTAGGGGAAACTTCACGAGTAGTGAAACAGGTCTGCAGGTGTCTATTTTTCTCCTTTTCTAGCTCCTCCTACCCTCTCAATTTCTCTGTCCTATCAAAGAAGATAGAAAGAAAAAGAAAAGAAATGAAGGAAGGAAGAGAAAGAGAGAGAGGTAAAGGAAGGAAGGGAGGGAGGGAGGGAGGGAGGGAGGGAGGGAGGGAAGAAGGAAGGAAGAAAGATGACTGCTGGGAGTGGTGAATTCATAGTGTAGGCACTGAGCCCAGAGATAACCCTGGTGGCAATAAAGATTAGATAGATAAATAGACAGACAGACAGACAGGCAGATGGTACAAAGATGCCATGAACAGGGCTGAGAAGGGGGTTCAGAAAGGCAGGAAGAGAATCTGCTAGTATTGAAGCCCAAAGGGGGGGATGTGCAAGGACCCAGGTTTGAGCTCCTAGTCCCCACCTGCAGAGGGAAAGCTTTGTGAGTGGTGAAGTAGGGCGTCAGGTATCTCTGTTTCTCTCCTTCTCTATCTCCCCCTGGCCTCCAGGAGCAGTGGATTCATGATGCAGGCATTGAGCCCCAGCAATAACCCTGGAGGGGAAAAAAAATAATAATAATCCCATGCCTCTCCTGAAATTATGCCACTGAATCAGGACAGCTGGTACAGGAGTTCCATGGAGATGCAGAGGCCATGCTGTCAGTTTTCCAGAAACTTGAGTATGCAACCTCATTTGGCCCTTCAAGACACAATTCCCAGTCTATGCAAGAGCACACTCAGCTGGAAAGTTATCTGCAGAAAGGGAGCCTGCCTAGGAAAACAGTGGAGGCTTTTCCACCTGTGGGGAGCACAGGTCAAAGAAAGTGAAGGACAGGAAAGCAGGGGTTCTAAAGGCTTGTTGGGTTTGAAAATCAGTCTTTCTCTCCTGCCTTCCAAACTCTTTGCTAGGAGTTTAAACCGGCTCCCATTGCCCAGGGGCATCCTCCTCAAGGACCAGTGGTTTCTCTGGCAGCCTATTTTTGTTTGTTTGCTTATTTGGTTGCTTGCTTGCTTATCTGCCTGCTTGCTTTTTTATCAGAGCACTGATTAGCTCTGGCTTATGGTGATGCAGGGAATTGCATCTAGGATTTCAGAGCCTCAGGCATGAGAGGTTTTTTGCATAACCATTGTGCTATCTATCCCAACTTAGATGGTCTCAAAACAAGACCTTTGAGGGATCTGAGACAACTGCTGCTTCACATCCCTCCCACTCTGCCAGGAGACAGGTGCCCCTTCTAGAATGGCCACGCAAATAAGCCGTGAAAAGAATGCTGGCCTAAAGTTCCCAAAGCCTGAAATAAAGCCCAAATAGCAGTCAGCAACAGCAACACCATTCATCAATTCTTTCCAGTGCTCCACCTCCTAGGCATGTACTAAGATTACCTATCCTGGCCCCTATGTTTAGGTGAGGTCATGGGACCAAGTATGAGTCAGTACACTGTGAGTTGAATCGAGGTATCAATCTCCATATGAGGCCTGCCAAAGGTCACTCCTCCCCTCTGCCCTGGGGACCAGTCATGCACCAGATGGTAGTCACTCTGACAGTCCAGTCCTAGAGCAAGGATGATGAAGGGCGGAACCCCCAGCTGACCCCTGATGGATATGTAACACAAATAAGAGTTAGATCTTTGCTATCTTGAGCCTTTGGGGGGGGGTTATAGTGTCCAAATCTTGCATACCCTGATGGGTTCAACTTCGTTCCATGGCAACCATGGGGAGGTGGCCTTCTGCCTCTGACACTGCAGTAAGACCTCCTAGAAAACTAGAAAGTATTTCCCCTGATAGACAACCTCACCACTGTGTTCTGGATCCACCTCTCTCCAGAGCCGTACCCCACTAGGGAAAGATAGAAACAGGCTGGGGGTATGGATTAACCTGCCAAAGCCCATATCCAGCGGAGAAGCAATTACAGAAGCCAGACCTTACACCTTCTGTACTGCATAAACAATTTTGATCCATACCCCCAGTGAGGGAGAAGTGATAGGGGGAAGATGACCAGAGGGCTCTGAACTCCAACTCCACCAGAACCAGGAGAGAGAAGAGGAAAAAGGGAGGGACATTTGGATGTAGTAATAGGTGTAGGTGTGACTTGGAAAGGAAGAGAAGATTGGACCACAGGGAGGGGGATGGGCAAATATAAACAAATATAGACAGATAGCTGTAGAAATAATAGTTAACTTATACCTACAACCTTAAGAGAACTGGTGTAGCTTACAGTGGAGGGATTGGGGGTCCAGAACTCTGGTGGTGGGAATGGTGCAGAGTTGTTCTCCTGTTATCTTGTAATTTTGTAAATCAGTATTAAATCACTAATTTAAAAAAACTGAGAGGTATCTACAACAATGAATTGTGCCAAGGTTGGTGAGGATCAGAGGGAGGGTGCAGACACTCCCACAGAAAGGTGCCTGTTACAGTGCCTCACGTCCCTGTGACAGAAGTCAGTGCCTCCAGAGGATGCCTATTCCAGGAGCTACAGAATTCTGACAGCTACACAATTTGTCCTCAGGCTTCCTCTTGGCCCTTCCAGAATATGTTTGACAGCCATTCAGAGAACTGGCCTCAGAGAGAGAGAGAGAGAAAAAGAGTTTGAAGCTACTGTCTGTCAGACTCTTGCATGCCGGAGCCTTGGTGAGAGCATCACTTTCCTTATCAATAATCCTTCCAATTTTGTGAAACTAGTATTATTGTCCCATTGTAAGAATGGGGAGAGAAGGATGTCCTGGCTGTCTCTGTCTGCCCCTGCTTACCATTCATCTCCCCTGGCCTGTGAGGGAGTCCCTGCTGTCAATCAGTCCTTTGCCAGCTGGAAGTAGTTGGATGGGAGGGGAAAGTAGGAGGGAGGGAGGGAGGGAGGGAGGGAGAGAGAGAGAGAGAGAGAGAGAGAGAGAGAGTAGTTGGATGGGAGGGGAAGGTAGGAGGGAGGGAGGGAGGGAGAGAGAGAGAGAGAGAGGGAGTTTCATCCTCATTCCCTTGCTGCTCAGGCTACAGTCTGCAAGTACTCCTGATCTGTGAGCCCAGTACTCATGGGGGTTCTCCTAACACTGTCTCTCCAACACTCAGACACAGTAATGGCATCCAGGTTATTAGCCACTGGGAGCACCACCATTGCTTGTTCATCCCCCCAACACTGCCCACAGGGCAGTCACCTCTTCATTAGAACCATCTGGGATGAATTCTGCTTCCTGCCAGAGCCCTTAGAATTTATACCCTGGCCTTTGACGCTACGTCCTGCATCTGCTACTATTCACCCCCCAACTCACTTAGGAAAGCTCTTGTGTAGCCTCTTAGTGGACATCTACTTCCCAGCACTTAACATTTTCTTGTCTCAAGGCCCTCATTTCCATGCTTCCTGCTCCCCTAAGCATGTATATCTGCATGGGGGAGATGTAGAAGCAGGCCTGGGGTACACTCTCTGCTCCATGAGTCTCTTCTGGGCTGCTCCTTAGCCCATACCTAGGCTGAAAGAGCTAGTGGGCACTTCCTCTACCCTGGCTGACCTCCATGCTCAAGGGTACTAGGATCCTGACCAAAAGTTCTTTGTGAACCCTCAGAGCCAAGCTAGCCCAGGCCAGGAGAAGGTGTTTCCCAGTCTGGACTTCCTATGCTTTGCTCTAGTCTCTACTGTGGTAAATGTATCAGATCTTTGTCTTTCTTAAACCATGGAGCAATGGCCTCCAGTAGCCATCAATTAATTACCACAACCCTGTTACCTTTGAAAACATCACCCAGGTTCACGGGCTTTGCTGTTACCACTTGCACCCCACGGCTGAGCAAGCACCATGACCAGAACTGGCCAGGCTCAGCCAGTAATGGCTTTTTCTCCTTGCCCCTCCACAACTGATCAATAAATCAAAGGGACAGAAAAACTTGTCTCCATGTGGGAAAAGCCCTACTACACACCCCAAGGAAAAAGGTCCCAGAGTAGCTCTGGGAGTAAAGAAAGCAGTTATCCAGGAAGGGATTTCTGAGTCAGGCCTGTTCCTATTACTAGTAGCTGTGAGACCTAGAGAGCAAGTATCTCTACTTCCAAGCTTGCTTGTCATCCCTGTTTCCTACCCTGTGTTTGAGGTGTCCTGACTCCGGGGTGGTCTAAATTTTACATGCAATAAACATAATTACTGTTTATTTGTTGCCTCCTGTGTTCCCAGCCCTGGGCTAAATATCGGATTCTGCCAAGGTGTGGAGTGGTCCTCCCACATGGAATTAACCTCCACCATTCTCAAGCAGGCCACTTTTTTCTTTTGATTTCATATATTTTTGTTTGGTTTTTTGTTTTTAAATTATTTATTAATTTGATAGAGCCAAAGAGGAATTAAGAGAGGAGGCAAAGATAGAGAGAAATAGAGACAGAGAGACACCTGCTGCCCTATTTCACTGCTCACAAAGCTTCCCCCCTGCAAGTGGGGACTGGGGACTTGAACCTTTGTTCTTGTGCATTGTGACATATGTACTTAACCAGGTGCACCAATACCTGCCCCCTCATTTCACATGTTTACTGGGTTTTTATATAATTGGTTGGGGGAGGAAGGAGGGCTAATTTGTTTATTTGGTAAATGCCAAAAACTTAAAACTTGCTTCAGACTGTTCATTACACGTGTAAAGGTAACAGTATATGTGTTACACCTAAGTCTCTCTATTACTAAAGTTAGCTTTCTTTCTGGCCTATGATGAAGACACCTCCATGAAAGTCATCACTGTGAGACCCTTAATGGACTGAGGACAACAGGCTCAATGTGATTAAGCAACTTAATCAAGTCACATCAATAATAAAAATAATTAGCTGAGATTTGAACAGTAGACTCTTGGGAGTCGGGCGGTAGTGCAGCAGGTTAAGTGCACGTGGCGCAAAGCACAAGGACCTGAGTAAGGATCCTGGTTAGAGCCCCCAGCTCCCCACCTTCAGGGGAGTTGCTTTACAGGCGGTGAAGCAGGTCTGCAGGTGTCTTTCTCTTTCTCTCTCTCTGTCTTCCCCTCCTCTCTCCATTTCTCTCTGTCCTGTCCAACAATGACGACATCAACAATAATAACTACAACAATAAGAAAAACAATAAGGGCAACAAAAAGGAAATAAATAAATATTAAAAAACAAACAAACAGTGGATTCTTGTTCTGGAACCCATTTCTTTTTCCCCTTTTGTTATTTGATGGCTCTCCTTTTTTAAAAAATGTTTTATTATGGAATTTGTCAAAATATGCAAGACAAAGAATAAGGCATCAGGACTCCATGACCCATTACCCAGCTTCAACAGCTAGCAACATTCTTTGGTGCTGTATCATCTATCCCTATCCCTACTACTTGACTATTTTCCTTTCCAGTAATTTCAAAACAAACACTAGTCATGAAATTTCACCAGTAAGTGCTTAAGTGCACATCTACAGAGCCCTTATTCTTCATCTTCACTGGAATGCCTCAGCTGTACTTGATAAAGGACCATGAACAATCCAAAGTCTGGGCTCCTGTTGGGAAGTTAGGGTAGAACAGGCAGAAGCCAAGTCACACTTGATTTCCAATCCCAGCACTGTCATTTTGTCTCTGTGTGTCTCTGATATGACACTTACCTCTCTGACCATCCCCCTCTTCTTTGCAAAATGAACATTGCAGCTGAAACTTTACTAGCTTGTCATTAGACAAAATAATGTGTGTGGGGGGAGGCTCTGAGGTAGAGGGCGGGCAGTGGCACATTCGGTTAAGAGCATATATCACCATGTGCAAGGATCTGGGTTCAAGCCTCTGATCCTCACCTGTAGGAAGGCTACTTCATAAGCAGTGAACAGGTCCACAGGTCTATCTTCCTCTCTCCCTCTCTATTTCCCCCTCCCCTCTCAATTTCTTTCTGTCCTGTCAAATAAAAATAAAGTAGAAAGGTAAAAAAATAATAAGGGAAAAAAATGGCCGTTGGGAGCAGTGGATTCATAGTGTTGGCACCAAGCCCCAGCGATAATTTTGGGAGCAAAATAAACAAAATAAAACAATGTGGTTGGGGAGGTGGCTTAGCAGTGGAGTGCAGGACAAGCATTCGTGGGGTCCTGCACTCTACTGCCTCTCTCTCATCACATACGCCACAGCACAGCAACACTACTCTCTATCTTTCTCATGAAAATCAGTATTTTAAAATCAGGAAGTAAGACAATGAAAGGCCTGAATTCTGATGACCAGGAAGAACCTAGAGGTATGATCACACAATCTCAAGGCGTGATGGAAAGGTGTGTAGAAATACAGAGCTAGGAAGTACCAGAAGCAATATCAGGTTGTGTTCTGACTTCAGGCAAGTAAGACACCCCAGTGACACTTTGGGGACAGAACGTCATCCTGGCCTATTTTCCAGCAATCAGGGTGAGAACCTGACCTTAACCCCCGGGCAGTGTCTTTCTGACCACCTCTGCAAGAAAAGGAACAGAGCCCACGCAAAGGAAAAGGGTGGCAGGGCAGAAAGACAGATAGTATCCCAGGTACATTTTTGTTGCTTCTTCTGTCAGAGTCCCTACCTCCTTTAAATAGTCTTTAGGACACATTCAATCATGAAAGCTGTCTCCAGAGTGCTTCTCCCTTCCAGAAAACAAAGTCGACAGCTGCATGTTAAGAATCTAAAAACCCTGGGCTGAAAAAGTAGCTCACCAGGTCAGACATGTGTCTTGTCATGTGTGCCACCCAGGTTCAAGTCCCAATATCACATAAGAAGTGCTATGGCAACAGAGGAAGCCCCCCCCCCCCGTGTGCGTGTGTGTGTGTGTGTGTGTGTGTGTGTGTGTGTGTGTGTGTGAGTGAGTGTGTGTGTGTGTGTGTGTGTGTGTGTGTGTGTGTCTCCTCTATGACTCTCTATGGGAATGTAAAAAGCATCCTAGAATGATGAAATTGTACATAAATACATAAGAACCTGGTTACATCGACACCAAAAGAAAAAAGAAAGAAAGAAAAGAAAAAAAAAGAATCTGAAAATTTAAGGAAACAGCAAACAAAGGGATTAAGCCAGTGCTGAAATAAACAAAGCCAGCATCAGCTCCTGCAGCCCAGCTCCCCTGCCCTGAGGGTAATGTGGGTGGCACTGGAAACCCTGGGCTGTTTGGGGAAAGACTCAAACCTCCCCAGCTGCATCCCATGAGGTAGATGTGGATGAGTAGCAGGCAAACGTCACGGAAATGTCACTTCCGCCAGCTGCATCCCTCTTCTCACCCCCACAAAGCAAGTCCCTTCTGCAAGCTGCCTGTCTGAAATGGAAGGTCAGTCATGCCCTGGAACTTCTCAATCAGAGAGCATTCCCACTGCTCCGTTTTATTTTATCCTCTCCTGCTAGAAAAAGTAATAACAGACTTGGGTGGCTGAGTGAGTCAGCCTCACTGAAGGGTCAATTAGCTCGCCCACAGATACCCATTAACTGTCCCCTACCAGTAATTCTGGGTTGCAGGCACCCTTCTTAGTAAACCAGTAGCCTGGTGAGTTCAGGATCTCCTCCTTCCACCCCTCTCCAGCCACAGACTTCAACCTCCTTCCTTCCACCTCCTAAAACTGCCCATCCCTGTCCCTGTTCACCTTTCCTGCCTTGCTCACACTTTCTAAGGTCTCCTGGTCTCTGAGGCCAACTCCTGAAGGGCGATCTCCTGCCCAGATGCTCACAGAATGACCTTCTAAAACCTGATCTACTCATGTCACTTTATTCAAAATCTCCCATGGTTCCACATTGCTCCAAAATAAAATTCCCTCTCACTGGACTTACATGTAAGTCCTCCCTGAAGTCTTACCTCTCCCTCTCTAGTGTTCTCTGCAGCTGTTCCTCCACAGCCTAACAGGAACCAGACACCTAACTAGCCTACCCAACTCTAGCTCTGCTCCTTTGCTGCCACCCCTTCAGATATATTCTCTCAACCCATTAAACACAGACCTTCCACCAAGGGTTGTCTCTACTCTTCCTGCTACTGAAAGTCTCCCCCACCTCACTGTCTCATTCATCAACTGCCCTTCCTCCAGAACATCTATGGGCTCTCTGTCACCCAACATCTGGCAGTCCCAACTCCTGTAAATATTTTGCAGGCTTGCCTTCTCAGCATTGTGGCTTTCTGCATGGGCCAAAATATACACTTAAGAATTAATTAAATTACTGAAAATTCCTGTAGTGGAGAACTAAGTAACCAATAAAGGTAAGTGATAGGAGAAAAAGATTGATATGAAGATACTGCTTATCGATTAATGGGGTGAGAGGTTATGAAACAAGAAGAGCCCTAATTGTTCACTTTTAGTTAAAATAGTTCTTAGAAAAAGAATGTGAACAATTCTACAACAAAATGCTATCTAGGGGAGGGGGGCTGTAATTGAGCAGTGAGATTATAAGCCATTTTTATTTTATTTTGTTAACTTTATTTTAAAATATTGGTTGTTTATACTTTTTTTTCCCTTTTAATTCCAAGTAGATCTAGAGAGAAAGGGAGAGGGAAATAGAGGTAGGGAGAGGAAAGACACCACAACACCACTCCATTATTTATGGTGCTTCGCCTGTGATGCCAGAGGCTCAAAACCAGGTAAAGTGTGCACCCTACCAGGTGAGCTCTCTCCTGGCCATTAGTTAACTGCAGATTTTTGTAGCACCTTGGAACTACACAGGCTAGTTCTTTGCTATCTTCCTCTTTGTGTTACTTTTAGGATTGACATGTGGAGAACACTGTGTGTGTGTGTGTGTGTGTGTGTGTGTGTGTGTGTGTGTGTGTGTGTGTAACAAGAAGAGAATTGTACAGACCTACCTTTTCCATCTTTATCACTCCCACCCCCCCTCTTTCTATAGCAGAAGTTATATTGAAAATTCATCTGGGCCTTGCCCTTTGCAGAAGCTTCATCGTAAGTCCTAAATTCATTGTTTGGTTTTGTGAAAGCTACTTTGCTCTCTGGCCCTTAAGTTTTTTTCTTCTGTAAAAAGAAAGAGATGGTAGTACCATCAGATTTTAAAGCATAAAAAAAAAAAAGCAGAAAATGCAAAATATAGCCAGATGCACAGTAAATATGCAATAAAGGTTTGTTATGGTTACTATAATGCATCATGTAGCCCTTATAGTCTTGCAAGTAGGCAGTATCACCACCCCCACTTCATACTGAAGGAAATTCTGAGGATCAGAGAATTTAATAGACTTTAATAGAGAGACAGAGAGGGAGAGGGCACAATTGTGAGTGCAGTCAGGACAAAAAGAAAAACCTGCTCAAGACAATGGCTATAGGAAATGGAAGAGACAGAAATTAAACCCAAGTCTGTTCACTCCATCCATAACCTGTGCTTCCAACACTAAATCACTGTGATAACGAATGTAGCAGAAGTTTGGCTTCTCCCAAGGTCACAAAACTAGTTGGTACAGCATTGAGATTATATTTAATGCATCTTATAATGCTTTAATGAAATAATCTGTGTTAGGGGCCGGGCAGTAGCACAGCAGGTTAAGTGCACATGGTGCGAAGTGCAAGGACCGGTGTAAGGATCCCAGTTCAAGCCCCTGGCTCCCCACCTGCAGAGGGTCACTGCACAAACGGTAAAGCAGGTCTTCAGGTGTCTAACTTTCTCTCCTCTTCTCTGTCTTCCCCTCCTCTCTCGATTTCTCTCTGTCCTATCCAACAACAACAGCAATGGTAACATAACAATAATAACAACAACAGGGGCAACAAAATAGGAAAAATAGCTTCCAGGAGCAGTAGATTCATAGTGGATTCATGGCACCAAGCCCCAGTGATAACCCTGGAGGTACTACTACTACTACTACTACTACTAATAATAATAATAATAATATATTATTATAATCAGGGTCATGCTTTTCTTGCAGTGCTAGTCTTTGAAAAATGTGGCCTAAGAAAGTCAGTTCTGGGTTTTCCAGGAGTTGGTGTGGATTGGGTCAGATCCCCAAGCACTGGGTTTGACTGGAAGGCTGATGAGCACCATACCTCAGATGGAACTTAAGAAAATGCTTGATTTGAGAACTATCGAGGTTGTGAACAAGCCATGCCAAGAGTGAGAAGAGATAGAGCTGCAAGGGATGGGCATGGCATTCCATACATAATCCACACAACTTTCTAGATGTAAGAAACTCTTAGGCCCAAAGGAGCTCACCTGCTAGCAGCTGGAGCAACCATCTCCACATGCAAGGAAGGGTCCACCAATGATCACCGTAAGAGCATGTCCTTGTGACGCTAGCCCCTACTTCTGACAACCATAATGGCTACATTAGTTAGAACAGCATGTTGATTTTCAATTGTCAACTACTGGGTAGAAAAAAGAGAAAGCCAAATGACCCCAAGATCACCTGTAGGAGGAATTGCGAAGCAGAGAATCCCCCACTCCCTTACCCATCAATTCTCGAGACACAACACTGTCCCTATGTTTCATGCACCTCACCCCCATCTCTGCTTTTTCTTCCCAGCTCATTTCTGACAGGCAGAGAACAATGAAATTATATGCACTGTTGTGAGCCCAGCCATCAAAGTTCCAGGTCCAGAGACTGAACCCACTTTTGAGGCTTTTTCTCTCCATTACTATATGTAATGCTGACAAGTAAATTAAAAGTGTTAGCAATCCACAAGAAGACAGGTGCTTACAGTCACGTGATCCTTAGTCTACTACAAGACAGGGTATGTAAGGTACAGGAGGAAACCATGCCAAACATTTATTGGAAAGGATGCCGTGTATACCACTGAGAGCAACCATTCTTGTCTTGCTCCATAAGCCAAATCGTGAAGAACTCAAACGTTACCACAGTTCCCACCCCAAATCAGATGTTCTACTTTGTGAAGGTAAACCTCATCTTTAAAAAGAATAAACTGTTCACAGAGGTGTGGATGAAAGCAGCAGAGATCTCCATTTATTAAAATGAGCATGGAACTTAAACGAATTAGTCTGGGTACTAACGGAAGAGATATTGCATCTTTCAATCTGATACAGTCAGTATTCTTTCTTCTTTCTGAGGACCAAATCAAAGTCACCATCCTTTCTTATACCACCCAGTAAGATATGAATTACCTTCCAGAGCTGATAATTGCTAGTCATTCTTACACTTAATGGCCCTAGAGAAATTCCTCTGCCACCTCAAACTGTCATGACACTGCTGTTCTGACAAGACTTCTGAAAGTCCATGAACATTTGCCATCTTCTGGTCATGCAAGTTCTACACTCATTAACTCACTCATTGATTCACTTTTTTGTCATTGCCAAGGATTCACTATTGTGGGCTGAATTTTTCAAGTAGAAAGGGAGAGACTGAGACAGAAAGAAAGGGCAAGAGAGGAGCAGCTTCCCCCAGTGCAGTGGGGGCCAGGCAAAGCAGGTGCCCTCCCAAGTGAGCTATCTTGCAGGTCCATTCATTCACTTAATAAAGGGTCTCTGAACACCTGCTCTGTGCCAGACCCTTGGTTAGGAACCGTACATGAAGATCAGAAAGGATTGAAGTCTATCCTTACCTCCCTTCTGGTTATGTTTGTGCCATTTCACCTCTCAACCCCTCAATCTATCCTTCCACCAAGGTGAGGGATTAAGAGTAGAGAGATTTTTAAAGACAATCTAATTCAAGGATCAGCAAAACACAGTTCTCTAGCTGTTTTGTCTGAGAGCTAAGAATAGTTTTCCATTGTTTATGGCTGAAAGAAAAGAATGTTTCCTGACAGATGGCAATCACATGGAGTTGAAATTTCAGTGCCCGTGAAGTTTCCTCAGTACCTAGCTACACCCATTCATTGACCTGCTGCCTGAGCAGAGCTGAAGAGGAGCTGCAAGAGGAATCACATGGCTCACCAGGCTGAAATCATCTCCTTCACAGAATGACCAATGACCTCTACTCCAGTGTGATGGTGTTTTATCCACCTCTACCTCCTACCAACACACCAACTCCAAAGGCTGCCTGTGAAAAGGACCTTGAAGGAATCTAGTCAACCTCTGGCTACTATCACACACAACCACACCTGAATGCTTGTCAGGAGTTATCTGACTTTCTCTTGCGCATGTTCATTGATGGAAAGTCCTCCACTGCCTCTCTCTCCAAAAAGAGGGTGGGTCATTCTACTCTGCCACTCTAAGAGGATTGGTCCTGTAATGAGTGCAGCCTAGAATGTTCCCAGTTGTGGCCATGAACTGCGAGCCCAGACTGACAGGGACTCGGAGGTTTTTCAGGATTCTCTGCTTAATAAGAATATACAAGGGCTCCAGGTCAGATCAGTGTGGTAAATAGTTCATTGTAATTATATATATATAAGATATACATATATATGTATATATTTTCAAGTTTGGGAGTTATTCTCTATCCCTACCCACCTTTCAAGTTCTATTCTCTTCTCAAACACCATCAATATGTGGACCAGACAATATTTCTAGTTCACCACCACATTATCTATCAAGCCGAATCAAAGATTACTAAAGTTCTGGGCTCCTAGGAATGTATCTAAAATAGACTTCTAGCTTCCTTCCACCCTATTCTCATTTGCTCTATTCCTATTCTTTGATTCCTATTTATTAAACACTTTTTGTGCTTTATCTCTTACTGCCTTTCAACCACCAAGTTGCAGACGCTATCATGATTACATCCTGACCTCCCTAGACTGATGATCTCACCAACTTGTCCCAAAGACCTCACCTCTCCAGAATATTACCCCACGAGGGAAAGAGAGAAGCAGGCTGGGGTTATGGATCAACTGGCCAATATCCATGTCCAGTGGAGAAACAATTACAGTATCTAAACTCCTTCCTTCTGCATCCCAAAAAGAATTTTGGTACATACTCCCAGAGGGGGGAATAGTAGAAGGAAGATGACCAGAGTGCTCTGGACCCCAGTTTCACTAGGACCTTCTGGAACATTTATGATCAGGAATCTTAGCTTTTATACCATGACTGAAAATGAATATAATCTGAATGTCAGAGACATTTTTCTTTTTTAAAATTTTATTAGTGATTTAATATAGATTTACAAAGTTACAAGATAACAGTGGTATAATTCCATACTATTCCCACCACCAGAGTTCTGCAGACACTTTTTTTTTTTATCTGAGAGGGAAGAGGAAAAAAGAGGGACATTCAGAAGCAGTGATGGGTGTAGGTGTAACTTAGGGAAAAAAAGTCACAGAAGTGAATAAAAATAGGCAAGTACACATTCAACCCTTATGGGAAAACTGTGGCAGTTTCATCTGGAGGAGAATGAGGACACAGATCTCTAGCGGTGGGAATGGTATGGAATTACACTCCAATTTATCCTATAATTTTATAAATCACTACTGAAGCACAAATAAAAAATAAAGTGAAAATATGTAAAAAAAAATAATAATAACTCAAAAAAGTCCTTTTAGGAGTTTGTATTTTGAGATTACTCTGAACTTTTTCATATTCTCTCTACAGAAGTGAACCCCAGCAAGTTTGAACACATTTCTCATCGCTCCTCACAGAGTTTCCTTCCCTAGTGATGATCCACTAAACATATAACCCTTCAACACTGGCCTCCAAAAGTTGGTCTCTAGCAGAGCCAAATTCTAGAAACAGAGATGGTATGGAATTATAGATCAGGATCACTGTGCTGAGAATATACCACCACCCAGTATGAGAATGTGACATGCTAGCAGTAGGTTCACAGAATATACTTTCATCACCCTTCTCAAACATCCTCAGGAGACAGCACAGGGGACATTCAATTCTCTGGGTCTGGATCCCTCTGCCTGCCTTGGCCCATGTCCCCAGCCTAACCTTCAGCTCCATGAGCTGATGCAGCAGGAATTTATTTACAAGCTCATTATCCCTGTGAATCATGTCCAGCATGAGTTAGGGCTTAACAAGAAGATGAGGAGTGGTCCTTCAAGCAGCTGTGCCCATGAGGCTTGGGGAGGAGATGAGCCAGGACAGGCAGGTCCTCACTATGCCAAGAGCCAAGAGGGCAGATGGGAGCAGTGGATGGGAGGTGGCTCTTGCCAGCCCCAGAGTTTGTTCTGGCTCCAGCAGTTCTCGGGCTTCTCTAAACTCTGGCTTAATTCCAACACAGAGGCCCCAGATGGAAGATTTGGCTGGCAGTCATTCTTAACTTTTAAGTCCAAAATGTACCAGGGAACTTGAGAGGGTAGGGTAGAGGTGATCAGTGTCTTTCTGTCCCATCAGGAAGGTATCTGCTCCCTGGCCTCTACTCTATCAGTCCCTATGGTAGAAGGGTTTGTAAAATAATATTATTCAAATGTGAATGATGAGTGTTAACATATTCAGACTCCTATCACTAACACTATATTTGATCACTGTCATAAGTCTATCCATCTTGAGAATGGGTTCAAGGCTTTCCAAAAAATAAAATGTAAAGGGAAAAGGTCTCAGAATAAAAAATAAATTGGGGGGAGGAGTGGGCAGCAGTGCACTGAGTTAAGCACACATAGTATGAAGCGCAAGGACATGCTCAAGGATCCCAGTTTGAGCCCCCGGCTCCCCACCTGCAGGGGGGTCACTTCACAAGCGGTGAAGCAGGTTTGCA
Source organism: Erinaceus europaeus (assembly GCF_950295315.1). NCBI lineage: Eukaryota > Metazoa > Chordata > Mammalia > Eulipotyphla > Erinaceidae > Erinaceus > Erinaceus europaeus. The sequence goes on from NC_080162.1 coordinate 26,485,858, forward strand.
GGTGTCTTGCCCTCTCTTTATCTCCCCTCCTCTCTCAATTTCTCCCTGTCCTATCCAATAAAATGGAAAACAAAATGGCTGCCAGAAGCAGTGGATTCATAGTGCAGGCACCTAGCCCCAGCCATAACCCTGAAGGCAAATAAATAAATAATATAAAAGAATTATAGTAGATGGTGCAGCACAAGACTCAAAGCCAAATCCTGAGCTCCACACCCACACTTGACCCAAATATTAGTATTTGCTTCCTCTTTCTGATTACCTTCTGAAATGCTGAATGATGCTATCTCTCTCAACATTTACCTAGAGAAGCACTCTCCAGATTTTTCAAGCAGGATACAATTGAACACAAGAAATGCCTTTATAGCCATGGATGTAGCATAGTAGGTAGAGTGTCATGCATGCCTGTGTGTGGCCTTGGGTCAGATACCTGTCACCACATCTGACAAAACAGTATTTGTTGGGTAGTTGCCATCTCCCCCTGGCTTCTTCTTATCCATATGCCTATATAGGGATTTACTGATCCAAAGGTTTGGTCTATTTACATAAATCACTTTTACATAAAGCACTCCAGGGCATTGGTGGTTCAGTTATAGGATTCTCGCCTGTTCCGCCCCCTCCTTGTCACACTCTGATTTTCACCAGTCACTTTTCTCTCCACCCTCTCTATATCACATCCTGTTTCCACCCTACTTGGAGAGTATAAAAACAGCTGCTCTTCTGATTAAAGACACTTGGAAATTGCTTTCCGGCTCCGAGAGTTCCAGAGTGTATCTCCTGCGGAAGTTGGTGCAGCACGCGTTCCTGATCCCTCTCCCACACAGCAGCCTAGATCAGCTCCAGTTGAGTTCTCTCCAACCCAGAGAGCACCGGCTCGGGAAGAAGTACCCTCAGGCTATCCCGGCATCTGGCGCCCGGAACAGGGACCCGAAAGCAGCAGATTTACAAGAAGACATCTTAGATAAGTACACACCTTTTGGGTATCTGCAATATTGTGTTAAGGCACTGTGATTTTTTTTTCTTTTTTATTGTTTTCCGGAGATCTTTCCACCATGGAAAATCTTTTCCAAATCCTGCATTCTTTTTCCAGTATACAATTTTTATATATCTGGGACATTTTTCTCGGGGCTTCACCTTATATCCTGTTGATCATCATAGCAGCTTTTAAGGGATATATAGGGCAACCTCTCAAAAGGCTTAAGAAACTAGAGGCTGAGGTCCAAGAGATAAAGGAAGTAATCATAGAACTTAACCAGCACCTTAAAAACAAGAAGAAGCAAAGGCCTGTCGTGATCTTGACCCACCCTAATTCCTCTGCATCTTGCCCTGAGGCCCCTATTTTGGCATCTTGCCCTGAGGCCCCTATTTTGGCAGACACGTGTCCGAATTCTCCTTTGGACTCCACAGCCACTTCTTCGGCCACCCCCATTTTGGCAGGAACGTGTCCGGAACCTCCTGCTGCCTCCACGGCTGCTTCTTCACCCCACCCTGTTTTGATAGACACATGTCCGAATTCTCCTGTAGCCTCCAAAACCACTTCTTCGGCCACTTGTCCAGAAGCTTCCACTTCAGTGACTCCTCCTACCGCTACACACTTATCAGAGGAAGTCCACACATTTCCGGTCAATGTTGCCCCCAATAGACAAAAACCTCAGGCCTGGTATCCATATTCCGCCACAGACCTGAAGGAACTACGCCAGGCTATCAAAGATGACGGTGTTCATGCCCCATGGACCAGGTCCATTTTACAAGGCCTGCTTCAGAACCTTAATACCCCTCAAGATTGGAGAGATGTGACTCGTGCTACGCTCCCAGGCCCCCTCTTCCTGCAATGGGAGGCATTCTTTCGCGATGAATGTTTACAACAATCGCGGAAAAATATTCAAAATCAGCCAGAGGGTAATTTTGATGCATTGTTTGGAACAGGCCAATTAGAAACAGGGATTCAACAGGCGGAAGCCAAGTTTCCAGCGGGGTATTTTGATCAAGTACGCCTGTGTGCATTAAAAGCATGGGAGCGATTAACACCACCCATGGGAGCAGCCTCAGCCCCCATTCTCTCCCTGCAACAAGAACCTGATGAATCCCTCGCTAAATTCATTGCCAGGGTCCAGTCGAGTTTGGAAAGGAAGATTTATAATCCTGACGCTCGTTTTCTCCTACTGCGATCCATAGTCTGGGATGGAATGCTTCCGCATTTTCGACAGGCCTGTATCACTCTTAAAAATGAACACCCAGATACTTGGATTCTAGCTACACAGGATCTCAGATCAAGCTCTTTTCAAGGACCTATGTTACAGGCCTATGCAGCTACCTTACATAAGCAAAAAGGAGCTTGCTTTCAGTGCGGTCGCCAAGGGCATTGGCGTAACCAATGTCCAGAAAATAGACCGCGACCCCGCCTCCAGTCAGGGCGACCCCACCTCCAGTCAGGGCAACCCCGCCTCCAATCAGGGCAACCCCGCATCCAGACAGGGAATCAGAGACCACGAATGCCTTGTCCCAGGTGCCAGAAAGGATTTCACTGGAGGAGAGATTGTTGGTCAAGGTTCCATAGGAACGGCACGCCTCTGCCAAATGTAAACAGGGATTTAAACTAGGTATGGGGCTTCCCTTAGCCCCGCCCCCAAGAGGGAAGGAAGCAGGTCGCCCACTTGGTGCTGTGCCCTTCTTCCACAAACAGAAGCCCAGCTTGGGACCCAATCCGTCGCTATACCCACCACGCCAAGTAACAATAACAGAGGGTGAGCAGAAGGAGGAACCCGTGGTATGTGGGAACTTCCAGCATAGAAATAACCGGCTGGAGCAAGAGAACAGCTCGAATTCAGAGCCTGAGATTTTATGGACCACCCCTGTTTTAGAAAGGGGTCACCCAACTATGACAGTAAAGATTGGTAATATTCCTTTTAAGTGTTTGATTGACACGGGAGCAGATAAGACAATATTAAGACAAGCAGAGGTTCCCCAGAGTTGGGAACTCCTCCCAGGACCACGCTTACATGGTGTTGGAGGATTGACTCAGGCATTCCGCACACGAGATTCCCTTGTGTGGGAAGATCCAGAAGGGACTACCGGATGCTTTCAGCCTTTAATAGCTGATATAAGCACCAATTTATTGGGAAGAGACTTGCTGGAATCTTTAGATGTAGTGATATCCTCAGACACCTCTGCAGGACACCACACTCACTCCTGTGAGACTGCTAGACCCAACCAGCACCCCCAATACTAACTGCCACTGTTCGTAACAGAACTCCCCGCTTAGATTGGCTTTCTAATGAGCCTGTCTGGGTGGAACAGTGGCCTTTGCCTAGGGAGAAGCTAGAAATTTTAAAAAAACTCGTCCAAGAGCAGTTATCGTTGGGACACATTCGTCATTCTCGGAGCCCATGGAATACTCCAGTCTTTGTAATTAAAAAGCGCTCAGGAAAATGGCACCTCCTCCAAGATCTTCGTGCAGTTAATAAAACCATGCAGGTTTGGGGCTCCCCCCAAAGGGGTTTGCCTCTTGCTTCCGCAATTCCCACAGGAATTCCAATCATAGCTATTGATATACAGGATTGTTTTTTCTCTATTCCCTTACACCCACAAGATTGTAAACATTTTGCTTTCTCTGTTCCTTCTATTAATAATGCCAGCCCTGCCGATAGATTTGAATGGGTGGTACTGCCCCAGGGCATGGCTAATAGTCCTACTATTTGTCAAGAGGTTGTTAAATCTGCCCTTTTTCCATATATTCATAAGGGCCTTAAGGTTTTTCATTATATGGATGACGTGTTAATATGGGGAGAATTAGATACAGATCTCTCCGCCCTACGTGATTTTCTAATCCCTGCCTTAAAGAGAAGTGGACTTAATGTAGCTCCTGAGAAGATACAGCTAATCCCTCCAATATCTTTCTTAGGCTCAGAGATTTCCCTAACGCAGATTCGTCCTTTAAAACCTTGTGTTACTTTTCCTTCTAATCTCACTCTTGCTTCTTTACAAAGTTTTCTTGGAAATTTGAATTGGCTTAGGCAGTATCTTTATCTGCCTACGAGCTGCCTGCAACCACTGTTCGATCTGTTAAAAGGAAACAAACAGCCCTCCTCAAAGCGTATGTTAACCCCCGAAGCATCCTTGGCTCTGGAAAAAGTTAACCAGGCTCTCCAGGACATGCACCTCGTTCGATTCTCCCCCTCCTCTCCAGTAAATCTTCTAATCTTTAACTCCACCCCCACGGTAGTGGGGGCATTGTGGCAGAAACATGGCGTTCTCGAATGGCTTCATACGCCAGTAGGCGGAGCTCCAAGACTCCTTACCGAGATTGATGCCTTAGCATTTATGGTTCGCCAAGGAAGAAACAGATCGGTTCAGGTCTTAGGAAGGGAACCAGATTCAATCATTCTTCCCTTTTCTCTCACTGATACAGAATGGCTCATACGCCACCATTCTCGTTTTGCCATAAGTTTAATGGGTTTTCCAGGACATTTAGATAATCATTTTCCCTCTAATAATTTGATAGCTTCTTTACCTCTGTTGCCTCTACTAGTACCTAAACTTTTCTCTCGAGATCCCATCCCCTCTGCTCCTACAGTGTTCACTGATGGTGGAAAAAAGGGAGCTGCTGCCCTTATATATTATCCAGACCAGAAATACCCCAAACCTCTCTTTACTGAACTTCCTGATAATTCCCCTCAGTACAAAGAACTTTATGCTGTTTTCCTTGCATTAAAAGCTGTACCAGAATCCTTCAACCTTTTTTCTGACAGTGTGTATACTGTTAACTTACTTCCATGGCTTGCTCGATCTTATGTAAGAATTGATGACAACCCACTTTCTCCTCTTTTAATTCAAATTGCCTCTATGCTCTGTTCTCGAACCCATCCACTGTATGTTCAGCACCTACGTTCCCACAGCCCTCTTCCTGGTCCCCTGTCCGAAGGGAATGCTGCAGCTGACCGCCTTGCCTCCACAGGAATTCTCCTAGCCTCTGTCTCTAATCCTGCTGACTTTCATTCCCTAACCCATGTTAATCTTAAAGGTCTTCGAGCTCGATTTCCTGATATTCCTCTGCCACAGTTAAAACGTATTCTTGCTACATGTTCCTCCTGTGCAGGTCTAATCAAAACACCTGCTATTCAGACTCTGGGGGTTAATCCTCGAGGTTTAAAAGCCAACGCTCTTTGGCAAATTGATGTTACCCACATACCTAACTTTGGCAAACAAAAATATGTGTTTGTCTCAATTGATACCTTCTCTAAGTTTATGTGGGCTACAGCTCAGACTGGAGAAAACTCAAAAAAGCTTATAAGCCATATGCTCTCCTGTTTTGCTGTAATGGGCTTACCTCTTCAACTTAAAACGGATAATGGACCTGCTTTTACCAGCAAACAATTTAAAGATTTTTGTTCCCTCTGGAACATTACTCATACTACAGGCATTCCGTATAATCCACAGGGACAAGGCATTGTTGAGAGGGCCCATCAAACTCTTAAGGCTCAATTAAATAAAGAAAAAGGGGAAATGTACCCCCCTAATATCCAGCTGGCAAAAGCCTTAACTACATTAAATCTCTTTAATATTTACAAAAACTCCGACCAACCTCCTATAATTCTTCATTGGCAAACACCACCCACCCTCCCAGCTATTAAAGTCAAATGGAAAGACCCACTTGATAAAATTTGGAAAGGACCTGACCCCCTGTTGACTATGGGGAGGGGTTTCGCATGTATTTTTCCACAAAATTACTCCAAGCCTGTTTGGGTTCCTGCCCGCCATGTCCGGCAATACCCACATGATGGTGCTGATATCCCTGAAGAACAAGAAACACTGCAAGAAGACTGGCTGCAAGAGGACTGGCTACAGGATGCACCCCAGGATCCATAATACAGCATGGCAGAATCAAAAAAAAAAAAAATCTGATTCACAGAACTCTCCCCCCCCCCCGAATGAATGTCTTATGCTATGACTGGCCAGTTGTGTTTTGTGAGTGAGTGAGTGAAAAAAAAAAAAAATTGAGTGAGTTGAGTGACCAAAATTTTTGTATGACCCATTGTGCTCAGAGTACTCTGAAAGTTAACTGACTTTATATCAAACGGCTGGACGCAGCCATGGTTTCTGGAGACGTCCAGAAACAGTCCAAAAATTGTTCATTCCCCCTTTTGATTTCTTTTTTAAGTCTTGATATCAATATGAAATGTTTAGTCTTAAACTGTGTGAGTAAAGATGGTTCAACTATGACAGTAGTTCTAAATTCACATTTGAAATGATATATCTTATTTACAAGTTTTTCTCCTCCTGTGTGTTATAAACTATATATTTAATATGCGTGTTTCAAGTTTGGTAAACATTAACTTGACAGTTAAATCGTAACTTCGAAGTTACATTTTTACGAGAAGAGGTAAAATCAATTCATTTAAGTAACTGAGTGTTTAAGGTAAAACTCTAAATATTCAATGTGACAATTCATCATCTCCTAAGTTAAAATACAAATTCTCTATACAGGACATTTTTGGAGGGCCCCCAAAAATGTCCTGTAAGCTATCTTGTGGAAATTAATCCACAACAAATTTGGCATCAATCTGATATTGTAAATGTACCAAAAAAAAAAAAAATTGTCACTAAAATGTGTTAACTCTAGTAACCTGAGTTTGCTTAAAAACCCAATGTAAAAATAGTCAAGAATCAATATATGTAACTTAAACTCGGTATGAAAACTTTGCTATATAAAGACTGCTACATGAGGTCACGTAAGATGACCTTTACACAAAATTATAAAGATACCTAAACCAGTTATAATCATTGAGTTATCAATTGTAGTAAACTTCTAATTTGTTACAAAGTTTTTTCATAAGTAATTGACTACAGCTATGACAAGCCTTCGCATAAAGAAGCATCTGCTCATATAGAATCCCCAGAAATCCATCTTGGACCCCTGACCTCTGACATCACCCACAATTACAGCCATCCCCAGAAACCCATGATGTGACCTGACACGATCTGGAGAACCTGATTCACAGACTCCGAAGGACAAGACTTTCCTACTGCCTTTCTCTCAACCATCGGTGTCTGCTCTTCCTGCTTCTGTTTCGCCCATCATGTTTTGGCGGTTCCAGGTCACTCTCTACAGAGAAGAAAAGTTCCGGTGGCCGTCCTCCTCCATCAAGATAGACGTGTGGCATTTATTTCCTGGCCGTTGACATTGGACTGATGCTTCTATAGAACTTGCTGGACACTCCTTTTATACTCCTGGACTTCTTGAAGAATGACTGTAGCAGGCTGACTCGGGATTTTGCAATGCCAGATCACCCCTCTAGCCCCTCGGCTTATCAGGCCCCCACTCCTCCACCCATCAGGCTCACTCTGTCTCTTGCTACTCTTACTTATCCCTCCGTCTTGTGCTAGTTCTTTTTAAAGACACTTACACACTATCATTCTGCTTTCTTCCCAACAGGTTTCCGTTCACCCCTACACTGCTATTCCCCTGACAGAGATGAAGCCTTTTACAGACATTGACCCAGTTATATATGGCCATTAAGTAAGAGGAAGATGTTGGGGAATTGTGAGGATATGGTTGAGCTTGGAAGGGCTTGAGCCTGAGGGGTGTGTCAATCCTGTTAGTCTCTCTCTCCACGGAAAGGTTGAGCAAGGAGGGACAGTAGAACCCCAAAAAAGGTGTGCCTCCTATCAGTCTCCCTGCCTCACAAAGTGCCCCACACTCCTGATACTATGGCAAAAAGTTAAAAAGAAAGGGGGAGATGTTGGGTAGTTGCCATCTCCCCCTGGCTTCTTCTTATCCATATGCCTATATAGGGATTTACTGATCCAAATGTTTGGTCTATTTACATAAATCACTTTTACATAAAGCACTCCAGGGCATTGGTGGTTCAGTTATAGGATTCTCGCCTGTTCCGCCCCCTCCTTGTCACACTCTGATTTTCACCAGTCACTTTTCTCTCCACCCTCTCTATATCACATCCTGTTTCCACCCTACTTGGAGAGTATAAAAACAGCTGCTCTTCTGATTAAAGACACTTGGAAATTGCTTTCCGGCTCCGAGAGTTCCAGAGTGTATCTCCTGCGGAAGTTGGTGCAGCACGCGTTCCTGATCCCTCTCCCACACAGCAGCCTAGATCAGCTCCAGTTGAGTTCTCTCCAACGCAGAGAGCACCGGCTCGGGAAGAAGTACCCTCAGGCTATCCCGGCAAGTATTCTCTCTCCCATTCTTTCTCTCTCATTCTCTCTCTCTCTCTCTCTCTCTCTCTCTCTCTCCCTCTCTTTTCTCTCTTTCTTTTTCTCTTCATACAATAAATATTTTGTTTAAAGAAAGAAACAGGATTGTGTTAAGAGTGTTCACAATACTGACCATGATTATTCTCCTCCCTGTATCTATGTGATGTGATTTTGAATTTACGTTAGTCATGTAACTTAGTTTGGTCAGTAGAATATGGCAGACATTACGTTGCACTATTTCTAAGCACAACATGAAGAAACCTTGCATTCTTTTGCTGACTTCCTTAGAATCCTGCACAGTGATTTGGTATGCAAGAATGAAGACCTTGTGGGGCATAAATGTCACTCTCGCTAAGGCCACGCCAGACAAACCAGCCTGTAGGGCATCTTGCAGCTGATTTCAGATCTTGCTGTTGACTTCAGATGCATGAATAAAACTAAGACCAGAAGAACCATTTAACTGAGACTACTTCAACAACACTATAAGGTATATTGTAAGTATATAACTGTTGCTTTAAGTGACCAGATATTCAGCAAAAGCTAGTCCAACACTTAGAAAAAGTTAGAATGGCTAGAGAAATTAAGATGATTTTGTATTTGAGGATTAAGCTTCTATGCAATTTTTCAGGAAGCAAAAAAAAAAAGTTGCAAGATTTACAGGAAGTGCTGCAATGCTCAGTTCAACTGGTGCAGGGAACTGGCAAAGGGATGCCCTCCGTATTGCTGACTCACAGAAAAAGCCTAAGGTTGATTTAAAATCTCACATCAGCCAAAGCCCTCCAATCTACCCATCACATCTAGAAAACAGTAATATGGCTTTTGACTTTTCCTGCTTTTGAATGACATGCAATTGCCTCTCATTTAAAGAATACGCAGGGCCAGGTAGTGGCACACTTGATAAAGGGCACATATTACAGTGCACAAAGACCCAGGTTCAAGCCCCTGGTCCCCACCTGCAGGCGGAAAGCTTCATGAGTGGTGAAGCAGGGCTGCAGGTGTCTTTCTGTCTCTCACCCTTTCTATCTTCTCCATCTCTCTCAATTTCTCTCTGTCTCTATCCAATAATAATAAATAAAAATATTTGGAGAAAAAAAAGAAGAAAAATCTGGTCTGGAGCAGGTGTGACAGTGATCCTTGTAAACATCGTTATCAAGCTTCCAACCCTGTTATCAAAAGGAGAGCAGGACGAGCAGTGGTGCACCCTGCTGAACACACATTTTTTAAATTTCTTTATTGGGGTATTAATGGTTCACAGCCAACAGTAAAATACAATAGTTTGTACTTGTGTAATAGTTCTCAGTTTTCCACATTTCCATTCAACCCCCACTAGGTCCTCCTCTGCCATCACATTCCAGGACCTGGATCCTCCCCACCCCCACCCCCACCCCCATCCCAGAGTCCTTTACTTTGGTGCCATTCACCAACTCCAGTCCAAGTTCTGCTTTGTGTTCCCTTCTGTTGAACACACATGTTGCCATGCACAAGGTTCAAGCCGCCAGTCCCTGCCTGCAGGAGACCAGTGGTGAAGTAGTGCTGCAGGCTTCTCTCTTTCTCTCGCCCTGTCTTCCCTTTCCCTCTCAGTTTTTCTGTCTCTTTCCAATAAAAATAAAAATAAATGAATTATTTTTTTTAAAAAAAGAAAGGAGAGCACAGACTCAGTTAAGTAAGGTCCAGCTGTCAGCCAATAACCTGCATATGCACAATGGTCTACTCTGCTTCAGACTCTGCTTCTGAAGGAGCTTAATAGCAGAAAGGAATTTCTGTTTCCATGTTACTCCTCTCACTACTCTCTACCGGCATTAACTCTGCCTTTAGGATCACATTGGCTATTTCATTCTCTTTTTAGATCTACAATGAAAAAAGTGCTGAAGGGATAGACAGATTCCCAGAAGTGAGGACAACCTGCACAATGTCCCTCAGCTAACATTAGGCAGGACCCATCTTTGTATTTATAACAGCATCACTGGGGGTGTAGCTGAAAAAGCTTTCTCCATTTTAGAGACAGGAAAAATGATGCAGGCAGTCAACTCAGTCAACTGCCAAAACATAAAGGTAACAGGGTAAGAATAAAGAACTTAGGATGCTGGGTTTTCTCTCTGTTCCTTGATTTATACAAGGACCTAGTCACAATAGTTGAGATTTATGACAGACAGGATTTGAGGGCAAAGAAGTTTTCCTTGGATTATTTTAATAACTTGAACCGATGAGAAATCTGGACTTCAAAGTGTCTACAGAACCTCTAGCCTACCAAAAGATTATCTCTCCTGCCTCTCTTCAGGGTTCAAACTCCCTAGGATTGCCTTGATCTTGACCTTTTTTTTTTTTCTTCAGGCAAAGCACTTTATTGAGGGATTGAGGGACTGGGCATAGAAGCTCTGAGCACAGGTGGTGCGGCCGACATCCAGGGACTACGGGACCTCACAGCCGCAGAAAGATCTTGACCTTTCTTGAACTCTTATGAATTCAGTGATCATTGAAACACTGATGGATCCCGATCTAGTCTTCAGATCATCATCCAACTTCCTGTTGACTATTGCTACCTGAAATGCCCACAAGGCATTCAACATATTCAAGCTCAGATCCTTCCCTCTTAATTAGCCCTGATCACCACCAAATGAATTGGGAGTATCACCAAATTGCCCAAGCAAAGATTTTATCCACCTCTCAGTTTGATTTCCATAACCAGCTCCTCTCCAAGTCTCTTAGTCTCCAATCTTGTGCCTCTCTAATCAAGGAATCCCACAACTATATACCTGACACAATATTCTCTAGATTAAAAAAAAAATGTTAGTATCCTAGAACTTATGGACTAACATTCTAGATCCATGATTTCATCTTTGGAGGCCAACAGATAGCTCATCTGATAGAGCACACACTTTGTGAGGTGAGAGTGCCCAAATTCTAGACCCTACCCCTGTATGGGAGCATCATGCAAGGGACGTACTTCAGGATGCTGGAGGGGTGCTGAGGTATTTCTTTCTCTCTCTCTCTCTCCCTATCTATCTATCTATCTCTATCTATCTCTCAACCTGACCTGGGGGAAAAAATAAGAAAAGAACTTAAGTCTCAGGCTGGGAATAGTGATCAACCTGTCAACATCCATGTTCAGCAGGGAAGCAATTATAGAAGCCAGACCTTCCACCTTCTGCATCCCACAATGACTTTGGGTCCATACTCCCAGAGGCTTTAAGAATAGGAAAGCTATCAGGGGAGGGGATGGAATACATAGTTCTGGTGGTGGGAACAGTGTGGAATTATACTTCTCTTATCCTATGATTTTGTCAATGTTTCCTTTTTATAAATAATAAATTAAATAAAAACACCAGAGCTGAGTACTGCTCTGCTAAAAAAAAAAAAAAAAAAAGGAAAAAAATGCCACCTTCCAGACACCAAGCTACAGATGCTACCATGACTCCACCCCAACTTCTCTGGGCAAATAAACTCAGCAATGTGTCCTGGACCATTGCATCTCCAGAGCTCTGGTCCACTAGGGGAAGATAGATAAAGGCTGGGGGTATGGATCAACCTGTCAATGCCCATGCTCAGCAGAGAAGTGGCTACAGAAGCCAGAACTCCTACTTTCTGCTCCCCATAAAGAACCTTGATCCATACTCCCAGCAGGATGAAGATAAGAGGACTCTGTACTCCAGCTCCATCAGCACCCAGTGAGAGAGAAGGAAAAGGAGAGGGACATATGGAGGTAGCTACAATGTTATGAGTGGCTTAGAGGGGAAGCGAGGATTGAATCAGAAAAAGAAGGGGCAACTATGTATAAATATGGACAGATTGTTGTAGAGAAGATGGTTGGCCCATGTCTACAACTTTAGGGGAACTGTGGTGGATTGCAGTGGGGAGAGTGAGGATTCAGAACTCTGGTGGTAGGAATGATGTGATTTCAAATCCCCATCAACATGTAATTCTGTAATATAAAAATTAAAGAATTAAGTCTCCTGGGAGTATTGGAATCCTTCAAGCTCAAAGCTACAGAGAAGCTGAGGGCAGAAGAAGGAGAAGGAGGAGGAAGAAGAGGAGGAGAAGGAGGAGGAAGAGGAGGAGGAGGATTTCAGCTTTGTGCCTAGCATTTAAGTCCCTCCTTGCATGGTTCCTGCCAATATCTTTAGCGCTATCCTTTTTCATATTATTTCCTAGCCACAATGAACTGCCTGTTACACACAAAGCTGTCAGTTACCTTCATGTATTAGCCTATAGCATCCTTTCCACACAGCCCTCAGCCTAGACTAGCTTCTCTTCCCATGAATTCTCACAGTAACATGGTCTTAACTATCCCTTTTTGAATTATTTCTTAACTTATCTGTCTAGTCCACAAGACTGGGAACTAAATTCATAAAGGCCAGGGCCATACCATCAGCTTCATTTTTTTTTCTCTCTCTCAATTCCCACTGGGAATAGACACAAATAAATGATTGTTACACAGAGCCATGCGCTCCCCAGATGCTAAGAAGTTTCTGGCAGTGATTGTGTTTAATCCATAATAACATAACAATAATAACAATAGCTAAATATTTTTAGCATTTACTATGGATCAGAGAGTTTGCAGGCATTATTAGTTCATTTAATCCTCACCACAGTCTCAAGAGATATTATTATTATTATTACTCTGATTTGTGGCTAGGAAACAAGATTTAGAGAGGTCAAATAACTTACCCACATCATTCAGCTAGCATGTGGTGAAGTCAGACACAAGTTTTCCCTCTGGAATCATATAGGCATTATTAGCTCACTTAATCCTCATTTAAAGTAGCCTGCAGGCTCCAACTCTAGGTAATCCCTATGGAGATACGATTATTTCACCTAGTGTCAGGTTTAAGAATAGGAACAGAGGGCTGGAAATATCAGATAGTTCACCTGTAAAGGTGTCTGCCTTGCCATGTGTAAGTCCTAGGTTTGAGCCCAACCCCCACTATGTTGGGAAAAGCTTTGTTACTGTAATATCTGCATCTATCTCTCCCCTCTTCTATCTAAAAAAGTTGGCCTAGAGCAGAGAAGCCCCTTCACTGAAGAAGGAGATAAGAAGAAAGAGGAGGAGGAGAAAGAGGAGGAGGAGAACATCTGGAGGGAGAAAGGGAGGAAGTGGGAGGAGAACACTATGTCTGGCTATATCGGCTAATGCTGTGCACTAGGCAGCCTCTCAGCCTCTCTCATAGGAATAGTCTATACTCACTAGCAATGAAGAGAGGGATAGAATGAAGGATTCAAAGCCAGGTGTTTTCACACCATGCCCATTGGACATGCAACTTCCCCACTGAAATCACCTCCATGACAACAGGATGGCTTGGAGTCTGTTCTTCATTGGTGAGGTTGTCAACAAGTATACTTTGCTCTATAAATATCTGGGGAAGTACTAATGATGTGAGCTTTCTTACTGCAGGATATGTCAGGGCTCTTAACATGCCAGTGTGCCTTGAAAAAAAAAAAAAGATATAGTCTCCCAAACTCACTGAACCACAGAGCATTTCATTTCCTCAGGCATTGCCTAAACTAGCAGTCCACAGAGCACACTCTGGCAACTATTAATTCCTCACTCCCATCCCTCCAGAGGCCTGGCTGCATTCATAAACCAGATTCTTTCCAGTGTATTTTCCTCTCTGCCCAAGTTAGCTCAGGTCAGTTTCCACTATTTGCAATAGCAGACATTGACTGAGACGTGCCCCCACTTACCCTTCAGGAAGGACAAGTCTCTGGAGCCTGCTGGGATTTACACTCAAAAGAGGAACATATGAGGAGGGCTTAGGAAGACTCAGTCATCCAGATATGGCCACACAGCTTTTGTTGAGACTCACCACTGAGGGGCCTTCCTTGAGAACAGCATACTAAAATGCTCATAGTTCTTTGTGTGTGTGTGTTTGTTTCCAATTTCCTCCCTGATGAGAAATTTACCATTTGGGGACAAATGGAACTACATGGCATATGCTTCTGGATTCCTGTGGCTGAGTTCATGTCCTCTTGGCCTTTCTATCTTGTTTCTGGATATTACAAAGAGTTTCCCTTCCTCTGGGAAGTTAAAAAAGGAAATCATGTGTCCCTGCCCCATAATTCACCCCAACTGTGACACATATACACACATTCACCTTACTCCTGCTTAATTGCACCTGTGTATTACTGAGACTGACAGAGGCAGGTGGGGCAGTGATGGAATGGGATACTGTCATTCCTTTACCACTGGACATTCTATGTTGATCTCTTGGAGAACCAGAAGTCCTGGCTTCCAAAGTATTCCTCACCATGTCCCTTCCATCCTGCCCAAAGTAAACTGAAGTTCTGTTCCATTTTATGACTTGGTCTATTTAGACTATGAGTGAGGTTTATTGTCATCAAAATGGCAACTGAGAAATTCAATGGTGAGAGTGACAAGGATGGGCAAATGGTACTGGGTTTCTCCGACCCTCCTGAAATCTATCCTCTGTCTGAACCACACAAAACAGCTAGTGGAAAAGGGAGGGATGGAATTAAAGAGAACTAGATCCTGTCATCTCACCTGGGAGAAGAGATCCAGGAAGTGAAAGCTGTACATTCCTACATTCCCCACATCACACCTGTGTCTCTCTACACCTATATCTCTGCATGTCACCTTGCCATGAATCACCACCATATGTGAAAACCTCTGTTCCTTGAGACTCATACTACCTGGCTACAGTACCTCCACCACACACACACACACACACACACAAACACAAACACATATACACACACATAAACACATATACACACATACACACACATAACACACATACACAGACACACACATACACACAAACACATACACACATAAACACATATACACATATACACACATGTACACACATACACATACACACAAACACACACACACATCTAAGTCATCCATTAGCCTTCCAGCCTTTCCCTAAGTTTGTAAAAGATTTTGGCAATAGACAGAGGTTGAAAAATAAGAACAAAAGGGAGAACACAAAGCATAACTTGGACTAGATTTGATGTATTGCACCAAAGTAAAGAACTCTGGGGTGTGGAAGGAAGGTGTTCAGGTCCTAGAACATGATGGCAGAGGAGGACTTAGGTGTGGAGTTAAGAGTGTTATGTGGAAAACTAAGAAATGTTATACATGTACCATCTACTGTATTTCACTGTCAACTATAAACCATTAATCACCCCAATAAAGAAAAATTACTTTGGCACAAGGGGTCACAGCCATCACCTCCACCCACACTTCACTATAGTGACTTCAGTTCCCATGTGGATATCCCATTCAACATCCTGGGTACTCAGCTCCTTATTTTTACCAATAAAGACCTTTTCCTTCTCCCCACTGCAGCCACCCACATCTCTGACTGCACTCAGGACATGCCATCATCTGGGACCGACCTGCTTTTGCTACTCTGAAATCATAAATGCAGGTCAAATGATTCTATTTGTCCTTTTTTTTTTGTGGCAAAACACACATAACATAAATTTACCATCCTGAACATGTTTAACTGTATAGCTCACTGCATTTATAGTGTCCAACCACTATTCATTTGCAGAACTCTTGCATAACCAAAGCCCTGCCTTTACTAAACATCAGGGCGCCATCCCTTCCTCCCACTGGTCCCTTGCAACATGAGAGATTACAGCTATGATTTTCACTATTCTAAGAGGAATCAAACAGAATTTGTCTTTCTGAAATTGGGCTACTTTACTGAGCACAATATCCTCAAGGCTGATCCACGTAATAGAATGTGTCTGAAATTTCTGCCTAATTTTAAGACTGAATAATGGTTCAATGTTTTACTAATCTAATTATTTGTTGGTGGACACTTGAATTTCTTGTGTTTTAGTGATTGTGAATAATTCTACTATTTGAATAGCTCTTTTTGTTAATTGCTCCTTTAAACTCTGACTTCAATGGGGGAGTGCATATGCTCAGAAGTAGAATTTGGTGTCACATGGTAAGTTTATTTATAATTTTTTAAAGAACAGTCAAACCATTTTTATGCTTAGTGCTATGTGTACTTAACCAGGTGTGCCACTGCCTGGCCCCCTCAAACTGTTTTACATAGTGGGTACACCATTTTACATTTCTAACAACTGTTCAGAGTTGTTAATTTCTTCACAAACTCATATCCCTTGTGTTGCATTTTTGTTGTTGTTATTTTTTACTTTTGAAAAACAGCTATTCTGTTGGGTGTGAGGTGGTATCTGATTATGGTTTTTCTTTACATCTCTCTAGTGATCAGTGATGCTGAGCATCTTTTCATGTGCCCAGTTTTATCTTTCTTATGAAGAAAAAATATCTACTCAACTTATTCTTCCATCTCTGAATAGGGTTTTTGAATTTTTTGTTGTTGTTACTGTTGTACTTTGTATTCTGTATATTAATCTTATTGGGTACGTGACTTGTAAATATTTTCTGTCAGTAAATTGTCTTGTTACTCTGCTGAGGAACAGTAGCATCTTTTAATGTATTTTTATTTTATTTTACAGAGTCAAGACCTCACACTTATACAATTTCACCACCCTGGGTTGCTTTTTCACTCAAATCAAAAAAGACAAAGAATGTGAGAGATACCATGACCCCAAATCTTCCTCCAGTGACATAGTACCTCCCACTTGGTTCTAGGGCTCGAGCCTGGATTACATGCACCACAAGGCACACATCCCATCTGGTAAGCTATCTTTCTAGTTCTTAACTTTTATAAAATTCAACTTATCTGTTTGTTTGTTTGTTGTTTTTTCAACTTATCTGTTTGTTTGCCTTTGACAGCATGCCCAAGAAATCACTGTCAAGTCTAACGTCATTAATTCTTGACCTCTGTTTTCTTCTTCTAAGAAATTTTTAGTTTTGAATCTCCCACTTAAGTCTAGTATTATGTTAGGTTAGTATTTAACTTGACTATTTTTCATGCAGATACCTACTTTACCCAATAACATTGGTTGAAAACACTTATTTCATTTCCTCATTATATGGCTTTGGACCCTGTCACAAACCATTTCACCATACATGTAAGACTCTGGGGGCTTTCTACTCTATTCCATTTATCAATATGTCTATTATGCCAGCACCGCATTGCTTTGATTATGGTTGCTTTGTAGTAAGTTTCAAAATCAAGATAGACTACTACTTTTTTTAAAAAATGATTTATTTATGAGAAAGACAGGAGGAGAGAGAAAGACCCAGACTTCACTCTGGCACATGTACTGCCAGGGATCAAACTCAGGACCTCATGCTTGAGAGTCCAGACCTTTATTACTACGCCATGTCCCAAACCACATACATTTTTTTATATACTGTTTTGACTATTTGTGATCCCTTGAGGTTCCATGTGTATTTTAGGTTGGTGTCTATTTCAGGTGGGTGGAGGAGAGATATTTGGGATTTTGACAGAGATTTCCTGGATCCTATAGAGAAAATTCGAATAGCATGGACATCGTGGCAATATAGGATCATAAGATTCCAATCTATAAATATGAGACTTTTTTTCCATGCAACTATTTGTAGCTATCATGTTACAAGTTCTTCAGCTTTGAACTAGGCTAATTCTAAGGTATTTTTATGCTGTTATAAGTGGAATGTTTTCTTAATTTCCTATCTAGGTTGTTCCTATTTTTTATTGGTTGATCTATTTTTAATTTTTCTTTATTGGGGGATTAATGGCATACAGTTGACAGTAAAATACAATATTTTGTACATGCATAACATTTCCACATGACAGTATAACCCCATAAGGTCTTCCCCTGCCATCATGTTCCAGGACCTGAGGCCCCCCCCCACACACACACACACACCCAAGAGTCTTTTATTTTGGTGAAATACACCAAATCCAGTCCAAGTTCTACTTAGTGATCACTTACACCAGAGTCTTTTACTTTGGTGCAATACATCAACTCCAGTCCAGGTTCTGCTTAGCATTTTCTCTTCTGATCTTGTTTTTCAACTTCTGCCTGTGAGTGAGATAATCCCACATTCATCCTTTTGTTTATGACTTATTTCACTTAACATGATTTCTTCAAGCTCTATTCAAGATGGGCTGAAAATGGTGAAGTCACCATTTTTAATAGCTGAGCAATATCCCATTGTGTATATATCCCACAACATGCTCAGCCACTCATCTGTTGTTGGACACCTGGGTTGCTTCCAGGTTTTGGCTATTACAAATTGTGCTGCTATGAACATGGGTATAAACAAATCTTTTGGGATGGATATGTTTGGTTCCTTAGGATATATCCCAAGGAGAGGAATTGCAGGGTCATAGGGTAGGTCCATTTCTAGTCTTCTGAGAGTTCTCCAGACTGCTCTCCACAGAGGTTGACATTCCCACTAGCAGTGTAGGAGGGTTCTTTTGTCCTCACAAACTCTCCAGCATTTGTTGCTGTTACTTTTTCTGAAGTATGACATTCTCACAGGGGTGAAGTGGTATCTCATTGTTGTCTTTATTTGCATTTCTCTGACAATCAGTGACTTGGAACATTTTTTCATATGTTTCTTGGCCTTTTGGATCTCTTCTGTGGTGAATATTCTATCCATGTCCTCTCCCCATTTTTGAATGGGGTCATTTGTTTGCTTGTTGTTGAGTTTGGCAAGCTCTTTATATATTTTGGTTATTAAACTCTTACCTGATTATGGCCTGTAAAGATCTTCTTCCCTTCTGTGAGGGTTCTTTTTGTTTGATTATTGGTTTCTTTTGCCGTGCAGAAGCTCTTTAATTTGATTGGTTTATTCTTGCCTTAGTTTTTTTGTAATTGGATTTGTTTCATTGAAGATGTCTTTAAAATTTATGCAGAAAAGAGTTCTGCCAATATTTTCCTCTAAGTATCTGATAGTTTGTGGTCTAACATCTAAGTCCTTGATCCACTTGGAATTTACTTTTGTGTTTGGTGAAATAGAGTGGTTAAGTTTCATTCTTCTTCATATTTCAACCCAATTTTTCCAACATCATTTGTTGAAGAGACCCCCCTTTCCCCATTTAATATATGGGCACTTTTATCAAAGATTAGATGTCCATAGGTGTGGGGGCTTACTTCTGGGCTCTCAATTCTATTCCACTAGTCAGTGTGTCTATATTCCAGTACCAAGCAGTTTTGATGACAATGGCCCTATAATACAATTTGATATCTGGGAGTGTGATGCCTCCTAGTTCTGTTCTTTCATCTCAAAATTGTTATGGCAATTCTTGGTCCTTTCCAGTTCCAAATAAACATTTGTGGCTTTTGTTTTATTCTTCTAAAAAAATTGGATGGGATCTTGATCGGAATTGCATTAAATTTGTATATGGTTCTGGGTGGTATAATCTTTTTTTAAAAAATTTTATTTATAAGAAGGAAACACTGACAGAAAAACCATAGGATAAGAGGGGTACAATTCCACACAATACCTGCCACCAGAACTCTGTATCCCATCCCCTCCCCTGATAGCTTTCCTATTCTTTAACCCTCTGGGAGTATGGACCCAAGGTAGGATGCAGAAGGTGAAAGATCTGGCTTCCGTAATTGCTTCCCCACTGAACATAGTCAGTGACAGGCCAATCCATACTCCCAGCCTGTCTCTCTCTTTCCCTAGTGGGGCAGGGCTCTGGGGAAGCGTGGCTCTAGGACACATTGGTGTATATTGGTGTATATTCTTTTTTATGATGTTAATTCTTCCAACCCATGAACATGGAATATCTTTCCACTTCTTTGTATATTTTCTATTTCCTTGAATAGTGACTCATAATTTTCAGTACATAAGTCTTTTACTTCTTTTATTAGGTTTATTCTGAGATATTATAACTGATCTTTGTGTATTAACTTCATCAGCTTTGTTCTACCAACTTAAGCAAAATCTTCTGGATGTTTATATATGTGACTGACATCACTTTTATATAGAACTTACTTATTGTTCCTTTCTGATTTTCATACAATTTATTTTTTTTACTTGTCTAATTGCTGTGATTTAAACTTCTAGTACTACACTGAATAGAAGTGGTGAATGTAACAGTATTGTTTTATTCCTGATCTTAAGAGGTAAACCTTTTAGTCTTTCATCATTGAATATACATTCACTAGGTTTCTTCAGATATATTATAGGATAAGTTAGTTTTCTCCTGTTGCTAATTTGTTGAGCATCTCTAATCATGAAAGATTGTTAAACTTTGTTAATTGCTTTTTCTGTGTCAATGAAGATGATCACGTATTTTTTCATCATTCAGTTAATAAGGTTACATTGATTGATTTTCATATGTTGAATCATCCTTGCACTCCAAAGAATAAATCCCACTTGGTCCTGGTGCATAACCCTCTCAATATGTTGAAGAATTTGGTTTGTTAATATCTTATTTAGAATTTTTTATCACTGTTCACAAGGAGACCAGTCTACTTTTGTGCTTTTACTAGTTATTTAATAATGTTTTATGATATTATAAGATTGTAGAGTATGTGCAGTTTCATACTACATCCACCACCAAAGTTCTGTGACTCTCCCCACCCACTACCATCACTAGCCCCATAGACACTATAGTTTTCACAAAATCTTAAGACACAGTTTGGAGATTTTTTTTTTTTTTTTGCAAATACCTACTTACATACATGAGCAGAAATTGAGAACAGTACATAGTTCATTGAGCATTTCCAATTCTTCTGCATGTCTCACAAAACTCTAGAAAGATGTTTAACCTCATAGCTACCTATCTTTTCTTGAATCACCTGTCGACATTCTACTAAACTGTCTCCTTCTAGGTCATTTGCATTTTCTACCCAGTGAGGTTTCCATGGTTCATGATTTCATGCATTCTCTATCAATATTATTTACTTATTGCTTCATCAAAGCCAAAGCCCAAATATTTCATTCTCTGCTGTGTTCAATTCCATCCTGGGGACACTGAGCACAATCAGAAAAAAATCATATGCCAACCATGGTTATTGCACGGTAGTGAGTTCGAAGTTTGAATTAATCTCATTATCCTGGATCTCTTTTTTTTTTTTATTGTTACCAGGGATATCACCAGGGCTCAGGGCCAACACTGCAAGTCCACCACTCCCAGTGGCTATTTGTGCAATTTTTTTCTTTCTATTTTATTTGACAGGAAAGAGAAATTGAGATGGAAGAGAAATAGAAAGGACGGAGGGGAGAGAGAGAGAGAGATAGACAGAGAGAGAGAGAGACCTGCAAACCTGCTTCACCACTTGCGATAAATCTCTGCATCTTCACCCTACAAGTGGAGAGTGTGGGATTGAAACCAGGTCTTTGCACATGTTGCTATGTTTGCTTTACTGGATGCTCCACTGTCTGGCCCCTGAAGCCAGTCATTTTCTTCTTTCTCTTCTCACAAACACTTTAAAATCATGCAGTCATCTCCTACTCCACCAAGAACCATCTTGTCTAAAGAGACAGCCTCATTTCCTTTACTATCTATAAGTCAAACAATTCCCTTCCTGGTCTAATTTGTTCTTCCTTAACACCACCCTTGCTTTACTGTTTCCTTTGTCAATTATAAAGGTGTCTCTCTGTAGAAAATTAATTCTATCCCATACTTTGAATTCCAACCCCACTGACTTTTAAAGAAACAAAATAACACTTTCTTGATGAACCCAGTATTAGCCAAACTACAAAGAGCTTCCCATGACCAATGAACATTGACTAAGAGTATTCAAAACCTTATGTATTCCTACCACAGTAGATCTGGCCTGATCATGTGTAACTAAGAGAATGCAATAGAATACATTTTCTCATATAATTCTCTACATATATATTATAGGTAAAAAAAAAAAACTTATATACATGCATTGAACTTATTCTACTTTACAAGTATGAGGCAGATACAGTTTTTTTTCTAGACTGTTCCCTTGTTGATCCAATCCTATTTATTGAGAAGACTTATTTTATCGCTCCAACTGAAATACCATATTTACCTTAGACTAAATTCTCATGTATAATTCTTGTCATTGTATGTGGTTCCACTGAATTGCAAAGTACCATCCTAATGTAAACTATCTAATGTAACACAGTTTTATAACACAGTTTAATTTCTGATTGGTCTACTCCTTCTTCTTAACTATTAATTGTTGTTTAAATTCTCGGTGACAGTATGCCAGACTAGCTTCGCGGCAATAGACAGATGACCAGGGACACGCAGCTGAGCAGAGAAACAGTACTTCTTTATTCACGAGCAAACAGTTCAAAAAACTAATCTAATCTAATCACCACACAATTCTGTCCTACATCTTTCTCCTTCAGTGGCAGCATCCAGAACCCAGGAAGTACGTGGGATAGGGGGCAGGGAGAACGGAGAAGCGTGAATAGGCAAAGACTAAACCAAAATCTCTCGGAGGCAGGGGGAGTGAGACCAAACCAATGTAACAGAATGACCATGTAAATAGACCGACCACAACGTCAAGCAATGTAACAGAAGGGATCCCAGAAGCAGAACTAGAAGCATACCAACAATTCCCCCTTTTCTTTTTAACTAATTGACCATAGTATCAGGAGTGTGGGGTGAACAGAAACCGATATCAAACAGGCATTTTTTTTAAAAAAAAGAGAAACTAGCACAAACATGGAGGAACAAGTAAGCAAGCAACAAGAACCGGTGTGATGCCAAGGGAAGGCCTGAGGGGAGCGTTTTTGCCTCTGTGGGCAAGGCTTATCAGCTAAAGAACATTTTCTGCCTCTGTGGGCTTCTCTTGCCTCTGGGGTATTTCTTACCTCGACGGGTGTTTCTTGCCTCTGTGGGCATTGCCTAGTAAGGAGCGAGGGTATTGCCTATAGAGTCCCAAGGCAGCTGGCTGCAGTCAGTCTTTGAGAAACCCAGCAGCGTAATGGGAAGCTGCTATAAAATTGTGCAAAATGTCCAAGAGGTGTACCAGTGAGTCCGATAGAAGTGCCGGTCCAAAGCAGATGTCCATGGAAGAATGCCAGGGGGTGGAACATTGCATGAGGAAGGTCAGCTACTGGAATTCCACTTTTCTGTAGAGAACTTGACAGCTGCAATTTACTTACTTATGAAACAAAACTTGTAGCAGGTTAGAAGTTTACCACAATTGACAACTCGATGATTATAATTGGTTTAGGTATCTGTATAAATTTGGATGGTCTTTTTCATTTTATTTTAAGTCTCCTTAACCAATTTAAGCGCAATAAAATGTGGTAAGGGAAAGAACCACTGCTAGAGCCTCAGGCATGAGAATCATTAGCATAACCATTGTGCAATCTATCTTACACCTGGGCTGGTTCTAACTCTAAATGAGAAGGTATTTGAGAGCTTTACATATCAATAACGTCTTATTTAACCTTTTGTTACACGCGTACAAGATGGAGACACACCCTAAGTGTGCACAGGCCTCCTAGATGAAATTAGCCAAAATATATTGATTTTTAACTAATTTTTACCTCAGACTTTAAATGTAAGTTAATTTTACCTTTATGAGAATTATGTTGGAAACTTTTTTCATTTAACTTTGCCTGGTAAGAATGTAGCCTTAAATTTACATTTCTAACCTTAAAGTTAATGTTTACCAAACTTCAAACACACACATAAACATGGTCTTTAAGGAGAAAAACTTTTGTTATGAAGACATGTCATTTTAAACACGAGTTTAGATCTGCACTGTCTTAGTTGTTTGGGGGGGTGCGTTGTCCGGCAGCTGTGTATTCTAGCTCCTCTGCCTTCAGAGCCAAGCTGGGGATCTCGGCCAGGGGGCCCAGTCCTGGCAGGGAGCCCGCAGTCTCCGGGTGGTCTGGGATCTGCCCAGACTTCATAGCAGGAGGGTGGGTGGGCCGGCCGTGCAGAAGGTGCGGGCCGAGGTGCCCCGGGGCAGCAGCCAGCATGGGCTGCAGCTCTGCCCACCATGCCTGCCGCCCTGCTCCCAGTGGCTGAGCAGCGCGGAGGGAGTCTGGGCCCAGCACCCCACATCACACAGCAGCGAATAGGCTCCGTTGGGCCTGCAGTGGGTGGAAACCAAAATGTGGCCCATAGCGAAATGTTCCAGAGACAGAGAAACTGTCTCATGAAGAAGAGTAGAGGCTTTTAGAAACCTCTCCATACATAGAAAGGCAGGCCATTGTGGCTTTAGTTATCTGATCTTCTTTGGTCTGTTGCATGTGTGTGGAGCTGAAATTCTTGTCCCTGTTCAGGGCGCCATTATGTTGTTTTCTTCGGGCTGGCTTCACAGGAAGGTAACAGATGACCAGGGACACACGGCTGACCTGAAAACGCAGTTTAATCTTTATTTACGAGTGGGCAAGCAGTCCAACAACTTAATCACCACACAATGTGCTCCTCCATCTCTCTCCTCCGGTCACAGCGCCAGGAACCAAGGAAGTATATAGGATAGGGGGTGGGAGAAGGGAGAAGTGCGAATAGGCAAAGACTAAACCAAAATCTCTTGGAGGCAGGGGGAGTGAGACCAAACCAATGTAACAGAATGACCATGTAAATAGACCACAATGTCAAGCAATGTAACAGAAGGGATCCCAGAAGCAGAACTAGAAGCATACCAACAATTATGTTTGGGTTTTTTTTTTTTTTTTCATAAATTCGTGACTCTTTTTGCTCTCAAGAAGTAAAAAGAATATGAGATTTTATCTGTTCATAAGCCAATAACTTAGCCTGCCTTGTTTCCTCATGCCAGCAAAAGATGTGAGTCTCAAGGGTCAGAGAAAAATGACATTGTTACTTGTGACAAAACTTATAACAACAGCCAGGATATCAGCATTTGTGACAAGCCCATGAGCCCCAGTGCCAACATAAAGAACTCTAAAAAAAATCTCTGAATATACAGGATGCTGTACTGCAGGAGAACAGCCTTGAGCTTCAGGAGCCCAAGCCTTTTTATAAGGGGCAGGATTGTCTGCCTGTTCTTGCCCCAGGTTGGACATTTTCTTCATTAACCTTAACAATAAATAAACTTGCCTTTTGCTCTAGAGACTTTGCTCTTACTTCCAAAATGTGTCCACTGTACAAACAACCTGAAATAAAAATCACCTGCAACAAAGGGAGTTACCACTTCTGCTCCTCCAAAAACATGAGCAGTCTAAGAAGTGCTGTCTTTCAACCAACACATTTATTCTTCTGTATAAACTTTAGAATTGGTTTGCCTAAATACCAATAACAAAGGCTTCATTTTTATTGAGAGTTTTATTAAATTCTAAATTATCTGACGGAGAATGGATAATTTTATAATGCTAGTTTTCCTAAGAACATTATTCAAATTTTTTTTGTCCCTTGGAAACATTTTAATGTTTCCTCCACTTAGGATTTTGTACATTCATTGTTGTGGTTATCCCTTAGTTTTTGTTATCTTTCTGTTGCTACTATAAATGTTTTTCTATTCCCACTTTATCTCTAACAGGTTATCATTAATGTCCGCTCTTTAAATGAATAGCTTTCCCTTTGCGTCCTTCCTTGGCCTTCTTGCCTTCTAACTCTTAAGATTTCCCTGGATGATCTCATCATCTCCCAGAACTTAAGTGAGCATCTGTCAGCCCATGCCTTCCATAATGTCATTTCCAGTCTTGGTCTCAGAAACTCCTGACACATATGTATGGATGCCCTGTGGGTATTTCACACACAGTCAGCACTGAAAGTAAGCTCCTCATCCTTATCCCCAAGCCAGCTCCTCCTCTTGTCAGTCAATGACAACACTGTCCCCCAGCAAGAAGGAAGCCAGTCCTCTTTATCCTTCCTCTTCAACCCCACTTCAGCCCATATTGCCAGTTTCACTGCCATGGCCAAATATCTCTAGAAAAATTATAAGCATCCCTTAGCCACTCACTTAGTCTTGCATCTTTTCTCTTATTTATTCCTGTCCTCTGCAGGAGTGGCACACAGTTTGGATCATGCCAGGCTCCTCCAGCAGCTCCAGGATAAAATAGAAACCACAGTAACTCCCTTCCATTCCAGCAAAGACAGCTCAAGTGGAGAAGAAAACACAATTTCCAGAAAGATGTACGAAGTCATATTGGTGAAGATGAACTGAGTCATATAGTGAAGATGTGGATAAAAGATCGGGGCGTGGTCCTGGAGGTGGCACAGTGGATGGATAAGGCATTGGACTCTCAAGTATGAGGTCCTGAGTTCAATCCCTGGCAGCACATGTACCAGAGTGATGTCTGGTTCTTTCTCTCTCCTATCATTTCTCATGAGTAAATAAAATCTTTAAAAAAAAAAAAAAAAAAGATCAGGGGCAATTGGAAGGATGCAGGTTTGTAGTGGTGAAAATAAAACATCCGCAAGGCAGGTAGCAATGAGAGGAAGACCAATAGCAGGCAAAAAGTCCATAGGTTTCAGTATTAACTGAGTCTTTGGTTTAGTTTGTTTGTTTTTTAGTACTGAGCAAAAAAATTAGCACTTTCTATGGAATTATTTAAGTAATTCTCAACTAAAGTCCTGGAAATAGGTCTACAGTTGTCATCTTCAGTTTACCAAGGAAAAAGCAAGCAGAGAGAAGTGAAGTTAGTTGTTCAGCAGACCCAGGAATTGAGTTCAGGTCATGACTACTTTTCACCCCTCTTT
Organism: Erinaceus europaeus; assembly: GCF_950295315.1. Lineage (NCBI taxonomy): Eukaryota > Metazoa > Chordata > Mammalia > Eulipotyphla > Erinaceidae > Erinaceus > Erinaceus europaeus. Next base: position 26,512,524 of record NC_080162.1, read on the forward strand.
GTGGAAGAGCTTTAGGCATGCTGGGAGTTAAAAGCCTGTGATTTCTTTCTTTGCCTCCAGGGTTATCACAGTACCTGCACTACAAATCCACTGCTTCTATGGCCATTTTCTTTTCTTTTTTTTTTTTTTTTTTTTTTTTTTTGGTGAAGACAGAGAGAAATTGAGAGTGGAGGGAAAGATAGAAAGGGAAAGCAAAAGATAGACACCTGAAGATCTGCTTCACCACTTGTGAAGCAATCCCCCTGCAGGTGGGGAGCCGGGGACTCAAACCAGGATCCTAGTGCAGGTCCTTCCACTTTGTTCTGTGTGGGCTTAACCCGACGCACCACCGTCTGGTCCCCAGGCATGAGATTTCTAACGGGAGAAGAATGAGTGGAACAGAGGAAACCTGAGTCCTTGAAGGGGTAGAGGGTGCTAGCATTGGTGATAATGGAGCTGGGCAACCATAAACTCCCCACTGCCCTTCAAACTTCCGTCTGCTGGTTTAAAGAACTCAGCATTAAGCAGATACCCAGTCTCCTTCAGGAGCCTGCAGCTGACTCTGGAAAACAGACCCTGTAACAGGGCAGAAAGTGGGGAAAACTTCATCACAGAAGGGAACAACAGATACAGCAGCATTAGTCAGGAGACAGGCTCTGGGGACACATTATCAGTACCCCATAGCCTTTCTCTAGCTCCCACCCGAAGAATTCCACAATTGAGGCATCCCGGCCCCACAAACCTGCCACATTCAGCTATATTTCTGACAGAAGAAACTTTCTGCTCTGACTAAGCTGTCATAAGATTATTTCTAGGCTGCCATCTTCTCAACTACAGAATGGAACCAGTGGTGATTTCGTCAAAGAACTCTCAGTAGAAGCAAACAGCTCTCACATGAAGAAGGCAGTTGGCAGATAATAGTTTCCACATCACTAACAGCGCTTCTCCACACTCTACAGAGGAGAGGGTTTCTTTCCAGTGGGCATCAGTGATACAGTTACTAAGCAGAACTTGGATCCTCCCTCTCCTAATTCAGGTCCCAAGATCACAGCCAGAGCTGCAGTGGGAGAGCTAACTTGGAACTCCTAGTTAACTGACAAGGGTTACCTGAATGGGGGAAAGTTATCTAGGGAGCCCCTACCTCTCACCAAGGCCAGAAGCCACACACATCGGCCCTGCTGGAAACATGCCTCAGAATGCCAGAGCTTCTGATTTACAAGAGAAGGCAAAAATACATCTTTCTCTGAAATCTCCTGAGTTTTTAAATATAGATGACTAATTTATATAAATATTGCAAACACTGGGGTGACCAGTCTAGCCTGGATAGTGTCTAGGAATTGAATTAGGTCATTTGCCACCAGAGTCTTTGGCAAGAATAAGGATGGCACCTCTGTCTTTGAAAGTGCACGAGCACGCCCATGAGTATTCCTATGTATGTGTCAGCGGGGCCGGGGCGTGTTTGGAGCGGTCCACAAGGACGCTCGTGCAGATGCAAGCACACGCAGAGATGCACGGCAAGTGGCAGAGCAGCTGTGTACAGTCCTCATGGGCATCTGTGAGCAGGCATGATCAAGCTCAGGTGTAGGAGTTCTTTCATGTGTGTGAGCAAGGCGAACAAGCAAGTGTTTGCACGCATGACCAAGGTGGGGCAGCGGAAAGTCAGTTCCCGGGTCCCCGTTCTGGCTTGAAGGCTGGGGGACCTCTGCCTGTGCAACGTGGGATTCTATGGCACCTGGAAGCAGGTTAACCTGGGTCCCTCTCTCCACTTGCCCACACCCAGCCGGCTGGCCTGCAGAGCAGAAGAGAAAGACAGCTGCACCCCCAGTGCTGCTCTGCTGGGGGGAGGAGCAAGGCACACAGCCTGGGCCATTAGTCACCAGATGTCACCTTCTGCTGCCAAGGCGGCGCCAGGCACAGACAATGGCTGCTTGGGCCGAGGGGCGGATCATTCTACCCACCCCCACCCCAGCTGCCCCCAAAGCCTTGCCTCTGCTGACACCTAGAGCTCTGCACCCAGCTCTCCTCATGTCCCTCTCCACGAGATGCCTTGCATCAGGATGCCTGTCCCCTAAGCGTTTACAGCCACCCCCTTTTCCAGGTCCCGTTCCTAATGAATGCCTAGTTTTTCACAACAGCAGCAGGAGTGGCAAGAGTGAAGGCCTCTGGGAAACATTCTTAGCCTGTTCCCTCTTCAATTCTCACAGCTCCTGTGGCTTGACTTAGACCCCATCTCATATCCTCTATGTTCCCCAGAGTGGGCTCTGTGAGTCCAACAGGGACTGGCCCCGTATTCTGTGGTGTGTTACACTCGCGTCAGTGGTATAGCGTCCGTGTCTTCTGATGCTAGTGGCATCAGTGCCTTCTATTTTGCAGGGGGCATACAAGATGTAGAAAGTCACTGCCCCCCTCACATGGGTACATGTGACACCATCAGCAGAAAAAGCCCTTCAACTCAGAGGATCAGTGAGCTTTTCCATGGGTGCAGATAGCCCCCCAAAACTGAGAGAGATAAAGTAAGGTTACTTCCTTTGAAGCAGGAGCTTAAGCAGTGCTAGACATGCTGGAGATTAATTTCTAATGCCTACCTCTGCCACAGCCGGTGCTTTCAGCCCCTAAAAGCATCATATATACCCCTCCACCCCCATCCACCTAGATTACTATGGGCATTTGATCCTCTGGGTCCCAGAGAGTGAAAGGACATGACAGACTGCCTTCTTTGAAAAAAAGAGTAGCAAACCCAGGCAGTGACACACTCAGTAGAGTGTACACATCACCATGTGCAAGAATCTAGTTTCAAGCTTCTAGTCCTCACCTGCAGGGTGGAAGCTTCACAAGTAGTGGGGCAGTGATGCATATGCCTCTCCTCTCTCTCTCCCTATCTCTCCCTCTCTCCTTCTCTACTTTTCTCCATCTCTATAAGGGAAATGAAAAAGAAAAGGTCCCTGGGAGCAGAAAAGTTGTCATGCAGGCATAGAACCCCAGCAGTAGACCTCGTGGGAGTAAAGGAGGTGGAGGGGGCCAGATGGTGATACAGCTGGTTAAGCATATTACACATTACAGTGCATAAGGACACAGGTTCAAGCCCCTTGTCCCCACCTGCAAGGGGAAATCTTCACAAATGGTAAAGCAGGGCTGCAGGTGTCTCTCTGTCTATCTCCCTATCTTCCTCTCCACTCTCAATTTCTCTTTGTCTCTATCCAATAGTAAATACTTTAAAAAAAAAAAAAGAGGAGGAAGTGGTTGGGGGTAGTGAAAACAAATATTGAGGTAATATAAGTCCCTCTAACATGTGACTGCTCAAAGTAAGAATATTGTCTTATGAGGTGTACAATATATAGGATTTAGAACCTATTAAAATGATATTATGCAAATGGAGGGTGGCAAACGCTTGCAAGAACTTTATATTTTGCATAAAATGGTAAAATAGTAACTCCAATTGAACTATGAAAAGTTACTGGTATTCATTATAATCCCTAGGAAAAAGGAAAAAATACCTGGGGGCTGAGCAGTAGCGCCAACTGGTTAAGCACACATATTACTATGCACAAAGCCACGGGTTCAAGTCCCCACTCCCCACCTGCAGGGGATACACTTCATGAGTGGTGAGGCAGGTCTGCAAGTGTCTTATCTTTCTCTCTCCCTCTCTATTTTTCTTGCCCCTCTCAATTTCTCTCTGTCCTGTCAAAAAAAAAAAAGTAAAAGAGTAAATAGAAAGGTACAAATGGCCATTAGGAGCTGTGGATTTATCATGCAGGCACGAGCCCCTATCAATGACCCTGGTGGGGAAAGAAAGAATGAGAAAGAGAAAGGAAAGAAGGAAGGAAGGAAGGAAGGAAGGAAGAAAGAGAAAGAAAGAACAGGAAGGAAACTTAAAAATGTAAAGCAGTAGAACTGAAAGTCAAACAGTTATATTCTGGTCCTACTGTAGATGGTAGAGGACAGAAAGAGAGCAGGACCCCATTTAGGATGTTACTGGAATAATCTATGTGAGAAACGCTACTAGTTTGGCCTAGGGTGGAAACAGTAGGCATGGGGAGAAATGTCAGATGCTGGGTGTGTCCTGAAGGCAGAACCAAATGGCTTTGTTAGTAAATTGGGTTTGTGGCATGGAAAAAAGGAATCCGTGAGGAACTTAGGGTCTATGAAGAAGGAGTTGCCATTTACCACAATTACAGTGAGGACTCTTCTGCTTCTCTGTGGCATCTGAGGCTTGCAACAGCTCCTGTGCTTGGAGGATGAGACAGGCTAGAGACCAGCTGAGGATGAAGAAGAGGACAGAGTCATATGTCACCCACCCCACTACAGCCCTCAGGTTGGAACAGCAAAGACAAAGCATGTGTACCTTTCAGCAAGGTTCATGCAGGATCTAAAACTGTCATCCTAATGCCTGCTTCCAACTTCCGGAGCCTATCTCCAAGAGTGGCTTTCCAGTTGGGAAGTAATTGAGAAATAATTACTAATATTTCACAGAGATGGCAGAAGCCTCAGCCCCAGCCCTCTGGAAACGAATTAGAGATGAGGAGGAGGTTTAGAAATGGAGAACATCCCTGCTTCTCATTAGCAATTGCAAATAAGATTATAGAAAAAAATATTCCTGCCAAGAGGATAGTGTCTGCCTGGGAAAAAAAAAAAAAAAAAAAGTTAAACCAGTTTAGAGGCCAAATGGGAGTCCCAGAACCAGGACCTGGGAATCTAGATCTAAGGTAGAAAAAGGTAGGGCTCTAGGATCAATGTGCCCAAAGTCACAGAGCATTTGCAGCCACCTGCCTGGGCTTCATTATCTAAATTTGTTAAATGGAAAGAGGTTTCAGGCTCATGTCTGGAGTTGGACAATCTTTTCTCCTCTGTGTAAGATGCTTTTTACATCCTGAGTCCCACCAGCTCGTGTAGCACAACATACAAAGCTGGGATGTTGCAGGGGGCTGGGAGGGGGACAGCAAAGAAGAGACTAGCTGAAGGGCTGTACCTTGCTGCAGTCTCCCCCTGCCTGGACTAATCCCACATTCCAAGTAGCAGAGGCTGACATCTTGTTCTTCAGGATTTATCTGTATACTTATTTGTCTGTGTCTATATCTATCTGTGTATCTTCACTTATTTAATTCTCACAACAAGCCTGAGGGAAATCCAACGACTACCCCGTTTTACAGAGGAAGAAAATACAGCACAAAGAAGTCAACCAGTGTGGCCAAGATCACAGAGCAAGCACAGCGCAGAGCCAACCCGCTTTGACTTCTAAAACTGTGCTCCTAGTCACTTTTCAAGATCGGTCTCCTGACTCTGATCCCCCTCCCCAACTTTAGAACTTCAAAGGTTTGGGCAAATAACCTGTGAAAGGATCTCAGGTTCTGAAGTCCCCCAAACATAGGTGTGAATACTAACTCTACTGTCAGCTGTATGACTCTGTCTGTTTTTCATGTGGTTTTGTTTTGTTTTTTGTTTTGTTTTGTTTTGTTTTGTTTGTTGTTGTTCCCCAGAGTACTGCTCAGCTCTGGCTAACAGTTGTGCAGGGGATTGAACCAAGTACTTTGGAACCTCAGGCATGAGAGCAGGTACATGTTTTAAATTAATTGTAGATTTGCTTAAAGAAAACAGACCTGAATATAAGATGCCAGACCCTACCTGAGGTTCTGTTTCACCCCCCTCTCCTCTGCAGTCTATCTCTCAACAACGGCTAAGGGAAACTCAAGGCTTCTTGAAGTACTTTCCTAACCCAGAAGCCCTCCTCTCCTTCCACTGCCCTTGGCCCTGCATCCAGGCTCCTTCCAGGCAGCTGTGGCTCCACATGTTGCCACCTGCATGGCTGCCCTCTTCCATTCTGCTGGCTACCTGAAAGGGACTCCTTTCCCCCAGTGCTACTGTGGATTCATGTGAGGAAGTCCAATTTCTGCAGCTTGGCATTCAAGGCCCTCCTTACCTTTACACTCTGAAGAAGCTGATCTCAGTTCAGCCTCCATTTTTCCTGCACACACAAGAACCTCTGTCCAAATCCTTCTCCCTAGCCCCCAGGCAGGGGCCAAGAGAGAGGATGAATTCTGAAGCACAAGGATTTTCTGGTCAAAGCTGTCCTGGGGCCAGGCCATGACAGAGAGTTCTGAAGTCAAGATAAAGAGGCCAGGTTTCTAGAGAGCTAACCTAATTCTGTATAGTTGGAGAGAGGAGCCTTGAGCCTTGAAAAAACAGAAAGACTGACCAGGATTCTAGAGCCAAGAATCCAGAAAGAACATAGTGGGTGCCAGTCTCAGTGCCACCTCCACCTGCCAGCTAGGTGCCGCTATACAGATCATCTAACCTCTCTGAAGTCTGATGTCCGATTCTAAAGTCAGGCAGTTCTCCAGCTACCCAAGTTTGTTGGGATGACACCAAAGGGGTAAAAATTCAAATAAAAAGGGAAAAAACAGCCTAGGGCTGAGCTTGGCCCTGTCTGTGTTTTCTAAGTGTCAGTTCCTCTTGTCCCCTTCATGCACAGAGCTGGACAACATGCCCCCCCACCACCACAGCCTGGGGGCTGACAAATGCCCCCACCAGCAGTCAGCAGCTAGTCTGTCAACCTGAGAGAGAATCTGCCCCCTGGGAGGCTCCTAATTTAATCAGCTTCACAAATCAGCTCGATGAGCTTAATTGATCTTTTTCACTCCTAATATTGTCGCTGTCACTTTCAGAGCTGTGCCTCCTCCAGCCACCCCATGCATCGTGCTCAGCCAGCTGGAGAGGGAGAAGAAACACTATGTGATGAAGAAGCACTGAGTGTATAACCAAGTAGTCCTGCGGGAGGGAGCTGGCATATGCGGCAGAGGGGAGGGAGGACAAGGCCAGAGGGGGGAGTTTACACAGCGCCTGCTGCCCAAGGTGGCTATCCTTTGGGGGTGGAGGGAAAAAGAGCTCCTCCTGAGTTACTGGGTGGGACTTACAGCAAGTAGTCAACTCCAAGTAGGCACCTGTTTTCTCGCCTGTAAAGATAACACTGATGCTCTACCCTCACACTAAAGTCTTCATAGTCCATGTATGGCACCAGACACAGAGAATGATGGGCCAGTAAAAAACTAACCTGTCCCAGTCCTCATAGGGCACTCTAGACAGGGCATCCTCCCCTGGGTGACTCCCCCAGAAAGCATGTAGACTAATGGGGTGACTGGTGCTCATGGCATAAGCACAAGGACTAGTGATAAATTGCAGTAGCCACCTTCAGTGTCAGAAGAGGAGGTCCACGGTGCTGTATAGGCAACTAGGGGAGATCCCTGAGGAAGCAGTGCAGGTGCTAAGATGCTAAGAAGATGGGGTTATGCAAATGAAGAGAAAAGGAGAGGTTTTTTTTTTTTTTTTGAAGGGAGGGAAAGCCCTGAGTTCTTAACTGAAAGTCAAGACACAGTGAGAGGCTGTAGGGGTTCCTGACCAGTGGCTTCCTCAGGCCTTGACAGTGCCCTAAGAAAAGCATTGTGTGGTGACCCAGAATACAGGACACACGCACGCAATCACCCGCACATGCCGATTTAAAGAGATTGATGAAGCACTGTTACTCTTGCCACATCAAACATAACCCTCTCTCAGAGTTTCCATTCTACTTCTATGCCAGCATTTTCTATTTCTCTGATTGAAGAAAATGCAGGTCACCAGCCACTGTGCTGATTTCCCAGCCACCTAATGGGCCATGGCTGCAGGTTGAGAGACACTGCACTTCTCAGAGCTATATTCACCACTTGTATGATTCCCCCCACAAGCAACAGAAAGCCCCAGTTCTCTTCTGCAGAGCAGTCTAATGAGACCTGCATGTTGAAAAGGTCACTCTAACTGCTGTGTGGGAGATGGCTGGAGGGAGCAGGAGGCTTCTGCAGTAGCCAGCAAGGGAGGGTGGTGGCGTGGCTTTGACAGTTCTGCAAAGCAATGGAGGCAGTGGGTATGGAAAATTCTATGCCAATTAAAAAAGAAGTTATGAAAAGTCATGTGATGAAATGACAAGTTCTCTAAATATAGGTTCGGGAAACCTAAGTATAAAACCCAGCTTCATCACTTCGCAGTTGCAAACATCTTGGGGTGGGGGGTAGCGTGGGGGTGTCACCTTTTCTTAAAAACTCTTAGTTTCGGGGGTCAGGCGGTGGCGCAGTGGGTTAAGCGCATGTGGTGCAAAGCACAGGGACCAGCGTAAGGATCCCGGTTCGAGCCCCCAGCTCCCCACCTGCAGGGGAGTTGCTTCACAGGCGGTGAAGCAGGTCTGCAGGTGTCTATCTTTCTCTCCTCTTCTCTGTCTTCCCCTCCTCTCTCCATTTCTCTCTGTCCTATCCAACAACAAATTGCGTCAACAAGGGCAATAATAATAACCACAACGAAGCTACAACAAGGGCAACAAAAGGGGGAAAAAATGGCCTCCAGGAGCGGTGGATTCATGGTGCAGGCACCGAGCCCAGCAATAACCCTGGAGGAGGGAAAAAAAAAAAAAAAAACCTCTTAGTTTCCTAACTGTAACATGGGTCATATTACAGTGGACCTATCCCCTAGAGTCACTGTCAAGTTTGGCTACATCAGTGCATATCTTTAGTCTAATGCCTGGTCTGTAGCTAGAACACAACAAATCATCATCATTAATATGAATAGAAATGTGAGAACATGCACTAATCAATAGCTATTCAATGCCAGATACTGTAGAATAAAGTCACATAGTCCCTGCCCTGTGGGGATTCCTGATCCCAAAAAGGTTTCTAGGGCTGTAACAGATTTATTTTTCTTAGTTGAAGCTGGTTTTGCATCTGTGTCTGAGCTGTCCAGCTCACCTGGTCAAGCTCCCTCACATATAGGTGGGTAAAGTAAGGCCAAGCCAGGTATGGCTCATTTTTAAATGGGCTGTACCTTCACATGAGTATTTACCTGGAGCCTGTTTGGGTTATTTCTGTGGGGGGAATCATGCCTCTCTCAATGTCTGGAAGGCTGTGTTGTATCCCTTAAGCATTTAGCTCCCTCTTGCCCCTACCCTTCAGAAGCTTCTGTGGGACAAACTTATGGAGAGGCCACAGCAAAAGTATGCTATGCACGCAGGAGCTGGCACAGCCAGGCAGGCTGTCTGTTCCCTGCAAGTCAAGCTTCAGTGAGCAGATGGGGTTAGTGGCTGGGGTCTCCCTACCATGAGCATACACCCTCCAAGACAACTCAGTTAAATAGCCACAGGCTGGTACTACCCACCCTCAGACTGGATCCTGGGCACCTGGTATGCTTGCAGAGAGAAGCTGCACCCTTGTCCTGCACCCTCTCTGCAGCCAAGACTCACTGGAGTGGGTTTGTGAGCCATAGGGCCCCTGGCCATCAAGGGGTTCTCTGAGGTCCTCTGCTAGGCTTTCATCCAACAACTTCCTGTCTCTGCTCCTTAGCTCGCTGCCCGGGAACAGGGGAGAACCCTCCAGTCTGTGCAGCTGGCTCTCTCTTCCCATCCTGCTGTCTTCGTCCCTCCACATCCACAGGTTCATGTCCTTGATGTGTCTCCTCTTCCTTGGGCTTCTGAATGCCTCTTTGACCTGTGTCTCTACGTCTGGGCAGGCCTGAATTCCATCTGTCTAGGGATGGCCCTGTCTACCTCTGGAATGCACATCTGTGGATTTTTGGCAACAGTCTACTCCATGTCTTGGCTGTCCCCAGTGTCTGTCTCTCTTCATTTTCATTTTTGTGTTTACTTGTCTCTGTGCTTATCTCCTCTTAGGCTTTGTGCTTTTGTATTTCTCTCTGGTACCCACCTGGGGTAAGGGATGTAGAAGGCGTCTCTTTGGGGGTCAGGCGGTAGTGCAGCAGGTTAAGCACACATGGCATGAAGCGCAAGGACTGGCATAAGGATCCCAGTTCAAGCTCCAGGCTCCCCACCTGCAGGGGAGTTGCCTCACAGGTGGTGAAGCATATCTGCAGGTGTCTATCTTTCTTTCCCCCTTCCATCTTCCCCTCTTCTCTCCATTTCTCTCTGTCCTATCCAACAACAAAGACATCAATAACAACAATAATAGCCACAACAATGATAAAAAAAAAAAAAAAGGCAATAAAAGGGGAAAAAACAGCCTCCAGGAGCAGTAGATTCGTGGTACAGGCACTGATCCCCAGCAATAACCCTGTAGGAAAAAAAAAAAAAAAAGAAAGAAAGAAGGCGTCTCTTTCTCTAGGGGCTCAAACCTCTTGCCTTCTGGACAAGTGATGTCCTTGAAATGAAGCAATCAGACTTGTAGAAGTCACTTGCCACCTTCCTATGCCACCTTCCACCTCCCACCAACATACATAGACACGCCTGCTCCTCTAAACCTTGTGCAAAGTGCCCATGGCCTTGACTCACTAGGCAGGCTGCCTTCTCCATACTTCTCCCAGTCAAAGTGCCAGCTCTACTGCCTTCAACCAAACTTCAACTGCTGCTCCAATACTCCCCAGCTACATAATCTTGGGCAAGTCACATAATTTTTCTGTGCAACACTCACCACCAAGCGCTCTACACAGCATCACACTGCCTTCTCAACTGATTGCTCTCTGATAGAGGATACTTACAGCTAATAATCCTTAAGATGCTTCCCCAGTAAAGGTAGTAAATCCAAAATTGCCATCTCTCTCCCCAAGAGGAGTCTCTGCAATGGCGCAGTAAGGGTGTCCTCCGTGTCAGGTGTGGGAGTAATCTCTTAGCTCCTTGCTAAATGAGAGGGAGAAAGACTTGTTCCTAAGAGGCCCTGCTCTTACATGCATAAAACCAAATGCAGTCACCAACAGCACACTGGCAGTGGGAAAACCTCACCAGATCACTCTAATTCTGTGCCTTTCTGAGGGCAGAAAGAAAATGGGGGCAGCCTGACTTGATGGTTTGCATCTAAGGAGGGAGGGAAACACCAGCTGGTGACAGTCTTCTGCTTGTATACAGATATCCCCACAGGTGCTCCTGGAATCCAGGAGAAGCCACAGGGAATGAGGCACAAGCTCTGTATGGACAGAGAGAGTGTCGACCACGTGTTTGACAGAGCTGAGCAGACATTTGCAGAACCCATGCTAGGAACCAGGGGCTGTGTTGAGGCCACAGACAAAGAAGCACCCTGCCCACAACCATGAGACGGAAAGCTATCCTAGCACAGCCTCACATACCAGCCTCTGGCACATGTTCACATCCTGGAGTGTGAAGGTGCTAGCAGTCATCCCCATCTTCACTGAGGGGGGAAGGTGAGGCACAGCAGGAATAAGTAGATGTCCCCACGTCACCCTGCTAGATTCGAGTCCATGCAGTCTGGTTCCAGATTCAATGCACTGTGAAACTAAGTATATAGACCAGAAGGCAGAGCCGGCAGGTAAGCCAATAAAGTAACTGTGTGGAGTATGTGTCTATCAGCACTTCTTGGAGGTTGGGGATGGGAGGGGAGACAGATACCCCCAACACACACACATACACACACACACACACACACACACACACACACACACACACCCCTCCTATTTTGTTCTACTAAAATTATTTTTTATTTTTTTACAATTTAAAAATACTTGATTGGGGGAAATGATTTACAAGACTGTTATTGTCACACATGTACTGTTTCATACTGTCCTGTGATGTGTATCAGCATACCACACCCTCCACCAACTTACCCCCTTCCTCTATTATATATCACTAGGTCCCCACTACTCACCCTTTCTCTCTCTCTCTCTCTCTCTCTCTCTCTCTCTCTCTCTTTCTTTTTGCCTCAAGAGTTATCACTGGGGCTCGGTGCCTGCATGATGAATTCCACTGCTCCTCGAAGCCATTTTGTTGCCGTTGTTCTTGTTATTGGTATCCTTGCTATTTTTTAATGTTTAAAACAGGATTACTGGCATGGGTCTGAGATCAGATCGATGGGGTGCTTATATACTTTTCCCATACTTGGAAGCTTCTCTCTGCCCTTACCCAACTTTCTAGTCCTATCCTCAACTCTAACACCATCTTTGCTGTTGGGTTCAGTCAAAAATTAATAAAGTTATTAGCCCTTGGAATAATACCAGAAATAGACTTCCTAGCTCCCTCCAACATGAAGACCCCAAATTTCATCTGCTATACTTTTTCCTTTAGGTTCCTGATTACTAAACAAATTGTTCTGCTTTATGTCTTAATGCTTTTTCAGCCACCAAGTTGCAGATGCTACCATGATGCCAACCTGCCTTCCTTGAATAGACAACCTCACCAATGTGTCCTGGAGCCCTATCTCCCCAGAAAAAGATAGAAATAGGCTGGAGGTATGGATTGACCTGTCAATGTACATGTCCAGTGGAGAAGCAATTATAGAAGCTAGACCTCCCACCTTCTGCTCCCCATAAAGATCTTTGGTCCATACTCGCAGAGGGATAAAGAATAGGGAAGCTTTCAATGGAGGGGAGGGGATACAGAACTTTGGTGGTGGGAATTGTATGGAATTGTACCCCTCTTATAACACAATCTTGTCAATCACTATCAAATCACTAAAAAAAATTTAAAAAACAGGATTACCCACTCTCTGGGTGGTCTTCAATGTTTATATTTCACAAAAAGTAATTTTAGTCATCAAAATATAAAGCAAAAGAAGTATGCTTTTTCCAAGATAATTACATTACTTACAAAAAAAATGTGATCTCATAGCAGACTATCAGTAATATGGTGACAAGGGCATAGATGGAAGTTACGGAGGACTGTTTCTCGTTGAGTGTTGCTTTGAATCTAACCTTTCAAGCCAATAATATCATAAGTCTAATGTTGCTAGCCTTGGAGATGAATAAAGGAATCCATGAACCAGGACATCACTTTCTGACCTACAGAACTGTAGATAACAAATGTGTTGTTTTAAGAAAAAAAAAAAAAAGCTAATCTGGAATTGTAAACCTGAGCCTTTCATATTCCTGCTACTCTCTAAGGGGTTACTAAGTGTTTAACAAAGAACAGATATCTGCAGGAAAAAGATGTGATGAATCCTCTCAGGACTGGGCATGGGAAACTAACCAAGAATGGCTTCAGAGAGATAATGACCATTGAGCAGAATGAACAGCAGTTCTTCAGGCATATAAAGTGGGGATGGGAGGGTGGGATGCACATTGTGTAGAAGGAAAAAGCTGGGAGAAATTGTTTGATTCAATGAATGGTCTATGTAGGAATACCATGCATGGTTCAAGTGAACTCAAATGCAGTAGAAAACTGTGAGTGGCAGGAAAGATAAAACCAGCTGGGTACATAGTAACTAGATCCTGCAGAGCCCTAGCAGTAAGTAAAAAGGGGGGTGGGGTGGGGAAGGCTTGGATTTCACTTTCTTGGGGAAGTTTCCAATACCCCAGAAATGTTTAGTTTACAAATAGAGAATGGGGGGTGGGGCATGAGTGTGATGCTAACTGACAGGCATCTGTGTCTGTGAAGTCTTTTAAATTTCTACCCCAATGCACAGGGCTTCTATCAGTACAATTTACAGCTGAAGATAAACAAGTACAAGAATAGAATGGGTCATTGGGGTGAAAATGAGCTCCTCATTGCTGGAGATATTTAAGCAGAAGCCAAAAGACCACCTGAAAGAGATGTCAACAGGATATTTAATCATCAGGTAGGAATTGGACTAGTTCATTTCTGAGCTTTCTTCCAGCCTAGAATATCTCAGATACTATTTTGTCTTGGATTAGAATAGATTCAAGATGTTGCCTTGGGGAGGGGGATAGCAATCAAAATGTAAATACCATGGGAATAACAAATTTGGCCTAATTATCAGTTATTACTCAGCGTTTGTCATTATTTCCATACAATATATCCCAAAGTTCCAGAAAACAAATCAAAGAAAGTACCACAGCCAATGCCATTAATAGAAGCAAAACACTTCAAGTCGAGAATTTAATTTACTGGGTGAGTTCTTGAGGCATGTTCTTGTTGATGAATATATATAAAAGTGGCTTAGACTTGACCTGGTAATGATTACTAAAAATTTTTAATGCTGTCCCCTCATTAATTTACTTTTAATGAATGACTTGGTAAAGCGTAACCATTTGTACGTAATGATTTCATTAATGGCTATGGCACGTGCAACCGTTTTTCACACATTTGAATGTCACTTAAACAAAATGATACCTTAAATTATACTGTGCAATAATGTATGTTTGTTGAAACATGACAAGTTTCTGCCTCTTTGGACTCAAGCTCCAAGAACTGGTTGTATTTGGAATAGCAACAGTTTAATAGGGCTGGAGTACTGAATTTCTTCTTCCATATCTAGTGTTTCTCTCAAAACTAATCCCTTAGTTTCTACCCTGAGCATTTACTACATGAAAACTTGGAGTCATGGGTCATGCGTCCCTCATAGCACTTCAACCCCCACTTTCCATGCCTCATTCCTAAAGGGTAGCTTAATCCCACCCTGGGAGTAGTAGCCCAAAGTATCTCATATAAGAATGGTAGCTTGGGGCTGGACAAGGTCTGGAGTAAATGTGACCAGGAAATGGGCCAAGCCTGAAAGGGACTGGAATCAGGCTACTGCTAGGTGTGGGAAGAAGCAGCTTAGATCAGTCTATGTTCTCATCTGCGTCCTCTAAGGACTCATTCATCAGTATTGGTCACAATGTCTGGCATGCCAATATACTTCCTAAAGCTTTGCTGAAACCAACTGGGAAGAAGGGAGAGGCCTCCTCCTATTTAAAACAGGTCCAACCACCCTTGTTAGTGGGTGCTGTGTAGAACTATACCCTATAATCTTACTACCCACTATTAATCGTGAATTTAAAAAAATGACAAAAAATACAAATAGAATAAAATAGATCCCTTTGGTTATTCCTTAGTTGACTCCTATGCCTGTTCTCATAGACAGCTTCTCCAGGTTGTCACTGTCTTATTTCTTTGTGCTCACTATTGAGTCCCCACCTTTGGGACCGAAAGAAGTAATCAGAAAGTGTTTCTCTAGGAAAGAAAAGAGGTAAGGAGACAGGTAATAAGGAGGAAATGGAAAGAGACGTACAGGAAGAAAGAAAGAACACTAACTGCAAAGAGAGCTGAAATATAAAAGCAGTGACCAAAACAAGAGTCAAAGTCATTGGCTCCACAGAGCAGCCATGTCCTTCCCTGCCCTGAGCCTCATCACTCCCGCCCTCTGTGGTTCCTCATTCCCTCCTGTCATGAAAGTGGCTCCAGAAATGAATAAGGTATTTGGACAACAATGAAAGTAATATTCCTCTGCAGGTGTAACATGGAATGTGACTTTCAGAGTGTTGTCCTATCTTTGATCTCCTCAAATTCTTGCCAATCTAGTCTGCCTCACAGGGTTGTTTCATTATCTCCCACCCCACCCCCTTTTTTTTTTCCTGGAAGAAAGAGTCTCTTTTGGAATTAAACACTGGCTCAAGGTCACAGAGCCAGGAAATGGCTGAGCTAAGAAGACTTCAACTCAAGTCCAAGATTATGTGGTTGAATGGCTTTTAATGTTACTCAGTCACTTAATAAGTTACCTCTGATGGGGGGGTGCATTTTGAAAGAAAACATAAAATGTGAGAGAGAAATATGTAATTCAAATGAATGAATCACAAATAGTAAAGTGTCTACTGCAAAAGCATATGTACAGGAAAGAGTAGCCTGAGGGGGTGGGGAGGGAGGTGAGGAAGTAGACATAGTCCCTGAAGATTATCAACACACAAGCTTTCAGTGTCAAGCAGGCCTGGGCTCAGATCTCTTCCACACTATTAACCCAGTGAGCTCAAGCCAGCACTTTCCATTTTCTGGGTCTATTCCCCCCTCCCTTTTCTTTTTTACTTTGTTTGTTTGTTTATTCAATAGAGACAGAGAGACATTAAGAGGGAAGGGGAGATGAGCGGAGTTAGATAGACACCTACAGCACTGCTTCCCCTCTCATGAAACTTCCCCTCTAAAGGTAAAGACCAGGGGCTTGAACCTGGGTCCTTGCATATGGTAACATGTGCACTCAACCAGGTGCATTGCCACCCAGCCCCTCAAGGTCTGTTTCCTAATCTGTGAAACAGGATGATGATCAAATCTCAAAGGCTGTTGGGAGACTGACCTGCATACAAATTGACACGCAGTGGGCAGCCATCAAAGGTCAACAGCATGACATGGAGTGACAAAAAAGAAAAAAAAAAATTAACTGTACTGACTGCAGCTGTCCTGTGCAGGGTGCTGAGCTGGTGGGTCCCCACCCACAACTCCACAGTGGAAGAGAGATAGATGAGAAGTCCAGGGCTGCAGCTTCAGGCCTATGTCTTTGCCCAGTGCAAGGCTGACCTTACCCACCCTCGTGTTAATTGCATAGCCCTTAGGTTCAGACCGGGATAAGAAGGGCCAGTACCTACAGCTATGCTGCAGCCCTCGGCTCCTCTGAGTCTTCCCCCACCTCCTAGGAAAAGATTTATGGAAAGATTAAGGGGTCCTTTTTTTTCAATATCTATTAATATTCATGGCAGTCTTCACAGCCATCTGCTTTTAACGATTTTGTTTGCAAAGACCTGAGATTAAAATATGGCCTGCTAGTGCTCTGAAGCATCTGAACTGAAGGCGATAAAACAAAGGCCTTTTCAGGAGCTCTGAGCTGGCCTGTCACTCTACCTGCAGTGGGGAGACTAATGACTAGCAGAGGGAGGGCTGAGCAGCTGAGAAGGGGGTCCAGAACCGGCTGATGTGGATCCAGGGCCAGTGCAGCTTCTCCTCAAGCAGTAGGGTTAATTGAGGGGGAGGGAGGCTGACCACCCCCCCCCCTACTCCCTCCCTACCACACTGCAGAGTCCCTGGAGATGAGGGCGCATGCCTGGGGCAGGAGGAAGATGCTAACAACAGCATAAGGGAGATTCAATGCTTTGAAGGCTCCCAACTCCAGGATCAGCACCCTAGGGAGAGGACCTTTGTGCTGGAAGTGTCCAGGGATCCAGAGGGTGGAGTTGGGGGGTGGGGTGTCTGTGATGCTGTAACCTCGATCCACCAGGCCATGCCACATCTCTGCATCAATACTGTGCAATCGAAAACTGGCGTCTTCAATACCATCACGCCTTGGGTGGAAGCCCCATGTGTCTAGCAGTATCTGGGAGTGCTCTGGATCAAGCAGGTATCCTTCTCTTGACCTCATCTGAGAGAGGAGATATCAGAGAGCACCCAGAATGTGGTGTGGAACCACTAGTGGGTTCCAGGCCAGCCTGTGCCTGCATGACTCCCAGGACTACCTCTCCTAGACTCTGCAGTGGTCCTGAGCAGGCCTGGAGCCTCTCACCTAAGTAACTGCCTGGGCATTGTACTCTCTGTGTCAAAGGTCCATCTCAGGCACATCTGACAAAAGACTCCTGCTGCTTAAAAATGCTTGAAAACAAGTAGAGTTCCAGTCATTTCTCTCCGCTGACAGATACATTCTCTGGCTCCCTTCAACTCTAGGTTCCATATTTATACTTAGTTCCTAGGCATGAAAGTAGATGAAAATGATGGGTTTCAGCATCAGGAGATTAGCTCACCCTAGAAGGTGCATTCTTACAATGCACAGTGCCCTGGGTGCGGTCGGTCACAGCACCACATGGGAGCACTATGACCCAGAGGGAAGCTTCATAAGGGGTAAAGCAGGGCTGCTGTGTATCTCCTCTCTGTGTGTCTAGAATAAAAGAATGAATATGTTGGCCTAGGAGTTCCATACCACACATTCCAAGGCTCTGGGGGTGGGGGAGGAGGAAGGGAAGGAGGGGAGATGGGGAGAGGGGAAAGGGGAAGGGGAGGAGAAGGGAAGAGGCAGGGAGGGAGAGGGGGAAAGGAGAAGGGAAGAGGGAGAGAGAAAGGGAGAGGGAGGGGAGAGGGGAAGGGATAGGGAGGAGGGAGAGAGAAAGGGAGGGGGAGGGAGTGGGGAGGGAAAGGGGAAGAGAGAAAGGGAGAGGGAGAGAGGGGAAAGGAGAGAGGGAGAGAGAAAGGGAGAGGGGAGGGGAGAAGGGAGAGAGGAATAGGGGAAGAAAAGGGAGAAGAGGAGAGGAATAGGGGAAGGGAGGGGGAGGAGTGAGGGGAAGGGGAGTTAGGGGAGGGGGAGGAGTGAGGGGAGGGGAAGTGAGGGGAAGTGAGGGGGAGGGAGGGGAGCATGGAGGGAAAAGGGGAAGGAAAAGGGAGAGGGGGAGAGGAGAGGGGAAGGGAAAGGGAGAGGGGGAGGGGAGAGAGGGGGGGAGGGGGAAAGAGAAGGGGAGGGGAGAGAGAAAGGGAGATGAGGAGGGGAGGGGAAGGGAGAGAGAGGACAGACAGTGGGAGCATCCTGGGAGTTGGCATAATGGTTAGAACTTTAAACCTGAAAGTATGATATCCCAGAGCCAGGCGGTGGTGCACCTAGTTAAGCATTCACATCAAAGTGTGCAAGGACCTGGGTTTGAGCCCCTGGTCCCCACCTGCAGGAGGGGAGCTTCAGTGAAGCAGGGCAGTGAAGCAGGGCAGTGAAGCAGGGCTGCAGGTGTCTCTGTCTCCTTCCCTCTATATCTCCTTGTCCCTCTAAATTTTCACCTGCTATGATTCCCCATGGTGAACTCTACCCCCTGCCAAGACTCTGGGGGGGGGGGGCTGAGGGAGAGAGGTAACTAGTCAGACCCCATCCCTTCTTTCTAAGGATCACTTAGCACCCACAGTCCCATGACTGGATGGGAAATGCTTTTCCCACAATGGGGTCCCACTGTGTAGTCAGGCTTAATCACCCCCAAACAGGCCCCATCAGGCAGGTTCCCTCCCCAGACCCAGGACTGGGGTCAGAGAATTCTGGTCACTTCTTCGGAAGTCCAAGGTGGGAAACGAGTGCCCTTCATGAAGCAGCCAGTATCAGGGAGAAAGGAGATAGGAAAACACATCACCTGGTAGGTGGAGGGAACAGACTGGACTCCTCCGAGTGACCAGCTCTAGCAGGTGAGCCTTAGCACTAGGCCAACCAGTCCTTAGTCCAGCTGCCCCTCTTCCTCAAGGGCCCAGGCAACTAGGGAAGATGTTCTGTGTCAATTTGCTTCTGTCATTGTCACAGTGAATTTGCTTCTACTCCTTAAAACCAAAGATGGAGGTCTCCAAATAAGCCCTCCAGTCTTGTCACCCCTCTGGACCCAGACAGTGAGAACCCAATCCAAATGGACCCAAAGCCCCCTCTTAGGTCCCTAAGACACCCTTTGGCTGGGACATCAGCTCTCCTTCTCAACCCCCAAAAGATCTGGCTTAGTCTACACAGACTAAGCATTCTTCCTCACTGCCCAAGAGCTATGCAGACACATCCCCTACTATTCTCCGGAGCATTGGAGTCAGGAGCAGTCAGGACATAGGTGTCCTGGTATGCTGTTTCCCAACATAAGCTTCAATTCCCTGGGCTCCTGTCTCTATACTTAGCACTCAGTAGACTTCTCTCCAAAATCTTTTCTTCCTTTCGCTTGGAAGTGAGTCACTGTTCCCTGTAGGCACGTCTCTACAACAGTAAAACATTTATTCTCATAAGATCCTAAAACAAGATCACCAGACAAGTCCTTGAATAATGGCTTCAACTCTTACACTTTATAGCTAGGGAGATGAGGCCAGATTCAGATACCCCCAACAGCCAGGGCCACCACCAACTCACACACTTCTGCCTCCAGAGTACCCCCTCCATATCACAGAAGAGCAAACAACAGAGTAAGGTTCCTGGGAGGCGGCACATGGGTGGTGCCATGCCACTAGGGGAAGCCAGTACTCTTTCCCCCTTCCTCCCCCTCCTGGATAAAAAAGTCAGCTGTGTATTGGTGTATATTGCAACACTGAGGAACATGCTCGTGTGTGAGTGTGTACATGTGAATGTGCTTATGCGTGTGCGTGTGTGTGTGTGTAAGCAAGTGGGGAGGAAGCTGTGTTGACCTTTTGTCCTAGCCTCTTCCCTGGACTCCCTGTCCCGCTTCATGTGGGCTAACCTGGCCATTGCTCACCACACTGTAGCTCTTCCACATCTATGGCAAAACCCCAGTCCCTCAGAATGAGACACAAGGTCTGTCAGCACCAGCTCTTGCCTACTTTTCCAGAATCTTCTCAGGCACCTCACTCACATGTTCCAGTCACACTAAATATCCCACATTTATGAGACATATACTCCCCATCATGCCTCTGAGTCTTTGCACACGCACATCTTTGCACATCTCTTTGCCTGAGATGTTTCCCTTCTTGTTTCCAAACTACAAGACTCCAAACTCAAATGTTACCTCTCCCCCTAAACATGAGGCAACTCCTCCACAGGCCAAAACCACCACTCTGTGTAGGCTCACTGCCACATTTGTACCTGTGTTTGTTAACCCTCACCTACCCCTGTACAGAATGTTCAATTATTAGTCCCATTTGATAAGAATATTGCATCATAGGTACTACCCCACTCCAAAGGGAGTCTGGGTCATCCTACTCTGTCACTCAAGGAAGGCTGGTTCTGAAATGGATCGACCTGCCAATATCCAGCAAAGAAGCAATTACAGAAGCCAGAATTCCTACCTTCTGCCCTTCATAAAGAATTCTGATCCATACCTCCAGAGAAGGAAAAGTGTTAGGGGAAGATATCAGAGGGCTCTAAACTCAAACTCCATCACGACCTGGAGAGAGAAGAGCAAAACAGGAAGAACATTCAGAAGTAGCAATAGGTGTAGGTGTGACTTAGAAAGGAAAATAAGGTAGGGCATAGGAAAAAAACAATAGACAAGTATAGCTAGTGGTAGAAATAACAGTCAACCCATATCTGTGACCTTGTGAGAACTATAGCAGTTTCCAATAGAGGGAAGGGAGACACAGAAGTCTGGTGGTGGGAACAGTATGAAATAATATCCCTGTTATCTCATCATTTTGTAAATCAATAAAAAAAAAAAATCCAGCAGAGAAGAGGAAGAATGGCTGTCCTGAAGTCATATAGCTACAGTAGGAGAGCGCCACAGTTCAAACCCAGGCACTCTGAGCTCCCGGATGAGCTTGTGTCCAGTCTACCACACTGCTCTCACACCTTCACTTCACACAGGACATCAGTGTGACGTGGGTAAAAATGAAGACAGGATGCTGGGTGGTCCACTTGTGTATCTTCCTTGTCACACTGAGTGGACCTTGATGTGTGCCTGTAGCCCAGCACCTGGCACAGAACCTGGCAAAGAAGTGGGGCATGGGGAGTGTTTCGAACAGTTAAGTGAAGAAAGGACCACATACCTGTGCGTGTGGCATGTACACAAGAGGATATGCAAGGGCAGGGGTCTGAAGGAGTCTGGGAGTGAGAGGATAATGGAGAGTGTATGGGATGGGGAGTGTCATGGAGATCTGTGATGCCATGGTGCTGTGCATGACAGTGTGTGATAGTGTGTGACGTGTGTGAAAGGGTGAAGCTGGGGAGGTGGGTTGACTGTGTGTATGCACAAGTGGGAGCATGTGCAAAGAGGAAGGCCCTGTGTGTGAGAGGAGGTGCAGTGTGACATGTGTGTATGTGAGGGTGTGCATTGTGTGAGAGAGACAGGGTTGTGTAAGGGGACCATGAGAGTGAGTGCATGTGAGAGTGGCTGGTGTGAGTCAGCAGATATGGGGGTTCGTGTATGCACACAGGTCCTCAGACACACTGGCCCTCTTGTGGGTGGGATAAGGCCCCCACCTCGGTGGCATGAATAGTTAAAGCCCTCAAACCACACTGCTCCATCATTGATATTTTTACAAAGTTGTCACAGAGAAATATCATTTTTCTTCCTCCTTTATTTCATTTTCTTTGGGATATAGTAATTAACAAAAGCTGTTAGTTGCCAGCAAAACTGTTTCTTTTGAAGTTTCTACATGGCTGTCACCCGGGAGATAAAGGAAGATTATTCAATCTTGACATTATAATTGTGGATGCCAGATAAAAGCCTGGATTAGACACTTCACAGCCCTACTCAGAGGGGAGGGTGGGAGAGCCACAAGGGAGTCCTCCCTCAGCCAGGAGGACAGGAAGGGTAGAGGGAGGGTGTGCATGGGCAAAGGTTGGAAGTGGTTCCCATATGCTTGGCTTCTTTCATTTTGAGTTGGACAGTCCCCAAATCACTCAGTATAGACAGAATGGAAGCATATTCACCCAGATATGGAACAATCTAGAAGTCAGTTACTCAGTTCCTGAGTCTGGGTATCTCTCCTTCCCAGGGACTCCCCTGTAGTCATGTGGCCCACCACACCTGGCAGGATCATCCTTGGATGCTGATCTCCTGGAAGGTTAGAGCCTTCTTACTCTGGGCCTCTCCTGCCGCTGACAGTGAGTGTGGCCCACGGCATGAGTGGATACATGTTTCCTGGAGGGGTGTGCTCTGGACTCGAGCCCCGAGTCACACTCCCACACTATAACCTAGGCCTTGAAGAAGGCAGCAGAGGCAAGGGGGTGTGGAAAGTCCTCGTCCTGAATAGGAGAATCCCAAAAGCAGTGCCACCTCATTGCCAGGAGGGAATGCTAATCAGGCTGAGGTGGAACGGAGCAAGGCCAGAAGAGGTTTCAGCATGGAAAGCCAGAGGTCACCCTGCTTTTTATTGGAAGCAAAAGTTCCAGAATCCAAATGCCCCAGAGAATATGTGCACTCAAACTGAAAGCTTTGATAACGGAGGAACTGACACCATCTGAGTTCAGAGTGAAGCAGAAGGAATTTAACCCAAGGACTGGTGGCACCGATGATGGCAAACTGAATATTAGCAACAGCTATAAGACAGGTAAGAAGTGGCATTTCCAGAGCCTGGGGGCCATCATGACCTGGTCAGTCTGAAACTTTTCTGGTTCCTAGAGAGACATGCACACTGTCAGAGAGAGTGTCCATAGCAGAGAGACAGGAAGCAGGGAAGACAGCCTGGCTTCTTCCTGACACTTATTCTCTCATATTCTACCCCAAACTAGAGTCTCCCAGTAATTCAACACAACTAACCTGGGAGCCTTAGGACACCCCCAAAATATAGAGCAGAACAGATGAACGGCAAGGAAGAAGGCCTGGCGTCAAAATTAGCTGAAGACTGGAACCCTTGCCAACACTGTCTTATTCTTAACACTGACACCATCTTTCAAGATAACATTTTTAGTCTACCTGCATGGTAACTACCAGGTTCAGGCAAACATTACTGAATTAATTTAGTATGTCCCCTGGAACATATCTCAAATAAATTTCCTAGCTTCATTCCACATGAAGACCCTTAGTTTCATCTACTCTATTCCTACCTTTGGGTTCCTGTTTATTCTAAAAAAAAAAATTGTCCTGCTTTATATCTTACCACCTTTCAGTCACCAAGTTGCAGTCACTACCATGACAACATCCTGACTTCCCTGGGCAGATGAACTTACTAATGTGTCCCGAAGTCTCACCTCCCCAGAGTCCTAGCCCACTAGGGAAAGACAGATCAACCCACAAACATGCAAGTCCAGTGGAGAAACAATTACAGAAGCCAGACCTTCAACCTTCTGCATGACATGAAGAATTTTGGTCCATACTCCCAGAGGGATAAATAATAAGAAAATTTCCAATGGAGGGGATGATACACAGAACTCTGGTGGTGTGAAATGTATGGAATAATGCCCATTATCTTACGACCTTGTTGCTGATTATTAAATCACTAATATTTTTTTAAATCTTGCACTGTATTTCCAGCTTCTACTGAAAAGGACAGTATGGAGACAATTCTCCCAAGTGGCCACAGACATCAAGAGGCTGTCCCCTTCAGAAGGAGCACACTCTTCTCCAGCTTTTACAATCCCCACCAGAACTTCCATCTTATTCATTAATGCTACCTGGTGGCATTTGAGTTCAACCACTGATCTAAGTCAGTGTACTCATTTTGTAGGGAGAGGAAGAATGGTTACTTACCTAAGATCATATGACAGATCAAAAAACAGAAACAAAACCAGAACTTAGATGCACTAGACTACATTTCCTAAAATAGAATTCCTAGGTGGACTTGACAAGCAGAAAAGGGACAGCATTTGTGAAGTAATGGTGTCTATGGGGAAACAAATGATATTTATTGAGCCAGCGCTGGTAAAAGAGTCAGCAAGCCTTGTCAAGAGGATGACGGGGCGGGGGGGGAATGCCAGCAGTGAAGACAAGGTCAGGACCTACGTGGTGGAGACTGTTCTGAGCTGGGCACTGCCACTCAGTCTCTGTAACCATAGTAAAATCCCTCTGGCACTCTAGACCAGGAGAAGGTAGGGCCAGACATCCTCCTAGAACCTTCCCCACTGCACTAGGCTGGAACTCTAGTTCCTGGACAGAGGTGGGAGGAAACCACTCCCATGTAGAAGCCAGCTGAGTGTACGAGGGTCCTTCTACAGAGGAAGGTCGAGGGGGAGACACTGGGAACATAAATCTGCTGGCTGGGCTCTCTTGGAAAGGGCTTTAATTAATTGTTTTTATACGACATAAGAGCAACTCATTACCGAACAGCTTTGATTTGTGACACCTGCATTATAGATGATTTTTAAATTAACATTTCCCCAATAAAAGGTGTCAGTAGAGAGTTGAAGGCGCCCAGAGAAGTATAAAAGGATAATAATATGAAAATACAAATAAACACCAGCCCAGTCTAACAAAGGGGGTTGCATAATCAATTTTACAATTAATTAAGGCTGCCTAGGGTAGCTGGGGCTCTGGAGGCAGCTGGAGGTGCTGGGTTAAGGCTCTGGCATCAAATACTAGGAAGAGGAAAAGCATTTGAAATTTAAGAGAGAAATACAGTAAGAATAAAAGCAGTCCCAGCAGGCTTATTCTTAAGGGGAGGGAGATTGGAAGCAAATCTGTCTTTGGAGTATTCTTTGTCCCTGTGCTCTCCTGGATTCCACTGATTTAGTAAGGGTGTGTTTTAGAGTTCCTGCTACAAACTCCAGCAGAGCGGGGATGCTAGGCAAAGGCACCAAGGTAAGTCAGTTGGAGGAGCTCACTAGAGGGGCTCATGTGACTGGTCCAGGAAGAGTAGAAGGCAAAATAACAGAGAAAACTGGGAAAGGAGGCTACAGAGGACTCTAGAAAATGTCATACTGCATTTGAAGTTATTTTTAAATGCGCTTTGAAGAGTTTAGGCAAAAGAGTTGCAAGACAGGATTCTTAAGGCATCTGGCTACTAAGTGGACACTGTACAGCAAACAAAGGAGGATAACAGTGTCATCTAAGCAAGGCTTACTCTGTGTGTGTGTGTGTGTGTGTGTGTGTGTGTGTGTGTGTGTGTGTGTGTGTGTGTGTGTGTGTGTGTGTCGGAGTGGGGTGGACACACAGGTTGGTTTCAGGAAGACTTCAAAGCTGTATCCCACAAGTCCTTCTCCTGGAGGGACTGGTGGAGAGCAGGGCAGGGGAAGAGCTGGAAAATGCTCCAGTCATAAAAGGTGCTGGAGAAACAACTATACACACTACACAGAGAAGTTCTCCACCCATAGGGTCTTATACTCTGGTCAGGAGTAACAAGATATATGAACAAATGACTTCTGAGACAGTGCTGAAATGGGAAGGAAATCAAACCAGATTGTATGGTGAGGACTTTCAAAGAACTGTGGCTTAGAAAGCTCTATCCCACTAGGGAAAGATAGAAACAGGCTGGAGGTATGGATCAACCTGCCAACACCCATGTCCAGTGGAGAAGCAATTACAGAAACCAGAACTCCCACTTTTTGCACCCCAAAAAGGATGTTGATCCATAATCCGAGCAGGGGAGAAATGATAGGGGTAAGATGATCGGAGGGCTCTAAACTCCAACTCCATCAGGACCTAGAGAGAGAAGAGAAAAAAAGGAAAGACGTGTGGGTGTTATAATAGCTATAGGTATGACTTAGGAAAGGAAGATGGGACCATGGGAAAAGATGGGCAAATAAGTAAATATAGACAGACAGTTATAGAAATAATAGGCAACCCATATCTATAACCTTGGGAGAACTACTGTAGCTTCAAATGGAGGGG
The DNA here is from genome assembly GCF_950295315.1 of Erinaceus europaeus. Classification (NCBI taxonomy): domain Eukaryota; kingdom Metazoa; phylum Chordata; class Mammalia; order Eulipotyphla; family Erinaceidae; genus Erinaceus; species Erinaceus europaeus. The sequence goes on from NC_080162.1 coordinate 26,538,312, forward strand.
ATGGGGACAAAGAACTCTAGTGATGGAAACAGTATGTAACTATAACTCCGTTATCTTATAGTTTTGTAAATCAATATTAAGTCACCAGTAAAATTGAAAAAAAAAAAAAAAAAAGAAAAGATAAGATAAAGAAAAAGAAGAGGAGGAGGAAGTATGGCTTGAGGCAAGGTGGTCTGGAAGGTTAACCTTGAAGGCTGAGGTAGGCAGCCAGGCCAAAAATAGGGGAATAATGTAGTCGAGGATCGGTTTGGCAAGTACAAAGGTCCTGAGGCTGGGATGAGGAACACACAAGAATCACCTCTACATGCCTCTAATTCTTCTGTGCTCTCTTAATTCTGACTTTGCTTTTCCTTTGGTTGACCAACAAGGAGCATAAAATTGGTGCGGATTTTAAAGACTAGCCTCGTATACGGAGAAAGCTCATGGAGCATGGGGAGCTTCTAATGCCCCACCCCAAGTCATCTACATTTCCTTACTCACATAATCAGTCTCACTAGGGAGATCAGTCTGTGTTGCATCCTAATGACCCTTTATCTTTATCACTGCTGCAGTCCTCTCTCTAAAACTCTAGATTCACTTAAGAGTCTCCCAGGTATCTCATAACACAACCCTCAACTCTTCATCTGCACTATTCCAGCCTTTAGGTCCATGATTGGTCAACAATTTGTTTGGCTTTGTACCTTAATTCTCTTGTAAACCATCAGCTTCCACTCAAAGGAAGCTTCCTCTACATCCTAATCTCAGTGTAAGATGCCACCATCCAACCAGTTGCTGAAAACAAAAACAGACCAGTGATCTCAATGTTCCTCACCACATCCTACTTCGTTCCTTTAGCAAAAGTTATTTTATTAACTTGACTTTCTCCTCACATACTGGGGTTAGTTCACTCTCCCAGGACATGTATGGTGTTGTGATGGGAGGAAGGGCTCCAGTGTCTGCTTCCATAAAGCCACTGGGATAGTGAGGCCAAGAGGATGCCATGAAATCTGTGGATTGGTTGGTGTGTGTCCTCTCCATGTCATCCCAGTGCCAAGAACACATGGCCATCAAGAGGCACCTGACATGAGGGGTCTGCCTATGAAAGAAGTAGTTTCTCCAAGTCAGTCTATCACCAGAATAGTTCTTGTCCACATCTAGGAGCTGGGGGGTTGGGGGAGGAAAGATCACAAATTGTGGCCAGGACCCAAGTTGGACAAGTGATGTATACCAGTCATTTCTATCAGGAACAACACAATAGCCCCCATAGGACCTTGCCCTCAACTTGGATCAACAATGGTAGAGAATGTTCTGTCCTCCGAAGGGAGGATGGGCAACATACTCTATGCTACACCTGAGGAAGATGGGCCAATATTGGGGCAGTTTGGAATGTTCCTACTCATGTCCATAGAATGTGAGCTCAGATCTACAGGGATGCAGAGGTCACATAGGCTCCTAAGCTGAATATGGGCCCCAGATCACATCAAATTGATGGGGTTTACCATCAAAAATATTTATATACCTTTCCCATATTAGGGAGCTACTCTCTTCCCTGATCCAGCTTTCTGGTCCTTTTTCCAGCCATGACATCATCTCCAAGGACAATAACTTGGACTCACCTGCATATCAGATTTCAGGCTCAAGGAAAAAAAAAAAAAAAACTAGTATAGCAGAGGCCCTTTGGAACTTAACTAAAATATGCCTAATAGCTATCTACAAAATGGAGGATCCCCCCTCAACTCTTCATCTGCACTATTCCAGCCTTTAGGTCAATGATTGGTCAACAATTTGTTTGGCTTTGTATGTTAACTCTCTTTTCGACCACCAGGTTCCAGATGCTAGCAGGATGCCAACCAGACTTCCCTGGACAGACAACCCCACCAATGTGTCCTGGAACTCTGCTTCTCCCAAGCCCTTCCCCATTAGGGAAAGTGACAGACAGGCTGAGAGTGTGGATCAACCTGTCAATGCCCATGTTCAGCGGGGAAGCAATTACAGAAGCCAGACCTTCCACCTTCTGCATCCCACAATGACCTTGGGTCCATACTCCCAGAGGGTTAAAGAATAAGAAAGCCATCGGGAAGGGGATAGGATACAGAGTTCTGGTGGTGGGAATTGTGTGGAGTTGTACCTCTCTGAGTCTGTGGTTTAGTCAATGTTTCCTTTTTATAAATAAAAAAGAAAAAGAAAGAAAAAAAGAAAAAAAAATGTGGCCAGGACCCAAGTTGGACAAGTGATGTTTATAAGTGGGTTATTTAAACAAGGACACCTTCAGGTCACTGGTATGACTAGCAGCTCAAGTTAAAATTAGTAAGTTGGACCAGCACAACCAGCAGAACTATGCTGTGTCCATGTGTACATGTGTGAATCTGTGTATCTGGGTGTGCTAGACCTGTACACAGAAGCTAGGGTTAAGGTAGGATCAGCATTATAGGAGTGGCTTCAGGGAGTCTGCCGCATCGAGCCCACCAGGAAGATCAGAAAGTGGGGAGTAAAAGCCAAGCTGAGTGATTCAACAAATGGCACCAAGGATAAATTGTTGGATTCTCAAGCATTAAGGTCTGAATGCAATCCCTCGCAATGCATGTGCCAGAGTGATGCTCTGGTTCTCTCTCTATCTTTCTATCTCTCTCCATCAACAAAGAAATGAAATTTTTAAAACAAAAAAGGTAATTTCTCTATCAGAAAGAATGAGAAGGCTTGTTCCTGAATATTACAGGCTGACAGGATGATCAAGTTGCTTTTTCCTTCATCCTCAAATCTTCCTGCCCAGAAGCACCACCACCAAGGATCACCACTTTCATCCTCTGGAGTCACAGGCTCGGACATGGGTGACACAATTAGCAAATTTCAGGGCTGGGGTGAACTGCTACCCAACCCATCCCATTTTAGAAATGAGATCCAGAGAGAGAAGGAAAATTACCCACTGCATTTTGAGAACACTGCTTTGTGCATCTGAAGTGGACATCTCAAAGACACCTGCACAGTAGACACGGCCCTCCATCACTTAACAGAGGCTGAGGTCTGGAGGGGGCAAAGGCTTATTGTGGTCACACAGTAGCTGACAGAGTCAGGACTCAAACCCAGGCTGGTCTGATCTCATGGCTAACATCCTTAGAGGAATTTTCCTTTCTTCTGGTACTGATTTTTTCTAAAGTACAGAAAGAATAACTGGCAATTGATATAAAAATATATGTAACTATCTTGATTGACAGTATAAGCTCAGTGATGTGCAAACATGGAATGATTCTATTTTTCTCAGTAACTGCTATCAGCCTAGTTCTGCATGCCCCAACCCCACAGAGTAGAAGTTGAGGAAGTGGAGAGAGAGATGGAAAAAAGCAAACTAACTAAATATGGGGCCAGAGAGACAGCACAGCAGCTGGTATAGGAGTTGCAGATCTGAGGCCCCAGAAGCCCCAGGTTCAGTGCTGGGCATCCTATACCAGAGCCTAGTGGTATTCTGGTTTCTCTCTTATTCCCTCTCTCTCATTAAATAAGTAATAAATAATAATGGTTTCATTTGATGACTTTCCTATATATGTTTGATATTTGCAGCTGTCACTTTCTAATTATTTAAAAGTATCCTTGTACTTGGATGTTAGACAAGAAACTATCAAATACTTAGAGAAAAATATTGGCAGAACTCTTTTCTGCATAAATTTTAAAGACATCTTCAATGAAACAAATCCAATTACAAAGAAGAACCAATGGGAGTAGATCAAAAAAAGCTTCTGCAAATAATAATAATAATTAAAAGCTTCTGCACAGGAAAAGAAACCACTACCCAAACCAAGAGACCCCTCACAGAATTGGAGAAGATCTTTACATGCTATACATCAGACAAGAGGCTAATAACCAAATATATATAAAGAACTAATAACCAAAATATATAAAGAACTTGCCAAACTCAACAACAAGAAAACAAGTAACCCCATCCAAAAATGGGGAGAGAACATGGACAGAATATTCACCACAGAAGAGATCCAAAAGGCTGAGAAACACATGAAAAAATGCTCTGAGTCTTTGTCAGAGAAATGCAAATAAAGACAACAATAAGATACCACTTCACTCCTGTGAGAATGTCATATTTCAGAAAAAGTAGCAGCAACAAATGCTGGAGAGGTTATGGGGACAAAGAAACCCTCCTGCACTGCTGGTGGGAATGTTAATTGGTCCAATCTCTGTGGAGAACAGTCTGGAGAGCTCTCAGAAGGCTAGAAATGGACCTACCCTATGACCCTGCAATTCCTCTCTTGGGGATATATCCTAAGGAACCCAGCACACCCATCCAAAAAGATCTGTGTACACATATGTTCATGGCAGCACAATTTGTAATAGCCAAAACCTGGAAGCAACCCAGGTGTCCAACAACAGATGAGTGGCTGGGATATATACACAATGGGATAGTATTCAGCTATTAAAAATGGTGACTTCACAATTTTCAGCCCATCTTAAATAGAGCTTGAAGAAATCATGTTAAGTGAAATAAGTCAGAAACGGATGAATATGGATAGGATGGTCTCACTCACAAGCATAAGTTGAAAAACAAGATCAGAAGAAAAAACACTAAGCAGAACCTGGACTGGACTTGGTGTATTGCACCAAAGTAAAAGACTCTGGGGTGGGGGTGGGGGGTAGAGTACAGGTCCTGGAACAGGACGACAGAGGACCTAGGAAACTGGGAAATGTTATGCATGTACAAACTATTGTATTTACTGTCGAATGCAAAACATTAATCCCCCAGTAAAGGGGGAAAAAAGAAAAAGAAAAAAAAACAAGTAATAAAAAATAAAATTACAGTATTAAGTATGAGGGGAGGAAGTGTCCTTGTCCAGTTCAAAGACACCTCCTGCCTAGCTTCCATAAGCATCAGCAGCAGAAAAAAGAGTGCCTTGCCTATGAATGACAGGCCACCCTTCCTTGGGAGACTAGTTGCCATCTTCAAGGTGCTGCTTCCTTTTTTTAAAAAAAATATATATTTTCTTATCTTTATTATTTATTGGTTAGAGACAGAAATTGAGAGGGAAGGGGGGAGCTAGAGAGGGAGAGACAGAAAGACACCTGAAGCCCTGCTTCCCCACTCACAAAGCTTTCCCCCTGCAGGTGGGGACTGGAGGTTCCAACCTGGGTCCTTGTAAGTTGTAACATGTGCACTCAACTAGGTGCACCATCACCCCCCCTTTTTTTTTAAATTTTAGTGCTGCTTCCTTTTTAACTCTGGTCACTGGTTTCCCCACCCTGGCTGGCTTGGCAGCTGCCTGTTTAACACTATAAACCTCTCAAACCATGAGGAAATACCATGAGGAATATCATGAATATATACCATAAGGAACCACAACCATGAGGAAGTCCCCAAGGGGATATACCAGCTTCATCTCCTCTCTCCTGGATAGTTTTATAAAAGAGGCATGAGTATTTCCACCCAGTAAGTGTTCCTCTGCTGGGCTCTGCTCTGCTCACCTCTCCTCACCCCAACCTCACCTCACCTCACCTCTCCTCTCCTCTCCTCTCCTCTCCTCTCCTCTCCTCTCCTCTCCTCTCCTCTTCCCTCCCCTTCCCTCCCCTCCCCTCCTCCCCTCCCCTCCCCTCCTCTCCTCTCCTCTCCTCTCCCCTCCCTTCCCCTCCCCTCCCCTCCCCTCCCCTTCCCTTCTCTACCCTCCCTCCCCTCCCCTCTCCTCTTCTTTCTAGGCCAGGCAAAAAGAAACATCTGGTCCATGAACAATATACAGCATACAAAGTCATTTTTTCTTGACCTGTCAGGACAACTGCAGGTGGAACTCAAAATTCAATGAATCAAGATTTTTTTTCATCCCAACATTAAGTGCTAACTTTTAAGTTGGTAATTTTGCATGGCCTGTGAATGATATTATAAATATGCAAATGGACCTTGGCAGTAAAACAGTTCCCCACTGCTGTTTTAGACAGAGTAATGGCCAGCGGTGCCCTGTTTCTGCCAGAGTGCCCTTCTTACCAAAGCCTACAAGAGATGCGACAATAACACATAGTCTTCACCAAAATTCAATCTTCCTTGACAAGATGTGACCAGGCCCAAGGTCACCATCCAAACTGGAGTCTGTACACTCTGACACACCAGCCAGATCCAATCTGTCTATTTTTTTATATTTATTTATTTATTTATTCCCTTTTGTTGCCCTTGTTGTTTCATTGTTGTAGTTATGATTGATGGATGTCGTTGTTGGACAGGACAGAGAGAAATGGAGAGAGGAGGGGAAGACAAGAGGAGGAGGGGGAGAGAAAGACAGATACCTGCAGACCTGCTTCACTACTTGTGAAGCGACTCCCCTGCAGGTGGGGAGCCGGGGGCTCGAACTGGGGTCCTTACGCCAGTCCTTGTGCTTTGTGCCATATGCGCTTAATCCACTGCGCCACTGCCCGACTCCTTCAATCTGTCTATTTTTAACTGGCTCACGAATTAAGAATGGTTTTTACATTTCTAAATGCTTTAAAAAAATAGAATAATAATATCCATGACATGGAATATATATGAAATTCAAACTTCAGGGCTCAGAGTTTTATTGAAACAGAACCTTATTTGTTTACTTGCATATTATCTGTGGCTGTTTACAGGATACCAGGGTCGAGTGTTGTTCCTCAGCAATTCCCACTCCCAGAGGTAGCCCCTAACTGAGCGTGCTCAGGGCAGGAGTCAAATTGGCACTGGGTCTAATCCAGATCACCCTAAGCATATAGTGGGAGGCAGCTCTGCCTCAACTGCCCATCCTGGATCACTCAGCTCAGGTCTGAAGGATGCAGAGCTGTGACACAGGACAGCAGCCACCCACACCGGACACCACACTGGACAGAGGGTCAGCCTAGAAACCATCCTCTCCAAGGGATAGAGGAGGTCTGTAATTAAAAGCTTCTGAACTAATTTGCTTGATTTAACTCGAGCGCTTTGTGTGACCATCAGCAAGTTTGGCGCATTCATTTCTACTTTCAAGAGATAGAAATCATAATGAACATTCCTGCCTCATAGGGTTAGAGGGATAAAATGAATTAGTCCATGTAAAGCACTTAACATAGTACCTCCTGACATATAGTTAGGGAAAGTTAGTAATTATAATTATTACTATCATCATCTCTGTAACAAGAAGGAAATAAGTCAAAGTCCTATTCTTTTGCTAAATGTCTCAAGAGTGCTTAGTGAATGATTCGAGTCAGCTTGAGAGAAGCACAATGACTGGGCCATAGAGGCAGCTCTCTGAAGGATGCAGGGCACAGAGGCCACCATCTCACAAGGACTCATTCATCTCTGCTCAGCCTGGGCTCAGCCCACTCGACCAGGCAAAGATGAAGTTTCAGTAGGGTAAGCTGTGTGAATCGATAAACTATAGACTGTCTTCCTCCTTTTAATTTTATTTAATTTGTTTTTTTATAGAGACAGAGAAATTGAGAGGGAAGGGCGACAAGGAGAGAGAGAGAGAGAGAGAGAGAGAGAGAGAGATGGCACTGTAGCATTGCTTCATCATTTGTGAAGCTTCCCACCCTGCACATGGTAACTGGGGGCTTGAGCCTGGGTCACTGGGTACTGCAACATACATGCTCTACTGAGTGCACCATCACCCAGCTCCCATCTTTCCCTTTTTAAGGGGGATTTATGAAAAAGAGAGTGAGACACACACACACACACACACAGAGAGAGAGAGAGGACTGAGAGGAATGAGGAAGAGGAAGAGAGAGAAGAGGAAGACTATCAGTATCACTCTGGCACATGCAGTAATGGGGGGTCAAACTTGGGACTTCATGCCTGACTTCAGTGCCTCCTCTAGGCCACACTCTGTGTGTTTCCACCAGCATGGACAACAAAAGGAGCCCCCTAGCTGCTGGGCCCCCTAGCTGGGCCCCCTAGCTGCTGGATCCTGTCCATCTAGAGATGAGCAAGCTAAGGATAGAGAAAAAGGTACCAAGAGCAAGGGACACCAGGATTCCCTGTAGGACAGGTGGAGAGGTGTAGGAAAATGGGAAGGGGCCCAGTGGGAGAGAAAGGGCTGCACCAGATTGGGGAAAGAGCAGCAGGTTTGGGGCAGGTGAGAGATGTGGCCATGTGTATGGTTGAACTTCTCCTTGTCAGAGTATCACATCTATGGAGCAGTGTCCCTATTTAGCAAGCCAAGTCCTGGCTGGAGCAAGGCCTGCCACCCCAAGAGCCTGTAGACACTCTGCTCCCTATCCATGTGGGACATGAGGCCCTGCCCTTCTCCCAGCCACAGAAAACCAAATGTCTCCTGTTGCTGACCCCATTCTGATGTTTTAGTTTCCATTTGTTCTTGGAGGAAGCACAGGGCAATCCGTGACTTCCATTGCAATCTGGAACCAAAGTGTTTCACTCCCCAATTTTCCAATTTATTGTATGCTTAAACATCATGGTTTAAAAAAAAAAAAAAAACTATTATCCTCCAAACCCCAGTAGGTCTCTTAATGACTACGCAACTAATTAGTAGCAGCTGTTAATGAAGTGTGCAGGTACAAGCCTAGCCTCGTCAATTAATCCATACATGCTCCTGGGCTGCAGTAATATTTAAAGGGGAAATCAATACCTGGCAGCTGGGCCTGGGGAGGTCGGCCCGGGTGGGCAGGGAAGGTATAGCATTTCAAGGAATTTGTAACTAAAATAGCATATGCCTGGAGCACAGCACAGAGGAGCAGAAACCAGGGCAACCTTTAAGGGGCCCAGGGAGTTAAGCATGCCTTTAGGGTCAATGCAGGAGAGAGTGCAGGCACCTGCTCCCTCCAGGAGTGGGGAGAAAACACCATACCAGGCCAGCAGCAGCACGGCACCTGGGGGTAACATCCCTCTCTGGTTCATCATATCACAAAATCCACTTATCTTGTGGGATCTCCAAGGTGGGAGGCCTTCTCTTTCCTCCTCCTGGCAGATGTAGGGATCAAGGCTCCAAGTGAGACAATGGCTTGTCCACCATTGCAAAGTAAGAATAACAATTGTTTTCTTGCCTCTACCCCTATCTGTACCACCTTGATGAATCTTTACACTACCTCAATGAAATAAGAACTACTATTCCCCCTTTCCAGAGGTGGGAATACTGAGGCTTTGAGAGGCTAAAACATCTATCTAGCAAAGCTGGTCACTGGCAAGGCTAGCATTCAATCTACACAGCCTGAATTCACAGCTCGTAAACCTGACATCCTGGCCAACAGAACAGCTCCTGGATAGTGCATCTACTCTGTCATGTACACAAATTAGATCTGAGTCAGGCCCACATCAGTTTGGGTGAAGCTTTGGTGTTCTGCTTTAGTTCTCTCTCTGTCTCTATCTGAAAAGGTAGGCCAGAAGTGGCGTTGAAGCTCCAGCAATAACCACCAAAAAAAAAAAAAAAAAAGTCTAACAGGGACTCCTAAGCAGCAATAAACCTTCAGTCCTATAGAACAAAATATTAACTCCTTCACATGATTTATGGCGTCTTGAATTCTGGCCCCTAGTATTAGTCACATGTTGCTACTCTAACAAAGCGCTAGAAACCTTCTGACTTAACACAACATAAATCCACTATCTTACAGTTTCAGAAGCCAACTAACTGAAGGATTAAAAAGTCAAGGTGCTGACTTATCCAAAGAGATCTATACACATCCACCTATGCTCATGGCAGTGGCTGGCTATACTAGCCAACAACTGGAAACACGACAAGAAACAACAAACAGCAGGGAAGTGGTAAAGAAAGCTGTCATATATAATGGAGTGGCAAATCTTTTCTTTTTCTACAACATGGATGGAACTGGAGGAAATCTGGTTAATTGAAGTAAGCCAAAAGGAGAAAAATAAATACCAGATTATCTCACTCCCAGATGGGATCTAAGAAAGCAAAGGATAACACAGGGTGAAACTTCAATGGACTGTGCTCTATTGCAGCAAAATCAGAGACCAGATAGCAGAGTAGTTATAAGCTAGGACTTGAAGAATGGCTGAGGACCTAGTGTTCTGTGGTAGAGAAGGATGATGTTTTGGTGGAAAGTGAAGTATACTGACATAACTTGGAAAGAGATGGAACCATACTGGTATGACAGCAATCCTATAAATTAACATTTTCTCAATAAAGTGAAACACATACCTAAAATAGCCTTTCTAGCTTCTTCCCATCCAAAGACCCCTAGTTTCATCGATCTATTCCTACTTTGGGTTCCTGTTTACTAAATAAATTGTCTGCTTTATATTTTATCACCTTTCAGCCACAAGATTACAAACACTATCGTGATTCCATCCTGACTTCCCTGGGTAGACAACCTCACCAATGTGTCCTGGAACCCCACCTCCCCAGAGCCCTGTCCCACTAGGGAAAGATAGAAACAGGCTGGGGGTGTGGATAGACCTGCCAATGCCCATGTCCAGCAGAGAAGCAATTACAGAAGCCAGACCTTTTACCTTCTGCATCCCATAAAGAATTTTGGTCCATACTCCCAGAGGGATAAAAAAACAGAAAAAAATTCCACTGGAGGAGATGGGATATGAAACTCTGGTGGTGGGAAGTGTATGGAATTATACCCTTGTTATCTTACAATCATGTAGATCATTATTAAATCACTAATAAGAATTTGTAATTAAAAAATATAAAGTAAAAATAAAGTGAACCAAAAAAATTATCATGGTATTGGTAGAGCTAGATTCCCATCTGAAAGCTGAAGGCACTAGAAAATAACTTCAGCTTTCCCTTGTTAGTTTCTTCTTTGCCTCTTTTCAGCATCGAAAGCCCACCTGCATTCCTGACTTGTGGCTCATCCTTCAAATCAGCAATTGCACCACTCCAGCCTCTGCTTCCATCACCACATCTCCTTCCCTGAGTTTCCCCTGCTTCCCTTTCAGAAAGACTCTCCTGCTGACATTGGTAATCCAGAATAATGTCCCAAAATGTTTGATTTAATCACATCTGCAAGACCCCTTTTGCCATATAAAGTAACAAAGTCACAGGTTTTGGGAAAATAGCGTGTGGCTATCTGAGGAGGGATGGTAATCTGCCGACACACATGCTCATTTTTTTAAATTTCTTTATTGAGGGATTAATCCTTTTCAGTCAACAGTAATATGCTCATTTTCTATTTCTCTCCCCACCCACCCCCCCAAAAAAAGACCCTGCCCTTTATTTCATCTGTAGCCATCAGCCTCTAGTCAGAAAGATGAGACCATTTAGGATACTTAAAACAGAAAAATTTAGTATCGAAAACTATCAATAGGGAGTCGGGCGGTAGCGCAGCAGGTTAAGTGCAGGTGGCACAAAGCACAGGGACTTGCGTAAGGATCCCGGTTCAAGCCCCCAGCTCCCCACCTGCAGGGGAATCGCTTCACAAGCGGTGAAGCAGGTTTGCAGGTGTTTATCATTCTCTCCCCCTCTCTGTCTTCCCCTCTTCTCTCCATTTCTCTCTGTTCTATCCAACAACAGTGACATCAATAATAACTACAATAATAAAACAACAAGGGCAACAAAAGGGAATAAATATTTTTTAAAAAGAAAAGAAAACTATCCATAGTTACGTAGATGATGTTCATATATACAGAAACCAAATAGTGGCTGTGGAAGCAACCTAGAAATTAATAAAAGTAGCAACCTTGCCCCATTCCACTCACACAGACACATGCAGTCAAGTTCAACAGTTGCTGGCCTTACAGTTCCTGTTTGACCTTACTCAAAGTAGCAGTGACCTAAGGACTGAGAAAATGACTGAGGTCTGGTCCATGGTATGCCCCCCTGTGCTGAGCTCAGAGCCTTCCATAGAACAATGAAAGGTCACCCAAGCCTAGGATCCGTCCTCCACACCAGAGGGAAGGGCACAGCTCTGGTCCAGGGCACATAGAACAAGTCACAGGACAGGTGGAGGCAGTAGGGAGGAGAGAGAGGTAAAATGTCCTCAATCAAGAACTGACAGCTGGTCACTGAAACTAGGAATTATATGCTGAGTGCATTTTGCTGCCAATCACAGGCTTGAGCAAGGTGAGTTGTAACTATTTAGAGAAACACTGAGGGGCAGACAGATCAACCCTAGTTAAAATAGGATGGCATGAGCCACATGTCCCAGAGGATCTGGTAGGAATTTGAAGTCCACAGAGCTTCCCTGCTGCTTAATGGGAGTGCTGAGCTTGCTTCTAGCTAAAGCTGCTGAGTCTATCTTCTTATCACATAAGAGACATAGGGAGACACCATAATTACAGTCTTGAACTACAAACTTTTCCCTGATTGGATGTTATCACATATCTCTGCTTCCCCAGCTGCTCATCCTGAGATGTCTGCAGATGGGGAAGGGAGGAGGCTGGGAAAAGATACCAGGGAGAAGGGGAAGGGGAGGAGAAAAGAATGCAGAAATGGAAGGGCAGGGAATAGCCTCTCATGAGTGAGCCAGGGTAAGAATCAGCATGAATACAGGTAGTGTTTGTTTTCAGAGTCATCTCATAGTCATCCAGGGGTACTGAGTATCACTCACCCCAGCTCCTGGGGGAGTTCTTCCTTCAGGAGTCCTTATCCTGCTTAATTACATCATTGGCCCCCTCTTACCACACTACAAGACATGGGGTCCTAGATTTATTCTCCCCCAAGATGTCCCTGTAATTCAACCCACTGATTCCCTAGGCCCTGGTTAGTCTGCCTGTCCCCCTGTCCTTGTTCTCAGTGTCAGACCTCGACTGGACTCCTACCATGTCTTCTCCTGGGTTCCTTCCACAGCATCCTAACAGTGTTCCTGCCTCTAGTCTCACCCCTTAGTTGATTTTTCATAATATCATCAAGACCTTTTCTGAAATAGATCTGATCACATCACTCCTTCATTTGAACCCAGCAGTATCTTCCCACCTTTACCAGGAGAACTGGAGAGCTTCACAGCACAATCCGCATCTCCCTCTCCAGCCCTGTATCCTCCCACCTCCCCTCCTCCCTCATATCACTCTCTAGTCAGCTGCCTGGAGTATGTGTAGTACACATACCGCCAGCGCCGCCATTCACAACTTTGCACTTGCTGCTGTCTGAGTCTAATTCTCTTCTCCTCCTACCCTGTGAATGCACTCATAGCCTTAAGAATCCCTAGAATCCTGCTCTAAATCTTGAGTCTTAGAATCCTATTTCTGTCCCCATCCAACTTCACCCACTCATGCGTCTTTGTCCGTCCCTACCTGCATCTGGTCATGTAACCACATACATGGAAGGGAAAGGAACAGGGTAATGGGGACCAGATGTCCACTGATGTTTCACCGCATTTTCTTTTTCTTTTTTCTTTTCTTTCTTTCTTTTTTTTTTTTTTGCTGAGGCTGTGACTGCACTACAAATCAATGGCTCCTGGAGGCTTTTTTCCCTTTTGTTGCCCTTGTTTTTATCATTGTTGTTGTAATTATTATTGTTGTTGTTGTTGCCGTCATTGTTGGCTAGGACACAGAGAAATAAAGCAAGGAGAAGACAGAGAGTGGAGAGAAAGATAGACACACCTGCTTCGCTGCTTGTGAAGTGACCCTCCCCTGCCCCCCGCAGGTGGGGAAACAGGGGCTCAAACTAGGATCCTTGAGCAGGTCCTTGCACTTTGTGCCATGTGCACTTAGCCTCCTATGCCACTGCCTGGCCCCCTCATTGCATTTTCTATTAGCTCCCTTTTTCCTTTTTGCATCCTGATCCCATGGGCACCTGAGGGCCACAGAGAAGACAAACCAGCCTGGCTAGCACTGAAGTTAGGAAACATTATTGACATCACGCCACCTACCATCACCAAGGTGGGGAAAGATAGACCATTTCTCAGTGCTATTGGAAAGGGCTTTGTTTGAACCAAGGCAGTCTAGAAGTTAAAAATTCATTCTTCCTGTGTGGCATTTTATCATGGTCATCCAGTTCAGCCATGCCATCATCGTAACAATCAGCTCCCCTGATGACAAGTCACAAGTGTCAGGACAGTTGAGAGGAGGAGTTAGGCTTCCAGTATAGACCTTGGCAAAATCTCACGATCATTTTATCATTTCCAATGGAGCTTTGAGTAGCCTGTATCATATACTGCCCACCCATGAGCATTGCAAAACCTCAGATGAATTTGCCACGTGAGCCTTCCTTGTGTCAAGTGATCAAAGAACCACTGACGTAACTGCCCTTCATTTACCGAGTCTTCAAACACACATTGAAATCCTACTGGTCACAGGGGTCTTCCAAGGGCTGGAGGCACAGTTGTAAGCCAAACAGCCAAGCCCTTCTCTACAGAGTTGTAATTTCAGTGTAGGGGTTCAAAGCAAAGTAGTGTTTATGTGACATACAAGACAGAGAGAAGTCTTGTGTGGGGAGAAGCATTAGGCAAAGAGGAGGAGACTGAAATGTTGGTCATGCTTTCAAAACCAAGAGAATAACAACCCCCACTGACTTTAGACCTAAGAAAAAACAGAGTAATCAATTACAGAAAAGTGTAAAGGGGCCAGAGGTGGCCGACCTGGTTGGGTGTACATGTTACTATGTGCAAGGACCCGGGTTCAAGCCCCTACTCCCCACCTTCAGAGAGATAGCTTCATGAGTGGTGAAACAGTCTTCCTTTCTCTCTCCCTCTCTATCTACCTTTTCCATCTCAGTTTCTCTTCGTCTATATCCAATAAATAAATAGATAAACAGTATAACGGCCTAATGGAGGAGGAGACAGGTCACCCAGTCAGAGGCATACTTTGCCATGCATGGGAACCAGGGTTCAAGCTATCAGTCACCACATGAGAGCACCATTCACAGGGAAATCTTCACAAGTGATGGAGTAATGCGATAGTGCCTCTCCTTCTTTCTGTGTGTCTCTCTCCCTCTTTGACTCTCTTGCTCTGTCACTCACCCTCTATCTAAAAAAAAAAAAATGGGGGGGGGAGTCTTCCAGGAGCAGAGGATTAATGCATGCATGACATCTCAGAGAGAAAACCCTAGTTGGGGGGAAGAAAAAAAACAGTATCTAATATTATCAATAAGGAGAAGTAAATATTAGCCTGAAGCTTCTGAGAGAGGCCAGAACAGCTCCCCCACTCCATGCCAGCAGGGCACCCCCAACAAAACAGAATGGTCCCAGCAGCCCTCCCCCTGCCTAGTGCCCACACAGAAACACCTGCTGACAAAGTGTTCGCCTTCACACACACCACCACACAGGCTTCTTTCTTCTCTCTCTCATCCCTCCGGAGCTCTGTGCAGCCGTGCGTTAACTCAAGCTGTTCTCTGCCCCTGCAATGACCTTCCTCCCTTCTCCTGCAAATGCCCACCCTCTCCTGGCTCAACTCAGAGCCATCCTTGAAACTCCTTCTGGCCTTGTCTCTCACTCCTCTGCATCCCCAGACTACAGGGTACTCACTGGCCCCAATTCTATAAAAAAAAAAAAAAGTGTTTCTGAGCATGCACCTGACTGCCCTGCCACTAGTGTTAAAGACAGAGCATCCTTTCAATGGCTCCGTGTCCTCTGTGATGTCTGCCACAGGACCATGTGTGCACAGGAATGAGAGGGAGCCGGGTGGGCTGAGCCAGGAACACTGTTTTAGTTTGTCCTCATGCTGGCAATGCAAGGCAGGCAGAGTGCTGGCTGACCCCAAACTCCTTCCCACTTGCTCATGCTGCCTGATGACAAGAGCAGCTCAATAAATACATGAGGAGCAAGAAAATGAATGACTGAACAAAGGAAATGGACACTGTCCCCTCCAGGTCCCCAGAAGCCCTCATGGGGCCACCCCCAGGCTACAGGCCAGGTTAGGCTTGGGCTTGGCTCTACCATCTGACTGCAGGCAGAGAAGCCCTTCTGATGCTTACAGCAGGTTGTACATTAGGAAAGGAAGGACCTTTATCCAGTCACTAACCTGACTTCTTTTTTTTTATTTTTTAATATATTTTATTTATTTTCCCTTTTTTTTTTTCCTCCAGAGTTATTGCTGGGCTCGGTGCCTGCACCATGAATCCACCGCTCCTGGAGGCCATTTTTCCCCCTTTTGTTGCCCTTGTTGTTGTAGCCTCGTTGTGGTTATTATTATTACCATTGTTGATGTTGTTCGTTGTTGGATAGGACAGAGAGAAATGGAGAGAGGAGGGGAAGACAGAAAGGGGGAGAGAAAGATAGACACCTGTAGACCTGCTTCACCGCCTGTAAAGCGACTCCCCTGCAGGTGGGGAGCCGGGGGCTCGAATGGGGATCCTTACTTACGCCGGTCCTTGCGCTTTGCCCCACGTGCGCTTAACCCACTGCACCACTGCCCGACCCCCTATTTTCCCTTTTTTTACCCTTTTTTTATTGTTGTTGTACTTATTATTGTTATTGTTATTGACATCATCGTTGTTAGAACAGAGAGAAATGGAGAGAGGAAGGGAAGACAGAGGGGGAGAGAAAGACAGACACCTGCAGACCTGCTTCACCACCTGTGAAGTGACTCCTCTGCAGGTGGGGAGCCAGGGGTTTGAACCAGCATCCTTTATGCCAGTCCTTGTGCTTTGCGCCACGGGTGCTTAAGCCGCTGTGCTACCGCCCAACTCCCTAACCTGACTTCTTAACTCAGCTTTCTAGAAATCATTTTAGACCCTCCTGTAACATGGAACATGGAATATTGGGAGGCTTGTTTTTATTATTAGGTTTGCAGGTTGTGCTCAGTGACTGCTGACATCCAGTAAGGTCAGAGTCCAAAGCCCTCCCAAGTCTAATGGGCTAGCCTTCTGCTCCGATCTTGGACACTTAAGCTCAAAATTGTACACTAGATCCAAGCTTTCCAGCCTTGTACTCATCCAACCATGCCCACATGTATTAGCCAGTGGTAGTGGATAAGCTAGAAATTCTTTCTGATCTCCACCCGCAGCTGGAAGAATCAGGGGCAGTGTCTGTAGATTACAGGAAAGATGTGGACTTGGGACTGCTCACTTGTCTGTGGCTCTAGTGAGCTTTTGTCATGCAGCCCAGGGCAGGCAGGTGGGATGCTTCCTGAGCATAATCAGACCAGGGTTGTCATTTCGCAAGAAACAGGGTCGCACTCATGTTAATAGGAGGCACACGAATTTCTCACCTATCTGAAAGGGAGCTTGAGAAGGGAATTAATTCTCGCAGTGGTGAGGCCTGTCTGATTGCTGCTGGTTTAGAAGCAATCAGACTGGCATGAGGGCCCGTCCACTCCTCCCTGCTCACCTCTCCCTGGTACACACTACTTCTCCCCTCCTCAGAGGAATGCTCCACTCTCCCTCTGCAGAGCCAGCAGAAAATGGGCAGAGAGGAAAGTCCGCAACAGTGAGAAGTTAGGAGAGACAACAGAATTTGCAAGGCAGGAGTCAGAAGAGAGGAAGGAGAAGTAACTGGGGATCCCCTCCAGAGATGTAGGGAACACTGACATGACACATGCAGATCAAGGAAGCAAGGCACCTAAGCCTAAGCCAGGGCGCAAGCCCAGACTCTACCCTCGCCTGCATCCTCCTTCCCTAGGGCCCTTCAGGACAGTCCTGTATGCTGTCATCATGGTTGTAGCCTACTTAGAGATGTCTTGTGACAAGGAAGAGGAACATGGAGACAAGAAGGAGAAGGTAACTTTTTCCTCCCAGCTCTCTCCGGTGGGTCCTACAAACTTCCTCACTGTGAGTACTGGTCGTGCTCCTACAGACAACTAGGAAGTATTTACTCTGCAATAATTAATTTACTAATTTTAATTAATTAAAAATTCTTTACTATGCAATTAATTAATTAATTAGTACCTCATTTAATCTTACAGCAACCCTGAAGAGCAGATATTGCTATTGTCCCCATTTTACACATATGGAGACTGAGACTTAGGGAGGTTACCCTCTCTGACTTGGTCTAAATCACAGAGATAGGAAATGAATAGCACCAGAATGATTAAATGTTTCTGGCATTTCTGTGTCATTGCCATGAGAGGAAGACCAGGAGATAAGGGACAGATCTGGAGGGGCAAGTAAGGGTCAGCAATGACCATATCATTTGAAGATCTGGAGGACATGAAGGTGGTGGTGTCTGGTAGGCAGTGGGTGTATAGCATATAGGTCTGGGGGATACTGTATTTAGAGAAAGGAAGCCATGGGGCTAGAGAAGGAAGTGGTCCATGGCATGTGTGAAGAAGAAGGAGAGAGGAGGATGGAGTTCTGGGAGACACCAGCATGTCAGAAGTAAGCAGAGAAGGGCTGGAGAGGAAGGGGTTAGCAGAAAGCATTCTCTACCTTTCCTAGGGAAGAAAGATGACCTGGTCAAACCTCTCCTAATCGCACTAGTGACAGGGCTCCTGGCAAACACGGGGACTGATACTGGCTAGCAGAAGTGTTCTTATCTAAGGAATGCTTTTAGCAAGCTGTCTCTTACTCAGTCCTATCTGTCTAGGACTGCTTGTGGTAAACAAAACTGGAACCTATGGATTTATGGGGTGCAGTGCCCTGGGAAACTGTGCAAACTATGTTGCTATCAGAGAAGAAAATGGAGATGTTACATGACCAAAATAGCTCCCCTTTTATGAAGGATGCCCCACATGCACCATGTAGAGTGCTATTTTTGATAAATCCAAGCCAGAGCACTTCCTAACATAGAAGAAAAGATCCTGGGGACTAGCATCCATGGCTCTAGACCTCCTTCTGTCCTTATGCATCACAACTATTTGCATCTTACAATCATGAGTAAGACCTAGTACTGAGCAAGATCTCTGATGCCTACATGTCTGATCTGACAACAGGAGACAAGCATAAAACGTCTTCTATGCCAAGGTAAGGTGGGAGTTTTGTCCATCAAGAGGCAACAGAACATTAGTGAGGTGATGAGAACATGGTAGTGATAAGGCCAGGGGGATGCTCTAGAAAGGCCCTCCGTCATATGACCAGATGGAAGAACATGCTAAGATGGACTGGGGGTGGAGCTGGGATTGGAGCTGGGGTAGACAAATTTGTGGTAAGAGTGCTTAAAACATTAAATGGAGATAGCAGTCTTTCCAATAAATGGTGCTTGGGAAAGTGGTTTGAAATGTGTAGAAGAATATAACAGGGCCACCTCATTTCATGTTGTACAAAAGTCAAATCCAAATGGATAAAAGACTTGAATGTTAGACCCAAGCTATAAAATACATTGAAGAAAACAACGGCAGCGCATTCATGTTTGCATGGAGATATCTCCAAAGACTGAAGTCCAATGGCAAGGAAACAAAGCAAAAAAATAAACCAAGAAGATTACATCAAGCTGAAAAGCTTCTGCTTAGTAAAAGGAACCATTATAAAATCAGAGATAGACCTGCAGAATAGGGAAATATTTATGTCACACACCAGACAAAGAGCTAATAACCAAGATACATAAAGAATGCACAAAACTCGGCAGCAAAGAGACAAATGACTACACTAAAAATGGAGAAAGGACAGACAGAATCTTCATCAATGAAGATGTCTAGATGGCCAACGGACATGGAAAAATGCTCAAAATCACTGATTATCAGAGAAGTGCAAATAAAGACAACAATGAGATACCACTTCACACCCGTGAAAAAATGTCTTAGATTAGAAAAAAAAAAAAAACAGAAACAACAAGTGCTGGCAAGGATGTGGAAGGGTGGAGGAAGAAATGCTTCAACACTGTTGATAGGAATACAAATTGATTCAGTCACTTTGGAAAACAGCCTGGAGATTCCTTGGAACATTATAAATAGATCTCCCTTATGATCTAGTAATTTCCTAGGGATTTATCCAAAGGGCACAAAAATGCCTATCCAAAGATATCTAAGTATACCTATATTCATAAGAGCATTATTTGTAACAGCCTAAACATGGAAACAATCCAGACACCCAATGACAGATAAAGGTTGAGAAAGCTGTACAGGGAGGTAGGTGGAAAAGTACCACATACAGCACACATGTTACCATGTTCAAGGACCTGGTTCAAGCCCCTGGACCCTATATGCAGTGGGAAAGCCTCACAAATGGTAGAATAGTGATGCAAGTGTCTTTTTCTTCCATTTCCTCCCTTTCTCCCTCTCCCCCTCTCCCCCTTCCCCCTTTCTTTCTCTTTCTCTCTCTTTGTGTGTGTATCCCTCTGTTTCTATCATAAAAGGGGAAAAATGAGGAAAAAATTACAACCAGGAATGATGGGATTGTTATATAGATATTAAGCCCCAGTTATAGCCATGGTGGCAAAAAGAGAGAGAAAAGAAGGAGGAGGAGGAGGAGGAGGAGGAGGAGGAAAGGAAAGGAAAGGAAAGGAAAGGAAAAGGAAAGGAAAGGAAAGGAAAGGAAAGGAAAGGAAAGGAAAGGAAAGAAAAGGAAAGGAAAAGGAGGTTGTGGCATATACACACCGTGGAATACTACTCTTATGTAAGAAGTTATGAAACTTCCTTAGCCATATTTTGCTTGGATGGAACATAAAGGAATAGTGTTAAGTGAGATAAGCCAGAAGGAGACGAGTAAATAACAGGTGATCTCACTTATAGGTGGAACTGAAGAAAAATGAAAGAAGGGGAAAACACAAGGTGAAACTTGGACTAGGTGTAGTCTGTTACAGCAAAGTAAAGGACTAGTGGGGAGGACAGAGGAAGAAGCTGAGAGAAGGTTGAGGACATGGCACAAAATGGTGGAAGAGAACTTGAGTTGGTGGCAGGAGCGGTGTGCAGACACCCTCACAAGGAGACCAGGCATTGTATCCATGGGACAGCAATTGTTCTATAAATCATTATTTTCCTAGTAAAATTATTTGGAAAAAAAATAGTTAGCTGGGAACAAGGTAATCATATAAACACAGAGCTCTAGCAATAACCCTGGTATGAAAGGTGGGGAAAAATGGACTAAAGGGTAGGTGGGGGATGAAGAAGGAAGGCAAGAGACTGCAGACTATCCTCTGAACAAGCCTGACATTAGCAGAGACAAGAATAATAAGGCGGAGTTGAGTGAGGGCAAGAGCAGAGGAAACGAGAGGAAAGGATCCAACTGTAGGGCTGACAAGGCAGCTTAGATAGTGTGCCTGCTTTGCCATCCTCAGGACCTAAAACCCAGGGCTGAATCCAGTCCACACCATACTGGAGAAAGCTTAGGTTCTGGCTAGCCTGTCCTCTCCCCCTTTGTCTCTCTATTCTTTGGCTGTCTATATGAAAAAGTTAGTCCAGAGTGGTGAAGGCCTGGATACAACAACCAACAAACACAAATCTGTAGAATGAAGTAGACACAGACATAGCTCACTGCTGATGGAAGAGTTTTGTGTCAGGAAAGCATAAAAATACAACAATGATGATTCCTTAGGACAGCGGCATTAGCCTTGATGACAAGAGGCCTGGAGAATAAAGACAAAATAGCAGTCTTTAAATTTAGAATTTTGGTAGCAAGAAACTGGCATTCCTATTTAAGTGTGTGTGTGTGTGTGTGTGTGTGTGTGTGTGTGTGTGTGTGTGTGTGTGTGCAAAACATGAAGTGAGGTTAGCTACAAAGAGAATTAAGTAAAGATGATAGCAGATAGAGAGAAATAAAACAGCATGAACAAGGTCACATTAAGGATGTCTATAGTGCTGAGATAGTGAGTTCACTTTGGCTAAAAATGTATCATGTTGTTACGGCCATTCTGTCCCAGAGCCCAGCCAGAGAGATGACCTGCTTTACACACTCACCATCCTTTTGTCCTTCTAACACTCAAAATGAGAGAGTGCCAAAATGGTGGCTCCATGGAAGGACTAGATGAGTGACTAACACTACTGTCCAGTCATCACAGGAGAGGGGCCAGAGCAGGACTCATGGTTATGGAGTGCTGACGTGAGTGTGTATGTGAGACTGGGAGTGTGTGTATGTGGCGGGGGGCGGGGGAGGCGGGGTGCTTTTATATGCAGACCTCAGCATTCAGAAAAAAACTTCTGGAATCAACCCGCCTATCCTACGCTGCTACCAAAAAGCCAAGTCACTGCCAATGGGAGTCATGTCTCTCAGATCCTAGCACATGGAGACTCAACAACAATGGCACCTTTCCTAAGTCACAGGTCATTCTGGGGAGCAGAGCCAAGATAGCACAAGACAGACTATGGGTCCAGAGATGAAAGATTCAGAGGAAGAACAACTATGGGAACATCTATTCCCTTTATGTTCACAACCTCCAAATAAAGAGGTCATTTTTCCTTCTCTGATGTCTGATGTTATGTGTTTAATTTCATCAAAGCCTGCAGGGGGTTTCAGGAGAATTAAAATGGGGCTCTGTGTAAATTACTCAAGTAAACCCTGAAGCCACTCTACAGTATCCAGTGCAGAGACTCAAAGGAAAGAAAAAAGGAGGCTTGGAATGGCGTGCAGGCAGCCTGTCTTCCCTGGCCTGAGCTTGGTTCTTCCTCCATGATGGAAGGGTCTGGACCAGCCCAACCTCATCGATCAGATTCTTTGGAGTCTGACCCACAGGTTACACTGATAGCCTCCTAACCTTGAGAAGTCCGAGCCAGGGCCTGACTAAACCCTGCAAACCAGAAGAGCTGTTATCAGTGACCAGGCTTGACAAGTTCCAGAACTCTGACTCACTGCTCACAAGGGTGATGACCAAAACCCAAATGCCAGAGTGCTTGTTTACAAATAACTACACTGTCTGGCTAGCACAGTCTATCCTCCAGTGAGTAGCTACACAGGAAGACAGAACATGGCAGTGTTTCCAGGGAGCTAGTGACATTAGTCTGTGTCCATCTTCATGACAGACAGATCTGTCAGGTGGAGCAGAAATCCAGTTTAGCTATCAGAGCCCTGAAAATACTTATCTCTGGACCAATCTATGTCCACTGTTCCCATTGGTTGATGAGACTTCATGCTGATGGTCATAGTCTTCACATAATTCAATAATAGTATTTAAGCTTTCTTGGTCTGCGTTTTGAAGGCAAATTTGTCTCTGCTCCAGTATATGAATTAAGTATTAGTTGATTGCTCAGAGGGTCACTATATCCCCCTCACACCCAAATCCTTAAGAACATTTCACATTCTTTAGGATATTGTCTCATCCTTACATATAGGTAAAGGAACTGAGACCACCAGGTTAGGGCTCAGACCCAAGCTCATATGTCTTCCTCCTGGGAAGGTGGAGATCTGAGCTAAACAAGTAGTGGCAATGGACAAGTGGGAACAGTATTAAGAGGAGCCAGGAGACAGGTGTCTATCTTAGGGGCTGGGTGGGTGGAAAGATACTAAGGAGACTGGGCAGGCAGGAAAGTACCTGGGTGAATGAGTGTTGGTAAGAACAGTCATACTGTCCCTGGATTAGCTAGGTAGTTAACACAATTACTAAGGACCATACTGGGTGCTACAAGAGAGAAGGGGACAGAGTCAGGAAATGGACAGATCTCTGTCCGAACAAAGCTTTCAAAGTAGAATGGGCCTAAAAATTAACCCTGTTATGATGAACTGTTTTGCACTTGTTCCTGCTGAGCACTAATCTGAGCCATTCTTTTTGACAATAAGAAGCTCCCAGCTAACTAAGGCAGTCAGCCTGCAGCTCAGGCGGCCTTACTGAGAGGCCCACCCTGCCGGCATCAAGTAAACTATCAATCAAGGGTTTTTGAGTCAGAGCTTAAACTGGTTTAGCCCCAAAATAGAATGTGAGGTTCATAAAGTAAAGAAATCAGCAAATAGGTCTCTGACTTCAGGTACATTTGGAGTCAGAGGTTCAAACCACAGCCTCTAAATCTTTTTGCTCTCTCACTTACTCTGCTTTCCAATTCTTTGGTCCTCTCTGGTCTAGCTCTTGGTTTTGTGATCTCAGATACACTCTACCTACTTGTAGAACTCCACATGCTCCAGGTTAAAAGCGTCACAACCCAATCCAGAAAAGGAGTTCTCACTCTTCCACACTGGACTAGCTGTGCCCACCCATGGACTAACCACCATGTCAAAGGCATACCAGGCACTGACTTGCCAGTCCGAGGTTATATATGCACTGTGTCCTTACTGCACCCAGTCCACATGAACTCAAGCACTGGGAAGGAGTGGATTCCCAAAGAAAAGTATGCTCTGTTGCCAGAAGTGGGAGGTGGCTTTTGGGCAGATAATAGATGTCCATTATTATGCTAAAGAAAGGTCACTGGCTTTGCCTTACTCCAGAAGTAATAGCCCAGTCTCTTTACAGCTAAATCTGCTCTGCCATTACCTACTGGGTGCTTTTCCCTAAGCCCTAATAGAACAGACAACAAAGGGTTTGGGTCTGAGTGTTTGCTGGGGAAGAATGCATGGGACAGACAGTAAGAGAGATGGGGGAGAGACACTCTCCAGGCTTTTAGTTTTACTAAAAAGTATAGTATGAGGGGGCTGTTGGTGGTGCACCGGGTAAGTGCAAGGGTCCTAGTTTGAGCCCCCAGCTCCCCACCTGCAGGGGGGTGGCTTCACAAGGTGAAGCAGGTCTGCAGGTGTCTCTCTTTCTCTTTCACTATCTTCCCCTCCCCTCTCAATTTTTCTCTGTCCTATCAAAAAAAAAAAAATGTCTGTAGGAGCAGTGGATTTGTAGTGCTAGCACCAAGTCCCAGCAATAACCTTGGAGGCAAAAAAAAAAAAGTGTAGTAAAAATGAATTTAGTTTGCCAGTATAGTCAGGACCAGAAAGATGTACAGGGAGTTAGTATCACTGGGGCAAAAGAGAAAAGGCTTTTGTAAGAAAGCAAGTCTACAGAGTTGCCATTTGCAAGGGGCAGGTGGGAGGAGGGTAGAGGCTTTTGAAAAAAGCCATACAAATGAGGTTGGGTTATGGGTATAGCTAAGCCCCTTCAGAATGACGAAAAAAGTGTTTCATAACCTCACAGCAGGGAATCAAATATCTCAGTTTTCGCACCTGAACTTATAATCAACTTTCCTCCTGGCTAACAAATACCACGTGGAGAAAAGAGAAAGAGACTGACAGCTAGAAAAGCCAGGCCTGTGGTATGACTCCCTTATTAGGCCAATTGGGGCCCTCCTCCATGAAATCTGTCCTCCACACTCTTCCCCTCCAATCAGTGGGGCCTGGCCTCCACTCAGTCCCTAAGTTGGCCCCATCTCAGCTGTTCATTCTCTCATAAGATCTTTCTATTGCCACCAGGGTTATTATTGAGGGCTGGGGCCTGCAGGAATCCACTGTTCCCAGCAGGCAGTTTTTCCCTTTCGCGCAGAGAAAGAGAGAGAGAGAGAGACAGAGAAGGAAGAATTGAAATAGAAGACAGAAGCCAGAACTTCTGCCTTCTGCACCCCCCACATGATCCTGGGTCCATGCTCCTAGAGGGATAAAGAATAGGGAAGCTATCAAGGGAGGGGATGGGATATGGAGCTCTGGGGGTGGGAACTATGTGGAAATGTACCCCTCTTATCCTACAGTCTTGTCAATATTTCCATTTTATAAATAAAAATTTAAAAAAAGAAAAGAAAATAGAAAAGGAAAGGAGAGAGAGACTTGCAGCTCTGTTCACCACTCAAGAGTCTCCCCCACTACAGGGGAGGACCAGAGGCCTGTACCTGAGTCCTTGCACACGGTGAAGTGTGCACTCTATAAGGCGTGCCACCACCCAGCCACACGAGACGCTCTTCTCACCTTGACTGAGTCTTAGACCTGTACACCGCACTGCAAAAGTCAGCATCACAGAGGGCATGTACTAAAACTACAGGCATGTGTGTTCATTCTTCCAGATGCTAGCATGATGTCAACCAGACTTCCCTGGACTGACAACCCCACCAATGTGTCCTGGAGCTCCACTTCCCCAGAACCCCACCCCACTAGGGAAAGAGAGAGACAAGCTGGGAGTATGGATCGACCTGTCAACGCCCATGTTCAGCAATTACAGAAGCCAGACCTTCCACCTTCTGCATCCCACAATGACCTTGGGTCCATACTCCCAGAGGGTTAAAGAATAGGAAATCTATCAGGGGAGGGGATGGGATGCGGAGTTCTGGTGGTGGGAACTGTGTGAAATTGTACCCCTCTTATCCTATGGTTTAGTCAGTGTTTCCTTTTTATAAATAAATAGATAATGAAGAAGGAGGAGGAGGAGGAGGAGGAGGAGGAGGAGAAGGAGAAGGAGAAGGAGAAGGAGAAGGAGAAGAAGAAGAAGAAGAAGAAGAAGAAGAAGAAGAAGAAGAAGAAGAAGAAGAAGAAGAAGAAGAAGAAGAAGAAAGTCTTATTTGGAAGTCTGGAGGGAGACTAAGGCATCTGTATTCTCAATAGAGAACTTGAAATATTCTGAAGTAGCCAAGATAGAGAGCCACAGCCATGGAGGCCTATGAAGTGCTACAGGTGGGAGAGGCCTTTTTTCCTCTATGAAGTGAGAGCACTTAACTACAACAGGAGTCAATAGAGCTGCAGGGGTCACAGACCTGCAGGCCCAGTGCTGTTGGGTAGTATGCCAGCTCCCCCTGGCTTCTGCTTAACCATATGCCTATATAGGGATTGATTTGTTCCCATTCAAAGCTTTGGTCTATTTACATAAATCACTTTTATATTTACATAAAGCACCACACTCCCTCCAGGGCATTGGTGGTTTAGTGGTAGAATTCTCACCTGCTCCACCCCCTCTCCTTGTCACACCCTGATCCTCTCCTTGTCACACCCTGATCTTCCACCAGTCACTTTTCGCTCCACCCTCTCTATGTCACATCCTGTTTCCACCCTACTTGGAGAGTATAAAAACAGCTGCTCTTCTGATTAAAGACACTTGGAAATTGCTTTCTGGCTCTGAGAGTTCCAGAGTGTATCTCCTGCGAAGTTAGTGCGGCACGAGTTCCTGATCCCTCTCCCACGCAGCAGCCTAGATCAGCTCCAGTTGAGTTCTCTCCAACCCAGAGAGCACTAGCTCGGGAAGAAGCACCCTCAGGCTATCCCGGCACAGTCCAACCTACTGTCTGCTTATGTAGATAAACCTTTATTGATGCAGCCACACCCACTTATTCACATAGATGTCCAGGCCTCTTTTAAGGCCTCTTTCACAAACTATCAAGCCTGGGGAACTAAAAATGGTTCCTCTGGCAATTTTGATAAAGTTTTTCAGAGGCTAAATTAAAAGGCAACATCTGAGGCCAAGAAATACATTTCATAGTAGAAGACAACCAGGAAGATCTTCTCCTCTTTGCCCAGTGGTCCTGCCAACTTAGCCCACTGTTTGTTCTGTGTAGCAGGGTTTCAGCTGTTCTGCCTATTCAGAATCCATCATCTCTCTTTAGAAACAGCCTCTTAATTACAGAGCACCTACCTCCTACCTCTTGCCATTATTGGAGGACTGACAATGGTCAGTCAACAAAAGCACCTTCACCTTGGGCAGGTGGCCCAAGCCGAGCCAATGCTGTGTTCCCTCCCTGGAATTTGAACCTTGAGCAGAGATGAAGGCCACTGACAGTCATGAGAGCTCCTTCTTCCCACCCACGCAGCCTAAAGACACAGCCTGAGCTCCTGTCTGAAGGTCCCCAGGGCTGCACTGACTGTCCCCTGTAAGAGCTGATTCTTTGGTCTTTTCTGTGGTCTAAGGGTGACTCTGTCTCTGACCCTAGTATTCCATTTATTTTATTATTTTTTATTTTATTTATAAAAAGAAAACACTGACAAAACCATAGCATAAGAGGGGTACAACTCCACACAATTCCCACCACCAGAATTCCGTATCCAATCCCCTCCTCCCCTGATAGTTTTCCTATTCTTTAACCCTCTGGGAGTATGGACCCAAGGTCATTGTGGGATGCAGAAGGTAGAAGGTCTGGCTTCCGTAATTGCTTCCTCACTGAACATGGGTGTTAACAGGTTGATCCATACTCCCAGCCTGTCTCTCTCTTTCCCTAGTGGATTAGGGTTCTGGGGAAGTGGAACTCTAAGACACATTGGTGGAGTTGTCTGTCCAGGGAAGTCTGGTTGGCATCATGCTAGCATCTGGAACCTGGTGGCTGGAAAGAGACTTAACATATAGAGCCAAACAAATTATTGACTAATCATGAACCTAAAGGCTGGAATAGTGCAGATGAGAGTTGGGGTGGGGGGGGGTCTCCATTTTGTAGATAGCTAGTAGTCATATTTTAGTTATATTCCAAAGGGCCTGTGGCTATACTAGTTCTTTTTTTCTTTTTTTCTTCTTTTTTGTTTTTTCCCTGAGCCTAAAATCTTATATGCAGGTGGATCCAAGTTATTGCCTGGGGAGATGATGTCATGGCTGGAAAAAGGACCAGATGGGTCACATAGGCTTCTAAGCTGAATATGGGCCCCAGATCACATCAAATTAACGGGGTTTACAGTCAACAATATTTATACCCCTTTCCCATATTAGGGAGCTACTCTCTTCCAATTATTAGTAATCAGAATTAGAAACTACCTGCTTATGACCTACTGATACCAGATGATGGAGTAGGTCATATGATGTGAAACTACCTATTTCTCAGATGGGGAGTCGACCTCTAGAGAGGGGAGATGACAGTCAGGGTGAGCCCAGACTTGTATGTTTTTTCCTCACACCTCCTTCTATCACAATGTCACCCACTCACTGGGACCCCTGCAAGTTAATAGCATCAGACATCATCAATTCTAAAATACAGATCTGTTTTAGAAACTATAAGTACATAATATAATAAGGAGTGCTCCTCACAGAGAGCAGTAATGACAACTTTATAGAAAGAACGGTCCCTGACGAGAGCTGTGTGTGTGCGTGTCATGTAATATCAGGAATTAAAACACGTCAAAAGATCAGGTGGGAGGAACATGAAATATGAATGGGATGAAAGACACATTTCTGTGCACGGAATAATGACTCTAATGACTTTCCTCACAAAAGTCCCCACATCATAAAATACAAAAGCTGAGGAAGGGATTGAGGAGGGAAATGGGAAGCGCAGAGGGTGGCTTTGTGGAAGTGAGATTAGGAGGTGGGTGGGAGAGGAAAAGACAAGAGCAGCAGAACTGTCAGGGCTGGACTGTGAATCCCAAAACAAGTCACTGGCCTCTCAGATGGTGTCTCTTGGCCACACAAGCACCAGGCCCTCTGGCCCTGAGGGAGCTGACTGGTTCTGAGGCACCACAGAGTCCCATCAATCAGCAGTAGATGACCTAAGCCCAGCCCTGGCCTACTTGGGCAGAGGCAGTGCAAAGCACCTCTGGGTGACCATAGTCACCCAGATGAGGAAACTTTTGTTGTCAATTCTTGGATTCTATAGGGTTCCCCTAGTTGGCCAGGGCACATACAGAGCTGTGGCATGGGCTTTTAAGACAGACAGACAGACTACAGGTACCGGGCCGGGGGCTGTCACCTCCATGTGTGAGACTGTGAGGTCAGGATGCTCCATCATCCTCTACATTCTTGGTGGGTGAAATGAGAGGACACACATAAGTGGCTCTTAGTCCCACTTCTAAGAGGATGTGCAGCTATAGCAGTTCCTTCCCCATCTCCCACCCTGCTGCCAAGCACCCGGGAACCATAGAGACGATAGTTACTGCCAGTGTTATCAAGCACATTCTCTGTGCACAGTAGCACAGGGAGATAGGGAGAGCCTGGGTTACTCTTCACACTGGACAAAGAAAGCAATGGCATCAGAACAGAAAGAAAGACCAACATCTGGGACTGGGTGGTGGTGCACCTGGTTGAGTGCACATGTTACAGTGTACAAGGACCCAGGTTTGAACGCCTAGTCCCCACCTGAAGGGGGGAAAGCTTCATGAGTGGTGTCTCTCTGTCTCTCTACCATCTTGATTTCTGGCTGTCTCTACCCAATAAATAAAGGTAACAAAAATGTTTTAAAAAGAAAGACAGATATCTATGATGGTTCATCATCCTTTTGAACAAATGGTGAGGCTGACTCCCAACGCAAAGTATATCCACTCAAAGTCAGCCCAGAGTCCAGGTTGTAATAGCTGAGAACCAGGACTTTTCTCTGACAGGCTCTGCTGCTGTGTTCATTGTCTTCTGCCTTCTACCTCAAAATGCCCAGGCACATCACCTCTTGACCCAGCAGGTTGCTCTTGGGAGGGGCATGGAGGAGAGATCTGTGGAATGGCTGAGCTCCATGGAAGTGAGCAGAGAACCATTAAGAGGCAAAGGAGAAGTTTCTGTTTTGCTTGTATCAGCAAGCCAACACACTGGGGAAACCGTAGTAGTAAGGATTATAGCAAAACATAAATAGCAATTACTGTGAACCAAGAACTTCACTTTGGGAGGTAGATATTACCATTATTTCCATTTTAGAAGAAATGCACGGAGTGGTTAAGTAACTTTTCCAAGATTACACAGTAAGTGTTGAAGTTAGGATTCAAGCACAGGTCACAAGATTCTAAAGTCCTTGCTCCTCCTGCCAAAGGACTCCAAGGCATTAAATAAACCTCTGAAAGAAGGGGTCTGATCCCACCCACCAAAGGGAGGATGAACAACATACTCTATGCTACACCTGAGGAAGATGGGTCAATATTGGGGCAGCTTGGAATGTTCCTACTCATGACCACAGAATGTGAGCTCATATCAGATGCAGAGGTCACAGAGGCTCCTAAGCTGAATATGGGCCCCAGAGGACATCAAATCAATGGGGTTTACAGTCAACAATATTTATACACATTTCCCATATTAGGAAGTTACTCTCTTCCCTGATCCAGCTTTCTGCTCCTTTCTCCAGCCATGACATCATCTCCCCAGACAATAACTTGGATCCACCTGCATATCAGATTTCAGGCTCAGGGGAAAAAAAAAAAACTAGTATAGCCACAGCCCCCTTGGAAGATAACTAAAATATGCCTACTAGCTATCTACAAAATGGAGGACCCCCCCCCCAACACTTCATCTCCACTATTCCAGCCTTTAGGTCCATGATTGGTCAACAATTTGTTTGGCTTTGTATCTTAACTCTCTTTTCGACCACCAGGTTCCAGATGCTAGCATGATGCCAACCAGACTTCCCTGGACAGACAACCCCACCAATGTGTCCTGGAGCTCAGATTCCCCAGAGCCCTTCCCCACTAGGGAAAGAGAAAGACAGGCTGGGAGTATAGATCAACCTGTCAACGCCCATGTTCAGTGGGGAAGCAATTACAGAAGCCAGACCTTCCACCTTCTGCATCCCACAATGACCCTGGGTCCATACTCCCAGAGGGTTTAAATAATAGGAAAACTATCAGGGGAGGAGGGGATGGGATACAGAGTTCTGGTGGTGGGAACTATGTGGAGTTGTACCCCTCTTATCCTATGGTTTAGTCAATATTTCCTTTCTATAAATAAAAAAAAAATAAAAAAGAAGGGGTCTGATCAGAAGAAAAGAGTAGATTTGGGGGGTGATAAGTTCTACCTGAAAGAAAGCAGAAGATAAAGTTAGGAAGGGGGGGCAGGTAGTGGTGCACCTGATTAAGTGCACAAATTCTTATGTGCAGGGACCCAGGTTCAAATCCCTGGTCCTCACCTGAAGGGGGAAAACTACATAAGTGGTGAAACAGGGCTGCAGGTGTCTTTCTGTCTCTTTCCCTTTCTATCACCCCCTTCCCTCTCAATTTCCTTCTGTCTATATTCAATAAATAAATAATAAAAATTAAAGTAAAGTTGGTTTATTATACCAAAGTAAAAGACTCTGGGGTGAGTAGGGGGAGAGCTCAGGTCCTGGAACATGATGGCCAAGAACCTAGTGGGGGGTGTATTGTTATATGTGGAAAACTGGGAAATGTTATGCATGTACAAACTACTGTATTTACTGTTGACTGTGAAACATTAATCCCCCAATAAAGAATTTTTTTTTTTAAATCAAAGAAAATAAAATTGAAAAATAAAGTTAGAAAGGCTTTTTGTTTGCCATTTCAGATGCCATTCAGAAGAGGCAGCACAGGGACTGGGATTTCAGAAGATGACACTCTGGAACCTTCATGAAATCTCAGAATTATCACTTTCATTATCCCCCTGGCTGTCTTCCTACATTTAAGAACCACAATGTGCTTTGACTAGGAAAGCCTGCAACTTGTCTTGTAAGGGAGTTCCAGTAATCTGCCCCTTGGCCAGAGCCAGTGGTATGCAGTCAGAGGCAAACTTAGACCTCCATACTCCACCCAGAAGTCAGGGCAGGTTGGACTGGAACACCAGGCAGGCCCCAGAACTGAGGCTGGAGATCCAAGCCGGATCAGGATTCAAGCTGAAATAGTTTGGCTGTAGAGGTATTTGTCTAAATATCATCCAGCTGACTCTGTGTGAGTAGACTTGTGTCCATCTTATTTAACTCATGTCCCCAGCTCCTGATTTATAAGTCTAGCACATAGTAGGCAATCAATAAGTATTTACTAGATGAATGATCCCAGAGAGTAAGGATAAGCCAGTGTTTCTCAATCTCAACGGGATCATTCTTTGTTGTGGGGGTTATTCTATGCATTGTGGACTGGCAGATCCCCTGGCCTTCAGGCTCTAGGTGCCAGAGAAGTGTGGTTACCTTCTCCCAAAGCTAACAGCCAAACATACCTGCAGACACTAACAAACATCTCCCAGGGAGTGGGGGGTGGGGGTGGGGGGTGGGACCACCTCCGGTTGAGAATTACTAATACAGTCCACTGTCCTTGGCTAATGTCACTAATTGAACAAGGGAAGCCAAATCTAATCTACTCATCCAATAGGCAGGAGGAGAGCTGAGCACGAGACACTGAGAGGAGATGTGGACCCCTTCTTAGATAATTATCAACAGCAGAGCCTAGTCTGCCTTTTCCATTACGGGAGGTGGAGGTAACCTGGGATGACTTTAACAGGCAGGACTGGAGTGGGGGGATGAGAAAGTGATGGCAGCAATCAGATGAGAGAGGTGGGTTGAGATCAGACACTGGAAAAAGAAATGGTCCCAGGTTCATTCCTGAGAACAGCCTGGGCAGCAGAAATCCTCCTGCAGTTACCCTAGAAGGAGCCCTCTGACTTCTGTCCCTGCAACAAAGACTCTTTCTTCTCTGCACTTTGAAACCTGCCCCAGAACATGTGATCTCACACCCGGGAGGCCCATGGATCAAGGTGGTCTCAGCAGATCTACTCGCAAGGATTAGTCAGTGACATTACAGCTACACGATGGCCTCGTTATTATTACACACACTCTCCCTGTCTGGGCTTCCAAAGCCTGATTTTGTTTATTTCTGAGAACTGTTTCCACCCAGACACCAAGCTGGGCTACGAGAGATAGCACTGACTCAGCCATTTCCCCATCCTCGGCATAAAAGGATCTAAAAAGAATAATTTAAGCTTCTCTGGAGTGAGATCATTTAATGAATCTTCTCGATGCTAAGAGGTTTTATATGCCTTTTTAAAAACCCTTCCCCAAGCACAGGGCTATGATATTACCTTGGAGAGCAGAGAGATGAAGTGATACACGTATGCACAGCACACAGGGAGGAAGGAGGTGGTTTCCTTGGCAACAGCATCCATGTTCTGACTTCCCTTGGCTAAATTGGAATGTATTGAAATATCTGCTTTGGGTACCTCTCTTGCGGAGGGAAATGAGTGGTTTTCTATTCAGGCACTCTCAGAACTGTGGGCCTGCAACTGGGGAGCAATGTTCTGTGAGTCTGACACATCAGATGGGGGCAAGGCAGTTAGCAAGCTGGCAAAAGTCCTCAGCCTTCGTTTGCAAAACCAAACCATCCTTTCCTGAGCCAAAGGAAAATGAAAACAGCAGGCACATGAGACTCAACGAGCCAGACAGAGAGGACTCCATCTCACATGGTCTTTCTATAGCCCATCCCCTGATCTACAGCTTTCCAAATATGCCCAGTTCAGCTGATCAGATCACAGAAGTCTAGGGGCTGGGAGATAGCACAGCGGTTTATATAACAGACTTTCATGTCTGAAGTTCTAGCGCCACCATGAGCCAGAGCAGTCTGCTAGTTAAACACTAAATAAATCGGAGCAAGGTGGTATTGCACTCAGTCAAACACACACGTCACCATATGCAGGGATCCAAGTTCAAGTTCCTGGTGCCCTCCTGCCGGGGGAGTGTTTCCTGAGTGGTGACACAGCACTGCAGGTGTTCTCTCTCTCCCCTTTATTTCTCCTGCCCCCCCTCTTAATTTCTCTGTTTCTATCAAAAGTAATTAGTCAATTTTAAAAAAGAAAAAAATAATGGCCACCAGAAGTGGTGGATTCATTGTGCAGGCACCAAACTCCAGCAATAATCTTGGTGGTAATAAAATTAATTATATACATATATGTAAAGAACCGTGTGCTTAAAACATGGAATGGGGTTGAAGGAATAGCTCAGTGATTAAAGCAACAGACAGACTCTCATACCTGAAGCACCAGAGATCCCAGGTTCAATCCTCAGCACCACCATGAGCTAGAGCTAAGCAATGCTTTCGTTAAAAATATATAATAGTAATAATACTCAATTCTGACACCATCTTTCCAGACAATACTTTTAGTCCATCTGCATGTTAGTTATCAGGCTCAGGCAAAAATTATTAAAGTACTAAAGGCCCCCTTGGTACATACCTAAAATAGACTTTCAGGGGGGGTTGGGTGGTAGCGCAGCAGGTTAAGCGCACATGGAGCAAAGTACAAGGGCCGGCATAAGAAATATGGTTCGAGCCCCCAGCTCCCCACATGTAGGGGGGTTGCTTCACAAGTGGTGAAGCAGGTCTACAGGTGTCTACCTTTTTCTCCCCCTCTTTGTCTTCTTCTCCTCTCTTGATTTCACTCTGTCCTATCCAACAACAACATCAATAACAACAACAATAATAACCACAACAACAATAAAACAACAAGGGCAACAAAAGAGAAAAAATAGCCTCCAGAAGCAGTGGATTCATGGCACAGGCACTGAGCCCAGCAGTAACCCCGGAGGTAAAATAAAATAAAATAAAATAGACTTTCTAGCTTCTTCCCATATGAAGACCCCTAGTTTCATCCGCTCTATTCCTACCGTTGGGTTCGTGTTTATTGAAAAATTTGTCCTGCTTTATATCTTACTGCCTTTCAGCAACTAAGTTGCAGTCACTACCATGATGACATCCTGACTTCCCGAGGACCTCACCAATGTGTCCCTAAGTTTCACCTCCCCAGAGCCCTACCCCACTAGGGAAAGACAGAAATAGGCTGTGATATGGATCAACCTGTCAATGTGAAGGTTCAGTGGAGAAGCAATTACAGAAGCCAGACCTTCCACCTTCTGCACCCCATAAAATATGCACCCCATATTTCCAAAGAGGTAAAGAATAAGGAAGTTTCCAAAGGAGGGGATGACACATGGAACTCTGGTGGTAGAAACTGTGTGGAATTATACACAGTTACAACCTTGTAAATCATTATTAAATTACTAATAAAAAAAGTTTATTAAAGATACAATAATGATCGTAATGTGAAGTTACTCCAAATAATATACAGACCAACAAAAAATGTCCTGGGTACTTGGCTCAATTCTTGGGCAATGGAGAAGCAGCTTGGGTCCAAGGTACAATATTTAACACAGTAAGAGGCCAACATCGTGTTTATGGAATAAGGTTTAAAATCAGTCAGACCTGGGTTTTTGCCCTGGCCTCACTATAAACATGCCATGTAACTTAGTACAAGTTCCTTAAGCACTGTTGCTTCAGCTTCCTCATCTATACACTAAAATAAGCACCTCTCCTCTAGGACTGCTACAGGATGTGACAATTAGAATGCCTGACACAGAGGGAAAATTCAATTAGGTTTTCTTATCAGCATCATAAAACAGGTACCATTCCTTTCTAATAGTTGAAACTTAGAAAAGCAGAGAACAGTGTCTTAGGGAGGAAGAACAGCTTCACCCAAGGAACCCACCTCTCTCCTACATGCACATCTTTATTCCCAGCACACTTTTGCAAAGCTCAGATACCCTAGCCTGGAAATAATCTACACAGGGAGGACAGATAAATCATCCCAGGGAAGGGGCTGGATGGTGGTGCACTTGGTTGACTGCACACACTACAGTGCACAAGGACCTAGGTTCAAGCCCCTAGTCTCCACCTGCAGGGGAAGAAGCTTCTCAAGTGGTGATGCAGTGCTGCAAGACTCTCTCTCTCTCTCTCTCCCTCTCTCTCTCTCTCTCTCTCTCTCCCTCTCCCTCTCCTTCTTTCTCTCATTCCCTCCCCCTTAATTTATCTCTGTCTCTATTTAATTGTTTAAATGTAAATAAATAAAGAACCCCAGGGATATTCAGAGAGCCAGCCACAGTCGAAGAGGAAGCAGGCCAAGAAGTCTGCAAGGGGTTGAGGTACAGGTCAGTGGGAGGCAGCAGTGTTAGCTGCCAAAGGTAGCATCCACCAATTGCACTCTGACTGGGAGGGGAAAGGATGTAAAAGAGGGGAGAGAAGGGTTGACTTTATGTGTCAAGGGACATTGTCTTTAAAACCAGATTCTATTTAAGGCTCTCACAGAAAAAAAGATGAGGAAGGTGCCATGTTTTAATATCTCACACCTCTTTCTTCAGAAGGTATTTCTGGAGCCTCAGTTAAAAAAAAATAACATGCTGTGGGCTGGTGAGACAGGACAGCATTAACACACAAGAAATTCCATGTTCAAGCAAAAACTATGATAGGTGGGGTCCCTAGGAACATGCCTAAAATGGACTTCCTAGCTTCCTTCCACCCTAGGATCCCTCATCTCATCTGCTCTGTTCCTACCTTTTGGTTCCTGTTCCTTACTTGTTGTGTCCCACTTACATCTTGTCACCTTTCAGGCACCAATTTGCAGACACGATCATGATTCCATCCTGACTTCTCTAGGCAAATGACCTCACCAATGTGTCCTGGAACCTTACCTCTCCAGAGAGAGCCCTAGTCCACTAGGGAAAGATCAAACAGGCTAGGGGTATAGATTAACCTGCCCATGTCCAGCAGAGAAGCAATTACAGAAACCAGAACTCCCACTTTCTACACCCCAAAAGGAATTTTGATCCATACTTCCACTGGAGGAGAAACAGGGGAGGAGATGACCAGAGGGATCTGAACTCCAACTCCATCAGGACCCAGAGAGAGAAGAGGAAAGAAGGAGGGACATTTACAGTTATGTGTATATATGTGCCCAGCCCCCTAGACCCTAGCCTATATATAGAATCTGTAACATTGCTAGAGAAAGCACCACCTGAAATGGAACTAAGTAATCCTATGTGTTAGGAAAGGTCTCACCAGACTACTGGGGTTGGAAGTTTGACATCTCCAGTTTGGCATCTCTGGATACAATCCAAAGCAAAAAGAAAGTGCAGACTTAATGTGGCATGGTGACACTGGTTGCACTGGCTTAGTTGAGGTATAAAAGGGTAAAGAACTGAAAGCAGAGGCATCAAGAAAAACAAGCAAAATCCCAGAAGTTCCGAGACCGGGAGAAATACAGATCTTAAAGAGAACAGAAAGGTTCCTTGTGGTCTTGAGATTTTAAAAAGGTAATATATAATTTAAAATATTTTTTTGCCTCCAGGGTTATTGCTGGGGCTCAGTGCCTGCACCATGAATCCACTGCTCCTGGAGGCCACTTTTTCCCCCTTTTGTTGGCCTTGTTGTTGTAGCCTTGTTGTTGTTATTATTGTTATTGTTGATGTCGTTCGTTGTTAGATAGGACAGAGAGAAATGGAGAGAGGAGGGGAAGACAGAGAGGGAAACAGAAAGACAGACAGACACCTGCAGACCAGTTTCACCGCCTGTGAAGCGACTCCCCTGCAGGTGGGGAGCTGGGGGTTGAACCGGGATCCTTACACCAGTCCTTGCACTATGCACCATGTGCGCTTAACCCGCTGCGCTACCACCCGACCCCCATAAAATATATTTTTAAGTAATAGCATTTCATGTTGGCCAGAGTGGAAGGAAATATCCTCTTTTATTTACTGCTGGTGGGATTGTGATTTCACTCATTCATCAACAGTCTGTATCAAAGCCTAGACATTTTATAAACCCATTGCCCCAGTACATCTGCTCATAGAAATGTCTTCTTGAGAAATAATCAAGAATGTTCAAGGGGTCAGGTGATGGCGCACCTGGTTGAGCGCATGTATTACAATGTGCAAGGACCTGGGTTCAAGCCCCTGGTCCCCACCTGCAGGAGGAAAGCTTTGAGAGTAGTGAAGGAAGCAGTGCTGCAGGTCTCCCTCTCCCTCTCTCCCTCTCTATCACCCACTTCCCTCTTGATTTCTGGCTGTCTCTATGCAATAAATAAAGATTTAAAAAAAGAATGTTCACAGGCATTTACTGCAGAAATACTTTGACAGGAACAATCTGATCTCCCTACAATAAGGAATCAGATAAATCAGCTATGATACAGACAAACAATAGAATATTAGAGCAACAACTAAAAATATTTAATCAATGAATGTATATGACAGCTGTGCACAGAAATGTGGTTATGTTCACATTAACATCGGATTTCTGGTAGTTCTGAGTTTCCACCTGCATAACTTGGAAACGTTTCCACTTCCCTCTGTTTCTCTCTCCAAGTTGTTGCTGAGAAATACTGTGTGTGCTTCTGTGTCACCACAAGAAAGCCTGGATGACTCTCCTGTGGAGATGAGGGACCGAATGAAGGGGTGTTGTGCAGACAAGACCCTTCCTCCAGCTTGGTGGGGATGGCTTCACTGGGGAATTATTATCAGGCCCCATCCCACTTTGCCACTAGCAAGGGACTAACAATGTGTTATGCCTGATCACCTGCAGCTCACCACATCTTTTGTTAACACTGCTCAATCAATTTCTACCCATTCCCTTTCCCTTCTGGGTCAAAAATCAAACTTCAAACCAGACAGGGATGTCCTGATTAACACATCCATATGCCCCAGAAAAACATTTCCAAAGCCTCCTCTATTTGACCACAGAAAAGAAAATCCCCTTCTGCATAGGTAACTGCAGAGGTGGGAGAGGAATCAGAGATCTATCCCCTAGAGTAAGCAGCTGTATCTCAGTTCTGTCTGAACACACATGCAAGCAGAGTCAGATATATGCACCAACAAAGTGAGTAATTCAAAAGCTCAGACAACCTACATGAAAAGGTTTATCTCCTCAGGGGAGATCATGAGTGACTTGCAGTTTTTGTTTCTTTATCTGTATTTTTTTTTCAATTTTTTATTTATAAAAAGGAAACACTGACTAAACCATAGGATAAGAGGGGTACAACTCCACACAATTCCCACCACCAGAACTCTGTATCCCATTCTCTCCCTCCCTGATAGCTTTCCTATTCTTTAACCCTCTGGGAGTATGGACCCAAGGTCATTGTGGGATGCAGAAGGATCTGGAAGGTCTGGCTTCTGTAATTGCTTCCCCGCTGAACATGGGCATTGACAGGTCGATCCATACTCCCAGCCTGTCTCTCTGTTTCCCTAGTGGGAGAAGCATGTTACAGAGCGAGAATTAACCACCATCCACTGCAAGGAAGCAAAAGATGTTTATTTACGAATTGCAATCCGGGCCGAGTGGTGACTGATGTTAGTCTACCAAGCTCGACCCTGAACAAGGCTCAAACCACACAAGTTATAGGATTCCAGAGTACATTCTGGGTGAGGAATATGCAAAACTAGAATTCTAACACACACTCAATAGCATTTTACAGAAAATGCAGGATCCAGTCATTTCAGACATTGTAATGCTCTAAGCAGCCTATAAGAATTGTCTGATTTCAAGCCTTTATGCAAAATAGGGTCATCACTCTTTCTCGTTGTCAGCTAAGACCACTGGGCTATCAGCTCCCTTGTCCTTGAGCAAATGGTTGAGTTTCAAGGACTTGGTTAGGCTAGCTATTCTCTTTAAGACAAACGATAGGTGGCTTACATCTTGGGGTGTGGGTTTTGTCTAGCCTCTTATTTCATGAGAGATACAGGAATTTTCCACTGCAAGCAGAAAAGCAACTATACTTATAACTCATGCTTAAGATTTTACTTAAAGCAATTCTAAAGTTACTGCTTCTAACAAAGCAGAGTTCCAGGACACATTGGTGGGGTTGCATCATGCTAGCATCTGGAACCTGGTGGTTGAAGACAGTTAATATACAAAGTCAAACAAATTGTTGACCAATCATATACCTAAAGGCTGGAATAGTGCAGATGAAGAGTTGGGGGTCCTCCATTTTGTAGATAGCTAGTAAGCATATTTTAGTTATATTCCAAAGGGCCTGTGGCTACACTAGTTTTTTTTTCTTTATCTTTATTTAATTTTTTTAAGGTGAGCAACTCATTTATTGAGAGAGAAAACAGGCAGATTATACCCATTGTACAGGGAGAAGGTTAAGGTAATCATTAACCCAAACACAAAGCAACACGACGCATAGTCACATTTTGACCTACAAACTATTTGATCACAAGTCGAAAGTTACCATACAAGGTTTGATCATGAGCTTCAAAATGCATATTTCCCCAGGGGTAAATTACAAGCACCTCAGGGTGAGGGGAGGAGGACAGGGGGATTGAGTAACAGGAGTTTGCGGTAGTTTTTCAAGTTAGGCCAAAAACAATGTACAGTAGTAATTCATGGCCTTTGTTTTAAGGGGAGAGGAGGAGCATGTGCAGGAAGGTAGCCCCCATTCTGGAAAAGCCACCCGTCATTAGTTCAGGAGGTCAGGGGAACCTCCTCTTGTCTTTACCTGAAGGGAGAACTGGGGGTCAACTCGGACCTCATGGAAACAACAGCCTGGAGTTTCCGGGACAGTGGACTCATCCTCCAACATGTCTTCCTTTTTATTTTATTTAAAAATGTAGGTGTAAACACAGTAGCAGAGATATTTAGATCTGGCAGTCAAAATAGGATTGCTAGGGGTCATTGGGTAAGGGCTCATAGGGGTGAACAAGAACCTGATTAACAATTACTCTAGTCATCTCACAAATGTGAAGCCGAATGAACTTAAGCAGAAAAGGAGCCAGGAGAAAGAACAAACAAATC
Source organism: Erinaceus europaeus (assembly GCF_950295315.1). NCBI lineage: Eukaryota > Metazoa > Chordata > Mammalia > Eulipotyphla > Erinaceidae > Erinaceus > Erinaceus europaeus. The sequence continues at coordinate 26,578,970 of NC_080162.1, forward strand.
AAAATCAGGGGTCCAACAAGGGGGAGGACCCAGGTGGTCAATGGGCCCTGCAGCCATGAAGAGGAGGACCCAAGGGTGTAGCAGCTGTGGAGCTCATCACTTAGTTTAGTCAGAGTCTGGATACTCTGTTCAAGCAGTCCAGATTCAGTCACGTAAAAACAGCACTCCTCCTGCAGGAAGAAGCAGGTCCCACCTATCTTGGCTGTCAGCAGATCCAGTACTCAAGGGTTCTGCAGCGTCACTTTGGCCAGAGAGGTGATCTGGCATTGAAGGGAAGCCAGGGTGTCTATAGTGGAGTCCACGATCTGCTGGATCCTCACGGTAAAATCTTATGCTGTAACGTGACTGTGATCCAAAGTGCCACCGGCTAAAGCCACTGAGGTGGATAAACCCATGCCTACCAGAACAGGGGAGAAAGATTGCTCTGTGGGGCCTAGGGGCTGGAAGCAGCCAGGCATGTTCTGTCTTTCCAAAGAGTGTGAATTGGGGGACCACAGACACCAGAATGCAGGGACTTGTGGAGGAGCTGTCAGTGCATGAAGAGAGGGTGCCATCGCACAAGAACTGCATTAGCGAAGCAGCAGTCGTTGTGCCATTAATAGTAAAATTATGTAGGCATCGGAAGGGGGAGGCTATGAATGATCTGGTGACATAACATGTAAGCTGTGTCTCTTCTGGGGACCCAATTTCCCACAGTGGAATATTATGAAGAGGTTGGGAGGAGCAAAACGACCAATTGGTAGAGACAAGAATAGAAGAACTTATGGCTACAGTAGTGGACAGAAGCACACACAGAACAATGGGAGGCATTGGGGGGTAGTTTGAAAATTTTAATTTTTGTAAATATTGAAAATATTAAGTCTAGTTAACATTATGGCTAATTGTATGTTGGGGGAATATCCCCTCTTTTTACTTTTATAAAAACTAGGGATATGAGTGACCTTAGGGGTCAGTACACACCGATGAGCAAAACATAAGAACATTGTTGTTAAGTCTTTATCTTTATTTTTTAAATCGTCTCTTTAAATGACTGTTAAATGTGTATTGGTATGCAACATAGCAAATAATATATCTGTATGATTAAAGGTCACTTTAAAGAACACTTAGCACAATGCCTGGTAGAGAAAATGCTTAAGAAATGGTAGTTCACAGCAAAGTAGTATGCCCTTGGGACTAAATACAGACCCCATCCTAGCACTAAGATTTATTTGAGTTTGGAGAATTCAGCTCTTCCCTGAAGAGAATTTGTTCCTGTTTGAAGAAAGAGAAAAAATTTGGCAATTCAGCTTGATAGTCCATGTTAAAGCAAATGGAAAATGGTTTTGCCCTGTACTTAAGAGCAGAGTAGAGCAACCTGGAAGGATGGCAGTGGGGAGCAGCAGAGGCTCAGACAGAAACACCTGAGACCTGATTACTGGTCTGAGTAAATAATACTCAACAACAGCTCTAATGTTTAATTTAACGGGATTGAAGGGGAATTTGGACCTTTAGAGTGTTAGGCTCTGTGTCCTAACAGTCCTCAATATATAACAAAGAATAAAACAGTCATATATAGAAATCAATAAGGACAGTGAGAACAGAGCAAGGTACAAATTAAGTCCACTACCAGGCTCAGGCAAAAATTACTAAAGTCATGGACCCTTTGGAACATACATAAAATAGACTTTCTAGCTTCCTCCCATACAAAGACCCCTAATTTCATCTGCTCTAGTCCTACCTTTGGGTTTTCTGTTTATTAAATAATTTGTCCTGCTTTATATCTTACTGCCTTTCAGCCACCAAGTTCAAGATGCTACTATGATGCCATCCTGACTTCCCTTGGCAGATGACCTCATTAGTGTGTCCTGGAACCTCACCTCTCCAGAGCTCTGTCCCACTAGGGAAAGATCGAAACAGACTGGGAATATGGATCCACCTGCCAACACCCATGTTCAGTGGAGAAGCAATTACAGAAGCCAGACCTTGCACCTTCTGCACTCCATAAGGAATTTTGGTCCATACGCCCAGAGGGGTAAAGAATAGGGAAGTTTCCAATGGAGGGGATGGGACACAGAACTCTGGTGATGGGAACTGTGAGGACTTATGCTCCTGTTATCTTACAATCTTGTTGCTCATTATTGAGTCACTACTAAAGTCCACTACCATTCCATCTGTGTAGAAATAAGAGACAAGAATAATGTTATATATTATTTCTGTACACACATCCAATTAATGATCTGATTACAAATGGGCCGAGGAAAGGAAGATTGGAAAAATAGGGAATTTCAACATAGTGTATACTTCAGACTATGAATGTTAACATTATATGTTCTGTAAAATAAGTGAATACATATTATAATATGTAATATTTGGGGGGTATGAGTAGCATATATTTGCATATGATAATTAGATAAGAGTTATTTGAACAAATCAATTATTGAAAAAAAATGGAAGGTTATTTAAAGAAGTAGTTCTTGAGAGACATCTGCACAGCTTTTTCTCATCTACAAGGGAAAGGTATGTGAAGAAAAGTGGTAGAGCAAAGGTCTTGCATGCAGGAGGCCCAGGTGTGAGCCCCAGCACAGAAAGAAGAAAGGAAATGCTTCACATGCCCAGTGCAGTGAGTCAGCCAGAACCTTGGCAAACAGGGAGAATCTTGAGGTGATGAGTCTGGAAAATTAGACTGGGCCTGTAAGTGATACCAGAAATAAGCAACTTTTCCCTCAAGCAGTAGAGAAACATAGAAAGCTTTAATACTATGAGTCTGAATACAGTCACTGAATAGCTATACTGAAAATGACTTGATAAATAAATGTAAAAATAAAGAAAGTGGTAAACTCTAACACTGAAAAAAAAAGCCAAAGAAAATGTTCAAAAGGGCAATCAAAATTACAAAAGCAAAAGGAGGAGGGGAAAAAAAAAAGATAAAGGATCTATCCAGGAAGTCTAATATGTAAATCATAATTGTTCCCAGAAAGATAAAACTAAAGAAATAGAGGAAAGGAACCCATCCAAGAAATAATTTGGGAAAATTTCCCAGAACTAGAGGGCATGAGTTTGTCAACTGAAAGTTCTATTAAGTGCTCAACACGATGGATAAAAATAGATCTTCAGCATAGCAGAGCAAGGTTAAATTTCAGAGTTCTGACAACCACAAGAAGAGCCCACAAGCTTCCTCAGGCTTTCACATGAGAACAAAACAGGTAACACTTGCAGAGTTTGGAAGCAGGGTGACATTGACTTCATCACAAAGTCAGTAGTGGAAATTTGTCACATTTGAAAAAAAAAAAATCCAACTCTGAATCATATATCCAAACAAATAATCAAATGTGAGTTTTCAAAAAAGCTGAAACTTTGCCTCCCCTGAGACCTTCCTTTAAAAACTATTGGAGAATGTTTTCTGCCAAAGCTACAAACCAAAATAAAAGTAGGCAGTACAGGAAACTCTAATGCAGCAGTAAAAGGAGGGTCTCCCTAGAATGGAGATAAGGGAAGACCTTGGGACAGGATGGCTGGTGGCCAGACAGAGGGCACTACCAGCTCTAAGAGCAAAAGCTACATAAGGCTATTGAGAATGGTGAAGTCAACTGTATCTGATGTATATGAAAACTCTGGGAGAAGATACAAGCCACTGGCAGACCTGGCAGTTGATTTTTTTTTTTTTTTTGTATATTTGAGGTTTCCTGCATACATGATTTCTCCACTCCTGAGCTGACTTTTCCATTAAGGACTCGGGGAGAGAGAGATGCCTCAGCACTAGAGATTCCCCTGGTACCATGGTACTGCCATATGGTGCCAGGCCTTAAATCTAAGTCACACATATGGCAAACCATTCACCCTACCTAGTGAGCTATCTCCAGTCCCTGGAGTTGAATTTGTATTAAGTACATAAATATGTAAGTAAGCAAAAAGAACAAGATTGTCCTTCACTTTAGGGAAAACAAAGAGTTGTTCAGGAATGGAAAAAATAAAGTCGCCTCCGTAAACAATAAACACACGTGACTTTGACAAGATTTAAAAATAATAACAGTCCATTTGTCAATACATATACTTAGAGTTCCTGCATCCCCCAAAGTGTCAGTGTAGTGAGCCAGACCCAAATAGCTCCTCTGTTGATCTGCAAGTACTCAGCTTCCCTTTCTGGAACAGTTGTTTGGCCCCAATGAAAGGGGGAAAAAAATGAGAAAATAAATTTGAAAAATAAAGACTCATAAGACTAAAAGAGAAACCTGGTAATTAGTGCTTCAGACAGATAATAAATTCTGAATCTCACAAATAAAGCTTTATGAGTTGAGTGTGTATAATTGATACCCCAGCCAGGAGAGCCTATCAGATCTCCTTAATCCCATTTTTTGTCTTGTGCATTTTAAATTATTCAGTTCTTTTGAAAACCAGAAATACTGCCTTTGTAGAATCAGACAGCTCACTCCACAGGGTGCCAATTTAGGATCTCCACAGAGGGCTTGGCCAGATAGGCTTGCCTTGAAGTCTCAGGATGCTGTGTATCCAGTCAAACCACAGTGATCTGTGTGGAGCTCAGGCCCACGCCCTTCAGTCTGCATCTGCTGCCTGCAGATCTCTCTAATCTGGACACTTCACTGGGAGACTGCCATCTCTGCAGGACACCAGACAGAGTGAGAAAACTGCCAGCACTTGGCAGGTGAAAGGCCCAGGATACTTCAAGCTGCTCAGATTAATACCAAGGATCATGTCCAGCTCTAGATACCCACATTCAGCAGGGAGCAGGCACCAGTTACTGCTCAGTTCCAAATGGTTCTCATTGCAGGACTTGGCATTCTCCATTCATGATGCCACCTGACCCTAACAGCCCTGGGTGGTCAGTAATACATTAGACGCATTTCACTAGAAACAGTTTTAAAGAAGCAAAGTACTTTGCCTAACACCTCACAGCTAAGAGACAAAACAGCTGGGATTTGGGTGCAAGTCTCTCTGAATACAAGGACCATTTTATTATGCTACTTTTGGGGATTTTGTTTTTTTCTGGAATTGACCCAGGGATAAATCCTAGAGATTTAAAGAAAACTAATAATATCCCTATTGTCAAACAGCACAGTCCAATGGGGAGTCACGTAAATTAGCACTCTCAACATGCATAGTGAGTTCCTTAACAGAGGGCTAGTGAATACAGGTTTAGAGTCAAGTAACCTGGGGGTCTCAAAGGAGAGTTAAGGGCCTCCACTCTTAACTGGGACCAGCCTGGGAAAGAGGAGACTTAAGGGCATAAGACATCATCCTCAAATTCTCGAAGGCCATTCTCAACACCCTTCAAAACTCACCAGACCCACTAGGTAGAAATCCATAGAAGACCAGTTGCTCTCTAGGGGCTGGAAAGGGCATCTTTACAAGAGTAGAAGGTCCCTTGCTGGGAGAAGTATATGAGTTAGCCAAGTGATTTAGAAGTATAGTTTAAAGGATTCCTGAGCTGGGGGAAAGAACCTTGTCCTCTGTTTTGATCTATCTGCCCCTTTTGGTGGACATCTTTTACTATGCTCTGGTCATCTGAAGAAACTAGGGTAATAATAGCCCTGCTTCACTAAATGATTGGGAGGATTAAAAGGGAAAGTCCAGCCCAGAGAGATTAAGCAGTCTGTCTAAGGCCAGGGTCTTCATTCCATGGTCTTTCTACTAAATCAGTTGGCTTGTCATTACTTTCCCCCAGGTTTGATGAATCTACTATCTGTGCTCTAAGTAAGAAAGTGAGAAGTTGATACTCAAGGTTAAGAGAATAAAGACTGGAGTTAGAACTCTCTACCTGGCAAAGGACCCACTGTCACCATCCACAGATGTTGGTCCCGGTTTGAAGCCATCCTGAGCTCTAAGATGGCACAGGTTGCTAATGAGGGAAGAAGGCTAGACCTCAATGTAGAAGGCATGGTTCACATCACACCTTTTCCACTTACTTGCTCCGTGATTTGGACATGGGCTTCAGTTTAATGTCTGTGAAATTGGGCTAATAATTCTCACTAAGAATGTTTAGCATACTCATCTAATGAATACTATGCCTGAAAGTCTCCACTGACAACTGTCCCTGACAATTGTGGGGAGAGGAGGAAGGGAACCGGTGCACACTGAAGTCCTGATATCTGCCACGTCACAAGCAGAATCTGAGATGAAGATTCATGTGCAAGTGATGAACCATGAAATTATTCCTGGAAGAGCTCAGTAAGCAAGACAAGGAAGAGAACGAGATCACCAGTGATAGAATCACAATTGCTGAATACAAATACAAGCCTGGACTGAACTCCAGAGAACTCTCAAGTATAAGTTACATAGCCAAATTTGTTCCACCTTGAAATAAAGGAGCTGGGCTGTTATACTTCTACTTCTACTGAAAAATCGTTCCAGGATACTCTGGGGACACTTGCTGTTCTCAGCTTCTCTGGGTGAAGTAAGGTTAAATGCCCAGTGGTGGCTCTCTGAAGAAGCTTATGCAAGCTATTAAGGGACAAAGAATGAAGAAGCTGAGGATGAACAAACAGAAGTCATAAAGGAAGTGCAAAGAGAGTTAAACAGAGAACTGACAATGTGTGTTCCACAAATCCTCAATATACATGATCTCATTTAATGAAGAGGATTTTATTAGCCTCACTTTACAGATAAAGAAACCAAAATTCAGTTAAGGGACCCACTACAGAAGCCAACACTAATAGCCTCCAATGTCAGCCTCTTACTGCACTTTTCCCTCTGTTCCATCCCCTACACCCCCTCATGGCCTTAGTCATCTGGGCTCTGTCTACTCAAGAGTTCCATTTAGTCTTCTTAGTCTGCCGGCATAGCCAGAGGGTGCTTCTTCCCAAGCAAGTGCTCTCTGGGTTGGAGAGAACTCAACTGGAGCCAACCTAGGCTGCTCCGTGGGAGAGGGATCAGGAACTCGTGCCGGACTAGCTTTGCAGGAGACTCTGGGACTCTCAGAGCCGGAAGGCAATCCCCTGAGTGTTATACCAAAAGAGCAGCTGTATTTATACTCGCCAAGTAGGGTGGAAACAGGATGTGACATAGAGAGGGTGGAGTCAAAAAAAATGCAAACTAGTGGTGGAGAACAGAGTGTGACTAGGAGAGGGGGTGGAGCAAAAAGAAAGCTCGAACCAGCGGGATTAAACCAATGCCCTGCAGGCAGGGCGGTTCCCAGGTAACACAGTGATTATGTAAATAGACCACAGCGGCAAGCAATGCAACAGAAGGGGTCTTAGAAGCAGAATTTAGAAGCACACCAACATTTCTCCCTTTCTTTTTAACTAATGGCCATAGTATCAGGAGTGTGGGGTGAGCAGAAACCTATATCGTACAGGCATTTTCAAAAGAACTGGCACAAGACATGGAGGAACAAGTAAGAGAGCAGCAAGAACCAGTGTGATGCCAAAGGGAGGCCTGAGGGGTCGTTTTCTGCCTCAAAGGGCAAGGCCTAGCAGGCGAACGGGCATTTCTTGCCTCTGGGGGTATCTCTTTCCTCTGGGGGCGTTTCATGCCTCAAAGGGCGTTTCCTGCCTCTGTGGGCATCTCTTGCCTCTGGGGGAATTTCATGCCTCAAAGGGTGTTTCCTACCTCTGTGGGCAGGACCTAGTAAGGAGGGGGGATTCCTGACTCTGGGAGAAGTGCCTGCAGGCAAGGGGACATGGCCTACAGATTCCCAAGGCAGCTGGCTGCAAAGTCCATGGACTGCTGCGGTCGGTCTTTGAGAAACCCAGCAGCGTAAAGGGAAGCTGCTGTAAAGTTGTGTAAAGTGTCCAAGAGGTGTACCAGTAAGTCCGACTGAAGTGTCAGTCCAAAGCAGATGACCACGGAAGAAATGCCAGGGAATGAAACACTGCATGTCTGTCTCAATGGGGAAGATCAGCCACTGGAATTCCGCTTTTCTGTAGAGAGTGAGCTTTGGAGTCTGTGAATCAGTTTCTTCAGGTGGTGCCAGGTCACATCATTGGTTTTGGGGAGGTGCGTTGTAGTCATGCCATTTTGTGGGCGATGTCAGAGAACAGGGGTCCAAATGGATTTCCGGGAGTTCCATTTGAGCAGATGCTTTTCCATGTGAAGACTTGACAGCTGTAATTCACTTACTTGTCAAACAAAACTTGTAGCAGATTAGAAGTTTACTATAATTGATAACTCCATTATAATTGGAAGTCCTTTCTAGTATGATTTTAAGGTTGTTTAAACAGTTTAAACTCTGTTGTTAAAATTCGGTGGCTCCAGCTGGCTGGGCTAGCTTCACGGGCGGGTAACAGAGATGACCAGAGACATATGGCTGGGCAGGGAAGCTGTATTTCTTTATTCAGGAACAACGATTCATAAACTAAACCAAACTAATCACCAAACAGAACTCTGCTGCCTCTTTCCCCCGCGACGATGCCAAGCACACTCTCTCTCTCTCTGCAACTCTCCAACTCTGGAACTCTGTCACCCTCTCGGGGTTCCTTGGGGCGGGGCCAAGTGGGCCCACGAAATTAGCAGGACTGATCCAATTTTCTTGGCGGGGGAGAGCTAGAACAACCCAATGTAAAGCATACAGCAAAACTCAATAAAAGAACCATGGTCAGAAGTCTCAGGCAAGAGAATCATTAACATAACCATTGCTTTTTCTACCCCACCCATACTCATACAGTTTTCAGGATTAAACGATTCCAAGAAGTAAAAAATCAAACGAGAAAAAAAAAAAACAGTTTTTTGGACTGTTTCTGTATGTCTCTAGAAATCATGGCTGCGTCCAACATTTTTTTTAAGTCGGTGTCATACAAAAATTCAGTCATTCAACTGAAAGCCGACAGCAAATTTAAAATATTCAGAGAGAACAACAAGGGGGGAATTGGTAGGCAGTTTTTGCTTCTTTCACCTTGAACCAAATTATCCAGATTTCACCATGTAGCATCATGAGTCCCCCGGAGGGCGTCCTAGTCTAAAAAGCTCCTCAAAATTCCATTTAGGGTGCTTCTGATGGTTCCCGCAGGATTGCAGTCACCCATTTTTAAAAACGTCTTCCCACTGAAGAAAGAATCGAATCAGGAGGGTAGAACAAACCACATGTCTCCATTCTTGGGAACTGCCAGGGTACTGGAGAATGCTCTTCAAGTTAGAGTAGTCCTTCATGGCGGGAGACATACGAAAAGTCCAGAAAGTCCCAGGAGAAATCTCCATGCATCTCCCAAGCTCTATGATCATGGTCATAAGGAACCAAAGTTCCCGGTCAGGGAATCAAAGTGTGGCCCAGAGCAAAATGTTCCAGAGACAGAAAAACTGTCTCCTGAAGAAAGAGTAGAGGCTTTGGGAAACCTCTTCATAAGTAGAAAGCCAGCCCATGGTGGATGGGTAGCCAAATTTACTTATCTGGGGGATGGGCGGGTTAGGTCCCACGTTGGTTGGGCGCCATATGCCGGTCCCTGTCCAGGGCGCCATTTGCTGGTCTAGCTTTGCAAGCGGAAGAGAGACAACCAGGGACTCATGGCTGAGCTAGGAAGCAGTATCTCCTTTATTGCCAGGCTAGCTTTGCAGGAGAGAGACTGGGACTCTCGGAGTCAGAAGACAATTCCACTGTGTGTTATATCAGAAGAGCAGCTGTATTTATACTCGCCAAGTAGGGTGGAAACAGGATGTGACATAGAGAGGGTGGAGTCAAAAAAGAATGCAAACTAGTGGTGGAGAACAGGGTGTGACTAGGAGAAGGGGCGGAGCAAAAAGAGAGTTCAAACCAGTGGGATTAAACCAATGCCCTGCAGGCAGGGTGGTTCCCAGGTAACACAGTGATTATGTAAATAGACCACAGTGGCAAGCAATGCAACAGAAGGGGTCTTAGAAGCAGAATTTAGAAGCAGACCAACATTAGTCCAACAGCAACACTGTGGCAAGGTGCTTACTGAAGTGGAATGGATACAGCAGTGCCAGTGATCTATAGATGACGGCAACGAAAGTGGTGGTGATATTATCAGCAATAATCTGATGGTATTGACAGAGACAATAACAGTGATAATATCAGTTGTGGGAGTAAACATATTGGGATTGTATAGGTGGCTAGAGCTGTGGTGGTGATCATGATAGAGACTGTGTCAGTGCTGGTTCAGTTAAGTTGGTAATAGTGGTTGTAAAGGTGATAGTGGTGGTAAAAGAGGAGACACATTGATGGTGGATGCAGTGATGGTGGCTGTACAGGGTTGGAGATTGTGCTGTCAGTCGGTGGTTCTAGAGCTGAAAATGGTAGTGACAGTGGTGGTGGAAGTAGTTGTGGAGGTTATGATAATGATAATGGTTGCGGTGAGTATAGACAATGGTGGTGATGATGATGGTGGGATTGATAATGATGGTAGGTGGTAGAGGGGATTAGGGTGGTAGTGACAGACTTGAAAACTGTGGTCCTGGTAGGGTTATGGTGGAGATGGTGATGGTGACAATAATGTTTGTCGCCTGATAACACCAACATGGTGGAAGCAACACAGGTGATAGGATGAGTGGTAATGGTGCCAACAATAGCGGTAACAGTGGCAATGTTATGATGATGGAAAAACTGTCTGGTTATGACACTGACTTTCTAGGAAAATAGTAGCAATCAATCCTTGTCTCGCCTTGTAGGTACATTAGAAAACTGAGCTGATGAGTCCCCATCTGGTGACCATGGGAGGCAGGGAAGCCCTCTAAAGGGTCAGTACTAAAATGAGAGCACGGTCTGCCGTGATGAAACCAAGGCTGTCATGTTCACCCCTCAATAGAGAGCCAAGTCTGCAAAGGGGGTGACAGTGGCAGAGCGAGCAAGACGGCAGAGCAAGTCAGTCACATCATATTTCAGTAACAGCATGTAGCTGCTTGTTAGCAGAGATCTGCTTTCCAACGGCAAATAATAAAATTATGCTTTTTGTGCAGCTAATGAAATGCAAATTGAAGCTGGATGCACATTAATGCAAAGAGTTGAATATCCATTTAATCAGCTCCTCCCTGCAGGGGCCAATGATAAAAATGACAGAGGAATTGCAATGCTAATTCCGGGCCTGTCACATCTTATATGCCCTTACCTTGTAAACCCACTACTCCTGCGGCTGGCACCTGCCTGCAGGGCCTAGGGTTTATGTGTCAGGGTTCTGGAGCCTGGGAATCCCTTTGGGGGATGGGGAGGGGGGAGGCAGGCAATGGGTCTAGATGGGGAGTGGGAAGGCTTTAAGGGAGCATGATAAAATAGATCAAATCTTTTCCATAGTCTCCAAACTGCCACCACCCTCTCCACTGTTGCCTTCCAGATTAGCCTCTCCTATAGGAATAGGTGTAAGGACAGTCCGACTATGTTCACCTGTGACAGAAATCAGAGCGCAGGGGTCAAGCATGAAGAGTTAACATGTATCAGCTGTTTACTCTGTGCCAGGTGCCTGCAAAGTCACTTAGCAACACTCGCTCAATTTAATCGGCACCCGTGGCATGGGTGCAATTACTCTTACTTACAAATGAGGAGGCTGAGACTCAGAGAGGGGAAATGACTTGCCAAAGGACACAATCAGGAGAGAATCTAAACCCAGACAGCATGGCTCTGCACGTCAAGTCCCTATACTGTAGTACTCTGTTTCCCCTGAAGAAAGTGACACCTGGGGAGATTTGGCCCAAGCAGACCACCTGGTGCTTGGTCTACTAGAGAAGAGAGCTAATCAGGAGGAGAACTGAAGGGACTGAAAGTGATGTGGGTGAGTAAGTGGAAGACTGCTTATGTAAGAGGGCTGTCAACTCTGAGAGCTGCCTAATCCAGTGACTCTAGGGCAGAGAGAATTACCCCCTCTGTCTGGAGGGAGCAGAGGGAAACCAATCCAAAGATGCAATAGGTCAGCCCAGGAAACAGGCAGTCAACAACAGCAGAGTCAAGGTGATGGACTAGAGCAGAGGGTCACTCTGGGAATGACCTTCCTCCTCTCTCATGCCTGATCCCCCAGTGGATGGCAAGAACATACTTGAGTTTTTGGGTCCTCTCCCCTCCCCTGCCACCAGCACTGACAACCAGCACCTCAGGTCGGCTCTGGGGGGCTTGGGTGGGCATGTGTAAGCATGTTCAAATGACACAGTGACAAGGGGGTCCTTAACCCACCTTAACAGCACTGGAGATGGGGGCAGGGCAGCCATGCAGATGAGTGACTCAGCTGCCTGCACAGAGCCATGACAATCTGTCTTGGGATTCTGGTTGGACCTGACAGATTCCCTCCAAGCGGTACAGCTCTACTTGGGCAAGATTTACCTATCATCCAGCTTTTGACGGGACACAAATGCAGAGTGAGCTCCCAGCTCTGCTGTAAGCAAAGACCCTCAGAATTAGCTACAACCCCCTAATCTTGCTTACACCTACCAGGTAGAAGGAAGATTTAGGTCCTCTGAGTCCCCCTCCCCAGTTCACTTATGTCACAGTCACACTAATGTCACTCATTCATCTTTTAAGTTTTGATTTACAGAGATAGAGACGAGGGTCAGGAAGTGGTACACCGGGTTGAGTATACATGATACCATACACAAGAATCCAGGTTCAAGTCCCTGGTCCCCACCTGCAGGAGGGAAGCTTCACAAGTGGTGAAGCAGGGCTGCAGGTGTCTCTCTTCTCCCCCTCTCGATCTCCCCTATCTTCTCAATTTCCCTCCATCCTAGCCAATAAAAAGAAAGGAAAGACCTGAACTGGAATTGGCATATTACACCAAAGTAAAAGACTCTGGGGTGGGTGGGTGGTGAGAATACAGATCCAAGAAGGATGGCAGAGGACATAGTGGGGGTTGTATTGTTATATGGAAAACTGGGAAATGTTATGCATGTACAAACTATTGTATTCACTGTCAAATGTAAAACATTAATTCCCCAATAAAGAAATTTAAAAAAAAAAAAGAAAGGAAAAAGTGGCAGCAGGGAGTAGGGGATTCATCATGCAGGCACCAAGACCCACTGATAACCCTAGTGGCAGTAAAAATATTTTTAAATAAATTTAAAAACAGAGATAGAGGTCAACGCACAGCTCCATCATTTTATGTGGTAGGTGCTGCTGGGAACGGAAACCAGAGCCTTATTCATGCAAGGCATTTGATCTCCAGTGGAACCACCTCTCTGGCTCCCACTCACTCCTCTTACTGTGGCCACTCACTCAGCACCTACTATATTCCAAAAACTAAACACTCACACTCTACTGAATGATGGCAGCAACGACTCTTTCAGGAAGAGACTCTCATTGTCCCAATTTTACAATGTGGAAGTAGGTCACCAAGCTCACCAAGGATATGATTCCATTGACTCAAAGGTCTGTGTTGTCACACTGTGTTCAGCTATGGACTGAAGGCAGCCACAGAATAAGGACACACAGTCTCTGCTCTCAAAGACCTCTTGAGGTCACCTGGGGTCATTGTCCTATGAAAGAGTGACTACTTCACGTGCACTGCATCCTGTGGCTTAATATACAACTAAAAACCAAAGCGCAGAGCAGTTACTCACTAGGCTACCATTGCTGTGAAAAGGAGAGAAATGAATATATGTTTATGTTGGCTTTAATGTAAACACATTATAAAGAAACCCTCAGGGGCATGAGAAATTAGTAACAGTGTCTAGCTGGGGAGAATGAATGGATGGACAGATGGGGCAGAAGAAGGGAAGAATTTCTATGAAGCTCTCATTTTATTTTTTGTATTTGAATACAGAAATATACCAGCTATTCAAATTTATAAATGGAGTTTTTAGCTATAAAATGAAATGTCCCTTCACTAGCCCATTGGATGCCCGTAATAAAGACCATTTATTATGGAGGCATTTCACAGGCTTGGTGTGGTCATCAGGGCATAAGCACAGAACCAGATCAACTATCCCTTCAAGCATTGGCCCCTTCACTGCTCAAAGGAACTGGGCATCTAGTAGGTCTTAGTAAGACATCATCCATCCCTCCAGGATAGCAAATGGGAGAGCTATGGCAAAATAAATGTGTTCTCCAGAAGGAGAAGGAGTTGGAGGAGAAGAAAGCAGAAGAAGGAGGAAGAGGTGAAGGAAGTAGAAGGAGGAAAGGAAGAGGAGGAGGAGGAAGGAAGGAAGAGGAGGAGGAAGAAGAAAGAAAAGGAGGAGGAAGAGGAGGAGAAAATAAAAAATAACTCAGTGACTGCAAAGCTTGACCAGAATAAGAGCCCTTCCTGGGGTACTGGGCCTGGTCTTAATTGTTGCTGTCACCCCAAGGTACCACAAACCTCCTTGGTCTCCCTTAGTACAACCAAGACCAACATAACTTGCAAAAGCTCCACTGGGGATGAGGGGTGGCCAGGCGGTGGCAGACCTGGTTAAGCACATATGTTATTATCTACAAAGACCCAGGTTCAAGCTCCCTGCTCCTCACTTGCACATCTTGACAAAACAGGGTCCCTTTGGGCTAGGAGGAACTAGAGTAAAACGGCAAGTACAGAAGAGTATCAGAAGTTCAAGAGATGGGAGCAATACTAGGGAGGCCTCCAGACAAGAAGATAGATATGGTGCTCTCACCAGAAGGTCGGACATTTCCAGGAGATCATACTGAGTTTCCTTTCACTGTCATCATTCAAGACTGTAGATCCTTCAAGGTCTACACCCTGTAAGCAACACCATCCAACAGTTCTTTCTACAATGATGGGAAAAATTCTATCTCTGTACTCACCAACCAGCTGCCACTAGTTATGTGTCACTATGAAGTACCTGATATGTGGTTAGGACAAGTGAGGACCTCTAAGTTAACATTCAAATTCATTGAAATTTAATTCCTACACAAAGGTAGTAGCTACCATACTGGACAAGCATGACTGTGAGGTTTCTAGAAGAATGAATTTGAGGAAAGCTGCTTGGTACCCAGTAAGCACTTGCTAGCTATGTCATACAAGGAGGAAATCTATGAGGACATAGCACTCATGAACTTCTGGACAGCAGATCCAAGTTGTGGTTAAGCTCACCTCACTACCCAGGCTAAAGGTGGGCCATCTGGTTTCCCTGACTCTGAGGAAAGTGACTCTCTCTGAAATCATCATCCTGCTGAGTTTGGGGTGGCCTGAATTGTCTTTTGTTTGGGGCTGTTTATTTTGAGTGGTGTCATTATTTTATTTTTAAATTACCTATAATGCACCCTTTAAAAATTCCCTAATTACAGATAGGATAAATACATAATTGCAGACTTTTAAAAAGCATATATTATTTACTCAATACTCCATAATTACAGTCTTTTCCATGAAATGTATTATTTCCTAGATGGTCCATAATCGCTCCTTTGAAGTGAATGGGAAAGGCCAAATTGTTCCTCAGATTCAGTTCACAGGTCACTGGTCCCATCTCATTAGGCAGTTTATCAGCCACCAGGGCTGGTTATTGGAGCCCAGTAGCTCACAGGAAACCCTAGGCTTGGTTACTGCAAAGAAAGAGGACTGGCCCCTCCAGGCTAGCTAGGTTAAAACAGTGGGGCTTGGGTTTGAGGTTCAGGCTCTCATGTTTCTCTTTTGAGTCTTCTGATGACAGTCAGAATGGCTTAGTGGTCTCGAGCTCAGATTTAAGGCCAACAGTCTGGTGTGTAACCCATTATAAACTAACTCTGCACTCTGCGACCTTAGACAAGGGCATTAGTTTGGGTTATACCCAAAGCAACCTCTGAACTCAGGGTTGGGGAGATAATCCACACAAAGGCCAGGTGAGGGAGCAGGAAAGTGAAACATTATCAAGAGAAAAGCTACCTGTGTTCATTCATGAGCATGCCACCGCTGTCCTACATAACTCAAGGCCCTGTAGAACACAACTCAGAAGTGTCCCCTTCCCTGGTTGTCTAGTGGTTAGGATTTGGCACTCTCAGAAGTGTCCCAAGGGCCAAGAAAGCTGAAGTGTTTATGCACCAACCCTTGAGGGCTGTCACTAGGCACATTAACTTCTTGGCATCCCCAGGCTGTCCTCCTCACAGACAGTTTAAAGAAGGAAGCTATCAACACATTCAGCCAGTGTTCACCAAGGCTGCAGGAAGAAACAAGTGGACACCAGTCACCAATGGTAGCTGCTACAATACTTTAGTTAGTCTCTTTGTGCCTCTGCCTTCTCATTTGCAAATGAAGATCAAAATAGACCTGTCCCTTAGATGATGGGGAAGAGTGAGGTTGAATAAAAGAAAGTTACCACTGAATAAATGGAAGTTGCTAGAATTATGAGTGACTACGGACAGATTTAGCTCAACCCTCAGCAAGCTTTCTCTCTAAACTTCTATCTGGATGCCACAAAGGTGCATCCCCTGATCTCACTCATAGGTGTAACTTTAAAAAGTATGGGGGGGTGTAGTGTAGTGGGTTAAGTGTACATGGCACAAAGTACGTGCAAGGACCAGTGTAAGAATCCTGGTTCAAACTCCTGTTTCCCCACCTGCAGGGGGTCGCTTCACAAGAAGTGAAGCACGTCTGCAGTTGTCTATCTTTCTCTCCCCCTCTCTGTCTTCCCCGCCTCTCTCAAGTTCTCTCTGTCCTATCCAACAATAACAACAAGGGCAAAAAAGGCCAAAAAAAAAAAAGAAAAAAGTAAAGAAAAGGGAAAATGGCTTCTAGGAACAGTGGATTCATAGTGAAGGCACCAAGCCCCAGTGATAATCCTGGAGGCAAAAAAAAAAAAAAGACACAAAGTAAAAGTCATATTAGGTTTGGTTTATTGCACCAAAGCAAAGGACACTGAAGAATGAAGAGAGGGTAGGGAATGGGAGGGGGTGCCTTGGGGATCCTGGTGCATGATGGTAGAAAGGACCTCAGGTGGGGTAAGAGTGTTCTACAGACACCTATCATGTGAGATGAGAAGTTGTATCCATGCATCAACAACTGTACTGTAAGCCACTACCCCCTCAATAAAACGAGGGGGGAAAGAAGAATACAGATGACATAAATGAATAAAGAATGTTCCAGATCCCTTAAAAAGAAAAAAGCTGCATCCCCATACTTGTTACCCCAAGTCAGACATCATTGGCCAATTAAATCATTCTACACCCTCGTCTTTATCAGTATACACCCTCCCCCAGTTGGTACAAGAATGAGTGGCTTCAGGAAAAATGAATGTGGATTAGGTTTGGTAAATCATAGTAATTCTATTTTCCTCTTCCCCAAGTGAATAGTTTAGGCATTTGATACATTTCTAGTCGGTGAGATGCCAAGAAAGTCATTTGGGAGAGGTATTCTATCTCCAAAAAAAAATTTACATATTCTTTCTACTAGCTTTGAACTGTAAATAGTAAATGAAGAGTGTCTTATGTGCAACTATAGCCATCTTGCACCAATAGGGCACAAACCTAAGGGGGAAAGTTAGTGACAGAATGACAATGGACAAATAATGGAAAAATTCAATGCCTTGCTTAAGTCACTGAAGTCTCATATTGATAAGCCTCAGAGCCATCTTAGCTTTGGTATAAATAACAGTCTACAGTAATATATCACCATATGCCAGCAGGCAGGTTTCTAAGTACTTTTCATTTGTTAATCCATTTAACTCTCACAAAATACTACTGATATCTCCCATGTACAAAAGTGAAAACTGAGATTCCAAAAGGTTAAGTAAATGACTCAAGGTCATATAACCAGTAAATTATTCCATCTCGGGCATGCTGACTTTGGGCCTCAAACTCTTTTTGGCTACATAAGACTTCACTACTATTCTGCTATTCTTATAATAGGCAAAAATAATCCTCCTTCTACTATAAGTCATCTTGGCTTTGTTATTCTGAAAAATGCAGCTAGAAATCCCTAGTTTACATACCTTGTTTGGATGAGAGAGGAAAATTAAGGAGCCCAAATTTTAGAATTAAAAGGGACAATATCTTCAGAAAGTGGTACATGGGAGTTCATGTTTATATACTCCACTGGCAGGACCTGCCTGTTATGATGGTAATGAGAGCGACAAAATATTACTGTCACCAGCTCTACTGTGAACCAAAATCTATGCTCAGCATTTATGTAGATCATCTCATTTAATCCTCAAAGACAACTCTGCAATGCAGGTGTGATCATCATTAGCTTACAAATTAGGAAGTCATAATAATACCACCTAACATGTATTGAGTTCTTACTCTCACCAGCTACCAAGCTAAGCACTTTCCAGGCCTTTTCTCACTTACAATTCAATAGAGTTATCATTACTTAACAAATGAGGAAATCAAGGGGGCGTGGAGAAACTGATAATTATGTCCAAGGTTACAAAATGATGGGGAGGGCCACGATTTAAATTCCATCTTGGTAAATTTCAGCTAGGCTGTTGGATTTGCAGAGGGGGAAGGGAGTAAGCCCCTGAAAACAATCCAGCACTGAGGGAGAAATGGTCATGGGAGTCAGACAGCAGGGACCATGTGGCAGTGAATCCACGCTTATAACCATCACCTTCATGGAGAAAGGAAAGAAAAATGCTAGCAATTTGGAATGGTGAACTGTGGGGAGGTGTGAGTTCCCTAAAATCTAGAAGCACGGTAAGGAATTGTCGCTGAAACAGGAGGGTTTCCAAGAGTGAGGGATTTTAAGGTTTTAAAATTCTGAAGCCCTTGGACACAACTCTCTCCCAAGCCATGGAGGCCTTTCAGCCTATATATTTCCTGCTTATTCAAGAGAAAGACCACAGAAGGAGAAATGGACCAGGAATTCATCAGTCTAGGACTTGCCACTGTGCTCTTGCCTAGCTTAGGAGCTCCAAGCTGCTTTGTATTGCCTTACCGACTGCCAATCTGAAGCACAGTGCCAGACATGGCTTTCTACTGGTATAATGAGGCACAAGAATGAACTTCAACCTCAAGGGACTTGCCATTTAAACACCAGCCTGCATGATTTCCACAGAAATGCATCTGCTGCCTAACAAACCTTCCCCAGCCCTGCCTGGAACTGTTCATGGGTTGAGAGCACTCATCTTCAGTTTGGCTCCCCCTCCAGAAGAATCCAAGGCTGTTCTCCACTACAGCTTCAGCTTCCTCTTCTGGGAAATGGGGGTACATGTTTCCAGCTCTAGAGGAGAGTGGAGGATACTGGGACTCAGAGTATCATTGAAGGGTGGCCATATGAGCCCAAGCTCGTGAAAGAGGGTGAGTTCTTCCCTGACTTCTAAGAGCTCACAATGGGAAGGAGGTAGTCACAGAGTTACCTGGGACCATATCGAGCCTTTTTATATGTACTCACAAATGGTCTCCATGATCTACCCAGGAAAATGACCTTTCAGTTTCATCCTTCAGCTTCAGTACTTTCTCCTCTGGGAAAGCATCTTCCTCAAAAAAGACCTAATTGAGGTCCCTGGCCTCGATCCTACTGGCTGTACAGCTCTGGACATGTCTGTGTAAGACAAAGGTAACTTTGATTGTTCGACATTAAAATGGAAATAGAATATCTTGTTATGCTACTACTATGAGGATGGAATGCACTAAGGCATGAGCAGGCATAGTACACCAAATACAGAGCAGGTACTCAATATAGGGCCATACTGCCCTGCAGGTAAGACAAGAATCCTACCTTGTCCTCCTCCCGAAGAAGCTGTACCTGCCAGCACAGAGCGGACAGCTGCTACCCCCACCCTCAGAGCAGAACTTCTTCATGCAGGAGTCATTTGGAACACAGGCAGGTTCTCAAGCCAGATAAAGGACAAAGAGAGTGTGAGGTAGAGCCACATCAGCAGTTTGGAAGGGAAGATCTGGGACAATGACACTGAGCACAGCCTGCACTTCTGAGCCCAAGAAGTCACACTTGGCACAGAAGAGTATGCACCACCCAACAATGAGTGGCTATGTGCTCCCCATCTCCCTGTGGCCCCCAACTCAGCTTTTAAAATCTCAGCTCCTAGACAAGTGCCCACTTGATTCCAGCCTGTACAGACCCCTCTCCATTGTGACATCCCAGTAAGGTAGCAACTTCTGGTCCAGCTCCCATGGACTTAGTGTTTGCCTTGTGTCCCAGTTCATTCTGGAGTGGAGAGCAGAGATGGATGACCTACACCACCATCCTCTCCTTACTTTGGCCAGAAAAGAGCTCTGGGCACCTGGGTCCAAGCTCCCCTGCAGGACAGCACCCCCAGAGCATGGCCCATAAATCACTGAAGACTGGCTACGAGTCCAATAACCCTCACAAGATATGTACAATTCTTTGTAGGGCTGCTGTCCAGGCAGCACTGCTAATGATCTTTGCAGACCTGCTGAGTCAGGAACAGGTTACCAACTCCCATCCAGAAGTCACTCACAGGGTGCTGCAGAAAGAAGTCCTGCCTGCCCATCTATGTAATCACAGGGGCGGGGGGGGGGGGGCAGAGTGTTTGAGAACCATCCCAGAGCCAACTATCTGAGGATTTGGAAAAGCTGCTTTGGGGCAATCTAGCCCCAAGTCTCATTTCCCAGTTATCCCAGAAACTACGACCTTCACCAATGTGAGCTCCCCATACTAAAAGGAGGAGAGGGATTGGCATGAATGAAGTCTGGAGTCCATGCTTAGTACTTGAACAGTCTCAACAAGCTCCCATGTGGAAATGCAATGAAAATATCTGAGCCCAAACTGAAGGGGGGGGGGGGGTTCAAGGCCTGAGGGCCTGTCCTTACTCTCTTTTCATGGTGGCCCCATAAAAGCGATACTCCTGGTCAGGCGGTGGCGCAGTGGGTTAAGCACATGGGGCGCAAAGCTCAGGGACCAGCCTAAGGATCCCGGTTCGAGCCCCCGGCTCCCCACCTGCAGGGGAGTCGCTTCACAGGTAGTGAAGCAGGTCTGCAGGTGTCTTTCTCTCCCCCTCTCTGTCTTCTCCTCCGCTCTCCATTTCTCTCTGTCCTATCCAACAATGAACAGCATCAACAATGGCAATAATAATAACCACAACAAGGCTACGAAAACAAGGGCAACAAAAGGGGGGAAAATGGCCTCCAGGAGTGGTGGATTCATGGCGCAGGCACGGAGCCCAGCAATAACCCTGAAGGAAAAAAAAAAAAAAAAAGCTATACTCCTGAGCCCATTTCCATGCTTAGGGAAATCTTGGAGGGTTGTAACTGACCCACCAGCAACACCAAAGTACTTTGGTCCACTCCAGAGACCACCCACAGGCCCTCATTAATACTAGGGCCTTCCATCTTCTTTAGATAAAGGAGTCTGGTCTATGTGCTCAGGAGGGCAGGGTTTCAGGGAACTCACATGCCCCAGAAATGACCTAACAAGACCAGAACTGTCAGCTGTATATTTTAGCCCCACTAGCCACAAAGTGATGATGCCCAGGTGTGTCCCCAACTCTCTCAGGGGCCCATGGTGGTGAACCTCAGTTACCCACTTGTTCATCAGCATATCCTTTTCCTTTTATCTTTCCTCACATGTGTGTCTCAACCCCCACTCTCACTTGCCTTTCAGGAATCACCTGACATATACTCTTTCCACCAACACTTGCCTCAGGACCTGTCATCACAGCAGAAGACAGAGGGTCCAGGGGCTTGTGTCCCTCCTATGGCCGCTCTAGATGGCAGGTGACCTGGATCCACTAGTCAGAAGCAGTTGCAAGGAATTTTGAATCTGGGCTGAGGGCACACCATAAAAACAAGGCAGAGAGGTCCCATGTTGGTGGACACACAAACACTCTAAGGTTCACCATGGCCAAGAGTCCAACAGAGCAGTCTATGGCCAGATCTGGCATCCCAGAGAGTTGGGTGGTAGAGTTAGACTGAGATCCTGACTGCATGAATCAGAACCTTTGGGCTTTCTGCAACTCGGAAAATAGCTATGACTGTTTTTGATAAATGGCCTTTACCTACTTATATCAAACAGAGTCTATTTCGATGACTTGCAACTAAAGCCTCCAGCTGGCAGGAAACCTAAAGAATAAGACAAGAATAACTACCTGGCCCCCAGAGCAGAGATTCTGGATTTGAAGTCACAGGAAGAAAACTGTGGGGAAACACAGAGAAGGAAGAGTGACACAGGAATTGGGTATATTCATCAGTGATCAAGAACCTATTCTCCTGAAAGAACATCCAAACCCTACCTTCCAGGGGCTCCCAATCCAGGAAGGAGACAGGCATGAAAGCAAGCAACCCAACGTAGAGGGATGACTGGAAAACCAGAGGCAGACAGGAAGCACAGGAGACATCTGGCATCTGAGACCAGAAATAAAGGGCTTCTCAGAGTAAGGATGTCTGCAGTGGCGATGGGAAAGAGCAGAGAAAACAAGGAGCAGGGGAAAAGAGAGAGCAAGCCAGACACTTTTCAGGCCTGAGCAGGCTGGCCCAGAGCCAATCTCAAGATAAATCCTGACTCAGTGCCTAGCTCCAGCCATAAATTCAGGAGACAGGTGGCTCTCTGGAAGGATCACTGTTCTCTGGGGAGGGCTGCAAGTTTGTCACCAGCTAACAGAAAATAAAAGCATGTTCATTTGTGTATGCAGAGATACACAGGCCTTCATAGGCACACGGGCTCAGACACCCTCACACATGTACTCCAAGGAAGGAGGCAGAGCAAAAATAGTCACTCACTACTGCTTTCATTCCCTTGTAATGGAAATTTATGATTAGGACAAGACTCATTCCCTGTCCTCAAGGTGGGAGCTTCACGGAAGAGACCCGCCTGGCTCACACCGAAAGACAGCTTCTCTAACCCCTGAGAGCAGGAGAATGAAGACTTGGGAGACCAGCCGCTGGGCTTTCAGCCTCAGCTTTTCTAAACCGTAGAGGTTGATCTGGTTCTGTTTCCCCATCTCTACATTAAGGAGTTTACACTAGATTCACAATAGCAAGGGGTTTGTCCTTTCACAGACCAATCTGAGTCACTTGGCAGTAGCACACGCTGAAACAACAGGTATCATAATTAGCAGAGACCTGACTATGTTAGCGGTAGGCCCAGCTAGGGGTGGTGGTTGCCTGAGTGACACTTGCCTCTTGAGTCCTCACATGCTGCGAGTCTCTGAACTGACTTTTCAGCCGTAAGCTGGGCTAGTCAGCTCATACCCCCAACGTAAGAGTCAACTGTGTATTTCTTCCCCATTCTATTCAGGGACTGAATCCATCACACTGCTAGCTCAGAAATGGCCATGACAGAAGTATTTGCACTCTGGATATCGGTATGTGACAGTAGAGGACAACAGATGTTAAATGCATACTTTCTAATACACCCCCAGCTCCTACCCTCTCCGTAGCAGGCAGGAGCTGTAGAGAGAAGGGAATCCAAGCAGCCTTTCAGCACTGAGATCTATGGGACTTCTCCCCCCAACAAGCGGCCAGTGCTACAGATAGTAATGTGCAGACCACTATCATAAACTCACAGCTCCCACAGCCTCTGTCATCCACGGAGCTCAGGGCTGTTCCTCTCAGGCTGCTGTAACGGAAGGCGTGAACTAACTGGTGGCTTCCCAACCATATCTCCTCACAGCTCTGGAGGCTGAGAAGTGCAGATTCAAGTAAGGGTTTACCTGCTAGTTCACAAACAGCCTTCTCCTTATGTCCTCATAGGTAGAGAGGCAAGGGAGTTCCTGGGGTCTCTTTTATAAGGAAGTGAATCCTATTCATGAAAGTTGTGCCCCCAGAACTTAATCACCACCTTTTACAGACCCCATTTTAAGAACATCACCTTCAAGGTTAAGTTTCAATATAAGAATTATGGACATTCAGTGCCTAGCACTTACTTACTCTTGCTGCATAGGAGCCCCATCCTATCTGCCTTGGCCCCATTCATGCTCTCCTTTTCCAGGAAGCCTTCCTAGATTGCTTTGGTTCACGGTGACAGCAGCAGCACTGCCACCACCCACCATGCCCCATATCCCACACTCTCATATCATTTTCTGTTAACTGGTTCTGCATCCCTGGAGAAATTTCTCAGTTCAAAACCTGTCTTCTCCTTCCTCAGCCCGCACAGTCAATTTCCACATAGGCCTAGTCATGGAACTGATGCTCAGTGGCACCAGCTGAATCATCCACTGTGACGCAGGACAGAGTCCTGAAAAGCCCATAGCCCTTATCCCAGCCAGACTCTCCTTTCCCAGATGAAGAAACTCAAGCACAGAACAACATATTCTGGCCTGTCAGCAGCTCAGCTAAGTTTAAAACTGAGGCCCCCAGGCTCCCACCACAATGCATCATAAATCCCATTTACAGATGGAAAAATTGAGTTCTGCAGAGGACAAGAGATAGACTTGAGGTCACAGCGGGACCCAGGCGCAGTCAGAACAGAAAACCCAGCTCCCCAAGCCTCCTGAATGGGACCATGTCCTCTGCACCAGCGCCCCCTGCCTCTCCCTTCATTCCAGTCCCAGACAGCCTAACCAAGCCTTGACAGGCCCATGCAGGGCTCTGGGGCTCACCTCCCACCTCTCTTTCCACCTCCAAAGTTGAGTCATATCAAACAACAGGGGTCATGTCTGCAGCCAATAGGCCCTGAGGCCCCAGAACCCACACGAGCCACTTTCTCCATCAGGCAGCAGGACTCAGTCTGGACCTGCACGGGCTGCTGTTGGGGCAATCTCCTCCTTGCTCTCTCTCCTCAGGCTGCTGCTTAACATGCACACGGGAACCTCAAAGCTGAGCGTATAGATTTCTCTTTGTCTTTGGTAGTAATTATTAGCTGTCTCGGAGGGTGAATGCAGGCAGAAACAAAGGCAGCAAGGGTTGTAAAACCTTTTATCTCGATCAGGCCGCATTATTTGATAAGGTGCTAAGCTAATAGCAACGCATGTCAAATTGTGTTTAGACAGATCGAGGGGCTGGAAATGGAGGGTATATTTGTCTCCAGAAACCTGCACCTGGAAGGATAAAGAGAATGGCACACTGATATTCACAGCCCCGTGCTGAATGCAGACAGCCTAGCTTCTGGGGCTCCTGGCAAAGATACCCCCCTGAAAAGGGGGTAAAATAAGAGGCTGAGAAGGACCGAAGCTATGTTGGACTCATTCCAATCATTCAAATTTACCTCTGGGCCTTTGTCCTCAAGTCCTCAGGTCCCTACAGTGTTCAACAGCAAAGGCAGAATTTGAATCCAGATTCCCTAACTCCCAAACCAGAGTTCTTATCTAAAGCCGTATAAGGCCCCAACTAAATGCCTAACACTGACTTTTATAGACAACACCCACCCACAGTATGTGTCAGGAGACATACAAAATTAGTACTAAATCAGATACAGACTCAAAAAGGGATTCACAAGGAAAATTAAGGAAGAGTTCTTAGAAGAGGGGAGCCTCAACTGCAGAATGAGAAGCGTTTGGAACAAGAACATGTGAAGTAAAGCGTACATAACCACTAAACTCCAAATCTTGTACTGTGAACTCACCACTCCCACGTGAATATTTGGCTATATCCTTGGGTCATACCAAGTACTTCTTTTGGCCTGCCTTTTGCAGTCTTTTCAGAGAGTCTCACTCTCTTCCTGAGCACCAGCGCACACACACAGTCAGGCCCTCTGTGTTCTCTGTGGACTGTAAGGCACTGTCACAGAGCAAGACAAGAAGGGGAGATTGCGGGTGCCACAAACACCAAAGCCTCTGAAGAGTGCGCACCTTTAAATCAGGTGTTTGGTGTTTGTGCAGCTTGATTTAGGGGTAGGGGGACAGAACAGAGCACCATTCCAGCTCCTCATACAATCCTGGGGCTCAAACCCAGGGCCTCACACATGCAAGGCATGTGCTCAAACACTGAACCGCCTCCCAACCCTTGAGTAAATTTTATGATTGGGAGTAGTTTCTAATGAAATAATTAAGGAAGTGCACAGCTAGATATTGGACAAGGAAATCCACCAAAAGGTTGTTCATAATGGCCAAAACACAAACAAGTAAAAAAAAAACTGGAAATAGTGTTTAATGTCAAACAACGTAGGATGAGCTAAGAAAAATATTTGGGACATTTACAGGAAAGCAATAAAAAGTAATGATGGACCATAGTCTCAGCTGGGGTTCTTCCTGGAACAGACGCAGGACTCAAATGCTGCACATTCAGCTGTATAGGCAGGCAGAAAGACAGAAGACTGGGGTAGTGAGACAAAAAAGGAAATAGCCAATAACAGATATGTTTGCAAACCAATTACCACCCTGGCCATTTGGAGCCCTAGCCCTCTGGATAAATGTAAAACATTCACTCCAAATTTGTCCACTCAAAAGGTGAGAAACGGGAGGCCGGGCAGTAGCACAGTGGCATGAAGCACAAGGACCAACATAAGGATCCCAGTTCGAGCCCTCAGATCCCCACCTGCAGGGTGGTCGCTTTGAAGCAGGTCTTCGGGTCTCTATCTTTCTCTCCCCTTTTCTGTCTTCCCTTCCTCCCTCGTCTTCTCTCTGTCCTGTTCAGCAACAATGACAACAATAATAACAGCAACAACAACAATGAACAACAAGGGCAACAAAGGGGAAAAAGTGGCCTCCAGGAGCAGCAGATTCATGGTGCATGCACCAAGCCCCACCTATAACCCTGGAGGCAAAAATAAAATAAAATAAATGAAATGAAATAAAATAAAATAAAACCTTTGAAAAAAATTTTTTAAAAAAAGGTGAGAAACATATAGCAACTTCCTCCTGTCATTAGTTGAAGCCTATTAGAGAGAGAAACAAGAGCATCGATTCCCAGAATCCAGCCTGCCACAGGGCAACACAGTGAGCTCCCTAAAATGAGAAAGAAAAAAAAAAAAGCCCTTAAAAATCTAAATCTAAATGGAAAAAGAGAAAATCAGGTGGATGCCAGGCTAGCATGGGGATGCCTCTTCCCAGGTGCGTAATCCCTGGGTTGGAGAGAACTCAACTGGAGCCAGCTTGGACTGCTACTCACTCAACGATGCAAGGGAGATGACTCAGGAACCAAACACGTGGCAGCGAGGCAATGCAATATCATTATTGATCAGAGAGCCAAGGCTTTTAAAGGGCAGACCTGGAAGTGGCAAGTTGGAAATGGAAATGGCTAGGAACAGGGCGGAGAAAAGCAAAAGGGGGCTAGGAAGGAAGGTAGAAACTTTCTTAGCAACTGTTGCGAGGGTTTTAACTGGTAGGATTAATACTACCCTGCAGGCAGGGAGGGTCTTGAAGGTAGAAAGAAGATAGATCAAAGGAATGGAATGGGTGGGGATCTTTCAGGCAAAACAATGATTATGTAGATAGGCCATAGTATCAGGAATGCAGGGTGTTTTGTGAGCCCTGTTGAGCTCAACCACATCCTCACAATTTCCCGACAGGTGGAGACCAGCAGTACCCTGAAGCAGCAGGGCCAAGCAGATGAGCTTGGGCCACTGCCACTGTACTACAATCTGTGTCTCCTACAGCACAGCCTGTGAATCGGGAAAATCCAACCTAAATGAAGACAAGCTTGTTTCTTTACTTCTAGACACCTTTTGACATACTAGTGTGCATGGGAGAATTTCTGAGGGCTCCAATGTACACACCTGCCCTGATTTCTCCCTCCCTACAGCCTCCTCTTAGCATCTCACTGGACCTCAGCTACACAGAGTATATGCTGGCAAGTACTGTAACCAATACCTTCTTATTAAAGGGGGAATGTAGAGAAGGCATGCTCCTATGACTACAGGTTTGGTCCAAGATGCTTCCATTTTCTTAATGGGTGCAAAAAAAATGATCAACACTTTGTCTTCTCAACTTTGATCCTAGAATCCTAGAAAAGCATTCTCACCCAAGGAGGCACATTCAAGAGCATTGAGGATGGTATTGTAATAGCTAATAATAATAACAGCTAGGAGAAATCTGAAAGTCTGACACAAGCAAAATAAACTTGGATGTACCTATGCTAACAAATTCTACCCAGCAGTTAGAATAAAAAATGTTTGAGCTCTAAGTACTGACACTTAAAGAACTCCAGGACTAATAGTTGGGTGATAAAAATCAAAGCGCAGAACAATACATATAGTGTGATACCATTTCTATTGAAAAAAAATATGCAAACATGCTAAAAATAAAGTCACGTGTTTCTATGTGTACAGATATAAATGTGTGTATACACTTAGAGAAAGATCAGGAGTGCTATACATCAAAACTATAACCGTGATCACCAAGGCAGGAAAGGGAAGCAGCAGTGGGGAGGGGAGGGGAGATGTTAGCTTTAGTCTGCACTGTTTGGCTGTTTCTAACATGAATGCATTTTTATACTATATACGTGTAATTAGAAATAAATTTAAAATGTTTTAGAAAAAGGAAAGGGCTAACAGAAGTATAACCAGAAAAAAATATTTACAGGGTTTTATCTGCAAGTGCTAGGATTAGGAGTGTTTTTAATTTCCTTCACTTGCTTATCAGTGTTTTTTAAATTTTCTACAAAGATCATTCATATTTTTGTAATAAGATGGGGGAGAACTAAAATGACTTTTAAATACCCACTACAAGGCGGTTCCTTAGGGGGGCTGTTCCTTACTCTGAGCACAGTTTGTGGCCACTTTTGCTTTTTCTAGCACACCTCCCAAGCCATTTTGGACAACCTTTCCAGGATCCCTAGACACAACATTCTGCAATGAGCACTCCAAGGATCAAGGCTGAGGGGGTGGGGGGGCGTAGGTTGACTCCAAGTGCTCTGAGAAGTGGCTTGGCACAGCAGTCTCCTTCACCAAGGCAGAACAGACCCCCACTACACAGATCCCTTTTTTCCTTCTCTCCTGTGCCCCACCACAACCCTCTCTGGGCCTCCACTTCATCTTTTACCGAAGAAACCTAAGACCTGGATGCACACAGAGAAGGAGAAAGAGCCTGACCAAGAGCAATCATCATCAGCTGAGTCCCAGACCCATCCCCTGTCAGACAGGCTGTGAGTTCACCCCAGAGGATCCACTGGAATTCAAAGTCAAGCTGCTCAGAGAAATGTGAAAGATGCAAATCAGACATGTGGGCAAGACCCAGCTGGGGGAAAACAGTTTCCCTCAAAGCAGGACTCTGAGTGTCAGATTTTCCACTCTATTTCTCTGTAACATGTTCTGTACATCCCAGAGCTAAAAATAACTATGGCTTGGGGTGGGGGGAGAGTCAGCTGGCAGTTCAGAGTGGCTCCAAGTGCTGTGAGAAGTGGTTTGGCACTTCTGCATCGATGCAGGACAGACCCCCACCACACAGATCTCTTTGTCCTTCTCTCCTCACCCAACCCCATTCCCTGTGTATATAACATTTTCTGCTGCCTTAAGACCCCAGGGACCCTCAGTCAATAGCCTGTAAATCAGGATGGAAAGTCCCCAAAGATGTCATCTATTCTACCTAAAACCTCCTACCAAATGTCCCAATCTTCACTAGTTGTAAAGTGATTCCTGAGTCTAGCTGGGACTGCTGCTCTTTTTCCAAAGCTGGAGTTACCCTTCTCTTAGAGCAGAGAGAATTATTGGTTTCAAGTTCAAACCCAGCTTTATGTAGAAGCAGATGTGTGAACCAGTAACAACTACTATCCTAAGTACCCAGGACTTCTACACCAAGATTAAGAGAGAATCAAACCTGGGTCCCTCTGCACCCCAGGGTGAAATTCCAAATACATCAGTTAATAGCAAAATATCAAAAAGCCTTTCCCTCCTCAACTTTCCCTGGAACCCAAGCTCAATAATTCAGCCATGAGGATAAACTGTGGGCTCCTCTTTGACAAGCCCACAAGGGCACCAGAAGACAGAAGTCTGAGAAGATAATTATACCTGCAAAACGTGTATCCATTCCAGGATTTAAGACTGGACAATGACTATCTTCAGTCATCTCCACTATGACCAGTCGCAGGGAGAGACTTGAGCCCTGGAGCACTCCTACAGGAGTGAGTTAAGCGGTCTGACCAAAAAGAAGAGATCCAGTCTCATGTCCTGTGGACACCAAGGAAGCTGAGAAGAAGGACTCTGGAATCAAGAGAGATAAATAGGAAAGCAGTTTTGAAATCCAACCATAAAGCTCCCTTCTTAGAATGCCAAAAGTCAAGATGTGAACTTCACTCCTTAAACCATGTTTCATAGACTATTCTGAACGGGGATGTTAACAACTGATTTTGTGAAACCAATTGAGGGGAGGGGAGTATGATGATTAAGTCTGGCAAATTCTGAGTTAAACCACAGTAACCCATTTTCCTTATTTAGGACTTGCTAGAATCTCCCATTTGCTATAAAAACAAGCTGGGAGTATGGATCGACCTGCCAATGCCCATGTCCATTCAAGAAGCAATTACCTCCCACTTTCTGCAACCCATAGTGATCCTGGGTCCATACTCCCAGAAGGGTAAAGAATAGGGAATCATCCAATGAAGTGGATGGAGGCAGAACTCTGGTGGTGGGAAATGAGTGGAATTGTACCCCTCTTATCCTACAGTCTTGTCAATCATTATTAAACCAATAAAGCACACCCACACACACACACACAAAAAAAAAAAAAACCCTGGGGACTGGGCAGTGGTGCACCAGCGTAAGTGCACATGGTTTGGAAGCACAAGGACCGGCACCAGGACCTAGTTTGAGCCCCTAGCCCCATACCTGCAGGGAAGTCTCTTCACAAGTGGTGAAGCAGGTCTTCAGGTGTCTATCTTTCTTTCTCCCTCTCTGTCTCCCCACCCCCTCTCAATTTCACCCTGTCCTATCCAAAAAATAACAGAAAGAAATGAATGGACACAGGAGCAGTGGATTTGTAGTAAAGGCTCCAGTGATAACCCTGAAGGTTAAAAAAAAAAAAAAAAAACTTCCATTTGTTGACACAAATTACAGGACAATGAGGTCATTTCACCACAGTCTTTGTATTATAGAACTCCCCAAGGGACTGGGACTCTAATGTACACTCCCTAGCAAGCACAGTGGTGAACACAAAAGGATATTGGAAGAGTTTTTAATGTACAGGGACTGCCTTTGTTGAATTATGGGTCTAGGAGGCAAGGAAAATGGCTCAACTCATAAAGCATCACACTTCCATGTCTGAAGTTCTGGTTCAATCCCTAGCATTTCATGTATCAGCATGGAGCTCTGACTTCTCTCTCTCTCTCTCTCTCTGGCACAGCCAGCTCAGTGTACATGTTACTATGCATAAAGGTCCAGGTTCAGCCCCCACTCCCCACCTGCAAGAGGACTGTTTCATGAGCAGTAAAACAGGTTTGCAGGTGTCTCTTTCCTTCTCTCTTCCTCCTCTCTCAACTTCTCTCTATCCTATCCAACAAAATAGAAAACAAATAGTTGCTAGGAGCAGTGTCAGGAAATTGTGTGGATGTGGTTGAGCTTGGCAGGGCTCACAAAGCACCCTGCATTCCTGATACTATGGCCTATCTACATAATCATTGTTCTGCCTGAAAGATCCCCACCCATTCCATTCCTTTGATCTATCTTCTTTCTACCTTCAAGACCCTCCCTGCCTCCAGGGTATTATTAATCCCAGTTAAAACCCTCACAACAGTTACTATGGAAGTTTCTACCTTCCCAGCCCCCTTTTGCTTTTCTCCGCCCCTTTCCTAGCCATTTCCATTTCCGACTTGCCACTTCCAGGTCAGACCCTTAAAAGCTTTGGCTCTCTGATCAATAAAGATATTGCATTGCCCCACCACAAGTATGGTTCATGAGTCATCTCTCTCCCTCGCATGGCTGAGTGAGTAGCAGCCCAGACTGGCTCCAGTGGAGTTCTCTCCAGCCCAGAGAGTACACACCCAGGAAGAGGCACCCCCACGCTAGCCCAGCAGAGCAGAGGATTTGTAGTGCTGTTACCAAACCCCTTCTTAGTATGAATAAAAAAATAATAACATCTGAATGAATGAATAAATAAAACAAATCTTTAAAAAAAATAGGAAGATAAGGGTCTGGAAGCTTATGTGAGCCAATGAAGTTAGGTACAGTCAGCTGGAGACAGCTGCAGCCATGAAGTGGGAGGTAAATGCCTTGAAACTAATAGACGCAGAGTATGAGGAGATGGGATATGGCACACTGGTGGTGCGAGTTGTATAAATTGTGTCCTTCTTATCCCACAATCTTTTCTATCAGTATTAAATCACTTCTTCTTCTTCTTCTAGCGTTTGCCCTTCTTCCGTAGCCAGTCAACAGCATCAGGTTGAGCCTGATGTAAAGTTTCGAGACCTCCTTTGAATCTGGAGAGGTGGCAGTCGTTGACTATGTGGGTCATAGTCTGTCTGTCACTGATAATAAAAAAGAGAAGTTGAAAAAAAAGAAGAAAACACAAAGCAGAACTTAGACTGAGTTTGGTGTATTGCACCAAAACAAAAGACTTTGGGGCTGGGGGGAGGGTTCAAGTCCTGGAACATGATGGCAGAGGGGGACCTAGTAGGGGTTGAATTGTTATGTGGAAAATTGAGAAATATTATACATATACCAACTACTGTATTTTACTGTTGACTGTAAATCATTAATCCCCCCCATAAATAAAAAGACAAGAAAAGAGAAACTAATAGAGGCAGTAGGTAGATCCCAGAGAAGGGACCATGGAGGAGTCAGAAGGGCTGTGATGTAGCTGGCCCCATGGGACTTTGAAGAGTCATGTGACTCCTCTGAGCCTCAGTCTCCACTCATATAGAATGGGATAGAAGCCTCTTGCAGGATAGCTGGGAGGATGCATGTGTCTGTATAGGTGGGAGTCAGAAAGTAGTGAAATGCCTTGAGGCTGGAAGGAGTCTGGATTTTGTCCTATCACTACTCACAGGAACAGGAAATGAAAACAGACCAGAGTCTTTGAGAACAAAAGGAACAATGATGGGTCCAGGAGAAAGCAAGATGATTTGGCACAAAACATATAGTCCCTCCAAATCCTGAACTTCATGTGGTTCTTGTTCCCCAATCCCACTGAGCCTTGCAATAATGCAAAGCCTCTAAGGAAGCAGTATGGGATCTAGAAGGAGACAGCCGACGTTGCAGGGCCAGGTCCTACATTTCCATGCAGTGCAGCCCTCAGCAAGTCCCTTAAATTCCCTGAGCCCCAGTTCCCTCAGCTGTGAAGGACAAATGCTAACAGTAACAACATACCTGCAATCTTGCTGTATGCCAGACCCTACTCTGCATGATTGTTTTATAACAATTCAGTGCAGAGGGTGATGGGGAGGGCTATGATTACCATCTTACTTCACACATGTGCAAACCAAGACACAGAGTGAGGAAGCCAGGACACACCTACCACAGATGGCTGTTTCAAGAACAGGATGAAATGACAGAGAGGAAATGCTCAAGACCAGAACTTATGCCATCATGACACCACGACAGGTTCCTTTTTTGATGCCCTCTCCTCCATCCCCCAGCCCCAAGCTGTTTAGCAGCATAGCCTTGTTCTCCTCCATAAAAAAGTGAGCTCCATTTCTCTGCGTTCTTGAATCTGGACAGGTCTGTGACTCATCCATCCAATAAAATGTGAAAAATTGACACTGCTTGATGAAGGAATTTATAGCCTTTAGCTAATCCAACCGCCACCCTTTTCTGCAGCCTGAGAGCAGCTGCCACATGAATAGCAAGGCTCCCCTGAGCCTACCGTGCTAGGAGTGTCCCAGGTCACACGAAGACCCTGGGAAAGGAGATGCTGCCCAGAGACACTGCCCAGAAGAAAGAGGACATGAATGGGCCACCAAGTGGGAAAGGCAAGAAGCCATTCCTCAGGTGACTTCAGGTCGAATTCATAACTCATGAGAGAGCACCCCCACCACAAGAACTTCTAAGCTAAGCCCAATAAACCCACAGATAGCAAGATAATAACAACGTTTTTAAAGCCACTAATTTGGGGAGGTTGTTATATATCAGTAAGCAAACCAAACATGTCTCCTTGCCTGGGCTTTCAGATTTAAGAGAGAAGGGCATCACAAAAAGATGAAGAGGGAAAAAGAAAAGAGACAAGAGAATAAGGCCAGTTACTGAACCTGAGGAGCAGAGCTCCCTTTTGTTCTCCCTGGATGAGCCTAACTTAGCCCTGACTGGCACTCCCCTCTCTCCTCGTGTTCAGTGAGGAGCTGGAATCAATAAGCCCTAAGGTTTCTTCCAGCTCCTGTATTTGTGGGTCTCAACTGTGGGGATGGGCTGGGCAGATCCCAGGAGTGCTAGAGATTCCCCCACTAGTCCAGACTATTCTAAGGTCCTGGAGAAAGCCTCTAGGCACATTCATCCTGCCAGCCAGTGGAGTCAAACAGCAAGAGACTATGCCCTCCCAGCTCTCACTCTCACACATCATGACTCTGAGTCTACTGGGCTAAATCCAGTCCAGCACTATGCCAGGCTCTTGACATGTATGATTCTATTTCATTCTTGAAGGCACCTGGAAAAAAATATATATCTATATACTCATTATTCAGATGTAGGATCTGACGTTCAGAGAAGTCAAATGACTAGTATAAAAGTCACACTGCTTAGAAAGACCTAAAAAAGACACCTTAAAGTATCTAATGAAATAGTTTCTACTTAGACCTAAATACCTTCCTCACTTACCTCCTATTACACTTCCCTCAGTCACTCCAAAGCTAACCTTGTCAGACAAAGTAAGGACTACAAAAGTTGAATAAGGGCAAGAGACCAGCATACTTTAATGATGACTCTTAAGTCACTACCAGGCCACCCCGTCATCTGGGGCCCTAGTTAGGGAGTCTTGAAATTCCCACACAGACATGATGGGCCTAGACCTCTAATAGATTCCTCTCACCACTGTCAGTGGTCATCTCCATCAGGAACAACATAATGGACCCCTTTGTGGGCCCCTATACGACCTGCCCTCTATGTGTATCAACAATGGTAGGGAATGTTCCATTCTCTGAAGGGAGATTGGAAAACATACTCTACCTACCACCCGAGGAAGATGGGTCCTGAAATTAGTGCAGCCTGGTATGTTCCTAGCCGTGGCCACAGAATGTGAGCTCAGACCTACAGGGATACAGAAGTTACGTAGGCTCCTGTGCTGAATATGGGCCCCAGATCAAATCAGTGGGGTTTACAGTCAACAATATTTATATATTTTCCCTATATTTGGGAGCTACTCTCTTCCCTGACCCAGCTTTCTAGTCCTTTTTCCAACTATGACACCATCTCCCCAGACAATAACCTGGATCCACCTGCATATTAGACGTCAGGCTCAGGCAAAAACTAGTCATGGGGTCCTTGGAATATAAATAAAATAGACCAATTAGCTTTTTCCAAAATGGAGACCTTCATCTGCAATATTCTTGCCTTTAAGCAACAATTTGCTCTGCTTTATATCTTAACTCTTCTTCAGCACCAGCTTCCAGATGATACCATGATGCCAACTGGACTTCCCTGGGATGACGATCCCACCATGTGTCTTGGAGCTCTCCCTCCCCAGATCCCTGCCCCACTAGGGAAAGAGAGAGACAGGCTGGAAGTATGGAATGACCTGCCAACACCCATGTTCAGCAGAGAAACAATCACAGAAGTCAGACCTTCCATCTTCTGCATCCCACAATGATCCTGGGACCATACTCCCAGAGAGAGAATGAGTAAGGAAGGGATCAAAGGAAAGGATTAGATATGGTGCTCTGGGGGTGGCCACTGTGTGGAAATGAACTCCTCTTATCCTATAGTCTTGTCAATATTTCCATTTACAAATAAAAATTAAAAAAATAAAATGTATATAAAAACTCACACTGCTGAAAATGCAAGGCCAGATTTTTCTTTTTTTTTTTTATTAGTGACTTACTATTGATTTACAAAGTTACATATCAACAGGGGTACAATTCTTTTTTTTTTATTTATAAAAAGAAAGCACTGACAAAACCATAGGATAAGAGGGGTACAAATCCACACAGTTCCCACCACCAGAACTCCGTATCCCATCCCCTCCCTTGATAGCTTTCCTATACTTTAACCCTCTGGGAGTATGGACCCAAGGTCATTGTAGGATGCAGATGGTGGAAGGTCTGGCTTCTGTAACTGCTTCCCCGCTAAACATGGGCATTGACAGGTCAATCCATACTCCCAGCCTGTCTCTCTCTTTCCCTACTGGAGTGGGGTTCTGGGGAATCAGAGCTCCACGATACATTGGTGGGGTTGTCTGTCCAGGGAATTCTGTTTGGCATCATGCTAGCATCTGGAACCTGATAGCTAAAAAGAGAGTTAACATATAAAGCCAAACAAGTTGTTGACTAATCATGAACCTAAAGACTGGAATAGTGCAGATGAAGTGTTGTGGGGAGGGGGGGACTCCGCTTTGTAGATAGCTAGAAGGCATATTTTAGTTATATTCCAAAGGGCCTGTGGCTATACTAGTGTTTTTTTTTTTTCTACCATTCCCACCAAGTTCTGAATCCCCAAGCCCTCCATTGTAAGCTACAACAGTTCTTCTAAGGCTGCAGAGTGATTTAACTATTACTTCTACAACTATCTGCCTAGATTTGTATATATTTGTCCATTTTTTAACGCCCCATCTTCTCTTCCTTTCCAAGTCACACATACATCTATCACTATATCCAAATATTCCTTCCTTTTTCCTCCTCTCTCTCCATTTCCTAATGAAGTTCTAAGCCAGAATTGAATCCTAACTGTCTGGCTGTCTGGCTCCCTCTCCCACCCACTATACTAAACTATTACCCATGAAACAAAAATATGTGATCTGTTCTCTCCACACACTGCCATCCCTGATCACGTACTCTCAGTGACACACATGCACAGGCACAAGTCCAACAATGATATGTGCATGTGTCCAGATACATAGGCACACACTGAAGATCCACACTCAGGCAGTTACATGCAAGCACTCCCACAGGCAGACATTTAAATTGTTCTTCTATGTGGACACTACTCACCTTGGCATGTATGTGTGTGCGCACACACACACACACACACACACACACACATGCATGCACATCTGTACCTCCAGCCCTACAAACTCAGATGCAGACATCTACATTCCTACATCCTCATCACACACACACACACACACACACACACACACACTCAGCGGCACCTTGTTTAATGATGCCCAGGAAATGAGAGTCATTATTTTTATTATTTAAGAAAAAAAAAAAAAAAGGAGAAGAAGGTTCTCAAATGCCAATAGATTCCAGTGGTGTTTTTTTTTCAATGTTAAAAGGTTTCACAATCAAAAGTCACCCAACACTGCCACCTGCTGAAGCCTAGCTTTTCCCAGTTCTCTGCCCTCTTGCCCCTCCTATTCCTAACATCCTAACAGAGGCCCTTCCTCAGTTTCCCTCAAAGTGCCCAAGATTTGAGAGTTGGCTGGTATGAGGGGAGAGTGTATGCTAATGGAGAGAGAAGAGGACAAAC
This sequence comes from Erinaceus europaeus, assembly GCF_950295315.1. Classification (NCBI taxonomy): domain Eukaryota; kingdom Metazoa; phylum Chordata; class Mammalia; order Eulipotyphla; family Erinaceidae; genus Erinaceus; species Erinaceus europaeus. The sequence continues at coordinate 26,616,004 of NC_080162.1, forward strand.
TGAAGCATGGAGAAGGGAAAAGAGAACCAGACTTCTGAATCCAGGCAGGCAGGGGGAGACAAGGGAGAGGAAGACAGAGAGGCCAGGCAGGAACAGAGGGAGGACTGCAGGACCCAGAGTGCTTGAGAGACAGCTCAGACAGAGGACAAGCCAGGTGTGCAGGAAAAAATAGGAGGGAGCAAGGAGAGACAGGGAAAGAAGGAAAAGGAGATAAGAAGATACATGGGATAAAGTGTCACTGACAGTCTACAAGCCAACGCCATTTAAGACCATATGGCCCCTAAAAGCAGCAAATCCGATGGCTTTCCCAGGTCATCCTCCCTCCAGGACAAGGCTACAGTTTTGTCCTGAACGTCAGGACATCCATGTCAACCTCCAAAATGTTTGTTTACCGGCCTCTGCTCCTCAGAAATGCAAGCCAAGACAGGCTAACTCTCAGCAGGGAGAACTTACAGGAAATATCAGATATGGTTTTCATGGTACAGCAGGTTAGGAAGAGTCAGTCCTGGAAACCTCTGTATTCCACTGCCCTCTCCAAACTTGTCATAAGAGGCAGGGACTGAGGCCTGAGAGACTGAGAAGTGGCTAGAGCACCTGACATGCAAGTATAACAAGTATAACATCCAAAGTTCTGCCCTTGGCAGGATATATATCAGAGCGACACTCTGGTTCTTTCTCTCTCACTAATAAATAAATAAATAAATAAATAAATAAATAAATAAATAAATAAATAAGAGGCAGGCTTCCAGAGGGATAAAGAATAGGAAAGCTTCCAATGGAGGGAATGGGACACAGAACTCTGATGGCAGGAACTGTGTGGAATTGTATCCTTCCTATTATCTTACAATCTTGATAACCATTATTAAATCACCAATAAAAAATTTTTAAAGAGGCAGCAAAGAGCTTATCCTCTCAATTCTTCACAGAATTTCTAACTAAAGAAAATTTGGGGTAGAAAGTTGCCTTTGAGGCAAACCCCCAGTTTTCTCCTTTCCATTCTAGTCCTAGACACCCCAATCCTCAGCAGCTCCTCAGCTTGGGGGAAGGGGGGGAAAGCAGAGGTATTATAACCTCAGATCCCTATGGAAAAAAAAAAAACCCAAGTCATCATCACTGTCTGAGTAACTCCTGGCTGGTGCTATGGGGCGGGGGTCAGAACAGGGCATTCAGTATAAATCCACAAACCCTGGATTCACGACATATCAGCTCTGACAGACAGCCCCACTCAACACTGGCCCCTTGCTTATGAGACACTGAACACAGAGGGCTGGGGTATGCAGAGGAGGTGAGAGCCCTCAAGCCTCCCAGCCCAGCCCTCACATACTGACACCATGGCATCTTTGTAGACCTAATCCTCAAAATCCTGAGACCCAGGCTCTGTGGGTGGCAATCTTGGCAGCTTCCACCTGCCCTTGTGGGGTGTAAACTCTAGCTTCTCCCTCTCCCAGTGGAACAACAAAAAGAGCCCTGGCAGGAGACATCTTGTGCAGCTTTATTCTTCAGTGTAGCCTTCTGGAGAGTCTCCTAGCTCAGCCAGTGTCACAAGGAGATGTCTGCTTCACCTTTGTTGAAACAAGCAGGGCCCTCCCTGCTGCAGAAAGCTGGCTAGCAACACAATACAGAGCAGGTGTTGGCTTGCATTTCATTTGCATATGGTTTGCATCTGCTTCCTGCCTTCTAAAAACACCAGAAAACCATCCTCCATCTTCTCTCTAACTTCTTGGATGTTCACAGTTACCCCCACCCCAATTCATAAGAAGCATTCCAATGCTGTGGACTTCCTATTCTTTGCTTAGCTAAGGAAAGGAGTTCAACTGTGAGCCCGACAGAATCTGAACTCCTTCAAAGAGGCAACCTGCCTCCCACCTTCTTTCCAGTCATATTATTATTGCCACATGCTCCCTCCCCTCCTCCAAGGCCAAGCCATACACCTCTCACTGAATATACCCCACTCTCCCACACAGACAAGAGTTAGCCAAAGAGAATTCCTCCACCAGGAATGTCCTTTCCTGTCTTCTCCCTGAAAAGTTATTTACCTTTTAGTTACCTTAGTAAAAAGTTATTTACTAAGCCCCTCTTCAAGGGCCTGAGAGATAGCTCGTCAGATAAGGCTCATGCCTTGCTATTATGCATGGCCCAGGTTGGAGCCCCAACACCATCTGGGCATGCCATGGCACCAGGGAAAGCTCTAATGCTACAGTATCCCTGTCTCTTTCTGTGTCTCTGTCTCTGTCCCTGTCTATCTGAATGAAAAAGCAGTCAGGAGCAGTGAGGCTCAGCAAAAAGAAAGAAAGGAAGGAAGGAAGGAAGGAAGAAGGAGAGGGGGTGGATGAAGGGAGGGAGGAAAAGGAAGGGAGGGAGGAGAGGAAAGGAAAGGAAAGGAAAGGAAAGGAAAGGAAAGGAAAGGAAAGGAAAGGAAAGGAAAGGAAAGATTTCAAATGTAACTTCTATATCTAATTGTCCCCATTTCAATACCATGGAGCAGAATTAGTGCCTCACAATAGGCCCCAGCACTTCATCTCATTAACAGCCAGTAACTAAAGGGACTATTTATTATATCACTAAGTGGTATTGTGTGACATGTCTTTCCTATTAGACTGTGAACTTGTTGAGGGCAGGGACCATGAAGAACACATCCATCACAGCATAGCTTATTACTACAGTTCCTCACTCAAAAAGTTTTTTTTTTAAAGGCTGTTTAATCAACTGCTCAATGAACAAATGAATGAATGAATGGTTTATTAGCTTTCTCCAAGGAACCTTCTAGCTCAAACACACAGTGAATTTCCTTTCTTAACAGCATTCCCAGATTAGGTTAAACAGAGGTGATATCCTACTCAATATTTTACAACATGAAACAGCAGAGAGGGTCCTCAGGGACCCAGCTCCACAAAGATCCCTTCATCTTTTGAAGACCACTGTTCATAGACAAAACCCCAAATCAGAGTCTATAACCTCAAATAGAGCCTTGGGCCCATAGGTGGACGAGGCGATGGGACCAAGGCTGCTGTTTAAAGAAGCAAATAACCACGCAGGGAAATTTACAGTCAGATAATTGGCAGCTCTGGTGCCCACTCAAATGCAGTAAATTAAGTGTTTTCCTGTAAATCAAGTTTATGATTTGCACTGGAGATGTAATTGTTAAAACTGTTCATTTTACCCACAAATAGCAGTTGAAAGAAACCAATTTAAGAGTGACAGATAGGTTTTGATTCTAAAACAGTTAATTTTAATAACATCCATTGGACAGGAGTCTGCTTGTTACTTAATATCATAGTCAACAATCTGAAAACTGCACGTTCAGCCACTGCTGCTCCCACTAAAAATTAATCCCATTTCTCCCCAGAATGGAGGCATTTCTCAGCAGGAAGCAGCTGACCCGCACAGGAGGGCTTTCCTTGTTCATGAGGCTATGCACTAGGGATGGAAGGCCACAAAAAGGTCAGATGAAGCCTGGGACAAAAAAGCACAAACCCTGGAACACTGGAGGAGAAAGTGACCCTGGTCAATATCACAATGACCTTGATGGTGATGGGGACAACGCTTGGGCTCTTCTGCCTATACACTGTCCCTCTCCTTCTCCTTCTAACCTCCCTGCCTTGCTGTTGTTGATTATCTCTGAACCTTGTCATCCTCTATCACTTGTGGTCCAGTCCTCCAGCAGCTACCAGTCAGATTCCAGGTCTCTGCCTCTCCCCTGTGACTTATCTTCTGGTGAAACATGCCTGCGCCTTTGGGGTCAGTGGCTATATGTTGGGTCATTCTGCATGAACAAGACAGAGTCATCTTCTAGATGCGTTACCATCCTCCTTGAATACTCAGAACACATACTCCAGCCTCTCAATACCTGAAGTGGTTTGTTGTTGCCAAGGATGGACCAGTTGTTATCAGTCAACTTGGGAATCTTTGCACACAGTGGGCCCACAGCTTCCCAGGGCTAGAAGCCATTTGACTAAAAATACTCATACACTCACTCACCCTGGTGTTTCACAGGCTCCTGGCTCAGCTTTCAAGAATTCAGAGCTTCTCAAACTTTATCCTTGTCAGCATTACTGAAAAGCTGATAAAGGAGGTTGGTGGACCCCACTCCTGAAGAACTCAGTTTAACAGGTCGGGACAGAACCTAGGAATCTGCATTTCTAGCAGATTTCCAGGCAGTGCTAACACTGATACTGCTGCTACCAGCCCAGCGACCTCACTCTAAGTAGCAGATGCAGAGGATGTCACCCCCACCACTGCATTGCAGCTAATAAGTGTGGGCCCAAAGGAGCAAGCACAGGAGAGAGGGCAGACCCCTAGATGTCAGCTCAGAATCACAACCATAACCAGAGGTCTTACTACCTCTATAGGGGAACCATCTGTGGCCAAGATATTCCTGGGAACTGTAGATTCCGCCCCCCTCAAAAGGGGGGGATGTATACAAATCAACCTGTTAGTTTGGTTTTCATGCAACACTTTCAAGAGGTCTTTAAAAGGAAAACTTGGGTAAAAGAAGGGAAAGTCTGTTTATTTTCATGGCTACCACTTGGAGGAATGGTTCTTCTGGAGTCTAAGCAATGCCATGTAAGAGTCTATTATAAAGGGAAGCCTAAATCACATTTATAGCTCATACTGTAAGGCGAATGTAGGTATTAAAATTGTTCCTTTTAAATGATAAACACCCGCTGAAATGGCGCAATAGAGCCGCATCAGAGACTGTGTTCACCCAAAACAAACTGACTCAGGAAAGGCAGTAAATAGTGAATTTGACTGCAGTCCCTTAACTGCTGTTGATATAAGGAGTGAGGAGGGAGGGAGCAGTGGAGAGAAATTAGCTCATAGAGACTATATTTGTTTTAGCAACCTCCACCACCTTGGCTGGCCCTATTTTGTTTTTCCAGATCTGAGAGGTAGAATTTCCCCAGTACCCCCTCACCCAGAAGGACAGTGGCTCCTTGTTTTCTTGCCTGGTTTTAGACTGTGGTGTCTCCATTTTACTGGGCATATCACAATCATTGTGGTTTTTGATTTTGAGAGAAAAGTAATGGAAAAAATAGTTAATCATCCATTCATAATCTCTTAAACATTATTTTTAAGCTGATAGTTGCAAAACAAAAGGCAATCTTTCTAACATCTTCAAGCAATTACTTGTCATTTTCTTGGTTTCCATAATAAAAGGAAATTAGAATGGAGGAGGGAAACAAACTCCTGACTTTGACTTTTTGGGAGATGAAGGACAAACTGAGGGTAAACTCAGCCTGGGTTTTCCCTCCTAAAGAGCAGGAAAGGACTTCCCTAAGACAGGTGATGGTACTTAGGGAATGAGGTTTCTCCAGGACCAGCCCACATACGATATAAAGTGAATCTAATGAATCTTTAGTCATTATCAGGCCACCCCATCAGCTGGGGCCCTAATCGGGGAGTCCTGAGATTCCCAAACAGACATGATGGGCCTACACCTCAAATAAATCCCTCTCTCCATTGTTAATGGTCATTTCTATCAGGAACAACACAATAGACCCCTTTGTGGGCCCCCATAGGACCTTGCCCTCAACTGGATCAACAATGGTAGAGAGTGTTCCATCCACCAAAGGGAGGATGGACAACATACTCTATGCTACACCTGAGGAAGATGGGTCAATATTGGGGCATCTTGGAATATTCCTACTTATGACCACAGAATGTGAGCTCAGATCTACAGGGATGCAGAGGTCACAGAGGCTCCTAAGCTGAATATGGGCCCCAGATCACATCAAATCAATGGGTGTATAGTCAAAATATGTATACCCCTTCCCCATATTAGGGAGCTACTCTCTTCCCTGATCCAGCTTTCTGGTCCTTTTTCCAGCCATGACATTATCTCCAAAGACAATAACTTGGATCCACCTGCATATCAGATTTCAGGCTCAGGAGAAAAAAGAGAAAAAAAAAAAAACTAGTATAGCCAGAAGCCCTTTGGAATATAACTAAAATATGCCTACTAGCTATCTACAAAATGGAGGACCCCCCAGCTCTTCATCTGCACTACTCCAGCCTTTAGGTCCATGATTGGTCAACAATTTGTTTGGCTCTATATGTTAACTCTCTTGTCAACCACCAGGTTATAGATGCTAGCATGATGCCGACCAGACTTCCCTGGACAAACAACCCCACCAATGTGTCCTGGAGCTCAGATTCCCCAGAGCCCTTCCCCACTGGGTAAAGAGAAAGACAGGCTGGGAGTATGAATCAACCTGTCAATGCCCATGTTCAGCGGGGAAGCAATTACAGAAGCCAGACCTTCCACCTTCTGCATCCCACAATGACCTTGGGTGTTGCTGAGGACTTATTCTGATGCAGTCTCCGCCCCCAGGTTTTTCTATGCCCCGCTAAATCCTAGAGTGCCCCCTTTCAACCAATCCTGGCTCCGCCCCCAGGTTTTTCTATGCCCCGCTAAATCCTAGAGTGCCCCCTTTCAACCAATCCTGGCTCCGCCCCCAGGTTTTTCTATGCCCCGCTAAATCCTAGAGTGCCCCCTTTCAACCAATCCTGGCTCCACCCCCAGGTTTTTCTATGCCTCGCTAAATCCTAGAGTGCCCCCTTTCAACCAATCCTGGCCCTACACGGCACCCCTGGTTGTCGCCCAATAAAAAGCCCCCTCACCCCTCCCCTCTCTCTCTCTGGGCTCTCGCTCTCCCTCTCTGAGGTCTGGCTCCCTGCTCTCCCCCCAGTGGTCGGCCATTGCTGGCTGGCTCCACGTGGTCTGAACCAAACCTCCCCCCCATCCTATAATAAAGATCTGTGTACCCCTTTGCTCTGGACGTCCACGTGGTCTGAACCAAACCTCCCCCCCATCCTATAATAAAGATCTGTGTACCCCTTTGCTCTGGACGTCCGCTCTCTTCTCCGCAGTGAAGCCCGACACCAGACCACCTCAACAACACTTGGGTCCATACTCCCAGAGGGTTAAAGAATAGGAAAGCTATCAGGGGAGAAGGGGACGGGATACGGAGTTCTGGTGGTGGGAATTGTATGGAGTTGTACCCCTCTTATCCTATGGTTTAGTCAGTGTTTCCTTTTTATAAATAAAAAATAAAAATAAAGTGAATCTGATTAGTTGAACTCTGTTAATCAAACTTACCTCTGACAAGAGCCCCTAAAAGAATTTGGGGGATACACTCACCTCTCTTGCCTGCCACAAAGAGGATACATAAATGAGAAGTCACAGTCAACACTCAATTTTAGCTTCTCTGAGCACCATAGTGAGGGCTTAATTCATGATGGAGGTGTGGCAGGGATACAGAGGGATGAAGGGATGCAGAGATGGATGGAGGGATGAATGAATGGAGGAGGGGATGGATGGATGGGTGGAAATAGTTATTATTTCTTGAGACTTCTTCCATTCTGACGAAAACAATTGTCAAACTCAGTGTAAGTCACTTTTTTCATTTCCAAAAAAATCCCATTTCCTAATTTGTAAAGGACATTTTGGTAAAAATAAGATAAAATGTCATGATAATGCCAACTTGTTATACAAGCTCCTAATTCTTACTCTCTTACTCAGTTTCTATAAGAGATCTTTAGGATGGTACTGGTCCAGGGCCAGACTTGGAGCAAAACTGCCCTCAGGCTCTTAGTAGGCAAGTAAGTAGGTATCATTGATCACTGACATGGTTGCTTTTATAACTTATTTCCAGAACTTATTTCTTTCTGAGGTCCAAGAGAGTTAGTGAGTGCCCATGTTTCAAAAGGTAATGGCTAAAAGGCATAGCTTTACACCCAGATCTCAAAACTTTCAGTTCCAAACTTTCAGGGTTTCCTGATGCTGGACTCACGTGGTAGCCCTGAAGTATGTGGAAGCAAGCAATACTCCCTCCCAAATAGAAAACTTGTTAAGGTGGGGTATGGATCAACCATCCAACACCCATGTCCAGTGGAGAAGCAATTACAGAAATCAGAATTCCCACCACCTGCACCCCAAAAAGAATTTTGGTCCATACTCCCAGTAGGGAAGAATTGATAGGGAGAAGATAACCAGAAGACTCTGAATTCCAACTCCCATCACACTCAGAGAGAGAAGAGATAAAAAAAAAGAAAAGAAAAAAAAAAGGCCATTCATAAGTAATAATAGGTGTGACTTAGAATGAAAGAGAAGATGAGGCCATGGGGGGAAAAAGGGCAAATAGATTGTGTGTGTGTGTGTGTGTGTGTGTGTGTGTGTGTGTGTGTGTGTGTAGACCGATAGTTACAGAAATAGTGTCTGTGACCTTAAGAGAACTATTGTAGCTTTAGCTTCCAGTGGAGGGAATAGTATTACAGAACTCTGGTGGTGGGAACTGTGCAGAACTATACCTGTTATCTTATAATTTTGTAAGTCAATATTAAGTTTACTAATAAAATTTAATAAAAAATATTTTTTTAGCCTGTTAGAAGGTTCTTCTGAGGATTCAGGTGAAGGCCAAAAGTAGGGAGTGCTTGGCAGGAGGCAGAGCACCCCCAAATCAAGGAAAGAATGTGTCTGGTGTAATTGGCAGAGAAAACCACAGGGAGCCAGAATGAGTGGGGAGAGGGGACAGGAGCCTGAGCAGAGGCTCCTGTGTGACTGCCCTCCCTTGGGAGCTGGGCAGGCAGTGCCCCTCACCCAGCGCACATAGTGAGAGAAGTTAGGCACTCCTCCGTATCTTTATTTTTATTTGTATTTTTTATTTGATAGGACAGAGAGAAATTAAGAGGAAAGGGGAAGATAGAGACGGAAAGAGAAAGATATGAGGGGGTGACAGCATAATGGTTATGTAAAGAGACTCTCTTGCCTAAGGCTCCAAAGTCCCAGGTTCAGTCCCCCACACCACCATAAGCCAGAGCTGAGCAGTGCTCTGGCAAGAAGGCCGGGGGAGGGGTTAGGTAGACACCTGAAGATCTGCTTCACTACTTGTGAAGTGGCCCCTCTATAGGAGGGGAGCTCAAACCCAGGTCCTTGTACACAGTAATGTGTGCACTCAGCCAGGTGCACCACTGCCTGGCCCCCTCCTCTTCCAAAGCTATTTCTAGATCACCACCATCAGGCTGAGTTTTTCATTTCAAAACCTATGGGGGCCGGGTGGTGGCAAACCTGGTTGAGCGCACACATTACAGTGCACAAGGACCCAGGTTCAAGCCCCCGGTCCCCACCTGCAGGGGGAAAGCTTTGTGGTGTGGTGAAGCAGTGCTGCTGGTGTCTCTCTGTCTCTCTCCCTGTCTATCTCCCCTCCTCCTCTCAATTTCTGGCTGTCTCTATCCAATAAATAAAGATAATTTAAAAAATAATAAAGTCTAAAAAGAAAAAACCTATGGAATAGTAGTCCATAGGTAATTTTTAAAAAAAATGTAAATCTGACCAAAGACACTCCCATGTGGGTATTTCTTCCTTTGCAAGAATTTAAGAGACTAGAGGGGTCAGAGTCACTCTCATTTCCTGCTGAGCTGCTTCTGAGAAGCTTTGAGCGTGGAGGAGCCGGGTGCAGGGCTGGATGTTCAGAGAGCCCAAAAATGAAAGGAAGGATCAGAGAGGATGTCCAGCTGCCCCAGTCTGGAGAGTGAGCTCCTGCAGGCCTAGAGTGAAGTCCAAGCCCTTTATTTTCCAGGTAAGAAGACTGAAGAGTGGGGCAAGGTGCTGCACCTGAGGTCACACAGCAATCTGTGGATGGGTCTGGAGGTTGGCATCTTCCCCAGCTGCCAGATGAGCTCTTCTCTGTCACCCAGTGCTGTGACTTCAGTGCTGTGATTCAAGCTGTGCTGATCCCCAGCTAGGCATTACCCTGCAGAAAGGAGAGAATGGATCTCTGAGAGGACAGAGGCTCCCCCTCTCCCCACTGGCTAATCCTCAGAGCTCTCTGGAGAGATGGTATCTCCAGGGAGCCCAGGCAGTTCTGTGTGATCCCCAGAGAGCCTGTCTCCTGAGTAAGACTGAGGGAGGCAGCACAGAAGCCAGTCACAACATTAAGATCCTCCTAGGTAAATAGAAGACTGTTGTTCCAGCACCCTCCACCACCTGCCTGCCCCCCTTCTCCAGAGCCAACCGCAGAGGAGAGATAGGTGCTGCCACTCCCAGCACAAGCTTCCTCCTAAAGCCTAGCTGCTTAGCCTTCTTCAGAGCTGGGAAGGACATCAGTGTGACAAACCAGCTGGGCTCAGGCATCAGACTGACATTCCAGCCAGGGCGCCCCACTTGCCTGTTTGCTGTGGCCTTGGAAGAGCTGACAGCCACGGTGACAACAGCAATCACAGTAACAGCAGCTAACTCTGGCGGGCCTCAGGAGAAGCCTCCTTCAAACAATGACCCCTAACAACTCTGCCAGGCAGGTATTGTTAGGGGCTCAGAGAAGTGAGGTCACCTATCCCATATCACAGAGGTGGGGAGTGGCAAAGCTGGAAGTTGAACCCAGGGATTTTATCTCTCTTAGTCTGTTCTCTGTTCCTGGAGAGTGAGACTGGTCACCTAGGAGCACTGGGTAGTTAGAAGGCCTGGTCTAGACACATCAGGGGCATCTGTCCCTGAGCCACTAGACTGCAAGAGGGGCAGAGGGTGACATCCCTGGGAGTAAGTGGGCAGGACCAGAACCACAGGGTCTGAAGCCCACAGGAGGCTCCCTGAGGAAAAAAGCATTGAGTGGAGGAATTCTGATAAACATAACTAAACTTTTAAGAGAGAACAGCTAGGTCTCCAGTACATGGGGGGGGGGGGGAGGGGAAGTACCAGAGGCATTGAATGCCAAAGAGACAGTGAATGTAAAGGCTTGGAGATAGGATGTTCCCCTTAAACACAATGCATTATCTCTCATGCCAGGATGGGAGCAAGGACAGTAGAAGAACAATGAAATTAATGGCCAGGCTTCCAGAACATTTACACACTGGGCACTGTGCCAAGTATTTGGTATGCATGACGTCATGCAGGCCTCACCTCACAAAGGGGAGGTAGGATTGCTTGTCTGCTGATAGGGAGGCTCAGAGAAGGAAGCAACGTGCTGGTCTGAATACACACAGCTGAACAAGAGTGGAGAGGGGTTTGTACCCAAACCAACAAGGTTTGAATCTTACCCTCTTCACCATCACACTGTCCTGTCCCCACCACAACAACATACACAAAAACAATGCTAAACTCCATGGGTGTCCAGGCTACGGAACAGCAAACGGGAAGGCCTATGAGCAGCATCAGAGCTCAAACCCTGGCCAGGACCGCTTCCTTCAGGGAAAAAAGGTTCCTAGAGGTCCTTTTGTGGCCCATGTACCTGTGTGAGGGTTTAGGGAAGGTGAAGCAATGAGCAAATAGATGGGACATCATGAGTGACATCTGCGGTGGTCACACTAGTGATGTGGCCAAGCCAGGTAGTGGCTTGAAAAGATGATCTCATTCCTGCAAAAGAGCCTGTGGAGTTGTGGCCACTCTCTCATGCCTGCCCACTTTAGCCAACACGTCCTGGTGTGGTCCTACGGGGAGGGGTCCCAGAGAGGACAGCTGACCATGAGTCCCCCATCAAAGCGGGCAGCTGTGACATTATTGATCCAGCTGACATTTTTCTGAACTAGCCCTGAGCTCACCAGCTGTGCGGTCTAATCAAAACTCTTTCCTCTCTGGTCTTCATGAAAGGGTGGGTCAATTCACCTCATTAGTGACTAGCTCATTTATTCATTCACTACAGGCAACAAAGCAGCAAGACCCAGAGCAGGTTCTTACCTGTATGCTTTTTAAGGTTACGATAATGAAGTATCACAAATTGGATAATCTTAAACAACAAATTTTTTTGGTCAAATTTTGAATACCAGAAATTTAAAATTGTGTCTGTAAGTCCCAGAAGAGCTTTTCTCCCTCCCAGAGCTCTAGAAAAGTTTCCTTCTTTGCCTCTTTTGGATTCGAGTAGTTGCCCAACAATCCTTGCCTTGCTTGTCTTGTGGAAAGCTAACTCTCATCTTTGCCTTGATAGTCACATGGAATTTTTCCCTGTGTCTCCTTTATGTCTTCAAATCTCTCGTGAGAATGAATACCAGTCACAGCGGCTGAGTGACTGCACATCCAGCTGAGTGCACATGTTATCATACTCAAGGATCCGGATCTCCACCTGCAGAGGGGGAGCCGCACAAGTGGTGAAGCAGTTCTGCAAGTGTCTCTTTCCCCCCTTCTTCTCTATCACCCTCTTCCCTCTCAATTTCTCTGTCCAATCAAATGTTTGAAAATAATAGATATTGCCTAAAAGAATGCCAGGCATCAGATTTAGGACCCATTTTGACCCAGTGTGGCATTACCCCAAATGCAGCATTGCCTTTTTTTAACTTAATTACAACCTGCAAAGATCCTATTTCCACAATCTTGAACCAAAGACATAAGATTTTGACATGCAATCTTTAGGAAAATACACACACAACAATGATGACACTCTCTCCAGACTTCAAGAGATAGGTTTACTGGTGCAATGGGTAGAGTACAGCTTTGGGACCAGAGACCTGGATTCCTGTTCCAATTGCCTCTGACTTCCATGTGACCTTATTATGCACTCAGCAAGCATTTGCTATGTGCCTGTGACGTGCCAGACACTACCATAGGTTCAGAGGCAGGCATTAGTCCACAGGACAGCTGTAATTTCTGCCTTCCGACAGCTAATGATCAAGTGAGAAGACAAGGCTATAAAGAAATTAACAAGGACCAGAGAGCTGGCTCACTGGGTAGCATGCATGTTTCCCTTACACAAAGCTGAGATTTGAGCTCTGGAGCACCTGCTTCTCTCCCCCCCCCCCCCACCTATCCAACCCATCCCCACCTTCTCTTTCTGCTGGAATGAAAAATTTGATCAGGATTAATGAATCCATTATCTGTATGAGGCCCTGAATCTGAGGGATAAAAAGAAAAATTAGTTATTTTCCGTAAGTAAGGAAATAAAGACAATTACTGGGTAGTTTCACTAGTATGTGGAACTTAAAGAATTTAAACACATGAACTTGGGCGGAAAAAGTTTTTGACCCATCTTGGAAGAACTTTGGTTGTTATCTTTGGAAAGTAGGGAGGGCACAGAACTTTGGAGGTGAGAGTGATGTGGAACTATAGCTCTATTATCTTACAATCTTGTGAAACATTACTAAGTCACTAACTAAAATATTAAATTTGAAATAAATAAATAAGCAAGGTATCTTCTCCCTGAGCCCAAGTTCCCCAAATTTTTTACTAATGAGCTCTCTAATGGTATCGAGGATGCATATACTACAGTAAGGCAGAACAAGATTACACCAGAAATCAGGAGACCCTCTGTGTCCCTCAACTGATGTGTGATCTCAGGAAAGTCACTTTCCTGCCTGTTTCTTATCTGTGAAACTGGCATATTACACTCCCATAGCAAGCTAAAAACATTATTTATTCCCCATCACCTGACAGCATGCATGAGTTTGAGTTCGTGAGACCTAGGCTCCATCCGCAAGCACTTTCAAGGACCGTCACCTTATCAGCTCATGCCCGGACAACTCTATTTGACCCTGAAGTCTGACAGCCCCACTGATCCTCATGAGTTTTACTGCCCCAGGATATCTGCACATGGAAGTGCTTCTATCCAGAGAGCCCATTCGCTGGGTAGTTTCTTTGTCTGGACATTTCTAGACTCTGTTAACTTTCCTAGCTCCTACTTTACTCTGGATAGAAATAGCTTCTTCCTTTACCATGTGTGTATATGTGTATGTTTAACTGATTTTGAAATAAAAATTGATTAGTAAAATTCATAAAATAAAAATACTTATGTCCCTGCAGTCCACCATAAACACCCAAGTTAGCCACTGTTAACAGTTGGTGTATTAATGAAAAAAAAAAAAGTATAAATATGAACCAACCAGAAAAGGAGCAACAAGGAAAACAAAAAGTCAATGGAAGGAAGGAAATAGTCAAAATCAGAGCAGAAATTAATGAAATAGAAAAGAATCCAAAAGATTACTGAAACCAAAGAGCCGGTTATACTGATAACTGGATAAATAAAACAGATAAACAACTGACTAGACTCACAAAAACAAAATGAGAGAAAGCTATGATTAAAGCAGTCAGGAATGAGAGATGAAACTACAATTGAAGACAGGGAGATACAAAGGCTCATACATGGATATTATGCAAATAAACTGGACAACCTAGGTGAAATGGATGCATTCCTAAAATCATACTACCTACCAAACTTAACCCAAGAGGAAGTAGAAATGGGCCAATCACTAGTACAGAAACTGAATCAGTACTGTCAAATGTAAAACATTAATTCCTCAATAAATAAATTTTTTTAAAAAATTGAATCAGTAATCAAAAATCTTCTGAGGAATTAAAACCTAGATCCAGTTGGCTTTATTAACAAGTTGAATAAGACTTTCAAAGAAGAACTAATATCAATACTCCTCAAACTTTTCCAGAAGGTTGAAGAGAGGGAATCACTCCCAAATGCATTCTATGAGGCTAACATCAATCTGATCCCCAAAGCAGGAAAGGACTCTACCAAAAAAAGTAAACTATAGATCTATATACCTGATGAACATTGATGCAAAGATCCTCAACAAAATCTTAACAAATCAATGCCAACAACATGTCAAGAGAATAATTCACCAAGACCAACTGAAATTCATCCCTGGGAAACAGGAATGGTTCAACATTTGCAAGGCAATCAATGCAATCCACCATATCAGTAGAAAGAAAGATAAAAATCACATGGTCACCCCCACACCTATGGACATTTAATCTTTGATAAGGGGGCCCAAAGGATTAAATGGAAGAAGGAGGCTCTCTTCAATAAATGGTGCTGGGAAAACTGGGTTGTAACATGCAGAAGAATGAAATTGAACCACCTTATCTCACCAGAAACAAAAATCAACTCCAAATGGATCAAGGACCTGGATGTCAGACTGGAAACTATCAAATACTTAGAGGAAAACATTGGTGGAACACTTTCCCACCTAAACCTCAAGGGCATCTTTGATGAAACAAAACCAATTGCAAGGAAGACTAAAGCAGAAACAAACCAATGAGACTACATCAAATTGAAAAGCTTCTGCACAGCCAAAGAAACTATCACACAAACAAAGAATGAGAGAAGATCTCCCTCACAGAATGGGAGAAGATCTTCACATGCCATACATCAGACAAGAGACTAATAACCAAAATATACAAAGAACTCAGCAAACTTAACACCAAAAAAGCAAATGACCCCATCCAAATATGGGCAGAGGATATGAACAAGACATTCACTTCAGAGGAGATCCAAAAGGCTAACAAACATATGAAAAACTGCTCCAGGTCACTGATTGTCAGAGAAATGCAAATAAAGACAACATTGAGATACCACCTCACCCCTGTGAGAATGGCAGACATCAAAAAGGACAGCAGCAACAAATGCTGGAGAGGCTGTGGGGACAAAGGAACTCTTCTGCACTGCTGGTGGGAATGAAAGTTGGTCCAGCCTCTCTGGAGACCAGTCTGGAGAACTCTCACAAGGCTAGACATAGACCTTGCATATGACCCAGTAATTCCTCTCCTGGGTATACACCCCAAGGATTCCATAACACCCAACCAAAAAGATATGTGTACATCTATGTTCATAGCAGCACAATTCATAAGCTAAAACCTGGAAGGAACCCAGGTGCCCAACAGCAGATGAGTGGCTGAGAAAGCTGTGGTACATACACACAATGGAATACTAGGCAGCTATTAAGAACAATGAACCCACCTTATCTGACCCATCTTGGACAGAGCTAGAAGGAATTATGTTAAGTCGCTAAGCCAGAAAGATAAAGATGAGTATGGGATGTCCCCACTCATCAACAGAAGTTGAGAAAGAAGAACAGAAAGGGAAACTAAAAGCAAAATCTGATTAAATTGAGAGCAGGGCACCAAAGTAAAAACCCTGTGGTGAAGGGGAGGGTGGCCATTGGGCTTCCTGGCGCAGCAGGAGGGGATGGGGGGGACAGGGGTGGTGGTTGGGATGGGACACAGTCTTTTGGTGATGAGAATGGTGTTTATGTACACTCCTATTAAAGTGTAGACATATAAACCACTATTTAATTAATATGAGAGGGGAAAAATTGATCATATGTCTAGAACTTCTTAAAACACAGACTGAATCTTTTTAATACATAGGCTGTCTTTGATATGTCGACTCTCTCAAAAGCCTAGATCAAAGAGAACAGAAGCAACCGGTAGCACAGCTATATACAAGATGTTGGGTATTATACAGCAAACCGTAACAAAGGGACTTTTCAAAGTTAACCCAATCACCAAATAATGTGATGATAACAATAACTATCCATTGTCTTCTGGAACCCTAAGACAGCAGGAACCTCACATTTCCACAATAGAGCCTATATTTCCCCCCAGTCCTGGAACCTTAGGGTGGGGCCCACTTTCCTGCATGCTTCTCTCAATTCATATCAAATAATATTGCATCCGCTGATCGCAACCCAATCAACGCAGTGAGTGCCACCCCAGCATGCTTCACTTCAGACTGTGTCCAGAGACTTCAGGTGTGGAATGACAACCCTTCAGCTTCATCACTCGGGTGAGACCTTTCCTTTCATAGCATTCTCTAATTCCATTCCAGGTGGTCCACTCCCCAATCAAGTCCCCAAACCTAGATATAGTCCAGGTCCCCTGAAATAGAGCATATGTGCACATGCCCATAAACTAGGGAAAATATATACCTGAAAGCAGTACACAAGAGCCTGCAGGGAATACCCCCCAACACTTCATCTGCACTATTCCAGTCTTTAGGTCCACGGTTGTTCAACAATTTGTTTGGCTTTGTATGTTAACTCTCTTTTCAGCCACCAGGTTCCAGATGCCAGCATGATGCTGACCAGACTTCCCTGAACAGACAACCCCACCAGTGTGTCCTGGAGCTCCACTTCCCCAGAGCCCCACCCTACTAGGGAAAGACAGAGGCAAACTGGTAGTATGGATCGACCAGTCAACGCCCATGTTCAGCGGGAAAGCAATTACAGAAGCCAGACCTCCCATCTTTTTCAGCCCACAACGACCCTGGGTCCATATTCCCAGAGGGATAGAGAATGGGAAAGCTATCGGGAGGGGATGGGATATGGAGATCGGGTGGTAGGAATTGTGTGGGACTGTACCCCTCTTATCCTCTGGTTTTGTTAATGTCTCCTTTCTTAAATAAAAAAAAATTAAAATATAAATCACATGGTAAAAGAGGACTAGGGAATGGTGCACCTAGTTAGGTGCACATATTACCATGTGTGAGGACTGGGTTTGAGCCATCATTCCCCATCTGCAGGAGGGAAGCTTCATGAGTGGTAAAGCAGGCCTTCAGTTCTCTCTTTCTTTCTCACACTCTATTTCCCACTCCCCTCTCAATTTCTTTTTTATACGTATTTATTTATTAATTTATTATTGGATATAGACCAAGAGAAATTGAAAGAGAAAGGGGATATAGAGAGACACCTGCAGCCCTGCTTCACCACTCGTGAAGCTTTCCCCTTGCAAGTGGGGACCAGGGGCTTGAACCTGGGTCTTTGTGCACTGTAACATGAGCACTTAACCTCCCTTCTCAATTTCTTTTTTTACTTTATTTTATTTATTTATTCTCTTTTGTTGCCCTTGTTGTTTTTTATAGTTGTTGTTACTAATGTCGTTGTTGTTGGATAGGACAGAGAAAAATGGAGAGAGGAGGGGAAGACAGAGAGGGGGAGGGAAAGACAGACACCTGCAGACTTGCTTCACTGCCTGTGAAGCGACTCCTCTGCAGGTGAGGAGCCAGGGGCTCGAACCAGGATCCTTATGCCTGTCCTTGTGCTTTGAGCCACCTGCGCTTAACCCACAGTGCTACCACCTGACTCCCCCTTCTCAAATTCTATCTTCTCTATCAAATAAAAGAAAATCACCCGGTCATAGCAGTTGAGGCTGAAAAGGCATTTGATAAAATACAACATCCATTTATGATAAAGTCCCTCCATAAATTGGAAATAGAAACAGAATTCTTCAACATACTAAAGGCCATTTATGACCACCCTACAGCTAACATCATTCTCAATGGGGAAAAGCTGAAAGCTTTCCCCCTAAAACTGGGAACTAGACGATGATATCCACTACCACCAGTATTATCCATCATAGTTTTTGAGGTTTTCACCACTGGAATTGAACAAGAAAAAGATTAATTTTTCTAACCTATGAACATGGAATATCTTTCTATTTCTTTGTATCTCTTTCTATTTCCTTGAATAGGAAAGGAAATAGAAAAAGATACAAAGAAATAGAAAGATATTCCATGTTCATGGGTTAGAAAAAGTAACATTATCAAAATGAATATATTATCCAGAGTCATATATGAATTTAATGTATTCCCATCAAAGTTCCAACCAATTTTTTTAGAATAGAACAAAAGCTATGAATGTTTATCTGAAACCAGAAAAGACCTAGAATTATCAAACATATATTGAGAAGAAAGAACAGAACCGGAGTCATCACACTCCCAGATCTCAAATTGTATTATAGAGCTATTGTAATCAAAACTCCTTGGTACTGGAACATAAATAGACACATGACTAGTGGAATAGAAATGAGAGCCCTGAAGTAAGCCCCCACACCTATGGACATCTGGGATTATGGGTTGACCTGTGAACGCCTACATTCAGTAGGGAAGCAATTACAGAAACCAGACATTCTACCTTCTGCATCCCACAATGACCTTGGGTCCATACTCCCAGAGGGTTAAAGAATAAGAAAGCTATCAGGGGAAGGGATGGGATACAGAGTTCTGGTGGTAGGAACTGTGTGGAGTTGTGCCCATCTTATCCTATGGTTTTGTCAGTGTTTCCTTTTTAAATAAATAAAAAAAATTTTAAAAGATGGTTATTTCACCATTTTCAGGTTTATGAGATAAGTCAGAAACAGAAGGATGAATATGAGATGATCTCACTCATAGGCAGAAGTTGAAAAATAAGATCATGGGGGTTATACTATTTTGAGGACTTCGGATATAGCATAACAGTAAAAAGAAAAAGAAAAAAAAGATCATGAGGGTCGGGCGGTAGCGCAGTTTAAGCACACAGGGCGGGTGTGAAGCGCAAGGACCAGCATAAGGATCTCAGTTTGAGCCCCCAGCTCCCCACCTGCAGGGGGTTCATTTCACAAGTGGTGGAGCAGGTCTGCAGGTATCTATCTTTCTCTCTCCCTCTCTGTCTTCCCCTCCTCTCTCCATTTCTCTCTGTCCTATCAAACAACAATGACATCAGTGACAATAATAATAATAACCACAACAATGATAAAAACAACAAGGGCAACAAAAGGGAAAAGAAAAGAAAAAGAAGATGAGAAGGAAAATCACTAAGCAGAATTTGGACTGGAGTTGGTATATTGAACCAAAGTAAAAGATTCTGGGGTTGGGGAGGAGAGTTCAGGTCCTGAAACACGATGGCAGAGGAGGACCTAGTGGGGGTTATATTGTTATGTGGAAAACTGGGAAATATTATGCATGTACAAACTACTGTATTTTACTGTCACCATTAATCCCCCAATAAAGAAATATTTTTTAAAAATAGTGAATTCACCTTCTTCACTCCATCTCAGATGGAGCTTGAAAGAATCATCTTAAGTAAAATAAAATAAGTCAGAAACAGAAGGATGAATATGGAATGATCTCACTCACAGGCATAAGTTGAAAAACAAGATCAGAAAAAAAAAATACAAAACAGGACTTGGACTGGAGTTGTTGTATTTCACCAAAGTAGAAGACTCTGGGATGGGGGGGGGGGGGGGTTCAGGTTCTGGAACATGATGGCAGACTTAGTGGGGGTTGTACTGTTATGTGGAGAACTGAGAAATTTATGCATGTACAAACTATTGTATTTTACTATAAACCATTAATCCCACAATAAAGAAATTTTAAAAAGGCAATCCAACTATTTCTAAGACTTTGTGAGAACCATGTTGTTTATCTTTGTGATGGGAGTTGGAAGAGTGAACATACAGAATTTTGGTGGCAGGTGCAGTGTGGAACTATATCCTATTATCTTACAGTCTTGTGACCCACTGCTAATCACAAATAAAAAAATAGAAAAGTAAAGTAAATACCGTGGTCCAGGAAGTGGTACAGTAGGTGAGGCTTTAGACCCCCAAGCATGAGGTCCTGAGTTCACCCCCAGCAGCACATTCACCAGAGTGATGTCTGGTTCTTTCTCTCTTTATCTCCTCCTGTCTTTCTCATATAAAAAATATAAATAAAGGAAAATAAAGTAAATGTCTTATAAGTCAACTAATGAGAACTAACTATTCAATCATGTTCATGCTTTATAAGAATTAACACACTGAATCTTCACAACAGCCCTGTGACCAAATGTTACTATTGGTTCCATCTTATAGTTTAGGTAACTAAACCCAGGGTGGCTAAGTGACTTTCCCAAGTCACACAACTGCAAAGTAACAGAGCAAGAACTCACACACGAGTCGGCTAGGCTAAAAGCCATGCTCTCAACTTCAAGAGCCTGGGTTCTTTTTTATACTTGCAAGTGTGTCCACAAACTACTCAGTGACTTTATTTCACTGAACATGCATCTTTGAATCATCCCATATCAGCAGAAAAAAAAACTATTCTGTTCTCTCCCACAGCCACTTGGCATGGAAGCACCACCTCTTACATACTCGGACCCTTGATGGACATTTTAGGAGTTTCTAGTTGCTGTTACAAATATTTCAGCAACACTTAAAATTACATCCATATTTTGATGCACTTTCTCAAGCAGATCTGTGGAACGTGGTCCTGAACCAGCTGGACCAAAGGGCAGAGGATTTACAATCTTTGAAAGGTGTGACCAAATTGCCCTCCAATGGTTAGGCAGGTTTGTATTCATACTGAGGCTTATGTACATAATAGGGCTGTATGTCACTTTTGCTCAGATACCAGAGTTGGGCATTGGAGTCCTTTTTCCATGTGAAGTCCCTGGGGGAGGAACTTACTTTCTTCTGGAATCCCAGAGCACTTCAACTAAGGTGTGAACATATTTGAAGGAATAACAGGACCTTTAAAACAAGCTAAGCAGAGCTCATTTTGTAATAGGAACAGCAAGACTTTCTTTGATGCCTGCATTATGCCCTATTTTGGTATAGGAAGCAGATATTACCTGTGGTTCTTGATTGCCTACATGGGACCAGGCAGAGTGCACAGAGGAATGGTATGAGGCAGATAAAGGTGAAGTAAGGCAGCCACAATTCAGCACCAACCTATATCTACTAAGTAGAAATGTAGGATCGTGAGCCAGATCTCAGATTCTCTCATCAAGTCAGAAACCTGGATTTTCAGGGGAGTTTATCCTGACGGTCAAGATCACACTTGGCACTTGAGAATCCCCCATTTTCTGAAAGGAAAGAAGAAAGAATAAATGGCTTGGAAGTTTGTGTTTTTTCCTCTGCATCTCAGTCTAGAAGAGGAATCTACCTCCCCAGCAGAAGTGGCAGATTGGGCTAGGGAGATAGCATAATAGTTACGTAAAAAATACTTTCATGCCTGAGACACCAAAGGTCCCAGGTTCAATCCCCAGCACTACCATAAGCCAGAGCTGAACAGTACTCTCATTGATAAATAATAAATAAATAAATATAAATTTTAGTAGAATCTGCAAAGCCACACAGTCTCTCTAGACGGATGAGAAGGGAGAGGACAGGGGTTTCTGATTCCTGTGCCCCAGTTACCACAGCTCCCAAAACAAGGTTCTCTGAAAACCACTCCAGTCTACCCTAACATAGTCACATCAACTTCTCTGGAGTGGAGATCAGGGGAGTGGAGTATGACATTTCCCTGTTCCACAAGGTAACTTTGGACCTAGAATCAGCTTTGTTCAGCAAACCTTACACCCTGATCGGCCCTGCTGTGTTCAGATTACATTCTTTCCTTTCTTAATTCCTTTACTGTCTAACAGCAACTACACAAGAACAGAAATAAGTGAATTAAAAGGATGAACTTCTGAAAAAAGAAAAAAGTAGAAATACCTTATGATCCAACAAATCGCAAAAAAACATGAAAACACTCATTCAAAAGAAGACATTCACCCTGAGATTCACAGTTGTTCTGTTTATAAAAGCCAAAATATGAAAGCAACCTGAAAGGACAGACTAGATAAAGAAGTTAGGAGATATATTCTTTCAGTGGAACAATGCTCTGCAATTAAAAAAAAAAGTGTCATCATTTGGGACAAAATGAATGGAACTAGAAGTGATTATAATAAGTGACATAAGTAAATAGGTAAAAGACAACTATCAGATGAGTTTGCTCATGTGTGGCTTATAACAGACTAAAGCAAATGAACTTGAAAAGAAAATAGTACCCAAACTGTCTCTTGGACTTTGTGAGAATTATGGTGCTAATGGGGAGAGGTCACACAACTTTGGTGGAGGGTGTGGAGACTTACATGCAATATGTATAGGTGAGAGATATTCCCCTGGTATCTTACGATTTTCTAAAACACTGTTAATCCACTAATGAAAAATGAAAACAATTTCTGGACTAGGGAGATAGTTCAGCATAAGGTCACAGGACTTGCACACCTGAGGCAGTAGAGGCCACAGGTTCAATCCTCAGTACCTCCATATTCCAAGAGTAGTGTTCTGATCTCTCCTCTATTAATTTCACTCATCATAAATAGATAATTCTTTAAAAACAACAATAACACCCTCACCCTTAACCCAGGGTTTTTACTTTGGTGCCCTACTCCAAATTCAGTCAAATCCTGCTTTGAGTTTCCATTTCTGTTATTCTTTCTCAACTTCTGTTTATGAGTGGGATCATCCTATACTCATCTTTATCTTTCTGACTTTGCTCATTTAACATAATGCCTTCTAGCTCTATCAAAGATGGGTCAGAGAAAGTGGGTTCATTGTTCTTAATGGCTGCATAGTATTCCATTATGTATATATACCACAGCTTTCTCAACCACTCATCTGTTGTTGGGCACCTGGGTTGCTTCCAGGTTTTATCTATTACAAATTGTGCTGCTATGAACATAGGCATACACATATCTTTTTGGTTGTGTGTTATGGAGTCCTTTGAGTATATCCCTAGGAGAGGAATTACTGGGTGATAAGGAAGGTCCATGTCTAGCCTTGTGAGAGTTCTCCAGACTGCTCTCCATAGAGGTTGGACCAATTTACATCCCCACCAGCAGTGTAGAATGGTTCCTTTGTCTCCACAGCCTCTCCAGCATTTGTTGCTGCTGTCCTTTTTGATGTCTGCCATTCTCACAGGGGTGAGGTGGTATCTCAATGTTGTCTTTATTTGCATTTCTCTGACAATCAGTGACCTGGAGCAATTTTTCATGTGTTTCTTAGCCTTTTGGATCTCTTCTGTAGTAAATGTTCTGTTCATATCCTCTGCCCATTTTTGGATGGGGTCATATGCTTTTTTTTTGTTGCTAAGTTTGCTGAGCTTTTTGTATATTTTGGTTATTAGTCTCTTGTCTGATGTATGGCATGTGAAGATTTTCTCCCATTCTGTGAGGGGGTCTCAGATCAAATCTATGGGGTTTATAGTCAATATTTATACACCTTTCCCATATTTGGGAGCTATTCTCTTCCCAGATCCAGCTTTCTGATCCTTTTTCCAGCCATGACATCATCTCCCCAGACAATAACTAAAATCCACCTGCATATCAGATTTCAGGCTCAGGGGGAAAAACAATAGTATATCCACAGGCCCTTTGGAATATAACTAAAATATGCCTACTAACTATCTATAAAACAGAGACACCCCCCCAACTCTTTTTTTTATATTTATTTTATTTATTTATTCCCTTTTGTTGACCTTGTTGTTTTATTGTTATAGTTATTATTGTTGTTGTCGTTGTTGGATAGGACAGAGAGAAATGGAGAGAGGAGGGGAAGACAGACAGGAGGAGAGAAAGATAGACACCTGCAGACCTGCTTCACCGCCTGTGAAGCAACTCCCCTGCAGGTGGGGAGTTGGGGTTCGAACCGGGATCCTTATGCCGGTCCTTGTGCTTTGCGCCACCTGCGCTTAACCCTGCTGCGCTACAGCCCGACTCCCCGCCCCCCAACTCTTTACTTGCACAACTCCAGCCTTTAGGTTCATGATTAGTCAACAACTTGTTTGGCTTTATATGTTAACTCTCTTTTCAGCTATCAGGTTCCAAATGCTAGCATGATGCCAACCAGACTTCCCTGGACAGACAACCCCACCAATGTATCCTGGAGCTCTGATTCCCCAGAACCCCACCCCACTAGGGAAAGAGAGAGGCAGGCTGGGAGGAGTATGGATCAACTGTCAATGCCCATGTTCAGCGGGGAAGCAATTACAGAAGCTGGATCTTCTACCTTCTATATACTACAATGACCTTGGGTCCATACTCCCAGAGGGTTAAAGAATAGGAAAGCTGTCAAGGGAGGGGACGGGATACAGAGTTCTGGTGGTGGGAATTGTGTGGAGTTGTACCCCTCTTATCCTATGGTTTTGTCAGTGTTTCCTTTTTGTAAATAAATAATAAAAATAAAACTTTTTTAAAAAAACAATAAATGCAATGTCTAAATGTTGGCATTCAACTTTCTTCCCATCCTACCCTCAGTAAGCTTCAAGGAGCCAGGGATCACAACTTACTCCAATTATGTGTCTTTTTTTTAATATTTAGTTTGTTTTACCTTGATGAGAGAGACAGAGAGGGAAAGATACAGAGAGACCAGAGCACTGCTCAGCTCTTGTGTATGGTGGTTCTTGGAGCTTCAGGCATGAAAGTCTTTTACATAACCACTATGCTGTCTCTCCAGCACAGATACAGTTGTCTTCAATAAGGTTAGATATTCTGTTTTCTTCAGACATGAGCAATCATCTTCACTCATGAAAACCTTTTCAAAAAGGATGACCATAAACATGGCCCAGGGGTAGAGCAGACAAAGGACTTGCATGCAATAAAGCCCCACATTTGGTTCCTGGCGTCAAATATGCAGGAGTAGTCGGGCAATTTTCTCTCTTTCATAAAGTAATTTTTTAAAAAAAATAAGCAAGCAAGTAAAAATCAGAAAGGGCAAATGCCTACATCTTCATATGGATACTTACCAAAACTCCTCTGCTTATAGACTCCTTTCAAAGCCAGAAGAGATAAATGTATGTGGCATTTGGATGTACTTTGAAGACAAAAGTCAACACACAGATCTTGGGATACATGGAACAGGAGAACATCTCAAAAAAGTTTAATTCAGGTCGGGTGATGGTACACCTTGTTGAGCGCACACACTACAGTGCACAAGGACCCAGGCTTGAGCCCCCAGTTCCCACCTGCAGGGGGAAAGTCTCACAAGCAGTGGAGCAGGGATGCAGGTGTCTCTCTGTCTCTCTCCCTCTCTATCTCCCCCTCTCCCTCTTGATTTCTGACTTTCCCTGTTTAATAAATAAATAAAGATAATAAAAAATTTAAAAAAGAGTTTAATCTCCAGTGCAATGTGTCAATTTTTCAAAGACAACAAATGGGCAACATGAATTCCTAATCTCCACAGTCCCATGTTGTGGGTGACTAAGACAGGGGGAGGTGGACTACAGTGTCACCATCGGAGTGGGCAATGAGCTTTTTCATCCTTCCTTAAGAGTAGCTGCCCCAGAAGCCAACGACAGGTGTGAGGTGTGCCTCCAAAGTTTGTCTTTCCAGGGGACAGCGGGAAGTCTCTGGACAGTTAAGGTAAGGATTCAGACTAAGCAAGAGTTGAACAAGCAGTGACAAATAGGTGACAGGTACAATTTAGACACAAAACTTTAAGAGATTGACAGCTGGGCTGTCTGGGAAGGACGTCCAGGGAACCTGGGAGCTTGGTCTCCATGTAACTGACTCCAGACAATGCTCCTTAGCTCCCAGGGCCTCAGTTTCTCCCAGGCATTAACAGGCATATTTAGCATGAATTTACTATCATACGTTTATCATACATTAGGAAACGTTTCTATATTCAGATTTAACCACATGAAATTGCTATTGCACAGGTCAAAATCAGCTGGAACTGGACAATTTTCCACTTGACCCAATGTTAGAATAATTACTCCAGGATATTGGGCACAGAGTAGGACTGTCCTGAGCGAATCCCTTAGCTCATGACCACATGAGTGTTTCTCCCCACTTACTTGCAATCAGCACCCCCTCCCATCCTACTCCCTTTGTCATTAGGCTGAGGTATAAAGATTAAGTTAATGGCGGGCGGAGAAAATCAGCTTTGTTGGCAAATTGTCTCTGATATTTATTTTGAACGTTAAAACGAATCATTCTGACTAAAGAGGGCTGTAGTGTGCAAGCCATTAAAATGCATGCATTATGTATAACTCTCCAAGCTTCACCTCCAAGTATTATCAGCCTAAAAAGCAAACATGGTTTTTAAAGCCCCTTGTTTACGACATCCCGTGACAGCTGATTAATGGCCGCAGTTTCCAGATCTGAAAGCTTAGTAACCCAAGCTAGAAAATTCAATCTTATTCTAATATGGATGGGGGTGTGGAGAGCATGGCAAAAATAGGAACAAAGAGCAGCACTCTTCAAAAGGGATCCAAGCTCAGGGTTGTAGCCATCAGAGAAGCATCATTTCAGTTTTCTCACTGAGTATTGTATTGGTTTCCCAGGGCTGCCACAACAAATTACTGCCAAGTTGGTGGCTGACAACAACAGAAATGCGTTCTCCTGCAGTTCTAGAGGCCAGAAGTCTCAAATCAAGGAGTTGGCAGAGCCACACTCCCTCCAAAAGCTCTAGAAAGAGAACCTTCTTGCTTCCTCTAGCTTCTGGTGCCTCCTGGAATTCCCTGGCTTGTGGCTACATCATTCCAAGCTCAGTCTCTGTCTTTGAATCACTTTTTTTCAAAGTAAAGTATTTTTGTTAATATTTATTTATCAAAGTAAAGAGGTCAAAGATAACAGGGTCAGCTGGTTGAGCGCACATATTCAACTTACAAGGACTCAGGTTCAAGCCCTCAGTCCCCATCTGCAGGGGGAAAGCTTTGTGAGTGGCAAATCAGTGCTGTAGGCATCTCTCTGTCTCTCTCCCTCTTTCCCTCCCCCTCTCCCTCTTGATTTCTGACTGTCCCTATTTAATAAATAAACAAAGATAATAGTTTAGAAAAATAGGTCAATAATAACTACTAGGTGATTTCATTCATACTCGATAGCTAAATCAAATGAACTTTGCAAAAACATTAATAGCTTAACTATCTCTTTGACTCTTTGAAAACTATGGTGGGTATCTGAAGAAAGGGAGAGGTGAATAGAGGAACTTTGGTTGGCGGATGCAGTGAGTTGTACATACACACATACACACATCAAAGTGAAACTATACTGCTAAAATCTTGTAATAGGTAAGTCAATGTTAAATAAGTATCTATAAAATGTTTCAAGGTTTATTCATTCATTTTATATGGGAAGAACATAGTGCTTTTCATTTCTGAATCTCTAGGTCTTTCTTTGTCTCTTATGGGGATACCTGCCATTGTATTTAGGATAAAAGGCCAATTTAGGATAGCCTCACCATGTGATTCCTACTTGAACTGCATCTGCAAAGACCCCTATTCCAAATAAGCTCACATTCTGTGGTTTCACCTGGACATACATTTTGTAGTAAGAACACTATTGAGTTCACTGCGGGTCTCCTTCCCTCTCCCAGAGTGCCCACCACCCCCTTAAGTTAGGAATGTGTTTGGAGCATCCATATTTGTGCACTCTCGCTGCCACTGTCTCACTTTCTCACTGGTCTTTCTGCTTCCACATCTACCCATAGTCAATCTCCAGTTGGCCTCCAAAGCAGGCCCTCTAAAACATCCATCTGACCACGCCACTCCTCCTGGCCTTCAAAGATTTCCGTGGTTACATAATTCTTATGGTCCAAAGTTCCTACCTATCTGCCTCTTGACCATCCTGTCAGGCCAGCCTCATTCACAGGACACATCCCTCACTGAGCCCATTTTAGTCACACTGTCCCACTTCCAACTATTCTACACCCTGTGTCCCTGCCCAAGGAGTACCACTCAGTGTCACCTTCTGTGACACAGGCAAGTCTCTCACAATCACCATGAAACTCTCCTTTTCCACAGCGTTCATCATACTTGAACCATTTCAATATTGAACGCTCATGGTTTTCAGCACATAAAGATAAGATTGTGCTAACTAGCCTGCTCTCCTATTACATTTACAGAAGCTTCATGTGCCCCACCCCCAGCCCACCCATCACTTCCCACACCCTGCTTTGAAGGACAGAAGCCTGCTGTCTGCTGCAGGGCCTTTGCACACACAGTTTGCTTAACCTGAAATGCTCTTCCTCAAAATCTTCCCTCCCTGACCTCCCTGACATGCCAAACCTTCCTTAATACCACCTCTTCTCTCTAAACCAGCCCCCAGACCAAATGATCATACCTTCCTTTATTGCCTTCATAGTAATCATCACTGAAGACATCTCCTGATTCTGCTTTTTGCTTTCTGGTTTAGTCTCTGTCCTCACCCACTAGGAAGTAACCTTCCCGAGGACGAGGACCTTAGCTCTCGTTCACATCTGTATTCCCAAGATTTAGGACACTGCTGTCTCACTCCCATTAACATTTGCTAAATTAGTAAATGTTTGTCCTGGAACCTAGCATGGTTCCCAAGACAGGGTAAATTCTTATCAAACTCTGTGGTGCAGGTAGAAAGTGCCCTAGCCGGAACTCCTATGGTCAGCCAGGTCTCAACCTAAAGGCAGCAGAGGCAACTACCTGCAAACCGACACACACACACGCACACACACACGCACATGCACACGCACACACACACGCACATGCACACGCACACACATGGGCAGCCTCTACTTTGACTCACCAGCTTGTTCACTCAATCATATATTCTCCAAACATTTATTGAGCACTTGCAATAAGCCAGGGTTCCTGCTACCCCCAGAGACCTCCTTGCAGGTGAGGAGCAGGGGTTCAAACCTGGGTCCTTCACCTGTAATTTGTGCACTTAACTGGGTGTACCACAGCCCACCCCCCCATAAGTTTGTTTTAAAGGACTTGAATTGCTTTTTTGCTGATAAATTCTCTAAAATACTCAAAAGCAAAGCATTTGACTTATTTAATGATTTCTTACTCAATATCAAAGCATTTGATCATCACATTAGATGTTATTTTCTCCATCTATTACAAAGAAAACTAAAACTCCAGACCTCCCACCTTCTGCACCCCATGATGCCCCTGAGCCCATACTCCCAGAGGGATAAAGAATAGGAAAACTATCAAGGGAGAGGGGGGTGGATACGGAGTTCTGGTGGTGGGAACTGTGTGGAGTTGTACTCCTCTTATCCTATGGTCTTATCAATATTCCCATTTTATAAATAAAAATTAAAAAAAGAAAACTAAAACTCAGGAAGGAGTTCTGGGCACAAGACCCCTCAGTGAATCTGTGCTGGGTCAGGACTGGAGTCATGCTCCAGAGACTCAGACCAAGATTTTGACTGCAACCTCTAGGCCCTGCTGCAGGGCCTCTAGTAGGGTGACCCTTGCTGTCAGCATGTATCTTTGTATCTCAAAAAAATCCTCTCTTCCTTCTACTTTATAAGGCTAGGGAGGAAATCAAGGGAGTAAAAATAAATTTATTTTTACCATAGGGAGTAAAAATAAATTAATTTTTTAAATAATATTAAATATATATCTTCTCACCAAAGTTTGAGAACTGGACTGGACTCCTAGCAAGACCACCCTTCCCAGGTTACCCTTTGAAGCAAGAACACCAGTTGCTCATTTTGAATGTGTTTGCTCATGGCTAGTTACTCATGCGTCAGGGTCCTAACAGTACCTTTGACTCTGTCCAAGTGTTCAGAGGGTGAGGGCTAACCACACCAATCCCTGGTTGGTTCCCATCTTGGGTCTGCACCATCAGGACATGTTTCAGCATTGGCCAAGCCCACTCTACCTCTGATTCTGCAAACTTGAACACTGACTACCCATCAGCAGGAGGTTGCCAACAGCTAGACCCCAAGACTGTGTATGCTCAGGGCTCTGTAATTCTGCAGCCCCAACCTGGCTTCCAGTGACCCGAGCTATGCTGTTCCATTTGACTAGGACGCTGTTGTCCAAGTTCTCTGCCCTAGTCGTCTAACAAATCTCAACTCAAGATTCCTTCTCAACCAGGAAGCCTAGCATAACTGTTCTGACCCCAGAACCATCTCTCTCCTACAAATGAATAAGGTTTTAATTTCTCCTATTTATTTCACATTATAAGTTCTATTCTTCAAGGCCAGGTGGTGGCACACCTGGTTGAGCACACACATTACAGTGCACAAGGGCCCGAATTTGAGGCCCCAGTCCCCACCTGCAGGGGTGAAGCAGTGCTGCGGAGATCTCTCTTTCTCTCTCCCTCTCTATCCCTGCCTTCCCTCTCAATTTCTGGCTGTGTCTATCCAATAAATAAGTAAAGATAATAATAAAAACGAGTTGAATTTTTCTCATTTTGTTAACTATCTTTCATATAGGCTTACCACATGCTTGCCTGAGCTGCGACCTCTTAGAGAACAGTTCCGTTGTATTAGTCTCTGAGTCCCCTAGGAATAGCATATTGCTAATACAAAGCAGTCTTTGGTACTGTTTGTCTAACTGCTTTCAGGCCTAAGCCATTTAGACTCACGGAAGGAAGACAGTCTGGATGAGTGCCACAGCTGAATTCCAGGATGTCTACAAACAGGTCTTACATTCAGTGTGTGGCCTATGGTACACATGAGCCAGCTTTTCATAGAACCTATATATAGAAGTCTTTTCCTCCTTGGACAACTCCTGATCCATCCTCAAGGCCCAGTGTAAACACTGCCCTTTCTGAGAGCCTTCCCTGAATCCTCTAGCCATTCACCATGCCCTTGCTGAGACCTTCAGACACACCCGGGTTTCAGTTCCCTGACAGGTTAAACTGTGTAGCCCCCTCCAACTCCATAATGTTGTTGAAGTGTTAGCTTTCAGTGTCTTTGAATGTGACCCCATTTGGAAACAAAGTCTACAGATGAATGAGTTAAAGTGGAGCCACTGGAGTAGATACTAATCCATGGAGTTGGTGTCCCTTATCACAGGGGCAGCTTGGACAGAGACAAATATGCACAGAGGCGGCGAGGACACCAGAAGAATGGCATCTACAAGCCAAGAGACATCTGGAGCAACCAAAAGCTGAGGTTGAAGCATGGGACAGAGTCTTTGCTGCCACCCTCCTAAGAAAGCAACCCCGCCAGCAACAAAACTGCATTAACAATTCTAAAGGCTAGTCTTGACTTCTGATTTCCAGCCTCCAGACTATAAAGCAATGGATTGTCATTGTTTTAAGTTACTGGTTTGTGGTACTCTATTGTGGCAATTCTAACAATCGGACAAAAATTCTGACGGTCTCCTTCTTAGGAGTTGGTTGACTTTATGTAAATTATTTAAATCTCTGAGTCTCAGTCTCAGTCTCTTTGTCCTAAAAATAAGAACAATTTCACTGCAAACCCATTTCTCACTATTCATTCTTTTTTAAAAAAAATTTTTATTATTTATTTATTTATCCCCTTTTGTTGCCCTTATTGTTTTGTTGTTGTAGTTATTATTGTTGTCATCGTTGTTGGATAGGACAGAGAGAAATGGAGAGGGGAGGGAAGACAGAGAGGGGGAGAGAAAGACAGACACCTGCAGACCTGCTTCACCGCCTGTGAAGCGATTCCCCTGCAGGTGGGAAGCTGGGGGCTCGAACCAGGATCCTTAAGCTGGTCCTTGCACTTTGCGCCACGTGCGCTTAGCCCGCTGCGCTACCGCTGGACTCCCCTCACTATTCATTCTTATGCATCCACCCTACATCCCTAGTGTCCCTTGAAGCTAGATGTGAGCAGGTAGCTGAGTTCCACCTAGTGGACAGCAGGCACAAGTGTCATGTCCAACTCATCCATAAACTTGTCATGCAGTCCTCCTCCTCCTCCTCCTCCTCCTCCTCTTTTTCTCTCCCTTTCTATCTCTCTATCTCTATCTGTATCTTTATTTCTTTTTTCTTTCTTTCTTTTTATTATTTATTTTCTCTTTTGGTGCCCTTGGTGTTTTTTATTGTTGTTGTAGTTATTATTATTGGTGGTGGTGGTGGTGTCGTCATTGTTGGATAGGAGAGAGAGAAATAGAAAGAGGAGGAGAAGACAGAGAGGGAGGGGTAAAGAAAGAGAGACACCTGCAGACCTGCTTCATGACTTTTGAAGCAACTCCCCTGTAGATGGAGAGCCGGGGGCTCAAACCGGGATCCTTACACCGGTCCTTGTGCTTCACGCCATGTACACTTAACCCGCTGCGCTACCGCCCAACTCCCTGTATCTTTATTTCTATCTCTGTCTCATGCCTCTTTTTGCCAGTTGAGAGCAGTAAGCCCCTGGGAGGTGACAGAGGTTGAAAGATGAAAATAATATACTCATTGATTGACTGTAAAGAGGGTCTTCCTGCCTCTTAAGAATTGCACTGAATAGTTATAGAAAATGTTAAGGGGGACTGGGTTAAGTATACACATTACAGTGTCCAAGGTCCTAGGTTCAAGCCCCTGGTCCCCACCTGCAGAGGGGGAAGATTCATGAGTGGTGAATTAGAGCTGCCCCTCTCAATTTCTGTCTCTATCCAGTAATAAAATAAAGAAGTGTATCTTAAATAAAAAAGAATCAAAAAAGAAGAAGGAAATGTTATGGTAAAAAAAAGAAAGGAAAATGTCGAGGTTTCCATAAATACATTTGCCATGCCCTAACAGAAATGCTAGTCACACAGAATTCTAGTGAGATCAGAAATATGATTGTTAAGATTAATAACAGTACAAATATTAAGGCACTCGGTAGTATTTTTTGCCACCAAGGTTATCACCATGGCATGGTGTCTGCAGGATGATTCCACTACTCCTAGTAACCTTTTTTTTCCTGTGACAAAGGAGGAGAGACACAGAGAGAGAAAAACAGAGAGAGGTAGAAACACCTGCAGCACCGCTCCACCTCTTGTGAGGCTTCCCCTCTTCAAGTGGGGACTGAGGTCTTGAACCTGGGTAGCATGTGTACTCCACTATGTGTGCTACCACCCAACCCCAGCAGTAAATTTTTTAAAGCTACTACTACTTTATCACTACCTAATATACAGCCTGACACAAATTAGAGGGGGAAAGTGCTCACTGGATTGTTGTCAACTGATGCACTAGATTAGATCTTCTTGATTCTAACTCTGCCCCAACCTCAGGCCAAAGCTTACTCCTCTAGATTTCAATATTCTCACTTTAAAAATGAAAGAGTTAAGCAAAGTAAAAAAAATAATAATAATACATATATGCTACAACTCAAGGAAGGCTTGCTAATTTTTTTTATTTATTCCCTTTTTGTTGCTCTTGTTGTTTTATTGTTGTAGTTATTATTGTTGTTGTTGGACAGGACAGAGAGAAATAGAGAGAGGAGGGGAAGACAGAGAGGGGGAGAGAAAGAGACACCTGCAGACCTGCTTCACTGCCTGTGAAATGACTCCCCTGCAGGTGAGGAGCCAGGGGCTCGAACCGGGATCCTTACGCCAGTCCTTGCACTTTGAGCCATGAGCGCTTAACCCACTGCACTACGAACCGACTCCCTGAAGGCTCGCTATTTTTTTAATATATGAATGAAATATATTTTTTAATTTTTATTTATAAAAAGTAAACACTGACAAAAACCATAGGATAAGAGGGGTACAACTCCACACAATTTCCACCACCAGAACTCCGTATCCCATCCTTTGCCCTGATAGCTTCCCTATTCTTTATCCCTCTGGGAGTATGGATCCAGAGTCATTATGGAGTACAGAAGGTGGAAGGTTTGGCTTCTGTAATTGCTTCCCTGCTGAACATGGGCATTGACTGGTTGATCCATACTCCCAGCCTGTCTCTCTTTTTCCCTAGTGGGGCAGGGCTCTGGGGAATCAGAGCTTCAGGACACATTGGTGGGGTCATCTGCCCAGGGAAGTCCGGTTGGTGTGGGACTATGTGGGGGCCTGGCAAGATACCCCACTTGTTAGCCTCTCTCCTTACAGAGATGAGCCAAGAGGGAAAAGTCTCCCAGACTCAGTTTCTCCTTGTTAGTCTCTCAAGCTCACAGAAAGCCTACAAGCCTATCACACTTAGTTTCCCCTGCTAGCAGCAGGCCAAATGGCTGCCTGCTTTAGGGTTCACTCAAAGTTCACACATCCACTTCACCTTTTGATCATAAAGGAGAACACACTCTATCGTACACCCCGGCAGTGAGACCCCATATTCTATTTCCTTGTGTTCTTTGATATCTGTGATTTACATCAAGCTTTGTTTTTCTTCTTCTCTACCTCACCTTACTGGTTTAACCCCTATGCTTCTCTCAAATACCTTTGGATAATTAACTTGCCTGCATCATGGAGACTAATCGTCTTGACCTTTATGTATCTCATCAATTCTTGTCATACCAGCCCCCACCATAGGGGCAAGCTGACATTTAAGAAACCTGTAATTTCTGACATATGTGAAAAATCTTCTTTGTTTAACTCTCTATAAAAAACCTGTACTCTTCTCCCAATAAATGAATGTTCATACCAGAATATTCCCCAATGCCTCCTTTCTGATTCACATAGTCTCTTGAGCCAGTAAGGGAGGGTCGGAGGCCTACCCCCTGGTTGGAGCCACTCCACGTGAGCGCCAGCAGGTTGGCATCATGCTGGCATCTGGAACCTGGTGGCTGAAAAAAGAGTTAACATATAAATCCAAACAAATTGTTGACTAATCATGAACCTAAAGACTGGAATATTGCAGATGAAGATTTGGGGGGGGGTCTCTGTTTTGTAGATAGCTAGTAGACCTATTTTAGTTATATTCCATAGTGCTCATGACTATACTAATTTTTTGTTTTTGTTTTTTTCCTGACCCTGACATCTGATATGTAGGTGGACCCAAGTTATTTTTTAACCAGAGCACTGCTCGGCTCTGGCTGATGGTGGTGCAGGGCACTGAACCTGAGACTTAGGAGCCTCAGGTATAAGAGTCTCTTTATGCCATTATGCTATCTACCCTGCCCCTTGCTAGTTCTCTTTCCAAAGTACCAAATATGCCTTTGTACATTACCATATGTCTCCAGGGGGTGGGGTGGGGCAAAACCATTCTGGATTAAGACTTAATGCTCTATAATCACAGTTTTCCAACCCTGACTGCACCTGAGGAGTCAGGGTTAAATCACCTGAAAAGTTTAAAGAAAAGAAACTGACTCAGCAGGTCATGGATGCAGCCTGGACATGGGGATTTGTCAAAGCTCCCAAGGTGTTCTTAAGAGCAACCAGGGTGAGGAAGCCCTGTTCACCAAATGGGGTGCAATTCATGAAGGGGATGGAAAAGAGGCCAGGAGCTAGGGGACTTGCTGGTAACGCCACAGGCCAGTTCACATGTAATCACATTATGGCCAGGACAGGGACAAGCTGCAGTCTGCCCCAAGACGGCAGCCTTCATCCAAATATGTATGCACATCTGACTGAGCTCTGTCTTCTTTCAATTAACCCACGTCCCAAATGAACCAAAGTTGATCCAACAGGACAGGAGTTCTGATTAAAGTAACTGACTTGGACCCATGGAGTCCACTTCTTCATCTTTAAAAGAATGGACTAAGTTTAGCTGTTTTAATGCCTTCCAAGGCCTGTCCCTCTGAGACTTTCTGAACATGAGGAACTTTGACAAGTCACCAAAAATGGTCCAGTGTAGCCAGCCCATTCTTCAACTAGTAGAAACCCTCTGCAAGGCTCATGAGAGACTGGCTGGTTCCCAGAAGACACTGGTCCCAGGAAGAGCTGGTCACAAGTTAGTTTGTGCACATCTACTTAGTTGGTGGACTAGAGGTGCTGGAAGCCACAGAGCTTCCAAGTACTGGGACCCAAAGAGCTATGAGTGGTTTTGAGGGAAACAGAGGAAGGACTGGATTCATCGGATCAGGCCCTATCCTCCCTACCCCTATCCCTGTTCTCATGACCACAGCACCTTAGAGACAGAAAGGTAACACTGCAAGGTGAGGCTGTATATGCAGAAGCATGAAACACCAGAGTGTGGGCCACTGCATCTGTATCTCCTAAATCCTTACTGGAGTAAGTCTCAGGCATCACCCCCCCAGGGATTGTGATTCTATAGACTTGAAGCAGTGCCCAGAAATCTGACCTTTTCAAACTCACAAGTGGTTCTGACACAAGGTCTAGAAAAAAACAAATCCTCAGGCACCTTTTCCCAAAGAGGAAATTCTCTGACCTCACTGTGTCAGCAGCCAGTGCTTGAACACTTCTCAGCCTGTCCAGAGCTCTGCCCTGCCCAGCATCTTATCCCCCTACATGTATAAGCCTTCTCTGTTCCGAAGGGCTATGATGTCTTTACTTGGCTCAAAGAGGATAAGCTACTTGCCCTGGGTTGTCCAGCACAGTAGGTACTTCTTTACAAAGTAGGAGCTTCTTTCTGGTCCTCCTACCTCCCAGGCTCTGCTACCCAAGGCACGGGGTTGGAATACCTAACTCTTCCAGGCAGGGCCTGCAGTGGCCCAGCCCGCTCTGAAGCACAGGAGGCTGTTTATGCAAGCTGACAGCTCTGATCCGCCAAAGGCGCCTGCTTCCAGCTCAGCAACTAATAATAGCTTTTCCTCAGAATTCCTCCCGTCTTGGTGGGAGCGGAATATTTAGACATATCAAAGATTCTTTCCCCTTCTTTCATCGAGCCAACAGTGATATGAAAGGAGTACAATGAAAAGACGGGTCTCTATGACAAGCTTCAGAGAGCAGCCAATTCCCTGACATCCCTCAAGACTCCAATTGACTCCAACGGGAGTCAGTGTGGTTACATAATAATAACACCTTCCATTCCTATGGTGCTATTGTGGGGCTTTTGCCAAAGTGCTTTCACATGCATTAGCTTATTGAGCCCATAAAGCATCCAGGAGGTGGGCAGGGCAGGGGTCCTTCTTCCTGGTTTACAAATGAGAAAATTGCAGAGCAGAGAGGTTAAATGACTTGCCTAAGGTCACACAGCAAGTTAGTAGCTAATCTCAGAATCCCCCGGCAGGCAGGGAGTCAAGAGAGAGCTGAATTCTAAACCACCTATCCAGAAAAACACAGAAGGGCCTTGGCTGGTGGATGGCCCCCTGATTCACCCTCTTTTCTTAATGACATACATTTCTTTTCAATGCCTCCAAATAGATGTCTTTTTAATACTTCATCGCTTTGCACATTCTGTACCCTCCACCAGACACAGCCCTCCCCACCTCCTCTGCTCAGTTGCATGGCCAGCCCCTCCTCGTCATTCCACACTACCCTCAGCATGACTACCTCCCCCAGGAGCCTCCCAGCCTGGCCTCTTTCCTGTGCAAACCTCCATTGCATCCTGCATCCTACTACATGGCAAGCAGCAGTCTTGGCATCTTCCACACCAGACCATAAGCATCCCCTACGTTCGTCTGCTTAAGCCAGCATTACAAAGGACCTTGGAGTGGGGTGGTGTAAACAACAGCAATTCATTCCCTCACAGTTCTGAAGGCTCAACATCCAAGATCAAGGTGCAGTCAGGGTTGGTTGGTGATGAGAGCTCTCTTCCAGGAATAGTTGCAGATGACTGCCTTCTGATATGGCCTCTTCTCTGTGTGTACTTGGGAAAGGAGCTATCTGATCTCTTGCCCTCTTCTAGAAAGACACCAGTCCGGCTGAGATGCTATACTTATAGCCTCATTCAACTGTAAGTGCGATCTTAAAAGCTCCAAGTACAAAGAGAAGCAAAATGAGGGGGGCCAGGTGGTGGCACACCTGGTTAAGTGCACGCATTACAGTGCTCAAGAACTCATGTTCAAGCCCCTGGTCCCCATCTGCAGGGAGGGAAGTTTCACAAACAGTGGAACTGGGTTGCTGGTGTCTCTCCCTATCTCCCCTTCCCCTCTGAATTTCTCTCCATCTCTATCCACTAATAAATAAATAAAATATTTTAAAAAATAATAAGAATGGGATTTGGGACTTTGGCATATATAGTGGGTGGTGGCCAGGTGCACATAATTCAGTTCATAACATTCCTCAAAGCCAACAACATGTCTAACTCTCTTTCTACAAGGTACTGTCTAGCCAGGGTCTGACCCACAGTTGAGCTAGACAAACAGGCAACTCAAAAATCCCTTTTATGATCCCCAGCATCTTCTTGAGACCCTGAGGATATCACCATTCCCTATCTGTTCAATTCCATCTTGACCCTGTGCTAAGCACTGGAAAAATTAAATAAAGAGCTAAAGGGGGTGGGAGGTTCTGACATCTGCCCACAAAGCCTAGCTCTTCCTGTTGATGTCATCATAAAAAGTATAACCCTTATGCCCATTCACTCTTCTCCTGAGTCTTAGCTTTTCTAAACTCATCACCCCCAGGCCATCCAACTGCTCAGTGTCTACCCCAACTACCCTCCTTTCTCCATCTCTCTTCCAGATGTTTCTGAGCTTGGGCAGAACCAGGCCACAACCCCACCACTCTGGAGCCCCTTCTTCCTAGTTTCCAGGGATAAACTGCAGATCTTCCTTTGCTCTTGAAGTTTACAGCAAGGCCAGCTCTGGCAAATGACCTGTCCCCTCATACAGGGACTGGCTGGTACAAAGGTTCAGCACCGATGTCAGCTCCTACAGGAAGTATTGATTCTCTCTTCAGTGCACACAAGACACCAGCACACCTTTCTCTTGTTTATAGCACATACCCCCCCCCCACCCACACACACACACCTAGTGTGCATCCTTCTGCTCTGCTCACCATCCCCACCACTGGGGCTTTTTGCAGTCTTTGTCTATGTCACATTCATCTCTGTGCCTCCAGCACAAGGTCCATTGAGAGGTCTTCATGCCATGATCCAGGGACCAGTTACAACTACAGGGGGTCGGGGGACTGCCACAAAAGTATGGACAGGACCAGCCTCTGGAGAACTCCCACACGCTGACTGTCTGCCCAGCCTCCCAAATACTCCGTGCGCACACAAGGCCTCACCACTTACCCACTGCTGAATTTTAACAAACACTCCAAGAGATAATGGTTAATTTCACAGATCCATGAGTGGAGGCTGTTAAAATGTTAATATTATTTAAATTGTTTTACATTTTCGACAGTTTGAGCCACAAATATAAATGTTTTCCGTGCTTTCCACGGAGCTAAGCTCACAAAAATGATTGATGAGGCGCCGAATATGGAATTTCCCACTTGAAATTAAGAAATGCACTGTGAAGGCGATGAGAAAAATCCTGCACAGCACACACATGGTCCCTGGTGGCTCCAGAGGTCAAACTCCTCAGCAGGGGACCTGCCCAGGGTCCTCATCCCTCTGTGCTGCGGGGGGCCTCCATTTCTCCTAGGTCTAATGCTCTCACCTGGAAGTGGGGAAAATAGTGTCTACAGGGAAGGCTTTCCCAAGATTCCAATGCAGACTCACACTTAGGGGTGCTGGATACACCCTCTGTGCTCACCACTTACACCACTCACCCCAACAGTGAAGGGGTATCATTTTATACTTATTTTACACAACATGTCACAGTCATTCACCCAGAATGGGGAAGGGGGGTGTCTGGCACTAAAATCAGCATTCTCACAGGCCAAAGAGATAACCCAATGGGTGGGGCGTGAGCCTTGCCATGCACACAGCCCAGGTTTGCACACCAGGAACCTAGTACAATACCAAGTAGCCTCCAGTGTTCTGGTGTCTCTCCCTCTGTCTCCATCTGAATTTTTTTTTTTTTTTTTTTTTACCAGAGCACTGCTCAGTTCTGGTTTATGGTGGTGCAAGGGATTGAACCTGGGACTTTGGAGCCTCAGGCATGGGAGTCTGTTTGCATAGCCATTATGCTATCTACCCCTCCCATCTGAATTTCTTAAGTGGTCCCATGTGGTGCAGTAGCAAGCAGTTATGACTAGGTCTCTGTGTGGTGTCCAAGCAAACTTGAGTTTGGAGAGGCTAAGCCAAAGCTCACACTGCTGTGGGAACAGGTTTTAAATCCAAGTGTTCTAGGCAGAGGAGACAGCATAATGGTTATACAAAGAGACTCTCATGCCTGAGGCTCCAAATCCCAGGTTCAATCTCCTGCACCACCATAAGCTACAGCTGAGCAGTATTCTAGTATATAATAATACTAAATAAAAACCAGGTGTTTGAACTCTAAAACACCACACTGCTGAGCAGACACCTGGGCCTGAGGCCCGACACATGTCCCATCTTCAGCGGTTGGTCTTAGCCCTACCAGGAAACATTCATGCACTGCTCATTTCCACCACTCATGCAGTATCTGCACTGGAGCAGGCCCATGGCAAACCCTGGGGGAACAGCAGTGTGGGGCCAGGCACTCACTGCCTCCCCATATCTGACAGTCAACAGGAGCCAGACAAGCAGGGAAGAAGTTGGGGACAGTGTGGTATGCACAGTGATGAAAGAAGCACATAAAAAGCCCTAAGCCTGTCCTGAGTATCAGGGAACACTCTGAGGAAGAAATTCTAAGATGAGGTCTGAAGGATGAGAAAGAGTCGATCAAGACGTTGCCCCTGCTGAGAGCAATGCATGAGGAAAGACCTCATCTTTGCAGACCAGAGGAGATGCAGAGAGGTGAGTGGCCCTGTAAGTCAGGCCAAGTAAGGTGTGGGGGCTTTATGCCAAGTGAAGGGTGAAGCTGGGTTTTAAACAGCTAGCTCTCCCGCTCACTGGGTAGGGGGCATGCCTTACCGGACATGCAACCCAGGGTTGAGCCCCAGAACCACATGGGATATGTGATGGCACCAGAAAGAGTCCTCACCAGGACTGGTGTGTCTGCCTCTCTATCTCTCTGTCTCTAAATTTGAATGGAGAGGGGTTGAGTGAACCCAGTTCTGCAAACATAATAATAAATAAGCAGAGAAATGAATGAGCAAAGATAGAGAGAAGGAACTGGCAGTAGGAAGGATGAAGTCTGAGACAAGTAGGAGTGGGAGGCAGCACTTCATGAGGGGCCACTGACATGGGAAAGGGAGCTGGGTTCAGATCTAGGAGCAGTGAGCAAGGATGGCTAAGAG
Organism: Erinaceus europaeus; assembly: GCF_950295315.1. NCBI lineage: Eukaryota > Metazoa > Chordata > Mammalia > Eulipotyphla > Erinaceidae > Erinaceus > Erinaceus europaeus. The sequence continues at coordinate 26,656,959 of NC_080162.1, forward strand.
ACTGGTGGCAGATTGGGTGAGAGTCCGTGGGCAGGAAGAAGTGACAGGAGGAAGCCAGTCCTGGCTGGAATAAATGGGTGAGAAGAAGGGTATATGAACAGCTGTCCTTTTTTGTTGTTGCTGTTGTTTGTTTGCTTGCTTGCTTTTTTTTTTTTACTTATTTTGGATAGAGACTGAAAAATTGAGAGATAAAAGAGACAGAGAGAGAGAGAGACACCTGCAGCACTGCTTCACGACTTGTGAAGCTTTCTCCCTGCAAGTGGGGGACCAGGGGCTTGACTCAGGGGGCTTTTTTGTTTTGTAACGTGTGCTCAGAAGAGTGTACAACTGCCGGGCCCCTGACTGTTATCTTTGTAATTATCCCCAAACCTAACCCTGACCACCACTCCACTGGGCACTGACAACTGGTGACCCTTGGCTGCCTCTCCCTCACCCTGCTGAGCACCTGTGGTTCCCATGCATGGCGTGTGCTGGGGGGAGGGGGGGCTGGACACCATCAGAGTGACCAAACCTTGAATTTCAGACTTCCATCTATCAAATGGCAATGACAACTATAGCTGTTAGAGGCTATGCAGTTCTGTGACATAAAGCACAACATATGCCTAGGTCTGTCTGGAATGCCCCAAGCATTCAGTAAATGGTGCCCTCGTCACAATCATCAGGCTTCAGCCAGCCCTGAAGCTCTTCCAGGAGAAGGGAGACACCCACAGGTACACAGCTATGGCCAGGCGCTGTCCCTTGCCCACCCTCTTTTTTCCTGTGTGCTAGCAAAGCAGACTGAGTCCCACACACACACACCCTGCTTCTGGGAGCAGGTGGAAGGGGTGGCGTGATGAATGAGTTTCGGCAGCTCCACGATGCAGCAAACATTTAATGGAAGTCAGCCAAGTGAGCCAGCTCTTCCCACACAGCCAAACTCAGGTTTGGAGGCCTTCCTCGCCTGCCTCACTGATGTTCCCTGACGTTCTGGGAGTGCAGGAGACACTTAGGTGCTTTAGCTGGGGTGGGAGGGAATACCAAATGAGGTTGAGATCTCCCTTCATCATTTCTGACAAGGACAGGGAGAAGGGAACTGGGCCAAGCAACCTCAGAGGCAAGGAGTCAGAAAGGACCTCCAAAGCCAGAATCCTGGGCTCAACTCCTCCTCATCAAAATTCAAAATGACACCAGGTCTCAGCTTCTTCATCACTGAAATGGAGGTGGTGAGAATAATGCCTACTTTATAGAGTCGTTACAGGATTCAATGTGAAAAGACATACAAAGAGCTGCTGGAACAATGCTGGGCACACAACTCATGCATGCTCCATCGGAGTCAGTGTTAATAAGAGGATAAATAGCTATGGGGGGAGCTTTAGACAGCTGTGCCCTCCACCTACTGCTAAGCTGCTGTGGGGCCCCAAGTAAGTCCTGTGCCCTCTCTGGGCATGGGTGTCCTCATGCAAATAGAGGGCACTGGTCTGGATGGTATCCCACTGCGTAAAGTGCCACAGTCAGACCAGCACGTCACCAGCACAGGCCCAAACAACCTCAGCTCAGTATGACTTTTCCAGAGAGCCTTCTCAGCTCTGCTCACCTCCAAGCTGAAGTCTCTTCTGGTGGGCTGTGACATCAAGACAGTGAAAAGCAGCAAAGAACAGAGGGACAGGCTTCTCTCACCTCTCAGCCTTCTCTCCTCCCCTCTCCACTCCCAGAATTCCTTTCTTAATGACACCCCCACCCATCTTACTCATTCTTATTGCTACGTTATTTCTCTAAATGTCTTTTTTTCTCTGTCCTCCAAGTCCTTTCCACCCCTCAAGTCCAGTACAATCCATACCTCTTCCAGGAAGCCTTCCAGCTCAAACCAGCACTCCCCTTCCTAGGCCCCACAGACAAAGGGAAAGTAAGGAGAAATTGTGCAGAAAAGAGGCAAGGTGAGGCAAAATGACACATCAGGACTGGAGCAATGGTTTGAAACACCTGTCTGGGTGAGGCAGGGCACTCTACTGCCAAAACATGATGACAGCTGTCCTGTGTGGGTACCACTTGGCTGCCCAGCTCTGTGCTCAGCACAGTCCACACTTTATCCCAGTGAGTCCTTAACACTGCATTTCACAGATGTGGGCAGGTGTGGCTCTGGGTGAGTATACTGCACAGGGACTATAAAGGCAGCAGTAAGAGCTAGAACCAGAGTTCACAATGAGGCTACCAAGTGCAAGGTCTATACTGTTAACCAAGCTCACAAAGTCTCAGCCTTCCCTCCTCCAGACAGATCAGTGGTCAGAATCCACCGGGAGCTAAGTTTAATTACAGAAGCCAGACCTTCCACCTTCTGCACCCCATAATGATTCTGGGTCCATACTCACAGAGGGGGCAAAGAATAGGAAACCTTTTTTTTGGGGGGGGGAGGGTGGAATAGGGAGTTCTGGTGTGGAAATTATGTGAAACTGTACCCCTCTTATCCTATGGTCTTGTGAATATCTCCATTCTATAAATTAAATATATATATGCCCCCAGAGAGAGCTGGTCCTTGTGCACCATGAACCATGAGCTTGTGGAAAGGATGTTCTTTCTGGTCACGTTTATATTGGGCAGATTTCTTCCCCTGGGCTCTGATGAATAGCACTGCTATGATGCACTCACTAGGTACACAAAAAGAGGTATCCACAAGAGTAACAGGGAAAGTGTGAGGTGCCAGGGAGCCTTCTAGGCATGGAGGTCACCATTATGCAGCCCCTCCCCTCCAGACACCCTACCACTACCACTTTGCAGAGTATCCGCATGCCTATAAGGGAGTTTTCTGAGACTCACAGGCTCTCCCACCTCCCCCGTGTGGAAAACCAGCATGTGGGGTGTGGGTTCTCCTCTTGAGCTGCTGACAGAATTTCTAATACCCAACTTCAGGTCTCCTTCCTCTCTCTCTCTGGCACCTCTCCTTCCCCTAGTAAACAGCCCTAAGCTGGCTGTCCTGATAAACTGGGGGCTTAGGGACTTTTTCCGAGTGCCTTGTAAATGGAAGTGTCTCAGGCTGACAGTGCTCAGTGTTCAATGAGATTATATTTCTTATTTAAATAGCTGATTGGAGGATTGGTTTCAAAGTCAGATGCCTTGTGCCGGTGGCCTCCTCTGGGCTCCTGGGGAGAAGCAATATTGTGTGGCATTGTGCAGCGGCAGGAGCCTCCCCTTCCAGCTCCCCGCTCCCATTCACATGCCTCCGGGGGGGGGGGGGGTGGCCGGCGGGTGGGGGATAAAAGCCGCCTCCCCTCCTGGTTTGGGGAGCCGGAGATTATGCCTTTCATTCGAGAGCGCCTTCTCCAGGGCTCCCCACCACGCTCTGCACCAGTTGTCTCCCCTCTCAAAGCGACGGGAAGATAAAAGGCAATGTGTTCACTTCATCCCGCCTCCGGGGAGAGCTCAAATCAGTCTTTTGTTGGCAGAGGATAAGCGCCACCATTTTAGGGAGGGTTGTTGTTCAGCGTGCTCTGCTGGAAGGTTTTGTGCAGCCTCTCCCCCTACTTGGTGCTGAGGCTTCCCTGGCCCCACGCTGGGCCCAAGGCCGGCTGAAGCATGCTTTCTTATTTGGTGCCCACACCCAGCCCCGAAAGGGTGGCATCTATGTAAGTGGCAGAAGACCCCTGGCCCTTTGGGAAGAGGTTTGAACAGGAGCAAATTCTGCCAGAATGGTGCCATGCAGACTTTGCAAGGGCCTGAGTTCTTTGCTAAGAGCAAATTTGTAGTTAATTGTGTGTCAAAATAATGTATTAGAAACAGCAGCATGTGGACTGTGTGCAATTCCTCTCCTTTCAATCCTTTGTCTGCCCAGGGCCGGAGGGGCTTGTCAGGGCATCTTTGAGACAGGTTGGTGGCTCCCCATCAAAAGCAGCCTCAAAATCTCAGTGACTATCCTAGAGCCCTGGACAAGATAAAAGGTCAGTGGTGGCCTTGAAGGATGCCCAGCTCTGTCTGCAGGGCCACGCGGGGCCGACGCTCTTCATTACCGGCAGCTGCGGCACAGAGGCTGCAGTTTGGTATGCCAGGCACATCCAATGCCTCGTGCATCCAGGGACCGCAATCAGGTAGCTGATGGGGATGCAAGTCACATCGCTTGGACCATTGCCGCAGTGAACTGATTCATGCTGCTACTTTGAGGCAGAGGGAAGGGACAGTGGGACCCAGAGACAAACCAGCCTGGTTTTATTTTACAGCTGCTGTTTTCAAGCTGGAATATTCCAGCCTCTCCAGCTCCCTCTCTTTCAGCAGAGCTAGTGCTGGCTGTCTACCTGCAAAGGCAGTGCTCACTCTGGCCCCTGGCTCTGACAGAACAATGGCATTATGTGATGTATAAAGAGTACCCGGGCAACCGAGACAGGCATGGCTTAATTTGTTCAGTGCCCAGTGGCTTTTGAACGCCCCTGTATTCAGCCTTTATCCTAAGAAGCCCTGAGCCTCTCCTCCCCTTTATTTCCTGATCCTCCCCATCACATGCTCCCCTCAGGTCCTACACAGGTCTGCAATGGAGCTGATGGCCGTGAAAAGAAAGGCACAAAGGAAAGGAGAAGCATGAGTGTTCTCCAACCAGGAAAGACTCCTGACTGTGGGTAAGGAGTCTTGCCCAGAGTTTTGGCCTCAGTTTTGCCATCAACTCACTGGGTGGCCTTGGCAAGTCCCATTCCATCTCTGAGTTCCAAGTCTATGCCTGGAAATGAAAGAGATGAAAGGAAATTCCAGAAGAGTTTCCTCAACTCTGGCATTCTCTGACTCAGATACACACAAGCATTGTTCTCAGTTTACTTGAGGACAGTGGAGAGTCTGCCAGTGTTAATGACACTCTCTTCAACTATGACCTAAGACTAGACCACATATCAGGATAGTAATTGAAGAAACAAGCAGGAGGATACCCAATGGTCCTATCCAGAGCAGCAGCCACTGCTCAGTTCCAGCTGTAGTTGCCTTGCAGAAAAAAGAAGCCTAATCTTCTGGAACCTTTGAAGGAGGAAGAGGAGAAACCAGAGCACTCATACAGCTGAGCAAAAAGAAACAACCCCCCTCCCAAAGGCAGACCAAAGATGTGAATAGACGGTTTTCTAAAGAAGAGACAACCGTCTATATACATGGCCCACAGATATATGAGGAAATATTCCACTTCACTCATCATTAGAGAAATTCAACAAAACAAGAAAGCAACAAACCAGGAAATGTTGGTATCTTCTAATTCTGCTTTTAAAAACCCCTTCTGTTTCATTTGGTTTAAATCCCCCCTGCTTAACACTGCATTCTATTTACATAACCACTGTATTCTATTTACATAACCACTGCCGTCTATTTACATAAATCACTTTTACATTTACATAAAGCACCACCTTCCCTCCAGGGCATTGGTGGTTTAGTGGTAGAATTCTCACCTGCTCCACCCCCTCTCCTTGTCACACCCTGATCCTCTCCTTGTCACACCCTGATTTTCACCAGTCACTTTTCTCTCCACCCTCTCTGCATCACATCCTGTTCACACCCTACTTGGGAAGTATATATAAAGACAACATTGTTCGTTTTAGTTAGTTGTTAGTTTAGTCTAGCTTGGTATAGATTGCACTGTGTCCTGCATGAATAAAGAGATACTGCGTACAGCTCAACCATGAGTCCCTGGTAGTCTGTCTCCCGTCAGTGAAGCTCAGCCCGACAAGGAAATAATTATTGGCAAGGATGTAGAGAAAAAGGAACTCAGTTACACTGCTATTAGGAATGCAAGTTGATGAGACCATCATGGAGAACAGTATGAAGAATTCTTAAACAAATAAAAATGGAAATGTTTTATGATCTAGCAATACCATTCTTGGGCATTTATCCAAAATACATGAAGACACTAATGTGAAGGAACACATGCACCCCAACATTCATAGCTACATCATTCACAATAGTCAAAATATGGAAGCAATCTAAATGCCATCAACAGACGACTGGCTAAAGAAGTTATGGAATAACTTTCATGTTAGCTATTAAGCTCAAGCAAAAGTCAAGTCCTGGAGTCCTAGAAACATACCTAAAATCATCCTAGCTTCTTTCCACCCAAGAGTCTCTATTTTGATTGGCCCTAGTCCTACTCTTTGGACTCTGTTTATTAAACATTTTGTTCTGCTTTATAACTTAGTGCCTTTCAGCCACCAAATTCCGGATGTTACTACAATCCCATCCTGACCAACCTGGGAAAATGACCTTGTCAATGTGTCCAGGAACCTCATCTCCCCAGAGCCCCATCCCACTAGGAAAAGATAGAGACAGGCTGGGGGTATGGATCAACCAGCCAAGATCCATGTCTAGTGGAGAAGCAATTCCAGAAGCCAGAACTTCTACCTTCTGCACCCCAAAAAAAAGAATTTTTGTCTATACTCCCAGAGGGGGAAATATTAAGGGAAGACGACCAGAAGGTTCTAATCCCCAGTTCCACTGAACCCAGAACTTTTGTGACCAGGAATCTTTATATTTGTCTCTTCACTGAAAAGAAAGAGAATCTGGAGAACATCTGAGTAAGTCAGACCCTTTTTCCTTTACCTGGGAGGGAAGAGAGAAGAAGCATACCCAGAAGTTATAATAGGTGTAGGTGAGACTTAGAAAGAAAGTGAAGGGGGGGGGCATATACCATAGTGGTTAAGTAAAGAGATTCTCATGCCTAAGGCTCCAAAGTTCCAGGTTCAGTCCCACACACTAACATAAATCAGAGCTGAGCAATGCTCTAGTAAAATAAATAAATAAATAAATAAATAAATAAATAAATAATGTCATGGGACATACACTCAATGGAGTTCTACTCAGTAGTTAAAAAAAGACTATCTTATGTATAATTAGTCCAACCCCTGTGGAGAGGAGTCTGGAAGAACTCTCAGAAGACTAGAAATGGGCCTATCTTATAACTTGGCAATTCCTCTCCTTGGGATCTATCCAAAGGAATCAAGAAACACTCATCCAAAGAGATCTGTCTATACCTATGTTCAGGTCCTGGCACCTGATGATAGTGGAGGAGGACCTAGGTGAGAGTGTTTTGCAAAAAAAAAAGTCAGGAGGGCAGGCAGTGGTGTACCTCATTAAGTGCACACATTACTGTAAGCAAGAACCCAGGTTTCCCCCCTGGTCTCCACCTGCAGGGGGAAAGCCTCACAAGTGGTGAAGCAGGGCTGCAGGTGTCTGTCACTCTCCTTCTCTATCTCCCCCACCTCTCTCAACTGCTGTCTCTAACCAGTCATAAATAAATTTTTTTAAAAATCTGTGAAAAAATGAGTTATTGCACACAACTATTTATTGTAAGCCATCAATACTCTCATTACAAATATTAAGTATTGTGTGTATTGTACCAAAGTAAAGGACTCTCGGATGGGGGGCAGTGTTCAGGTCCTGAAACATGATGGTAGAGAAGGACTGGGTGGGGGTTTAGACTGTTACGTGGAAAACTAAGAAATATTTCACATGTACCAACTACTGTATTTTACTGTTGACTATAAACCATTAATCCACCAATAAAGGGAAATATATATACACATATGTTAATAAATAACTTAAAAGACCATATTATGTCTTTTGGGACAAAATGAATGGAACAGACAGTGATAATGCATAGTGAAGAATGTAAGGAAGTGATGAATAACTACCAGATGATTTCACTCATGTGCAGAATATAGAGAATTGAAATGCATGAGCTTGAAGAAAAAAAATGTATACATATATGTAGTCAACACTTATTGGTGACGTTAGAAGAATTATAGTGATTAGCGCTTGAAAGGGGTAGGGGCACAAAACTTTATTAGTTGGAGTAGTGTAGAATTATATCCCTATTATAATCTTGTAAATCTAATAAAAAATATAGTAGTAAAAGAAAAGTTATGGGCTGGGGGTAGATAGCATAATGGTTAGTCAAAGAGACTCTAAAAGTCCCAGGTTCAATCCTCTGGATCACCATATGCCAGAACTGAGTGGTGCTCTGATGTAAAAAAAAAAAAAAAAAAAAAAAAAAGCAAATATTGCAAACCTATACCCAACATCATACTCAATGGTGAAAAACTGGAAGCATTTCCCCTCAGATCAGATACTAGACAGGGCTGCCCACTGACACCATTACTATTCAACATAGTGTTGGAAGTTATTGCCATAGCAATCAGGCAGGAGCAAGGAATTAAAGGGATACAGATTGAAAGAGAAGAAGTCAAACTCTCCCTATTTACAGATGACATGATAGTATACACAGAAAAACCTAAGGAATCCAGCAAGAAGCTTTTGGATATCATCAGGCAATACAGTAAGGTGTCAGGCTACAAAATTAACATTCAAAAGTCAGTGGCATTCCTCTATGCAAACACTAAGTTAGAGGAAGTTGAAATCCAGAAATCAATTCCTTTTACTATAGCAACTAAAACAATAAAATATCTAGGAGTAAACCTAACCAAAGAAGTGAAAGACTTGTATACTGAAAATTATGAGTCACTACTCAAGGAAACTGAAAAAGACACAAAGAAGTGGAAAAGATATTCTATGTTCATGGGTTGGAAGAAGTAATATCATCAAAATGAATGTACTACCCAGAGCCATCTACAAATTTAATGCTATTCTCATCAAGATCCCAAATACATTTTTTAGGAGAACAGAACAAATGCTACAAACGTTTATCTGGAACCAGAAACGACCTAGAATTGCCAAAACAATCTTGAGAAGAAAGAACAGAATTGGAGGCATGATATTCCCAGATCTCAAACTATATTATAGGGCCATTGTCATCAAAACTGCTTGGTACTGGATAGACACATTGACCAGTGGAATAGAATTGAGAGCCCAGAACTAAGCCCCCATACCTATGGACACCTAATCTTTGACAAAGGTGCCCAGACTATTAAATGGGGAGCAGGGAGTCTCTTCAACAAATGGTGTTAGAAAGAATGAGTTGAAGCATGCAGAAGAATGAAACTGAACCACTATATTTCACCAAACACAAAAGTAAATTCCAAGAGGATCAAGGACTTGGATGTTAGACCACAAACTATCAGATACTTAGAGGAAAATATTGGCAGAACTCTTTTCTGCATAAATTTTAAAGACATCTTCAATGAAACAAATCCAATTACAAAGAAGACTAGGGCAAGCATAAACCTATGGGACTACATTAAATTAAAAAGCTTCTGCACAGCAAAAGAAACCACTACCCAAACCAAGAGACCCCTCACAGAATGGGAGACGATCTTTACATGCCATATATCAGACAAGAGGCTAATAACCAAAATAAATAAAGAGCTTGCCAAACTCAACAACAAGAAAACAAATAACCCCATCTAAAAATGGGGAGAGGACATGGACATAATATTCACCACAGAAGAGATCCAAAAGGCTGAGAAACACATGAAAAAATGCTCCAGGTCTTTGATTGTCAGAGAAATGCAAATAAAGACAACAATGAGATACCACTTCACTCCTGTGAGAATGTCATACATCAGAAAAGGTAACAGCAGCAAATGCTGGAGAGGGTGTGGGGTCAAAGGAACCCTCCTGCACTGCTGGTGGGTATGTAAATTGGTCCAACCTCTGTGAAGAACAGTCTGGAGAACTCTCAGAAGGCTAGAAATGGACCTACCCTATAATCCTGCAATTCCTCTCCTGGGGATATATCCTAAGGAACTCAACACACGCATCCAAAAAGATCTGTGTACACATATGTTCTTAGCACAATTTGTAACAGCCAAAAACTGGAAGCAACCCAGGTGTCCAACAACAGAGCAACTAACTGAGCAAGTTGTGGTATATATACACAATGGAATACTACTCAGCTATAAAATTGGTGACTTCACCATTTTCAGCCAATCTTGGATGGACATTGAAAAGTTCATATTAAGTGAAATAGGTAATATGGGATGATATCATGTTAAGTGAAATAAGTAATATGGGATGATATCGCTCTCAGGCAGAAGTTGAAAAATAAGATCAGAAGAGAAAACACAAGTAGAACCTGAATTGGAGTTGGTGCACTGCACCAAAGTAAGACTCTGGTGTTTGTGTGTGTGGGGGGGAGAATACAGGTCCAAAAAGGATGACAGAGAACCTAGTGGGGGTTGTATTGTTATATGGAAAACTGAGAAATGTTATGCATGTACGAACTATTGTACTTACTGTCGAATGTAAAACATTAATTCCCCAATAAATAAATTTTAAAAAAAAGAGAGAAGGAAGTCTTGGATGTACATTTAATGGAATAATATTTAGCAATTAAAAAAGATGATACTGTGCCCTTCAGGATAAAAACACATAGAACTGGAGGTGATTATGCTTAGTGAAGTAAGCAAGGAAGTAAAAGACAGCTACCAAGCAGTTTCACTATATGTGGAATACAGAGAACATGGAGGAGCCATCAGTCCACCAACATGCCCCAAGTGTGCCCACTGGGCTGGAGGCAGGCTGTGAGCCCTAGTCTCTGGGGGGCCTGTGAGGCCCTGAGCATCTGATGGGGACTGTAAATATTTGCCTGGTTGAGAGCCCTGACTGGAGAATCAGCAAGGGCTCCTCCACACGTGGTAATCGACACATCTTTCAGGGAGGGTTTAAGGAGGGGAAACCATCTCAAGTGATGGCACTTCACACTCAGCACTTGACATTTCTGAGCACTCCACAGGCATTAGTTAATTAATCCTTGAGTCTGTTTAGCCCCCAAAAGAACTCCCGGAGGCTCCACTTGTACCCCATATGCAGTGAGTTCCACATCCTCCTAAGGCTCAGAATTTTATGCACAGGGGAGACAGACAGCCTTGCCGACTGCCACTTGACCACTCCCTCACTTGCAGTGACCCAAATGGTCATCAGGTAAATTCCAAGAGAGATTTATAAAAGGTTTTCACTGAGTTGGAGGCTTCCTGGGAGAGGAAGATGGAGAAAGAGAAGACTGGTATTTATTCAGTCCTTACAAGGTGCTACTCACTACACTTTTCCCCCTTGTGTATTGTTATTGTCTCACTTCAGCCTCAGAATCAGCCTATAATATATAAATATATAAAAACTTGCCTTAGATTGGATTCCTAGGAGGAGTCCCTGAGACAAGGATTCAAGTACTCATCATTTATTTGGGATGTGATCCCATTTAGCATCAGGTGAGGAGGGAGAAAGAAAGAAAGCGGTCGACAGAGGGCGGTTTGCAGACGTTATTGTGGACAGAACAGGTTCAGTTCCACTAGGTACCCTGGAGATTCACAGAGCATACCTGAGTCAAGCCCCAGGGGTCAAGGAGCTGGGGGTGGCAATTGAGGCATTAAGTCAGATCACCCCTCAAAGCCCTTAGACAAACATCCCTAGGCACTTGCATCAGATGCCACCAGGATAATGTACACAACAACGGTCAGATCCCAGAGATATGGACAAAGCATCCACAGTACTCAGCTTTCAGCTTTCACTGCAGCACAGCTCTCCCTATTCTCATGGACAAGGAATCCCGGGCTCAGAAATGGGACATGCTCAAGCAAGGTCACTCAAGTAGAAAGTGAGACGCCACCTTAATCTGAAGCAGTTTGCCTCCTAAAGCCTGTTTCTTTCCACTGTGCACCTCTGATTTCCAAGTCTTGGCTTCTTGTCTCTCTTTTTTTTCTCACACTGAAAACTTAAAACAATGAGGTAGGTTCATCTGCTGGTGATGTCTCCTCTGCCTGAAACAGCCTCTCAGATACCTGACTATCAACAGGTTTCCCTGGGGTCAAGGTTCAGGGACAGGTGAGCTAAAGTGGAAGCTGAAATGGACAAGACACTTTTTTTTTCTGCTTCCAGGGTTATTGCTGGGTCTCAGTGCCTGCACCATGAATCTACTGCTCCTGACAGCCATCTTTTTTTTTTCCCCACTGTTGTTGCTGGATACAACAGAGAGAAACTGAGAGTGGAGGGGAAGACAGAGAGGGGGAGAGAAAGACAGACACCTGAAGACCTGCTTCACCACTCGTGAAGCAACCCCCCTGTAGGTGGAGAGCCAGGGGCTTGAACCAGGATCCTTGCACGGGTCCTTTTGCTTCGCACTGTGTGAGCTTAACCCAGTGTGCCACCTGCCAACCCCTGGACAAGACACTTTGACCTCAGCTTCACCTATGATTCCTTTAGCAAACCTCATTTCTCTATTTGTTTTTTATTTTTTCCAGAGCACTGCTCAATTCAGGTTTATGGTGCTGCTGGGGACTGAACCTGGGATCTTTGGTGCCTTGGGCAAGGAAGTCTTTTGCAAATCATTATGCTACCTTTCCAGTCCTTCTTTCTAGGTCTTTTAATTCATTTGATAACTTGCGAAACGCAGATCTGCAGGACTTCACAGGGCTGTAAATTTTCCATCCTGATGCCACAGCTCATGCTGCTGGGCTCGTGCTTTGTTTTTGCTTGCACAAGCCAGTGGTGAGCATTTATCGCTGGTTGGAGAATTGAATTTGGCAGGAAAGATTTCTGTGCATTGGTGGGGGGAGGGGGAGGGATTACCAAGTACCTTCCCCAGCTGAAATGCTAAAGACAGCATCCTAGTGTCCGGAGGAGCAGGCAGTATGGTGAGCCAAACCCTGTTTTGTAGGTGTCTCAAACCACAATAAGAACTGCAACTTTTATCTGCTTTCACACCCCAGAATGTGACTTTATCCTGCACATATACTACTCTCCATCTCTCATTAGCACGGTGCCACTAGATTCCAGTCCAGGGAGGAAGCTGCAGGTTAAGGACTGATGGGTGGTCAAATGAAAAGGGGGAAGGGACCTGGAACAAGTCATGTCCCCAGGAGTGGGGGCATGTGTTTAGCACAAGTACCAAAAATCAAAAATTCACAGGTACTCAGGTGTGGTAGTAGGTGATAACCAGAAGTGAGCATCTAGGACCAACTATAAATAATGAACAAGTATGTCACCAGAAATCTCAGAAAAGAAAGAGCTCTAGCAGGTAGACTAGCAAGTTTAACAATTTTTTATTTATTTATTTATTTATTTATTTATTTATTTATTTATTTATTTATTTTTACCAGAGCACTGCTCAGTTCTGGCTTATGGTGGTGCAGAAGACTGAGCCTGGGACTTCAGAGCCTCAGGCATGAGAGTCTCTTTGCATAACCATTATGCTCTCTACCCCTGCCCAGTTTTGTTCTTGTTTTTTGTTTGTTTGTTTTCTTTTTTTTTTTTTTTTGGATTTTTTTTATTTCCTTTTGTTGCCCTTGTTGTTTTATTGTTGTAGTTATTACTGATGTTGTTGTTGTTGGATAGGACAGAGAGAAATGGAGAGAGGAAGGGAAAACAGAGAGGGGAAGAGAAAGATAGACACCTGCAGACCTGTTTCACCGCTTGTGAAGTGACTCCCCTGCAGGTGGGGAGCTGGGGGCTCAAACCGGGATCCTTACTCTAGTCCTTGCGCTTAGCGCCACCTGTGCTTAACCTGCTGCACTACCGTTTGGAGTTTTTTTGTTTGTTTGTTTTGTTTTTTTGTTTTTTAACTGATAGGACAGAAAGAAATTGAAAGGAAAGGGGGGAATAGAAAAGGAGAAAGAGTGGTAAAAAATAAAGAAAAAAGAAAGGATGGAAGGAAGGAAGAGAAAAAAGACTATACTGTAAGCCATTACTCAATAAAGCTCTAAAGTTTAAATTAAAAAGAGGTGTTTTTTTTTTGTATGGAAAACTGAGAAATGTTATGCATGTACAAACTATTGTATTTACTATCAACTATAAAACATTAATCCCCCAATAGAGAAATTTTTTTAAATGTCAAATAACTAAGGATATAGAAAGGATATCAAGGACAAAAGGAAATATCGTCACAGAGAGAGAGAGAAGCCTGCAGCATTGTTTCACCACTCATCAAGTTTCACCCTGTAGATACAGACTGGGGTTTGAACCCAGGTTTTTGCACATGATAGATAACAGGTGTATTTAACTGGGTGCATTACCACCTGACCCCACAATCATTCTCTTTCAAGGTGTAAGAATGATCCTGCAGTGGAAAGAGTGCATGCAGTACTAAAAGAAGAGCGGCGATCCACTGAGCTCAAAGCATATAAAAGGAGCAGTGCACAAAACCAGGTCAGCATGGTCTGCAGAAGCCAGACCAAAGACAGCTAGAGAGCTCATGGCATGGGGGACTGATTTTAATCTGAGTACATTTAATTCGAGTACATTATATAAAAGCTTTGGCCATACGCATGGCATTTAATCTGAGTACATCAGATACAACTTAAATGAAGGCTTTGGTCATAGACAAGACACACAGTAGATGGTCTGAGTAGCAGTATGCAAAATATATGTTGCACAAAGATATAAGATGAAGAATACACAAGCCTACCATGTTCCTAGGAGGCTTCGTAGAGAAAGAAAATTTGCTCCCTGGATATAGAAAGACAGCTGGAATCTAAACAAGTGAGGAGAATTGGCAAGATGTGTCCAGACAGTGGCAGCATGGGGGCAAACATGGGCAAATGTAAAATAAGAAAGTGGGAGCAGAAGAGGACTACTCCATCTCTCCCCCTGCCTCTGGACAGGACATAGCTCTTGTGGGCTGCCTGATCTGCTCTAGGGGTTGCTGGTAGTTATGCCCTACTTTTCTTCTTTAAATAGCATTATTAAGATAAAACTGACACACTGTAAAGTGCCCATAATAAAGCTGTGCATGTCAACACACATTTTAACACATGTAGGCACTGATGAAACCATCTCCATGATTAAAACAATGAACATATTAATCACCCTGGTCTTCCCTGCCAGTTCCCTGCCCTCACCCTCCAGCAACCACTGATCTGTGTTTCCATTGTTTAGTTGACATTTTCTATCTTTATAAATGGAATCATTTGGAAGTTGTCTTTTTATAGATGATTTCACTCAGCATAATTACCTGAGGATTTATCCATGTTATAGCCATGCATCCCAATTCATTCCTTTTGATTACTGAGTAATATTTCACTATGTTGAGTACATGTCACAGGCTTTATCCAGTCATCTGTTGATGAACACTTGGGTTACATTTTTTTTAAATTTCTTCATTGGGGAATTAATGTTTTACATTCAACAGTAAATACAATAGTTTCTACATGCATAACATTTGCCAGTTTTCCATATAACAATACAACCCCCACTAGGTCCTCTGTCATCCTTTTTGGACCTGTATTCTCCTCCCTCCCCCAAACCCCAGAGTCTTTTACTTTGGTGCAATACACCAATTCCAGTTCAGCTTCTACTTGTGTTTTCTCTTCTGATCTTGATTTTCAACTTCTTCCAGAGAGTGAGATCATCCCATATTCATCCTTCTGTTTCTGACTTATTTCACTTAACACGAATTTTTCAATGTCCATCCAAGATCGGCTGAAAACGGTGAAGTCACCATTTTTTATAGCTGAGTAGTATTCCATTGTGTATATATACCACAACTTGCTCAGCCACTCATCTGTTGTTGGACACCTGGGTTGCTTCCAGGTTTTGGCTATTACAAATTGTGCTGCTAAGAACATATGTGTACATAGATCTTTTTAGATAGGTGTGTTGGGTTCCTTAGGATATATCCCCAGGAGAGGAATCGTAGGATCATAGGGTAGGTCCATTTCTAGCCTTCTGAGAGTTCGGGTTACTTCTACTTTGGGGTTATCACAAATAAAGCTACTATGCCATGCACTATGAATGAGTGCTTGTGTGGATGCCAGTTCCCTATTCTCTCAGGTACCTACCTAGTTATGAACTAGCTGAGTCATATGGTAGATATACAATTAACTTTATAAGAAGCTGTCAGACTTTGCTAAAAATGAAGCACCAGCAGCATATGAAAGATCCTCCATAGTCTCACTATTTGGTGTGGTCAGTCTTTTTTTTATTTTTTTATTTATTTATTTATTTTCCCTTTTGTTGCCCCTGTTGTTTTTCATTGTTGTTATAGTTATTATTGTTGTTATTGATGTTGTCATTGTTGGATAGAATAGAGAGAAATGGAGAGAAGAGGGGAAGACAGAGAGGAGGAGAGAAAGATGGACACCTGCAGACGTGCTTCACTGCCTGTGAAGCGACTCCCCTGCAGGTGAGAAGGTGGTGGGGCTCAAACTCGGATCCTTACGCCAGTTTGCACTTCGCACCACGTGCGCTTAACCCACTGCGCTACTGCCCGACTCCAGTGGTCAGTCTTTTTAACTTCAAACCCTCAACTGGAATGAGCAGAAACTCATTTTGGTTTTAATGTGCATTTTGCTAGTGACTATAATGTATTGAACATCTTTTGATGTCATTATCTATCTCTTGGTAAACGTCTCTTCAAATCATTGATCTGTTTTAATTGATTTGTGTGTTATTGTTATTATTGAAAGCTCTTTACGTGTTATTGACAAAAGTCCTTCATTATAGGATTTGCACTTTTTTTTTCTCCATCTATAACTCGTCTTTTTAATTTGCTTGTATTTTTCAAAAGGCAGAAATTTTTTTTATGAGGTCGGATTTTTTTTCCTTCACTTAGATTATGTTTTTGGTATCTTATTTAAGAAGTCTGCCTATATTAAAAACAGTAACTTCACCATTTTCAGCCATTTTCAAGGTCCATTTCAGGATGGACCTTGAAAAATTCATGTTAAGTAAAATAAGTCAGAAACAGAAGGATGAATATGGGATGATCTCACTCTCAGTCAGAAGTTGAAAAACAAGATCAGAAAAGAAAACACAAATAGAACCTGAACTGCAGTTGGTGTCTTGCACCAAAGTAAAAGACCCTGGGGTGGGGGTGGGTGGGTGGGTGGGGAGAATACTGTCCAAAAGGATGACAGAGAACCTAGTGGGGGTTGTACTGTTACATGGGAAACTGGGAAATGTTATGCATGTACAAACTATTGTACTTATTGTCGAATGTAAAACATTAATTCCCCAATAAAGAAATTTAAAAAATAAAAGTAAAAAAAAAAAGTATGCCTAAACAAAGACTTTCTTTTGTTCTTGTTTTCCTTGTCTAGGTCTTATATTTAAATTGATCATCCATTCTGAGCTGACTTTTGTGAATGGTTCAAGTTATGAATCAAAGACCTTTTGCATATGGGGACACAATTATCCCAGCATGATTTTTTTTTCTGAAAGACTCTTTTATCCACTGAGTTGTCTTTGCATCTTTGCCCAAAAATCAGCTGTCTTATACATTTGACTCTATTCTGCATGCCCAATTCCAGTTCATGGATCTATTTGTCTGTCTCAGTTTATGGCTACATCACCCTGAGTGTGCCTATCTTATCTATTTGTCTATCTTAATGCCAATAACACCCTGTCTTGATTACTGTCACTTAATAATTATCCTTTAAACCAGGTAGTTTTAGACCTCCAACTTTGTACATTTCCCCCCCCCTTTTTTTTTTTTTAGTTATTCTACGTCCTTTTAATTTCCATATGAACTGTTGAATCAGTTTGCCAGTTTTTACAGTTTCCATGCAGCCACACACAGCCCCTCTTTCTACTTGGAGCATCTGACAAGAAACAAATAGAGAAACTCTGAGCTGGAGTTGGTACCACAATTTGAACAAAGCAACTACTCAGAAAGACTGAAGTGAACTGAAAGAATACTCTCCCCATCCCCAAGATGGAACAAGGACAGGTTTGTGCTTCCAACAAAGCATCCCAGGGTCAAAGGTGATAAATTCATAAGGCCTCAGCAAGCCTGTCCCCTTCCTCTGCACACTGAGCACTGCTTCTCGTTCCTCCCTTAGAACACAAAGTCTTCTGATCTCTTCTTTCCTAACCATTGGGTGTGGTTCCTGTTCCTGAGGAGCTCCCAAACTCAATCTGTATCTTCTGTGGGTAACCACAGAGTTCAGAATAAAGAAAGCTCAGCCCTCAGTGGATACCAGTGGAAGGAAGGAAATGGAAATAAATACACAGTGTGGGAAGTTAGAGAAGAGTAGCTACTGCTGGGCACTGCTTCAGTAGCTTTAAAGGCTTTCGGGTCAGAGGGAATCTAGAAATACAACAAATCCAACATAGAACATGCTAGGCTCTGTGTTGATCTTTGTTGTGTGTGACTCTTCTCATTCAGCGTTTCAACACATTGAGTGAGGAATATAACTAGATCCCTTTACCAGATGAATCAAGACCTCTAAAGGTTGAACAATGTGTCCAAGTCATTACTAGCAAATGGCAGGGCCAGAGCAAGAATCCAGATTGTTCTGACTTTAAAGTTCATACTCGAGACTAAATCTCAGGATGATTCTGCTTTTGAATATAGAAAATAAAAAAAAAAAACCATGAGCGTGTGCACTCAGGTTGTTAACATAACTTCATGCCGTGTGCTACCATCAACTGCTATGTCAGGACTATCCAACACAGTCATGTGATTCTACAGAGGAGCAGTCCTGACTCTCTACCCAATTGAGAAGCTACACCCCGACAAGAAAGAAAGGGCCTTTGAGAGGAAGGGGGGACAGGCAGTGGTGCACCTAAAGAGGAATGGGGGGGGTTAGAGAGGGAAAAAGAAAGATGCATGAGATACATGTAATGTAGTGCTGCACCATCTCTTGTGAGCCTTCCCCCTTGCAAGTGGGGACAGAAGGTTTAAACCCAGGTCCTTGCACATGGTAACATATGTGCTCTTGTGAATGCAACACCACCACCCAACCCCTCGCAGCAAGTTCTTCATAGGTGACATCTCTGTGGTCACCACACCTCTATAATGCCAGGCTTACATTTCTACTACTTAGAAACCTCTCCTTTTTTTTTTTTTAGAAACATCTCTTCAAGACAGTTCCAACAACAACAAAAAAAGTCACAAACTAGACTCATTATCAAGTAATCCCATTCCAGAGCCAATCCATGCAACTCTAATGGACCAGTTCTAAATTCCCCCATCACTCCTGAAGGCAGAAGACAATACCTAAGCCTCCCCCACCCCATCTGAGAGTGAGAGTAGTAGATCCTATTGCCAGAAGACGGTCAGTTGAGTAGGCAGAACAACAGATGTCCACTCTGACTTCTATTTGACTCAGAAGTCCAAAGCAGATGTCTAAGTCCACAAGACATCAACTGATAACATGGGTTTGCTTTGTTGGGCTCTCCTTCTGCTGCTGCTCTTCACAAATTCAGAGACATGTGCCTGCATCCTATTGTTTGATCTTCCTTCTCTGTCCTCTTCCAGACGGTGAATCTCAAGGTCTGACACTTAAAACCTGCACAAGACATGGTCTGCTTTCTGCTTTCTGCTTTCACGCTGATGCTATCATTATTTCAGATGCATGCATTTTTAGCCTCCATACAGATACCGCAGTCTTGCCTAGAATCTGGGTATGCGATTTGATATACACCACTGGGGATGAGGAGAAGGACATCTGAAATTATAAATGTTCCCAAATACCTCAGTATTTAGCCTTTTAGTCACTGTGCCCATTGTCCTCTACTCAGCAACGTGTGGGCACAGCCAGGAAACAGTGCTTTCATTGGCAGATCTGCCCACCCACCAGGTGCCCTTGCAGAAAGCCTTATCCCAAGCCTGAGACGCTTCTCCAAAAGCTGTTTCCTCCAATTAACTCCGATTTAACGTAGGACCGGTAACACCCAGTTGGCCATCAAGACATCCAAGATGAGTAACCAGGCTCTACATTCCTGGGCCTTCTCAGCTCTACCTGCCCACCCTCAGGGTCAAAGAATCTCCAAATAAGGTATGATAGATCCCTCCCTCCAGGGAGAGACAAGTGTGTGTGTGATGTTTTGCATGCAACCGCAGCAACCACTGGAGGAAAGAAAAAAAAAAGGCAAGTTCAAAGGTAATTGGACGAGGAGTTTTAAGCACGGCTGTTCCTGTAGCAAACTGCTTCATGAATACCCATTGGGATCTGTCCATATGGACAGCAGAAGGGCTCCTGCTGTTCTTTTGCTAATAAAAACTGTTGTGATTACATTTCCAATCCTCTCGGAACAGAGCCTCTGTGGGGCCGCAGCATGGTGTGCTGAGAGTGTGTCTTCCAGGCTGATAGGCAGCTTCCCTCCCTGCCACAAAAGGGTGTGAAGACCAGCACCTACTAAATGTGGGAGGAGGCTCCTCGAGGGAGTTTGGGGCTAAACAGGTGTGTAAGTGTATCTGTGACTCTAAAGCCTCACACACACCATGCGCAACTCACAGAAAAATCTTAATTAATGGAACAACCTTCCATAAGTGGTTCCAGTTACTGGCATTTTCCAGTTAATGAGAGGTTAACCTGCAATTGCTTTTTTATTTCAACCTCCTTGTTGAAGTATATTAGTCTAATTTCACCCCTACCCTTATGCTTGAACTCCAGCTATTGCCTTGGTTAAGAATGGCTTCCCCGCATCCCTCTCTGGGGCTAGAAAATTTACCTATCCTGCCTACCCTTAGTCAACTCAAATGCTGCCTCCTCCAGGAGGCTTTCCCTGAATTCCTACCTTAAATGGGGAAAATTTTCCCTCCTGGATTTTTCTAGCCTTCTGGGACCACCTCTCATAACAATCTTCCTATCTCCTATGAGGAGCTCCGGGCTCCTGTAGATCATCATTAGGCCTTTGCTCTGAGACCTCAGTGCCAATGCCATCAGGTCTGGGATACAGTTGGTGCACAACTCTGTTAGTTAATGGATGAACACTCTTAATGCAGCCTAAAGGTTTAGGATCCCGACAGCAATAAAAATTCAAGACCTCCAGAATACAAATGATTTTATATGTTACCTTTATATTTATTTATTTATTTATGTAGACATAGAGGAGTTGAAAAAAGAAGGGAAGATAGAAACAAAAAGAGGAGAGAACTTTTCTTCATCACTCATGAAGCTTCTTGGGGGAAGGGGGGGTTTGGGGTCTTGAACCCAGGTCCTTGTACATGGTAACATGTGTGTTCTATTAGGTATACCACTGCCCAGCTCTGGATTTTTATAGCTTTAAAAAACATATTCCTGACTTTATTTATAAATTGATATATTTATAAAACCCTCCTTCATTCTTTAAAAAAAAAAAAAGGATTGAACATTATAATAATAATAAAAAAAAAACTCAGGGCAGGGATAGAGAGTATAATGGTTATGCAAAGAGACTCTCATGCTTGAGGCTCCAGGTTCAATCCCCCACACCACCTTAAGCCAGAGTTGAGCAGTGCTCTAGTAAAAAAAAAAAAAAAAAAAAAAAAAAACCTCAGCTGGTTACTCTCTGAAAAGACCTTCTCTTGCCCAATAATTGGCACACACATGCCCATCAGTGATAGCCACAGGGTTGCATACCAACTCTCCTACGCTTCCTCCTGGAAGTAACCATCTTGCTTCTGTTCTCTGCCCATCAGCCAGAGCAATCATGTGATTCCAGGGAAGCAGACAAACTGTCAGTGGTATGATCACCCCCGTATCTGCCACATCCTATCACACTCCCTACTCCCTAATTTATAGAGTCAACTAAACAACTCCATCTATTGTACTTAGAGCGAATCCAGGCTCTCTTACCTAAAACTGTTCACCCTGAGAATGCTGACAACCGTCAGGCTCCAATAAAAGAGTGCCAGTGTTGGGCACCCTTGTCATAAAGCCAAGAAAGTCCTCCCCTACAACTAAGTGAGGCTATTTGGTGCCTAAGCCAGCCCAGTCACCCCTAAGATCAAAACAATCTTGACTCTCATGCCACGGAACTGACAGAATTAGTCCCCAATCTCATGACCACCTAGCCATTTTCTACTTTCAGGTCAACCAAGTCACTGTCCCACAAAAGGCTATCCCAACAAGCCCCTATAGGCATCCCTGTCTACTACCAGCCTCTGCCTAGTATGGGGAACTGTGGGGAACTGTGGAGACCTGTGGGAGCCCGTGGGGACCTGTGGGAACCTATAGGAGCCTGTGCCTCTTCAGCACACATAGACCATCCTCTTCCCTCAAATTTCAGCCTCTCGGCCCTGATCTTCTTCCAGGTCATCAAAGACCTCCCTGGTCCTCTGTCTACAGTCCTGATAGAACAAGGAAGGACAAGAGACAGAGACTGTTTTGAGTCCTCAGTCCGTTGGGGAGTTTCTTTAACATTCGCTTACTACATTAGAAGACGTTAGGAGTATATTTTCACACTGATAGGTATATGCATACTACGTGCCACACCCTCCACCTAAATTCCAGTGCCACTCTACCTGAGAGATCCCTATCTATCCCACTACTTGTCGTTTAGGGGGGCAGGTTTGGAATATAGTTTTGTTCTCCTACTTCCCAGGCCCATCTGGATGTCACATTCATCAAAAATCACAACAAAAAGAGAATGAAAGGAAATGATCTATTTTACCATCAGTAAAGCAGAGAAGTTCCTCCCCTTCTAATTTTTAAATATTTTTATTTGTTTGCATTTTAATGAAGAGGGAGAGGAGGAAGGCAGAGAGAGAGAAGGAGAAACAGATATACTAGAGCACTGTTCGGTTCTGGCTTATGGTGGTACTAGGGATTGAACCTGGGGCCTCACACCCTCAGGCATGAAAATCTTTTATAACTATTATAACCCAGCCCTTCCTCTTCTACAACCAGAGAAGACACTATGTACCCACTAATCTTTTCTGATGCTTCCAGGTGAGTCATATCAACTCGAAATGGATAAAAGAATGTGTAAGTAAATGAATGAACGCTACATGACTGGTGCTTAATAAATATCCATCCATTTATTCTGGTACCACCTGAAGTTACACATCAGCAATTCTTGATTCTGCCAAGGAAACTGGGCAATACCACTGAATAAAGAACTAAGATTTCCTCACTTAGTATTTTTAACATTCATTATGCAGCAGGCTATGGAGCACATATCTTTATTTACACTAGCTCTTTTGATCTTTACAACAGCCTCAGAGATAGGTTATTTCTGCACTATAATTGTTTATATGATCTTTAGTACATTGCTCAATTATTCCTACGATTATTCCTATGTTACAGATTGAGTTAACTGAGGCCTGAATGTGACTGTATGAACAGTCTAGTTTATCCAGTCACCAAATGGCAAATACAGACAAAGAGCTTAAGAGTTTATTTTATTTTAACACTGCACAAGTCCTGAGGAATGTCCTATTAATGAAATCTGGTTGAAACTCAGTTCAATGAGGAGGACTTCTTAGGTACCTACTCTATACTCATTTGGCCTACACAAGATGCTATGGGGGCTCTGAAAATGAATCATGATTCTTATCCTGAAAGCACTCATGGTACAGCAGAGGAAGTAAGAAGTGGGCATAAGTTGTGCTAAGCCACATCACACCTCCTCTGGATTCTGTAGTGTATTGTGAAATGTCCATAAGTTCATATTCATTTGGAAGAATCAATCAGAGAGGGGTTCTCAGAGGAGGTGGTGTTTGAGTCAACTACTGGGGTTCAAAAGAGAAATATGATCTAAACAAACAGATAATAAGACAGGCTAGACTAGGGGCCACAAGACTACAAAAGTAGTACAACCACAATGGATTAACAGAAAGAACACCAGCCTCAGACTCTCACAGCCTAAAATCACATTTGCTCACTGGCAGTGACTTTAGGCAAGGCGCTTCCTTCCAGAAGCCTTGGTTTTCTTATCCAGAACACAGGGAGTGTGGCAATGACGCCACTGCCCAGACCTATCTGGAGAATGGAGTAGGTGTCAGTTGTAACAGCACTGGCTAAATGGGAAATGCTAAGCAAATAAAAGTGGATCATCCTGGTTGCTATGACTACACATAGGGTACCAACGGGAGACAGACTCCCGGGCATGAGATTCAGGATGAGGCAGGAACCACTGCTGCTGTGAGGGAGGCAGATAGCACCCCTCCTACCACCTTCATCATAGAAAACTTAAGATGGAGGGGACCCACAGTTAAAGCACACAGCTTAGGTGAAAGTGATGTGTTCCCTCCAAACACCACGATGACTAAAACCCAGTGACGTGAGAGGGATAGTGGGACGCAGCTGTGCCCTCTAAATATAACCTGACTTCAGCTCCCCACGGAGCGCAGGAGCCTGAGCCATCTTCCAGGGGCGGCTCTAAAAATAAAGCTGCAAACGGGCCTGATACTCCCCTCAGCTACTCTGGGCACACGAGCTGAACATCTCCGTCTGAGAGACTGGCAGAGAGGAGAGTGGAAATGAGGTCATGAGCTGTGGGCTGTGGACCGTGGGCTGGCTTTGTGGACCCTAGGGTCCTTCTAAAGATACCTGGGATTCTGTGGTTCTCTTGAAAGAATGAGTCAATGATTTGATGCCACCGATTTTAGAGAGTTTACTAAGCATTTGGATTTTTTTCATTTTTTTATGTGTGATTAATAGTGTGTCACAAGAGTGTAAGATTACAGTATATAGTTCCACACCAAACCCACCACCAAAGTTCTATATCCCCGCCCTCCCACCTCCCAATGATAACCACCACAGTTCTCAGAAAGTATTAGAAACAGTGTGTGTGTGTGTGTGTGTGTGTGTGTGTGTATGTGTGTGTGTATGTACGCACATGCACGTGTGTTTGCAAGTTCACATGCATCAGTTCTCTAGGTTCCACACATGAGTGAAACCACCCAGTAGTTGCCTTTCATCACTGTACTTGTTTCACTAAGCATCATCACCTCCAGTTCCATCCATTTTGTCCCAAAGGACACAATATTGTCTTTTTTAATTGCAGAGTAACACTTCATGGAATATATATCCCATAACTTCCTTAGCCAATTAGCTGTCGATCGGCATTTAGGTTGCTTCCACTCTTTGGCTAATATGAATAATGCAGCTATGAATATAGAGGTGCATCTGTCCCATCTAGTGTTTGAGTATCCTTTGCTTAAATACCTATGAGTGGCACTGCTGAGTCAGCCCACTTACAAGCATCTGGATTTGACTACATGCTAGGAAATCATCTCAGTTCATTAAGCCCACTCTGTAGATGAAGAAACTGAGACCACTCAGAAAGCACATTCAAACTTAAATTCAAGGTGTCATTACACAGGGGCCAGGCAGTGGCGCACCCTGTTGAGCATGTACATTACCATGTGTGTGCAAAGGGGAAGCTTCACAAACGGTGAAGCAAGTTTGCAGGTATCTATCTTTCTGTCTCCCCTCCCCTCTAAATTTCTCTCTATCTTATCAAATAAAATAAAGAAAAAGGGAGGGTGGGGGAATGGTCACTGGGGGTCAGTGGATTTATAGTGCCAGCACTGAGCCCCAGTGATAACACTGGTGGCAAATAAGATAAAATAAAATAAAATAAAAGCTATTGTATCTTTCTCAAGCAGTATTACTTATTTTTACACTGCATGGCCTATTGTCACCTTCTGCCCCCCTGTCGAGCACCTCCATCAGTTGGACTTGCCCTTCCTTCACCTCACCCCACCCTCACAAGGCCACTCCAGCTTTCGCCAGACAGGCATAAGAAATGAGAACTGTAAGATTCATGAGGTAGGCATCATAACTGCCAATTATCTACAATCCCTCAGCTTCTAGAATAATGCCAACATGGAGAATGCACTCAGTTAATCTTTGACAGAAAAACAACCTCTTTCCTTCACAGCCCAGACACACCCTGTAAAATTCCCATGACTTCTAGCTTCAAAGTATATCCAGAATATTTACTAGAATAGCTAAATGTACCAAGTGTTTGGTGAGTTTATGGAGGATTTTTGATCTCGTGCACTGCTAGTGGGAAGGTAAACTGGAAAAACAGTTTGGCAATTTCTTACAAAGTTAAATATACACCTACCATATGATCCTGCCAGCCCATAGCTAGCTATTTACCCAAGAGAAAATAAAGCATATGTCTTAACAAAGATGACACAGAATTTTTATTTGTAATAACCCAAAGCTGGAAATGATACAAATGTCCAC
Organism: Erinaceus europaeus; assembly: GCF_950295315.1. Classification (NCBI taxonomy): domain Eukaryota; kingdom Metazoa; phylum Chordata; class Mammalia; order Eulipotyphla; family Erinaceidae; genus Erinaceus; species Erinaceus europaeus. Next base: position 26,682,680 of record NC_080162.1, read on the forward strand.
CAGCGAGTGAATAAACCAGCACACAGTGATATAGTCAAACAATGCGATGCTACTCAGAAACAGAAAGGAATGGCCATGCCATGCCATGAATAAGTATCAAAATAATTATGCTGAGTGAAAGAAGACAAATGTACATGCTTTCTGCTATTTCATCTATATAAAGCCATAGAAAATGCACAGGCTGTCTTTTATATGTTCTCTCCCAAAAGCCTAGACCAGGGAGAACAGAAGCAACCAGTAGCACAGCTATATACAAGATGCTAGGTAATATACCCCAAACACTATCAAAGGGACTTTCCAAAGTTAACCCTATCACCAAATAATTTGATGATGATAATAACTATCCATTGTCTTCTTGAACCCTAAGACAACAGGAACCTCACATTTCCACTATAGAGCCTATATTTCCCCCAGTCCTGGAACCTTAGGGTGGGGCCCACTTTTCTGCATGCTGCTCTCAATTCAAATCAAATAATATTGCATCTGTGGATCGCAACCTAATCAACACAACGAGTGCCACTCCAGCATGCACTTCAGACTGTGACCAGAGACTTCAGGTGTGGAATGACAACCCTTCAACTTCATCACTCGGGTGAGACCTTTCCTTTCATAGTATTCTCTAATTCCATTCCAGGTGTTCCACTCCCCAATAAAGTCCCCAAACCTAGATATAGTCCAGGTCCCCTGAGATAGAGCATAGGTTCACCTGTGCCCATAAACTAGGGGAAAAATATATACCTGAAAGCAGAAGCATACAAGAGCATGCAGGGAATACCCCCAACACTTCATCTGCACTATTCCAGTCTTTAGGTCCATGATTGTTCAACAATTTGTTTGGCTTTGTATGTTAACTCTCTTTTCAGCCACCAGGTTCCAGATGCTGACCAGACTTCCCTGGACAGAGGACCCCATCAATGTGTACTAGAATGCCACTTCCTCAGAGCCCCACCCTACTAGGGAAAGAGAGAGACAGACTGGGAGTATGGATCGACCAATCAACGCCCATGTTCAGTGGGGAAGCAATTACAGAAGCCAGACCTTCCACCCTCTGCAACCCACAATGACCCTGGATCCATACTCCCAGAGAGATAGAGAATGGGAAGGCTCTCAGGGGAGGGGGTGGGATGTGGAGATTGGGTTATGGGAATTGTGCGGAATTGTACCCCTCTCATTCTATGGTTTTGTTAATGTCTCCTTTCTTAAATAAAAAAAAAAAGAAAAGAAAAAAGAAACTGCAAAATCACCTATAAAAGAAAGATCTGAGATAATCTGGGACTCAAGAGGTAGAGCTCAAAGTATGGCAAGAATGAACAGGAGAGAGGGTTACAAAAGAACATAATGAAACTTTTGGTAATTGTTCACAATCTTGATAATTTATCATGAGTTCATATATCAAATTGTTAACTATATGTGTGACTTGTTACATACATGTCAATTCTATCTCAAGATAGACCATCTGTTTTTTTGTTTGTTTGGTTGGTTGGTTTTGTTTTTGCCTCCAGGGTTATTGCTGGGGCTCAGTGCCTGCACTATGAATCCACTGCTCCTGGAGGTTATTTTTTCCAAAATTTTTGTTGCCCTTGTTTTTTATTGTTGTTGTTGTTGTTGTTATTGCTGTCGTTTTTGTTGGATAGGATAGAGAGAAATGGAGAGAGGAGGGGAAGACAGAGAGGGGGAGAGAAAGATAGACACCTGCAGACCTGCTTCACCACCTGTGAAGCGACTTCCCCCACCCCTGCAAGTGGGAAACCGGGGCTCAAACTGGGATCCTTATGCCGGTCCTTGCGCTTTACACCACTTGCACTTAACCCGCTGTACTACCACCCAGCCCCCGGCCATTTGTTAAATGTGAAAAATCTGAACATTTCTCACCACCTCCCCTGCTAACTACCTTGGTTCAAAGGTTGCCACCACCTGAATCCCTTACTATGTATGTCCTAGTCCTACTGAAATTTCTCCTTCACCAAAGCATCCCATCCTGTCTATGGTAGGTCCTGTGGTCACGTGGCAGGAACTCTGATCATGACCAATTGATAAAGGGATACAAAAGTCTAGCCCACTCCTCCACTTTCTTCATGAGTAGATGACTTTGGGTATGAGCTGTGCACTAGAGCCCCACCACTATAGTTGGGTTTAAACTAGTCGTTATCTACAGCTACATCCTTGTTCAAGTCCTTCCCCTCACCTATCCTAGTTTACTCCTCCCTCTACAGGTTTCCCTGAAAAGCACTCCCTCAATACATCATGGAAACCTCAACCCAAGGTTCTGAGAATCCAACCTGAAAGAGCACCAGAAGGCAGATGTGAGGATGAAACCCTGGTGTGGGCCAATGCCAGGCCAGGTACAGGAGGAGGGTTAGGGGTGCAGAGAAAGTGGAAGGAAGGTAGAGACTTCTTTCTGCCTTTGGTGACGGGAATAGGAAACAAATGGAGGTGATGCACAGTCTCATTCAGTATCTCTGGAGTTGAGAGATACAAAAGAAATAGTATAAGGACTATCAGATTGTTGAGTGCTACTGTTCACTCACTGATTTTGAAGCAAGAAAATGCCTAGCTTGAAACAAGCAATCGCTGATTTAAAGCAATTTTAAGTAGCAGAGAGCTTCTTTGGTGACACTTAAAGAGACACTCATCTCCTGCAACTGGCAGCAGACAGAGCTAAAATTAGGTGCACTGCAGGGCATTAAGAGAGTGGCAAGACTTCGGACAAAGTTGCCTTCTAACCCTGGGCAATCTCAAGTGACCCTGGAATGTGGAAGAGAGATCTCTAAGTAGATAGGCCTGAACATCTTCAATCTTCAACTCCCCTATTCCCTTATACAGGAAAGGTCTGCTAATATTTTGCTTTGAGTCTTGTTTTGTTTTGTTTTATTTTTGTTTTTTGTTTTTACCAGAGCACTGATCAGCTCTGGCTTATGGTGGTGCAAAGGATTAAACCTGGGACTTTGGAGCCTCAGACATGAGATCTTGCATAACCATTATGCTATCTAGCCCCAACTTTTGTTTTAAGTCTATAAGAAAGTCTCAGAGGAGTCAGATACCTTAGAGGACATCCTCTTCAGGATAGGGCCCCACCTCCTTTCCTTCGACTAAAACCATAACTAGAACCAAGCCATACCCTGGTTTCACTGAGCAAAGGCTCAGCCTGTTGAGGGAAAGACATTAAACACCAGAGGAACAGTAATGAAACCAGAAGAAACTAGGAGAGTTAGTGTAGAAGTGGATGGTAAAGAAGCAGAGCAGAATATAAGGCTGGGTAAGGACAGTGTTACTGATATGGGGGCACTGCCCACATTGCAGGGTTTAATACTGTGCCAAACACCTCTCAGGGCAGTTTTGCTATGCTAATGGCACACCTCAAGAAGGTACTGTCACAGTCTGGAGAAAGGGGTCCAGTGACTCTCAAGTTGGACTATTTGACTAATATTAAAGGGTCATATGGCCTCTAAAACCTGAAACATCTGCTATCTGACCTTTTACAGAAGAAAAGGAAAAAAAAGTCTGCTGACCCCTGATGTACGGAAATAGCACTAATAAGAGTATAATATTCCTGAGAGACACATTATTCAATCTACTGAGTCAAGCAAGATGTTGAATGGGTGAGCAGAAGGCTGAGATTAGATACCCCGATAGAGATTCACAGCCTCTTGCCCAGTTTCCAGACTGGAATCAGTTCTGAGATCCAGAACTAAAAATAAAGAAGTAAATAAAACTTGTAGAGTAAATATAAACTATAGTCATTCCCCACTGGAACGATTTTATTTTCTCAAGGGCTAGGAGAATTACAGTGGCCTTGTCGGAGTCATAGCTACCCCGTAGGCCATCCGTTTTCCAACTCAGAAATTCAGGATTCAAGTTTCAGGAGCTATCAAAACAAAATTCTGCCATCTTGTAGTTCTACAGACCTGTTACTGCTCTGATCACCACATCTGCACAAAGAGATTCTCTCCTCCACTCCCCAGTTAGCCCTACTCCCACCCTGTAATTTTTGTGTTCACATGCCAGGAGATACCGTCAAGAAGATGGAATTGTCTAAGAGCTTCAAAGATCTAGTTTTGCTTTCTCCGGAGAGAGGTGGGCAAGGAACATTACTAATCAAAGACAGGAAGTCCCTAGCCACTGACATTGTCATCATTTCTGGTAGCTTTCTACTTCCACATATTCTGTTCCCTTTTATTCCTCAAGCTTGGCAAAATGGGCATTATTACCTGGTTGATGTGTGCAAAAGCCAAGGCTCAGAAAATTTCAATGGCTTTCCCAAGGTAACACAGAAATGTTGCTGGGTGAGACATGAGTTTCCTCGGATCCTGGGCTCTTTTCACAAAGACACACGCCATCCAAGACAATGACTGTCCCGGGGGAGAGCTGGAGCAGCCATACACAGTCCCCCAGCCCAGTGACATGCAGCCAGCATCATATGCTGTGTGTGCCTGGGAACCACCAAGGATTCTTCCTTTGGGAACCCCCCACCAAATATAACACAGGTTTCCACCACGGCCCTGCTCTCTGTCCCCAGTTCCAAAGTACTGTACTGAGAGGTTCATTTGCCTCCTGAAACCTTGGGCATTGAAACGGCCAAGGAGGATTTTGTAACCACTGGCTGCTGCTGTTGCTAAGAAACAGGTCCTTTAAATTCAATTTACAAAAAAAAGATAGAGTGAATGAGCAAGTGAGCAAGAGCAAGAAAGAGATGCTTGAACATCTGGTTATCTTCCCTGGCTGTCTCCAGCGACTATGAAAATGAGATAAGTACATTCCAAGATGGATGCTGGCCCTCTTCAAGGCATTTTCTAACTTTCCTCCAAGCTAATATTTCAGATCAGCAGTGGATTTGATGGTGGGAGTGGGGTTCCCTTGCAGGAAACTTTGTGTGTTTGAAAAAATTACAGTCACCCTTCCTCCTGCAGTAATGATTCAGACTCCTGTAGACAGTGAACTCCCCGCTTCTTGTGATGACTGCTCCCACCCCCCACCTCCACTGTCAGAATAATCATTCTGAACATTTGTAAAACCCTTGCTCGCTTACTCAGGATGCTCACATATGTTACATTAGCTCTCGTGGAGTAAATAATGTTTCCCGCATCTCTTAGTTGAGGAAGGGAGGAGGAGGAGGATTAGGAAATGTGCCTTCACCAAGAATGCAAGGGACATGAGTCCTGGTCCAGGTTCTGCTCCTCACTTCCCTCTCTGGGCCTCCAATAACTCAGCTGTAAGCCGCAGGGTAGAGTTCAATTATGGTTCCCCAAGAAGAAGGAGGAAAAATTCGGGGAGAAGGGCACTCAGAAGATGTAGGTATGACTTAGAAAGGAAGAGAAGGCAGCATCATAGAAGAAAATGGGCAAATTCATATAAAGATAGACAGATAGTCATGGAAATAATAGTCAACCCATAACTGTGATCTTGGGAGAACTACTGCAGTTTCCAATGGAGGGGATGGGGACACAGAACTCTGGTGGTGGATAAGGTGGAGAACTATATCCCTGTTATCTTATAATTTTGTAAATTGATATTAAATCACTAATAAAAAAATTTAAGAGTTAAAAAGGAAAAAAAAAAAGATCATGGTTTCTCACCATGTACACCACAAAACAATGCCTCATGGAGGTTGATCAGTGCCTGGGGAAAATGAGCTTCTGCTCAAACAAATTTGAGAAAATAGTTGAAGTAAACGACAAGATTTATTTCTTGATGCCTCTAAAAGTAGTTATCTTGACTTGGACCCCCTACCTCCATGCCCCACCCCACCCCACCCCCATGCTCTGAGGGTATGCATGAGGAAGTTGATCTCAGAAAGGTCTGGTGGGGAAATGAAAAAGAGACAAGGCAGGAAAGTCAGTCATAAAGGAGGAGTTATCAACCAAGTTATCTTTGTGAACAACAGGAGCCTTATCCAGTAGGTATCTCTATAAGAGACTGAGGGTCATGGGCCTCAGAGTTATCCCAACTAGCAGTGAGGTAGCTGGGGTGTTTATATACACATTGTCAACAGTTACTAGTGGAGGGCTGTACTTGCCAAAACTGGAAGGGGTGTCATCAGTCATCATGATCTGTCTAGTACCTTGTGTTGTTTCCCAAGCATTGGGAAAAAGACCTTGGGCAAAGCTGCAGGTACTGGCAGGTGGGAGTGCACTGGTATGGAAAGGTCTGGGAGACACATCTGGCATTGAAAACATTTCTACAGGGGAGAAGAGACGCTGTTTCAGGCTGGGGGTATGGATCAACCTGCCAATGTCCATGTCCAGCAGAGAAGCAATCACAGAAGTCAGAACCCCAAAAAGAATTTTGGTCCATAAAGAATAGGGATAAACAATAGGAGGGAACTTAGGTGGTGGGAACTGTGTCATGGAATGACACCCCTATAACAATCATACCACTTAATTTTATAAATCAAGATTAAATCACTAATAAAAAATAAAACATTAAAAAGTTGCTGTTCTCAAGATTCACTTGCTCACTAAACTCTTTGGAAGAGAACAGCTTCCAGAGGACACATTTCATGGAATTATTCATGGGAGCATCAAGGCAGGGGCCCTCTAAGGGCTGGGAAGCTTGGCGTGTCAGAGGTAGCAAACTTAGGATGATCAAAGGACCATGTCAGATCACCACCTCTCACATGAATCATCACAGATGTCAGACTGATTTGTCTCTTCCCAATTCAACTTTCAAGGTATAGCACCCCGTTTCTGAAACCCTGGCCATCACTGCCCCCTTCAATCTGAATTCTGGTTTGCAACATCAAAACCTTATCTTGTAACCATATAGTTAATTCCTGCTAAGGCAGACTGTTACATGCTCCACTCCCAGAGTCATCATCTCATCTTTGTTTCCTTTCCTTTCCTTATGTCTGAGGACAAAGAAACACCTGACCTTTGGAAACAGAATCTCTTTACCTCTATTCTCTCTGCCTATCCAGGTTTGCCCCATGATGTAGGACTTCCTTATTCCTGTAAGTCTTCCAGAGACTTCATGGAAGAGTAGAAGGAAGAAGTTGCCTCCCTTTGCTATAATAGAATACTACCTGTTAGTGATACTTCCCAGTCATATTGCTCTTCTGACAACTTTCTCATGTAGGTCACCTTACATATTTGATATCATGAACAGGCTTGACTGCCCCCACAAAGACAGAGCCGTTGCCTTAAACCCCAAACTACAATGTCTGACCCTAGTGTATCTGTCATAAGTATTCAAATAATAGTCAAACATGCTAAGAGTCAAGGATATTGCTCAATGGTTTACACAACAAACATTCATGCCTGAGACTCAGAAGTCCCAGGTTCTAAACACTGAGTGGGATATAAGAAATCATCACTCCCAGGGGCCAGGTAGTGGTGCAGCTGGTTAAGTGCACACACTACAGTGTGCAAGGACCCCGGTTGCCACCTGTAGGGAGAAAGCTTCACGAGTGGTGAAGCAGAGCTGCAGGTGTCTCTCTGTCTCTTTCTCTCTCCCCCCTCTCAATTTCTCTCTGTCTCTATGCAATAATAAATAAATAAATAATACTTTAAAAAGAAATTATCACTCCCTACATTTTGCCGAACAAAAACAAAACTCCAGAAAATGGTACAATCTACTCTAGTCACCCAGCCAGGCAATGGAGGGATCACCCTCAAAACCAGGACACCCGGGTTGTCACACTGAGCACCTAGCAGAATGTCCAGTGTAGTTTAGGATATTGATATTTCTGGCAAGAGGTTCACACATACCCAACTTCCCACCACAGCAACCCATCAGGACACTGGGATTCATCCCCCCCCCCCCCCACCTCTCTGGTCCATTCACTCCTCGCCTTCTTGTGACTGCTCTGCAATTAGAGCTCAGGGTCTGCAGGTTTATATCTTGCCTATGAGATGCTGGAATGTCAGCCATTAGTCTCCATTCTCCACAGTCTCAAATGAGAGGGCCAAGATTAACGAAGCATCATTTCTCAATCAAGAATCCATTTCAGGCTGTGCTTTTAAGTGCAGTGAATTGTGCAGATGAATTAATATCATTTGGCCTTTTTATTTTTCATGGGAAAATCTGTGGTGCTCCCACTACTTCCCCAACCACCATCACTCAGTATTGGGGGAAGATTAATCCCAGAAATAGTTATGTGGAGAATACTAAGGGGTGTGACTTCTGGGGACTCCTCACATACTTACATCTAACAAATCATAAGAGGCAGTGCTCCCTCAAAAAGTAAACACAGCCTAGGGAGGAGACCCCAGCAATCCTGTGTTGTCAAGCCAAGACCCTGATGCATAGTCATGAACCTAGTACTGAATTTGGGGCTAAGTCAGGGCAATATCCAAAACAACTAATGAAAAAGAAAGAAGTAGCATTATGGAAAAAAAATCTATGGGCCAGGCGGTGGGCGGCACACCTGGTTAAGCACACACATTATCGTGTGTAAAGACACAGGTTCAAGCCACTAGTCTCCACCTGCAGGGGAAAACTCAGTGCTCCAGGTGTCTCTCTGTCTCTGTCACTCTCTCTCCCTATCTCCCCCTCCCTCTTACTATCTCCCTCTCCCCTCTCAATTTCTCTGTCCCTATCCAATAATATATAATTAATTTAATAAAAATAAAAAGTATAGAACTCAAATCATTAAAAAATAATTAAGTGTGGATCAGTATGATAATGCACTTGAACAGTAAGCTTACTTTTTTATCAGTGAGGGCATAATTATAAGAGGGGAGTGATTTCACACAGCTCCCACTACCAGAGTTCTGTGTTCATTCCCTCCATGGGATGCATTGGATCGACCTTCCCGTGGTACATCCCGTGAGTACCCATTCATTGGGGAAACTGACAATCCTTCCTAGCCGACTGAATCCACATGGATCCCAGTCACTTTCAAAGCCATTAACTGGCTACGGAAGAAGGACAAACGCTAGAAGAAGAAGAATTGAAAACTTCACTATTATTTATCCCTCTGGGAGAATAGACAAAAATTCTTTTGGGTGTGCAGAAGATGGGAGTTCTGACATCTGTAGTTGCTTCTCTGATGGATATGGGCATTGGAAGGTCAATCCCTTGTATGTCTTTCTATTTTTCCCTAATGGGGTTGGGCTCTGGAGAGGTTCCAGGAAGCGTTGGTGATGTCATCTGCCCAGAGAAGTCAGGATGGAATCCTAGTAGCATCTAGAACTTGGCAGCTGAAATGCAGTAAGATGGAAAACAGGATAAAATTTTTAATGAGCAGGAACCATGAAGTGGGAACAGAGCAGATGAAAGTAGAGACTTAAGTGGAGAAGGAAGCTAGGAATTATAGGAATGTTCCTAGAAGCATTCTTAATCTTTGCATGAGCTTGATAGGTAACATGGGGTAGACCAAAATTACTGTCTGGGAAGATGGTGTCAGAGTTGAAAATAGAACTAGAAAACAGGGGGGCTGGGAGGTGGCATGCCAGTTTAAGAGCACGTAATACAAAATCACAAGGACCCTCACAAGAATCCCAGTTCAAGCCCCTAGCTCGGCTCTCCACCCGCAGGAAGGCTGCTTCACAAGTGGTGAAGCAGGTCTGCAGGGGTCTATCTTTCTCTCTACCTCCCTAGATTCCCCTCCATTCTCGATTTCTCTCTGTCCTATCCAAAAATAAAACTAATAAACAAAATTAAAAATTGAAAAATATGACCACAGGAGCAGTGGATTTGTAGTACATGCACCGAACCCCAGCAATAATCTTGGAGGCAAAAAAAAAAAAAAAAAAAAAAAAAAGAACTAGAAAGCAGGATTAGGGCAGAGAGTTTCTCACAAACTTGAAGAAAACATATAAGTGCAATTAACAATTCACCATGTTGATCTAACCTGGGGCCTATTATCTTTTCATATTTAGCACTAGAGCCTGCACAACCTGAGTCCCTGTCAGGCAGCTCACAGTCCTTAGTCACAGCTGGAAACATTCTAGCATTCTAGGCGGTGCTCATTTCAGAGCTTATCTTCCTTGAGTGGCAGAGAAGGATGAATCAGCCTCCCTCCCATTGCTATTTCATAGTGAGGTTGTAGTCCTGAAGAAGCCTACAAAAGGGCTTATAAAGACGTTCCCAACAGGTGTGATGACCAGTGATGATAGACAGATTTATCAGGGGTCTAGGCCCATATTATCCATGAAGGAACCCAAGGATTCCCTGTCTAGGACCTCCAGGTGATGGGGTGGCCTGATAGTGGCCAAGGAGGCCAGTCTCTTGCCCTTATCTAGGTGAGCTTGCTTTGTCCTGTACATGACCCACATTGGAGCCCAAGCCCCCACATACTGAAGGAAGCCTGGATGCTGTGGTATCTTTCTGTCTCTGTCTCCATATGTTAAAAAGTCAGACTGGGGGTCCGGCAGTAGCACAGCAGGTTAAGCGCACATGGCACAAAGCATAAGAACCAGCATAAGGATCCCAGTTCAAACCCCTGGCTCCCCATCTGCGGGGGCAGGAGTCGTCTCACAAGCGGCAAAACAGGTCTGCAGGTGTATATCTTTCTCTCCCCCTCCCCTCCTCTCTCAATTTCTCTCTGTCCTATCCAGTAACAACAACATCAACGGCAACAACAAGGGCAACAAAATGGGAAAAAATGGCCTCCAGGAGCAGTGGATTTCTGGTATAGGCACCAAGCCCCAGCAATAACCCTGGAGGCAAAAAGAAAAAAAAGGGAAAAAAAGAATAAGTCAGACTGAAGAAGTGAAACCCCAATGACAACAAAAATAAAAAATCAAGAAATATTAAGAAAAAGATATCTAGTAGAAGTTTGATGTATTTAGATGGCTTCTCATTGGGTGCATAGATATTAATAATTGTTAAGTCCTCTTGATTGACTGATCCTCTGAGCATTAAGTAGTGTCCATTCCTATCTTTTTTAATCTTATCTATTTTAAAGTCTATCATGTCAGATATGAGAATAGCTGTTCCTGCCCTTTTTTGTGGGCCATTGGCTTGAATGATAGTTTTCCATCCTTTCACTTTAAGTCTGTGTTTGTCTTGTTGCGTTAGGTGAGTTTCCTGTAGACAACATATTGTTGGGTTGTGTTTTCTGATCCATCTTCCTACTCTGTGTCTTTTAATAGGTGAATTCAGGCCATTGACATTTATTGATATCAAAGATTGAAGATATTTTAACGCCATTCTTGTAGAGTTTTAGAGTGTTTTGATATATGTCCTATTTGTGGTGGTCTGACTATTTATAGGAGACCTTTCAGAACTTCTTTCAGGGCAGGCTTGGTGATGGTTGCTTCCTTCAACTGTTGCTTGTCTGAGAAGGTTTTGATGCTTCCATCTAGTCTGAATGACAATCTAGCAGGATATAGTATTCTTGGCTGAAAGCCTTTCTCATTGAGCACTCGATAGATATCTTGCCATTCTCTTCTGGCCTGTAGTGTTTGTATGGAGAAGTCTGCTGCTAATCTTATGGGTTTTCCTTTGTAGGTGACTCTTTGTTTTTCTCTTGCAGCCTTGAGGATCCTTTCTTTATCCTTATTCCTTTCCAATCTAAGTATGACATGTCTTGGTGTCTTTAGGTCTGGGTTAATTCTGTTTGGGAACCTCTGGGCTTCTTGAATCTTTATGTCTTTGGTGTTGTCTAGACTAGAGAAATTTTCAGCTATTATGGCCTGGAGAATGCTTTCTTCCTCCCCTTCTCTTTCTTCCTCTGGTAAGCCAATAATGCGTATATTGTTTCTTTTGAAGTCATCCCATAGGACTCTGTTGTTGTTTTCAGCATCTCTTAATCTCTTTTTGAGATCTCTTACTTCTTTTTTAGTTGTCTCTAATTCATCCTCAATCTTGCTAATTCTGTCTTCAGCCTCATTGATTCTATTCTCTCTGCCCTCTACTGCTTTCTGGAGTTCATCTATTTTGTTGCCCTGCTCTGATACTGTTTTAGCTTGTTCAGCTAGTTGCCTTCTTAGTTCAGCGATTTCAGCTTTCAGCTCTCTAATAACCATGAGATAATTAGAATTTTCTTCCATATTCTCATTTGTTGTTCCTGCATTTCTGATTACAATTTTTTCAAATTCTTTACTCACTCCTGTTATTATTTCCTTGGCTAATGTTTGGATGTTGAACTCGTTGTTTTGTGCTTCACCCTCTGGAGGACTTTTAGCTGGACTCTTGTCCTGGTTCGAGTCTCCAATATTTTTTCTTGTTGTTTTAACCATTTTATATAAGTTAACAGTTTCAAACTTCTACTGAAAGAGCTACAGCAATATATTAACAGTAACACAATCATAGTAGGGGACTTCAACACCCCACTATCTCAACTTGACAGATCATCCAGGAAGAAAATCAGTAAAGACATAAGGGAGCTAAATGAAGAGATAGATAAACTAGAACTATTGGACATTTTCAGAGTCATTCATCCCAAAAAACTGGAATACACATTTTACTCAAATCCACATGGATCATTCTCAAGGATAGACCATATGTTAGGCCACAAAGACAGCATCAGCCTATTCAAGAACACTGAAATCATCCCAAGCATCTTCTCAGACCACAGTGGAATTAAACTAACACTTAACAATCAACAAAAGATTAGTAACAGTCCCAAAATGTGGAAGCTCAACAGTACACTTCTTAACAACTTCTGGGTCAAAGAGGAAATCAAGGAAGAAATCAAAATGTTTCTAGAGTTCAATGAAAATGAAGACACAAGCTATCAAAATATTTGGGACACAGCTAAAGCAGTCCTAAGAGGGAAGTTCATAGCTATACAAGCACACATTAGGAAACAAGAAAAGGCACAAATGAACAGCCTGATTGCACATCTCAAAGACCTAGAAGAAGAACAACAACAAAGGAATCCTAAAGCAGCCAGAAGGACAGAAATTACTAAAGTTAGGGCAGAAATAAATAACATTGAGAATAGGAAAACCATACAAAAGATCAATGAAAGTAAATGTTGGTTCTTCGAAAGAGTAAATAAAATCAACAAACCTTTAGCCAGACTCACAAAACAAAAAAGGGAGAAGACCCAAATAAATCGGATAGTAAATAAAGAGGAGAAATCACAACAGACACTGCAGAAATTCAACATATCATGCGAGGCTTCTATGAACAACTATATGCCACCAAGCTAGAGAACCTGGAAGAAATGAATGATTTCCTAGATACCTACCAACTTCCAAAACTAAATCAAGAGGAAGTGGATAACATGAACAGGCCCATCACAGCTAATGAAATTGAAACAGTTATCAAAAATCTTCCCAAAAATAAAAGTCCTGGACCAGATGGTTTTACAAATGAATTCTACAAAACTTTCAAAGAAGAACTAATACCTCTACTTTTAAAAGTCTTCCAGAAGATTGAAGACACTGGAATACTCCCTGCCAGCTTCTATGAAGCCAACATCACCCTGATACCAAAAGCAGACAGGGACACAACCAAAAAAGAAAACTACAGACCAATATCTCTGATGAACATAGATGCGAAAATATTGAACAAAATTCTAGCCAACCGGATACAGCAGTATATCAAAAAAATTGTTCATCATGACCAAGTGGGGTTTATCCCAGGCATGCAAGGTTGGTTTAATATACGTAAATCAATCAATGTGATCCACCACATCAACAAAAGCAAGACCAAAAACCACATGGTCATATCAATAGATGCAGAGAAAGCCTTTGACAAAATACAATATCCCTTTATGATCAAAACACTACAAAAAATAGGAATAGATGGAAAATTCCTGAAGATAGTGGAGTCTATATATAGCAAACCTATAGCCAACATCATACTCAATGGTGAAAAACTGGAAGCATTTCCCCTCAGATCAGGTACTAGACAGGGCTGCCCACTATCACCATTACTATTCAACATAGTGTTGGAAGTTCTTGCCATAGCAATCAGGCAGGAGCAAGGAATTAAAGGCATACAGATTGGAAGAGAAGAAGTCAAACTCTCCTTATTTGCAGATGACATGATAGTATACATGGAAAAACCTAAGGAATCCAGCAAGAAGCTTTTGGAAATCATCAGGCAATACAGTAATGTGTCAGGCTATAAAATTAACATTCAAAAGTCAGTGGCATTCCTCTATGCAAACACTAAGTTAGAAGAAATTGAAATCCAGAAATCAGTTCCTTTTTCTATAGCAACAAAAACTATAAAATATCTAGGAGTAAACCTAACCAAAGAAGTGAAAGACTTGTATACTGAAAATTATGAGTCACTACTCAAAGAAATTGAAAAAGACACAAAGAAGTGGAAAGATATTCCATGTTCATGGGTTGGAAGAATTAACATCATCAAAATGAATATATTACCTAGAGCCATCTACAAATTTAATGCTATCCCCATCAAGATCCCAAGCACATTTTTTAGGAGAATAGAAAAAATGTTACAAATGTTTATCTGGAACCAGAAAAGACCTAGAATTGCCAAAACAATCTTGAGAAAAAAGAACAGAACCGGAGGCATCACACTGCCAGATCTCAAACTGTATTATAGGGCCATTGTCATCAAAACTGCTTGGTACTGGAACATGAACAGACACACTGACCAGTGGAATAGAATTGAGAGCCCAGAAATGAGGCCCCACACGTATGGACATCTAATCTTTGACAAAGGGGCTCAGACTATTACATGGGGAAAGCAGAGTCTCTTCAACAAATGGTGTTGGAGACAATGGGTTGAAACATGCAGAAGAATGAAACTGAATCACTGTATTTCACCAAATACAAAAGTAAATTCCAAGTGGATCAAGGACTTGGATGTTAGACCAGAAACTATCAGATACTTAGAGGAAAATATTGGCAGAACTTTTTTCCGCATAAATTTTAAAGATATTTTCAATGAAACGAATCCAATTACAAGGAAGACTAAGGCAAGTATAAACCTATGGGACTACATCAAATTAAAAAGCTTCTTCACAGCAAAAGAAACCACTACCCAAATCAAGAGACCCCTCACAGAATGGGAGAAGATCTTTACATGCCATACATCAGATAAGAGTTTAATAACCAACATATATAAAGAGCTTGCCAGACTCAACAACAAGACAACAAATAACCCCATCCAAAAATGGGGGGAGGACTTGGACAGAATATTCACCACAGAAGAGATCCAAAAGGCCGAGAAACACATGAAAAAATGCTCCAAGTCTCTGATTGTCAGAGAAATGCAAATCAAGACAACAATGAGATATCACTTCACTCCTGTGAGAATGTCATACATCAGAAAAGGTAACAGCAGCAAATGCTGGAGAGGGTGTGGGGTCAAAGGAACCCTCCTGCACTGCTGGTGGGAATGTCAATTGGTCCAACCTCTGTGGAGAACAGTCTGGAGAACTCTCAGAAGGCTAGAAATGGACCTACCCTATGACCCTGCAATTCCCCTCCTGGGGATATATCCTAAGGAACCCAACACATCCATCCAAAAAGATCTGTGTACACATATGTTCTTGGCAGCACAATTTGTAATAGCCAAAACCTGGAAGCAACCCAGGTGTCCAACAACAGATGAGTGGCTGAGCAAGTTGTGGTATATATACACAATGGAATACTACTCAGCTGTAAAAAATGGTGATTTCACCGTTTTCAGCCAATCTTGGATGGACCTTGAAAAAATCATGTTGAGTGAAATAAGTCAGAAACAGAAGGATGAATACGGGATGATCTCACTCTCAGGCCGAAGTTGAAAAACAAGATTAGAAAAGAAAACACAAGTCGAACCTGAAATGGAATTGGAGTATTACACCAAAGTAAAAGACTCTGGGGTGGGTGGGTGGGTGGGGAGAATACAGGTCCATGAAAAATGATGAATTAAATAGTGGGGGTTGTATTGTTAAATGGGAATCTGGGGAATGTTATGCATGAAAAAAAAAAAAAAAAAAGAAGTAGAAACGCAAAGCAGAAATTGACTGAGTTTGGAGTATGGCACCAAAGTAAGAAAGCAGAAATACACTAGAGTTTGCAGTGAGTACCTCCCTAATACTTCCTCTCCACTTTTCCAAGCTTTGGGTCCATGATTGCTCAACAATTTGTTTGGCTTTGTATGTTAACTCTCTTTTCAGTCACCAGGTTCCAGGTGTCATCAGGATGCCGGCCAGACTTCCCTGGATTGAAGACCCCGCCAATATGTCCTGGAGCTCAGCTTCCCCAGAGACCCACCCTACTAGGGAAAGAGAGAGGCAGACTGGGAGTATGGACCGACCAGTCAACGCCCATGTTCAGCGGGGAAGCAATTACAGAAGCCAGACCTTCTACCTTCTGCAACCCACAATGACCCTGGGTCCATGCTCCCAGAGGGATAGAGAATGGGAAAGCTATCGGGGGAGGGGGTGGGATATGGAGATTGGGCGGTGGGAATTGTGTGGAGTTGTACCCCTCCTACCCTATGGTTTTGTTAATTAATCCTTTCTTAAATAAAAAAATTAAAAAAAAACAATAAAAAAAAAAAAAGATATCTAGATGCTAGTTGAGCACACACGCTACAATGCTCAAGGACCTGCGTTCAAGCTCCAGTCCCCACCTGCAGGGAGAAAGCTTTGGCAGTGGTGAAGCAGTGCTACAGGTGTTCTCCGTCTCTCTCCCTCTCTATCTTCCCCGGTCCTCTCAATTTCTGGCTGTCTCTATCTAATAAATAAAGATAATAAAAAGTTTTTTTAAAGAATTTTTAAAAAGTAAAAGTTATCTAATCTTAAATTTCAAGTTGTTTGGGATTTTTTTGCAATAGATATCACTTCTTTACAACCTTTCAGTGAAAGCTTCTACACTCACATGCCTTGAGAGGGGTGTGTGTGTGTGTGTGTGTGTGTGTGTGTGTGTGTGTGTGTGTGTGTGTGTTTCTGATTGTAGTGTATCAGGAGTGTAGGAAAAACGACTTAAATCCCCATCCCCTCCTTCTATGTGCTCTGCCTTTCTTACAATGAATGCCCTGTGACCCAGTTCTGGTCAGCAGGGCCTGAGCAAAAAATCTGCTGGAGATTATTCTGAATATAATCTTATATATTCTGATATAAGGAACTAATGAGACTGGCACTGCCTTTTTCTTTTTCCTCCCTGGAGTGTATCAATAAGTGAGATGCCTGAAATTCTAGTAACCACCTTGAGGCCACAAAGAGAAGACAAAAAGAGCATCACATGTATCTTTGACAGGTCTCAGCAGCTGAATCTCCTCCTGTAATCACCTATCCTCAGATATATTCTTACACAAGAAAATGAACCCTATTACACAAGCCAAAATTAGTCAGGGTTCATATGCCTTGTACCTGAACAAACAGGAAGTGATCTACCTTCCTTCTTATATTATCCAAGTGTTTGCTGAATTCTGTCCATTGCAACCCCTGAGTATTTCTACTTTGAGTACCTGCTCTTCATCTATTCACAGCCCCAGCCCCCTTCATAAACATCAGAGGAGTCTTTGTAAAACACAAACTGAAGTAAATTATGGCCCCCACTGTCTTAGGAGATTAAATTCAAGTTCCTTCAAAACATGAGCCCACCTACCTTTGAGCTTCATGCCTAAGTATTCATGCCTCCCAGCCCCCCCACACACACACACATCAGTTACATCAAATCACGTTCATAACTCAGACACGCACTCTCAGATCTCCACCCCTTTGTGTGTTTCACTCTAAAACTCCATCCCCTTGACACCCTCCACTAACCCCAAACATCACCACCCTTTTGCTCCTGAGAGAATCAAGGAAGGCTTTCTAGAATTAAGAGCATTTGTCAGCAGACCTTGATGGGTGAGTAAGAGTTTCTTGATGTGAAGGTCTCTCTTCCTTTTATTTCAATAGCAAATGGTGCTGTTTCTATTGAATCATCAGTAAAGCTTTGTCAGCATCTATTGATATATGTCTCTCCATTTAGAATGTGAGGTACTTGCCAGAGAAATCCTGCTCTTCACCTCTGTATCCTCAGCTCTAAGCAACTGCCAGATTGAAAGTCACTGGGCTGTCCTCCCTACTATGGTATAAATGTATTCAATCATAATAGTGTTAGAAGGTGAAAGATTGACTGATAATTAAAGAAGGGGTTTTCTTTAAATTATTTATTATCTTTATTATTGTATAGAGACAGCCAGAAATTGAGAGGGAAGGGGGTGACAGAGAGGGGGAGAGAGAGAGAGAGATGCCTGAAACACTGCTTCACCACTTGCAAATCTTTCCCTCTGCAGGTGGGGACCATGGGCTTAACCTGGGTCCTTGTGCACTGTAACATGTGCGTGTAGCCAGGTGCGCCACTACCCAGCCCCCAAGATGATGTTGATGATGGCAACACTCAAGACGGAAATGACAGAAGTTAAAAACTAAGGAAAATAAGTGGATGACTAGCAACTTCAGATTCAAAGTCTTTTTTTTTTATTACAATAAATAATTTATTTCATCCTTTATTATACACAGACCAAACCAGCCACTTTAAAAGCATCTCTTCACCTGACTTTCTTTTTTTTTTTATTGGGGAATTAATGTTTTACATTCAACAGTAAATACAGTAGTTTGTACATGCATAACATTCCCCAGATTCCCATTTAACAATACAACCCCCACTATGTCATTCATCATCTTTCATGGACCTGTATTCTCCCCACCCACCCACCCACCCCAGAGTCTTTTACTTTGGTGCAATACTCCAATACCATTTCAGGTTCGACTTGTGTTTTCTTTTCTAATCTTGTTTTTCAACTTCGGCCTGAGAGTGAGATCATCCCATATTCATCCTTCTGTTTCTGACTTATTTCACTCAACATGATTTTTTCAAGGTCCATCCAAGATCGGCTGAAAATGGTGAAGTCATCATTTTTTACAGCTGAGTAGTATTCCATTGTGTATATAGACCACAACTTGCTCAGCCATTCATCTGTTGTTGGACACCTGGGTTGCTTCCAGGTTTTGGCTATTACAAATTGTGCTGCCAAGAACATATGTGTACACAGATCTTTTTGGATGGATGTGTTGGGTTCCTTAGGATATATCCCCAGGAGGGGAATTGCAGGGTCATAGGGTAGGTCCATTTCTAGCCTTCTGAGAGTTCTCCAGACTGTTCTCCACAGAGGTTGGACCAATTGACATTCCCACCAGCAGTGCAGGAGGGTTCCTAGATTCAAAGTCTCTTATTTCATGAGTAAAAATATGGAAATACATATACATTGTTTACATGCCGATCAACATTCAAGAATCATATGAATGCTCGATGCCAATTCCAAAAAGAAGCCAGTGTTTGACTTTGCATTTACTCAAGCACCTACTATGTACCAGGAGCTGTTCTAGTTACCAGGATTAAATATAATGTCTCTGACCTCAAAGAAAAATGATAATCACTTCAGTCAGGAATCACAGGTGTGTTTTATTCTATGCCATGCCATGAGAACATAAGAACAGAGGAAGAGGTATTTTAGCTCAGCCCAAAAGAAGAGATGATATTTGGGGTAGATGACGTGTGAGAAGAGCATCTTGTCTGGGAAGTGAAGTGGCATGCAGGACACCGTCTCATTTTCTGCTTCTCCAACTCATTCACAATTTTTTTTCTGCTTAAAAAAAGAGAGCAAGTGGCATTCAGAGCCTCAAGTAAGTAAGAAAAGCTATGGTGACAGATAAAATACAAAAATAGAAGTGTATTAAGAAGACGGTTACATCCACAGCCTGCAGTGCCCTAAAAAGAAATTTAAACTTTAAATTAAATATCTTGAAGTGAATCTCACAAAGGCAGTGAAGGACCTTTACAAGGAAAACTATAAGAACACACAGAAATAGAAGAATATGACTTATTCCTCAACTGGAAGAATAGACATTGTTAAAATAGCCATTCTATCAGAGCAATCTACAAATTTAATGCAAACCCTATCAGGATCCCAATAGCATTTTTTAAGGAAATTGAAAAAATTCTCCAAAAATTTGTATGGAGCCACAAAAAAAAAAAAAAACACAAATAGCCAAAGCACTTCTGTGGAAAAGTATAAAATAAAAGTAGAGGCATTATGCTCCCCAACTTCTGCTTATATTACAAAGCAATAGTAATTAAAACAGCATGGCACTGGAATAGAAATGGACAATGAGATGAACAGAATAGAATTGAAAGCCCTGAAATAAGCCAGCTCATGTATGATCACCTAACATATGACAGAGGGACCAAAACCACCCAATAGGGGAAAGAAGACCCCTTCAACAAATGGTGCTGGAACAATTTGACAGCCACGTGTAGAAAATCAAACTGGGGGCTGAATGGTGGTGCACCTGAGCACAAGGATCCAGGTTTGAGTCCCCAGTCCCCACCTGCAGGAGGAAAGCTTCACACGTGGTGAAGCAGTATTGCAGCTGTCTCTCTGTTTCTCTGCCTCTCTATCAACCACTTCCCTCTTGATTTCTGGCTATCTCTATCCTATAAACTAAGAAAAAAAAAAAGAAAAGAGAATTGGACCATCATCTAACATCATACTCCAAAATCAAATCAAAATGGATGAAAGATCTAGGTATTTTTTTTTAATTTTTTTGGTCTCTCTTTGTCAGTTCACTTTATTGGAAGTAATGTCAATTTACAACACTGCTGTTATCACAGGTGTGCAGTTTCTTATCGCCCCATCTAAGGTGTTGACACGTCACACCCACCACCAACTAGTCCTCGTCCTCCACCATAAGACCCTGGGCCCTCAATCTCCTTTCAGCCACCTCCCACCTCCTTCCTTCTAGTCCTTGGATATGCTGCAATCGACTATAACTAATTAAAGTTTCCTCTTGTTATTTTCTCTACCTTTGTTTCTTCAGTCCTACCTATGACAGTGACCATTCAGTATTTGACCCTCTCTTTCTGGCTTCTTTCTTTTTTTTTATTTCTTTATTGGGGGATTAATGTTTTACAGTCAACAGTAAATATAATACTTTGTACATGCATAACATTTATCAGTTTTCTACATAACAATACAACCCCCACTATGTCCTCTGTCATCCTTTTCCAGGACCTGTACTCCCCCCCCTCCCCTACCCACCCCAGAATCTTTTACTTTGGTGCAAGACACCAACTCCAGTTCAGGTTCTACTTATGTTTTCTAGAAGCTCTAAAATTTATAGAAGAAAATATCAGCAAAACATTAAGGATGTTAATATCATAGACATATTTGGAGACTCAAGTCCATGGGCATGTGAAATTATAACAAGAGTAAGTAAGTGGGATTATGTCAAACTAAAAAACTTTTAGACATTGAAAACAAACTACCCGGGAGTCAGGCAGTAGCTCAGTAGGTTAAGTGCAAAGCGCAAGGACCAGCTTACGAATCCTGGTTCGAGCCCCTGGCCCCTCACCTGCAGGAGCGTTGCTTCACAAGCAGTGAGGCAGGTCTGCAGGTGTCTATCTTTCTCTCCCCCTCTCTGTTTTCCCCTCCTCTCTCCATTTCTCTCTGTCCTATCCAACAACGATGACATCAATAACAACAACAATAATAACTACAACAATAAAACAACAAGGGCAACAAAAAGGAATAAGTAAATATTTTAAAATTTAAAAATACATTTAAAAAAGAAAACAAACTACCCAAAGATAACCAGACAACTCAGTAACTGGGAGAAGATACTTACACATCACACATCAGACAAACAATTGATATCAAACATCTATAAAGAACTGGCACAGCTTACCACAAAGGAAAAAGACAACAACCCAATAAAAAGTGGACCAAAGAAATAAATGGGCAGCTCTCCAAAGAACAGGCCTGCAGACTAAGAAGAAATGCTCCACTTATTTATCATTATAGAAATGCAAATCAAAACTACACTGACATTCCTCCTCACACTTGTAAGAATACCCTACATCAGTTGTGGGGGGTGGGGGTGGGTAAGGGGACTCTACTACACTGCTGGTGGGAATGAAAACAGATCCAGCCCCTTTACAAGATGGTATGGAGGGTCCTTAAAAATAATAAGAATAAAATTGCCACAGGACCCAGCAACATCACTCTTAAGCATTTACCCAAAGGACATACAAACACTTATCCAAAGGGACATATGCCCAGCCATATTCATAGCTGCATTATTCACAATGACCAAGGAGTGGAAGCAGCCTAAATGCCTATTGAGAGATAATTGGCTAAAGAAGTCATGAGATATATATATTTCATGGAGTTTTACTCTGCAATAAAAAAAAAAAATGTTGTGTTCTTTGGGACAAAATAGATGAAACTGGAAGTAACTGTGTTTAGTGAAACAAGAGAAAAAGCAACTACCTGATGCTACCAGGTGGTTTCACTCATACTTCCCCAGAGCCCCGCCCCAGTAGGGAAAGAGAGAGACAGGCTGGGAGTATGGACCGACCTGTCAATGCCCATGTTTAGCGGGGAAGCAATTACAGAAGCCAGACCTTCCACCTTCTGTACCCTATAATGAACCTGGACCCATACTCCCAGAGGGTTAAAGAATAGGAAAGCTATCAGGGAAGAGGATGGGCTACAGAATTCTGGTGGTGGGAACTGTGTGGAATTGTACCCCTCTTATCCTATGGTCTTGTCAGTGTTTCCATTTTATAAAATTTTTTTTAATTTTTCTTTAAAAATTTTTTAAAAGAACTGATACACATGAATTTGCAATAAATAAATAAATAATAAAAACTGTTTCTAAGACTTTGTGAGAACAGTGGTGGTTATCATTGGGATGTGGGAGGATAGAGACACAGAACTTTGAAGGTGGCTGTGCTGTGGAGCTATACTCTATAATCCTACAATTTTGTAACCCACTATTATCACAGATTAAAAAAAAATTATTTGGATGTTCAGCAGGGAAGCAATTACAGAAGCCAGACTTTCCACCTTCTGCATCCTACAATGACCCTGGGTCCATACTCCCAGAGGGTTAAAGAATAGGAAAGTTATAGCCACAGGCCTTTGGAATAAAACTAAAATATGCCTACCAGCTATCTACAAAACGAAGACCCCCTCCCAACTCTTCATCTGCACTATTCCAGCCTTTAGGTCCATGATTGGTCAACAATTTGTTTGGCTTTGTATGTTAACTCTCTTTTGAACCACCAGGTTCCAGATGCTAGCTAGCATGATGGCAACCAGACTTCCCTGGACAGACAATCCCACCAATGTGTCCTGGAGCTCAGATTCCCCCGAGCCCTCCCCCACTAGGAAAAGAAAGAGAGAGGCTGGGAGTATGGATCGACCTGTCAGTGCCCATGTTTAGCGAGGAAGCGAATACAGGAGCCAGACCTTCCACCTTCTGCATCCCACAATGGCCTTGGGTCCACACTCCCAGAGTGTTAAAGAATAGGAAAGCTATCAGGGAGGGGATGGGATATGGAGTTCTGGTGGTGGGAATTGTGTGGGGTTGTACTCTTCTTATCCTATGGTTTTGTCAATGATTCCTTTTTATAAATAAAAAATAAATAAAAATTAAAAAATAATTATTTGGGGGAGTCAGGCAGTAGTAGCTCAGCGGATTGAGCACATGTGGTACAAAGCGAAAGGACTGGCGTAAGAATCCCAGTTTGAGCCCTGACTCCCCACCTGCAGGGGAGTCGCTTCTCAGGTGGTGAATGAAGCAGGTCTGCAGGTGTCTGCATTTCTCTCCCCCTCTCTGTCTTCCCCTCCTCTCTCCATTTCTCTCTGTCCTATCCAACAACAAATGACATCAATAACAACAACAATAATAACTACAACAATAAAACAAAGGCAACGAAAGGGAAAATAAATAAAATAAATATTAAAAAATTATTTGGGGATAAGGTGGTAGTGCACTTGGTTGAGCGTACATGTTACAATGCACAGAGGCCCAGGTTCAAGTCCCCACTCCCTACCTGTGAGGGGGAAAGCTTCATAAATGATGAAGCAATGCTGTATTTCTCTTGTCTCTCTTCCTTGCTATCCTCCCCATCCCTCTCAATTTCTCTCTGTCTCTATCCAATATATAAAGGATACTAAAAATTAATAAAGAAAATAAGTAAATCACAATAGTCTTCCTAGTTTAAAAAAAAGAATGAAAGAAAGGAAGAAGAAAATAAGTGAAAAGAAAAGAGACAAACTTTATTCAACATGAAGCTATCAAAAGATTTTCTGAGCCTGGTGACAAGAGCACGGAGGACAGAAGCAGAGGGCTGGCTGTTTCCTTGGCTTTTTGAAGATGGCCACCCGTTTCCAAGGCGGCTCCATGACCTACCCATTATTCTCAATGCTCCCTATGAGCACCACCTCTCCACTTTTGTGCAGACATTAGCATTTGGGCGGTATGAGGACCAGGAAATACTTCACTCACATAAATTCACCCTTCTCATTTCCCCCCTCCTAATAAGAAAAAGAATGCCTTTAGTCTGTCCACATATGTCCATCTGGAGAGACAAAGGCATGCTGGGTTGGTATCCATGGAGACAGTGTGCTTGAGGTGGGGGGTCGTACTGGGGCAAAGTTATCCCAGCACTGTTCTCAACCACACCTGGACAAGCTCTGCATTTCCCAACAGAACAATGCAAAGCACATGTCTGGGAGAAATTGCTCTGGGAACTTCAGCACTAAAAGCAAAGTTTAGAAAGACAATGAGCAGGAGGTGCGACCTATTTCTAAAGTAACTATAGAATTCAGCCAACCCCTAGGTCCCTGTGGCTCTCTCACTACTAAACCAGGCAATCAAAAAATGTCTGTCATATTTGGTATTGCTTTTATAATTTGTCAATAAACCTTTTCTGCTTAAAAATAATACTTCCTTACAGCAACATATATTCTCTTTGTATTTTTAAAAAAAACATTTTATAACCAAACTGGTAGAAATTCAAAGGGAAACATGTCCTAAAATTCACATACACACACACACACACACACACACACACACACATACACACACATATCCTCCCCTTAACAAAAAATAACCCACAGCAGTACATGCAACTCCAGAGGCCCAGAAACCTCCCTGCCCTTGGCAGCCAGGCCATGAAGGGCTCCCCCTCTTCCCAAATCCCCACCATCTGGCATTTTTGTCTGCAAAGCACAGGCTTTTCTACCCTGGGCTGCCTGCCCACCCTGTGGATGGAGGCCAGGTGCTGGCGAGGGCTGCCTAGGCTTTGCCTCCCTGCAGTGGTAAACACATACAAACACACATTCTGTGTGTGTGTGTGTGTGTGTGTGTGTGTGTGTGTGTGTGTGTGTGTGTGTGTGTGTGTGTGTGTGTGTTTGTGTGTGTGTGTCCTTCTCCCTCTCCCTTTCTCTCTTTCTCCCCCTGCCTACCTTCCTGATCCTGTCATTGGGGTCTCAAGCCCAAGTCAAGCCTGCTTCACTGGTCAGCTCTGCCCTAAACTTCTCATACCAGTCAAGGGGGCAAGTGTCAGGGAGGGAGTATGGAAAAGGGAAGTGGTCACAAGGGTGGCAGCAGGGCTTGAGGAAGAAAGCAGAGCCTTGGAGGCAAGCAGGCAGGTGGCAGAGGTCTCACTGGCTGGACTGTCTGACAGGAGTGACCCAGCTCCACAGCCCAGAAGCCTACTGCTCATACATTCATTCACATCACACAAGTACATACCCACACATATACACACACAACCACAAGCTCACATATGCAAGCATGAACACAGAATTCCCCACACATATGCATATCCTCTGTCACAAGTGTGCACATAAATGTATACAAATTGGCACATATAACACATGAATACACCTACACAAACATGTACAGCCATCTATATAGAGTCCCCACCCACTCAAGTACACAAATACACATGACCATATAACATAAGAGCTTAAAATAACATCTATGGCACTCGAGGAAAACTGGTTCTGAAATGAATGCAGACTAGAATGTTCCAGCTAGGACCATGGACCACGAGCTCAGACTGACAGGGAGGCAGAGGTTACACAGGCTCCTGTGCTAAATATGCATAGAAATGGGCCCTAGGTCAGATCGATAAGGTTTACAGTTAATGATACTTATATACTTTGCTCATGTTTGGGAACTACTCTGCCCTGATCCAGCTTTCTAGTCCTATTCTCAGCTCTGACAACATCTTCCAAGACTAGAATACTTTTAGCCCACCTGCATGTTAGCTATCAAGCTCAGCAGTGCCATCTGTTCTCTTCTTACGTTTAGGTTCGTTGTTATTTTTCCTGCTTTATATCTTACTGCTTTTTAGCCACCAAGTTACAGATGCTACCATGATGCCGTCCTGACTTCTCTGGGCAAATGACTGATGTGTCCTGGAACCTCACCTCCCCACAGCCTTATGCTATCATAGAAAGATAGATACAGGCTGGGAGTATGGATGCACTTGCCAAAGTTCATGTTGAGTGGAGAAGCAACTATAGAAACCAGACCTTCCACCTTTCGCTCCCCATGAAGAATTTTGGTCCATACTCCCAGAGAGATAAAAAACAGGAAGCCTTCCAATGGTGGGGATAGGATATGGAACTCTGGAGTGGTGGAAATTGTATGGAATTGTATCCCTCTTATCCCACAATCTTACCAGTCACTATTAAATTACTACTAAAAGTATTAATATCATAAAAATAGGATCCACGTGTAATTAAACATACATGCAACACCACACACAACCACATACTTCCATACTCATACATTTCCTCTCATGTTCCCATACACACCCTTGTACAAACATGAACAAGTATGCATTTACACATGCTCACAGGTGCCCAACACAACATACACAACATATATGCTTCCCACATTCTCCCACACAAGTAGATGTACTCTATATATACCCTCTCACATGCACACCTCTGGAAACATTTACACATGTACACAATGACTCTCCCATGCACACTAGATATACAACCACACTGTCTTAGTTCAGGTTGCTATAACAAAGTACTACTGACTGAGTGGCTTAAACAACAAGCACTGTTTCTCACAGTTCTGGAAGCTGCAAGTCCACACTGAAAGTGCCAGAAGAATCACTGTCCACTGGGGACCCTCTTCCTGCCTTGTAAAAGGCCAGCTTCTAGTTGCATCTTCACATGGCAAAGAACAATCTTGTGTGTCTCTCTCTTTTTATAATTCCCTCATAAGGCTTTGCTTGTCTTCTTTCATGTTTCTCTTGATCACTGCCATTTGATAATGCATCCACTGATCTCAACCAAATCAATGCAACCAGTGCCACCTCACCCTCATTTCACTTGAGACTGTGTCCAGAGATGCCAGGCCTTGGGTGTCAACCCTCCAGCTCCAATTCTCTGGTGAGACCTCTCCTTGCTCATGGGACTCCCTAGTTCCATTTCTGATCACGCACTTCCTAGATACAGACCAGGTCCCAAGAAAGAGGGTAAAAAGTCCACAGCCATTCATAAGTTAGGGGAAATATATACCTTAAAGTGAAACTGTGTAATAGTCTGCAATGAGTAGACTTGGACTCAATAATTGCAACAAGCAAGTGGAAAGACCTAAAAATTAAAAAAAAAAAAAAAAAAAGACACCATAAAGTACTTAATCAAATAGTTTCCACTTAGGCCTAGATACCTTCCTCTCCTACTCTCTACTTCATTTCCCTCAATCACTCTAAGTCAACCTTGTCAGATAAAGTAAGGACTACAAAAGCTGGATAAGGACAAGAGACCAGCACATTTCATTGATGGCTCTTTTGGTCACTACCAGGTCACCCCATCATCTGGGGCTCTAGTCAGGGAATCCTTCGATTCCCACTTAGATATGAAGACCCTGCACCTCTAATAGATCCCTCTCTCCACCATCACTGGTCACTTCCATCAGGAATGTCATCACAAGCCCTCTTGTGGGCCTCTACTGGGCCTTGCCCTCAATGTAAAGGAGCAACGGTAAGGGCTGCCCAGCTCTCCAAAGGGAGGCTGCATCAGTCGACTCTGCCTCTCGAGGAAAACTGGTCCTGAAATGAGCACAGCCCAAAACATTCCCAGCTTTAGCCAGGGACTGCGAGCTCAGACTGACAGGGATGTAGAAGCTACACAGACTCCTGTGCTAAATGTGAATATGATCCCTCGGTCAGATCGATGAGGTTTACAGTTAACGATACTTCCCTCATATTTAGGAGCTACTCTCTGCCCTGATCCCCTAGCCCTATTCCCAACTCTGATACCATCTTCCCAGATAAGACTTTTAGCCCCACTACAGATGGAACTAAGGGTCTTCATGTGGGAAGCAGCTAGGAAGTTTATTTTAGGTATATTCCAAGGGGCCCATGACTTGAGAAGTTTTTGCCTGTGCACAATAGCTAACATGCAGCAGCACTGGGGTCGTAGGCATGCATGTTCAGTGCTCCAACGGCTACACTGTTCCCTAGACTCATATTTCTGGGTATCTCCTAAACCTGAGGTGCTACAATATGTCCTTGCTTAGTACCCTTGATAGATAGATTCTTGGACAATGCAACTTCAAGCCGAAGGACAATTTCATTTTGTTCCATATAGATGCAGATTTCTTTTTTTTTTTCCTAATAAACAGTATAATGAAACAACCTTGAACACACAAATTAATCCAAGGACTTGCTTTACTTGAAGACTGTAGGGAAGAGAGCAGGGTACACATATTCAGAACAGCAAATTGGTCAGACTTTCAGCTGTACCATATTCTAGCTGTATGTAGTCATTTCTTAGCTTCTTGGAGCTAAAATGAGGCTCATACTTCCTGACTAGGGCATTATAGTGTCAAATGTGAGGATGCTTGGAATTCAGTCACATGGCACCGGAAACATGCTCACAAGTTAGTAAAACTTGACTATTTCAATTTTACTAACCAATATCCATATTGCATAGTTAGAGCAAGAATCCTAATCCAGGTGAGGAGTTCAGGTTATTTCAAAAACTATTCTGTTTGGGATATACCAAAATGAACAGAAAGGGAAACTAAAAGCAGGATCTGACTAAATTGAGAGTAGGGCACCAAAGTAAAAACCCTGTGGTGAGGGGGAGGATGGACATTCGACATCCCGGGGCGGCAGGGGGGAGAGGGGGGATGGGACCCAGTCTTTTGGTGGTGGGAATGGTGTCTATGTACACTCCTATTAAATTACAGTCATATAAATCACTATTTAATTAATATGAGAAGGGAAAAATTGATTGTATGTCTCGAACTTTTTAAAATATAGACTGAATCTTTTTAATACATAGGCTGAGTCTTTGATATGTTGACTCTCTCAAAAGCCTAGACCAGGTAAAACAGAAGCAACCAGTGGGTAGCACAGCTATATACAAGATGCTGGGTATTATACAGCAAACCCTAACAAAGGGACCTTTCAAAGTTAACCCAATTACCAAATAATGTGATAATAACAGTAACTATCCATTGTCTCCTTGAACCCTAAGACAGCAGGAACCTCACACTTCCACTATAGAGCCTATATTTCCCACCAGTCCCGGAACCTTAGGGTGGGGCCCACTTTCCTGCATGCTTCTCTCAATTCATATCAAATAATATTGCATCCGCTGATCACAACCTAATCAACGCAACAAGTGCCATCCCAGCATGCTTCACTTCAAACTGTGTCCAGAGACTTCAGGTGTTGAATGACAACCCTTCAGCTTCATTACTCAGGTGAGAACTTTCCTTTCATAGTATTCTCTAATTCCACTCCAGGTGGTTTACTTCCTAACAAAGTCCCAAAACCTAGATATAGACCAGGTCCCCTGAGATAGAGCATATGTTCACAAGTATCCATAAACCAGGGCAAAATATATACCTGAAAGCAGAAGTACACAATAGTGTGCAGTGAGTACCCCCCAACACTTCATCTGCACTATTCAGCTTTCAGGTCCATAATGGTTCAACAATTTGTTTGGCTTTGTATGTTAACTCTCTTTTCAGCCACCAGGTTCCAGATGCCAGCATGATGCCAACCAGATTTCCCTGGACAGACAACCCTACCAATGTGCCCTGGAGCCTCGTTTCCCCAGAGCCCCACCCTACTAGGGAAAGAGAGAAGCAGACTGGGAGTATGGATCGACCAGTCAACGCCCATGTTCAGTGGGGAAGCAATTACAGAAGCCAGACCTTTCACCTTCTGCAACCCACAATGACCTTGTGTCCATACTCCCAGAGGGATAGAGAATGGGAAAGCTATCAGAGGAGGGGATGGGATATAGAGATCTGGTGGTGGGAACTGTGTGGAGTTGTACCCCTCCTATCCTACAATTTTGTTAATGTCTCCTTTTTTAAATAAATAAATAAAATTTTTAAAAAGCATTAATATAAGTAGATTTAGCTACAATTTTTTTAAAAAACTAACTTCTCCACATCTCCAGTACTAACAGTGATCCCCTAAATTAATTGGGTGTTGAGAATTCCAATTGTTATTTTCTTCTTCCCCAAGAAATTTCTGACATACTTATAAATATACTACAAAATAAATAAATAAATAAATATGTAATAGCAAAAAAAAAGTTTAGAAAAAAATGTGAGTCAGAGAAGGAAACAGGTAGATGTATGTAGAAGGTGAGAAAGAGGGAGGGAGGGAGAGAGAGGTAATAAGAGGAGAAACACAGCAGTATGTGTCCTCCTCTGGTGAGTACTCTCATGCAGGTACTCTCATGTCCTGTCTGGGTGCTTGACTCTGGGACCGCAGATTTTCAAGACCTGCTACTGTCTATGACGCACCTCTCGTTCTGTGTTCTTGGTCCTTGTTATTACCACCAAGATTATGACTGGGGCTCATGCCACCACCAAGATTCCACCTCTGCCGGTGACCATTTTTTCTGTTTTCTTCTTTCTATTTTGTTTGGCAGGACAGAGAGAAGTTGAGAGGGGAGCAGGATGGAGAGTGAAGAGAGAGAGATACCTGCAGCACTGCTTCACCACTTGTGAAGGATCCTGCTGCAGGTGGGGACCGGGGTCTTGAACCTGCATCCTAATCTATAGTCATGTGTGCATTTAACCAGGTATACCACCACCTTCCCCCTCTACTTAATTTAAATGACATTATATTTATGAATATATAAAGACAAAAATATGTATTTTTTATTTCTTAGAGCACTTCTAAGCTTAGAGACAACTGGAGTAGAAAATGTAGTCTTTATTTTCCCTTCTGTCAATCTACAGCAGACAATATCCTCTACTTGATAAGCTTCAATTGTAACAACTACTCTACTTGGTAAGCTTCAATTGTAACAACTGATGAACACTTATGGGTATATTATTATTAACTGAAGATCATAGTTTATCTTAGGGGTCCCACTGTGTGTTTTAATTAACTAACCATCTTGCCAAATGTATACTGTCATATTTCTACTATTTTGACATCATATAGAATTGTCTTATACACTAAAAATCCATTCTCCTCCGCCTCCTACTACTCATCCTTTCCCCTCACTCAACTCACTGACTCCCAACACCCCTGGTGGTTTTTTGGGGTTTTTTTGTTGTTGTTGTGTTAACAGTTTTGCCTTTTATATGAATGTATTCTTTTTTTTAATTTCTTTATTGGGGGATTAATATTTTACAGTCAACAGTAAATACAATAGCTTGTACATGCTTAACACTTCTCAGTTTTCCACACAACAATACAACCCCCACTAGGTCTTCTGTCATTCTTTTTGGACCTGTACTCTCCCCCCGACCCACCCACCTCAGAGTCTTTTACTTTGGTGCAAGACACCAACTCCAGTTCAGGTTCTACTTGTGTTTGCTCTTCTGATCTTGTTTTTCAACTTCTGCCTGAGAGTAAGATCATCCCATATTCATCCTTCTGTTTTTGACTTGTTTCACTTAACATGATTTCTTCAAGCTCCATCCAAGATAGGCAAAAACCGTGAAGTCACTATTTTTAATAGTTCAGCAGTATTCCACTGTGTCATGCAATTCCTCTCCTAGGGATATATCCTAAGGAACCCAACACACCCATCCAAAAATATTTGTGTATACCTATGTTCATAGCAGCACAATATGTAATAGCCAAAACCTGGAAGCAACCCAGGTGTCCAACAACAGATAAATGGCTAAGCCAAGTTATATGAATGTATTCTATTTCAAATATTTTATGGCAAATTTTCTTTTTTCTCCTGAAATTATAAATTTCAATAAGTAGCATAAAGTTGTAAAAAAAAAATACATGTTTGGTGCATTTAATAGAGCCGACTATATTAAACAGTTGGTTAGGATTTAAAGAAAAAGAAATTAAAATGCTTAATATTAAAATGGTCACCTCTCAACTCACCACCCCACTAGAAAGCCAGGCCACTAGTAACTTATATCTACCTCTCTCATTCCCCAACTTTCCCCCACCCAGAAGAGTCAGATCTTGAAACTACATTTATAATGCCTTTATATTTTTTAGTTTTCACACTTGAATGAATTATAAAATTGGAATCATGTAAAATTTGAATCATATCTTCTGTAGATGGGTAGATTTCCTTACTTCAGTCAACATTTTTTTAAAGATGTACCCATGTTATTCCAAGTAGCTGAGGTTTATCCAACTGCTTCCCACCACCACTGTGTGTAAATATATTCTAGTTGAGGGAAAGAGCATAACTATGCAATGAGACTCTGATGCCTGAAGCTCCAAAGTCCTGGGTTCAATCCCCTGTACCAACATATTTCAAAGCCAAACAGTGCTTTGATAAATATGTATATATATTAAATATATTCTAATTTATGCATCCATTCCCCTGTCTACTGATATTAAAGTATTTTAGTTAGTAGTGGTATTTTTTTAGATTTATTTTCTAGTATTTATTTATTTATTCCCTTTTGTTGCCCTTGTTTTTTATTGTTGTAGTTATCATTGATGTTGTTGTTGCTGGATAGGACAGAGAGAAATGGAGAGAGGAGGGTAAGACAGAGAGGGAGAGAGAAAGACAGACACCTGCAGACCTGCTTCACTACTTGTGAAGCGACTCCCCTGCAGGTGGGGAGCAGGGGTCTCCAACCGGGATCCTTACGCTGGTCCTTGTGCTTTGCACCACCTGCGCTTAACCCGCTGTGCTACGCCCGACTCCCAGTTAGTAGTGTTTTATACTGTTGCTGTTAGAAGCATTTCTTCACATATCTCATGAGGCCCACATGTAAGAGGTTCTTAGGTCTCTACTTAGATGTGGCATTGCTGGGTCAGTGTTCATTTAAATGTTCAGTTTCCTAGGAAGTGTCAAACTGTGTGCCCATGTTATCTCTTTAGGAATGTGGCTGCCTGTGTTACTGATTTCTATTACTCACTCCCAAGAGGACTGATATAAGTCTGCACCCACCCATATGTGCAACATGCAGGGTCTTGCTGTAGATGAGCACACCTCTCTGTTTTGTGTGCACTGATCAGTGGAGCATAAGAGGTGACAAGCACTTTATCTAAACAGAAACTTGAAGAACTTGCATAAGGTTCTGCCTTCGCTCATTTTCCCTCTGCTGTGAGATTATTATGTCCCAAAGGATCCTGTTCCACCCTTCTGGATCCTGGGATAAAGATACATGCATGGACAGAGTCACAGATAACATAAATGAGAAGAGATATGAGTGAGAAATAAATTGTTATTATAAACTCTTGAGTTTTCAGTCTGTTTGTTATGCCATCACAATGCTGCAAAATCCACCCGATATAACAGGGTTTTTTTCTCCCTTTTGTTGCCCTTGTTTATCGTCGTCGTTGTTATTATTGTTGTTGTTATTGCTGTCGTTGTGGTTGCATAGGACAGAGAGAAATCAAGAGAAGAGGGGAAAACAGAGAAGAGGAGAGAAAGACAGACATCTGCAGACCTGCTTCACCACCTGTGAAACAACTCCCCTGTAGGTGGGGAGCTGGGGTCTCGAACCAGGATCCTGATGCTGGTCCGTGCACTTCCTGCTTAACCCACTGCACCGCCGCCCGGCTCCCTGATATAACATGTTAAAGTATTATCTATTGAACATCTCTTACACAGGAGCTTAAGTACCTAAAAGGCCCTGCAGCTGGGTATGGACACGCCGGATCTACAAAGAGAAAACCACTACTGTGGACCAGCACAGACACCAGCCGGGAGATAAGACAGGTTGTTCTCTGAAAGCAATGATGGTCAAGATATCAAGATTCACAGTTTCAGGGAGCTCTTGCTCTAGACAAACAACAGGTCCCAACTTAGAGATTTTTCTAACACAATTCCACGGACAAACTAATCAGTTACGATTCTTTATGTCAAGAGCAACACATTCAGCAAGAGAGGGAAAGAACGGGAAAGGGGGGAGAGGGAGAGCAAAGGTGAGGGAGGGAGAGAGGGGAGGGGGGAGACAGAGAGGATATCATAGTTCTTCTTTTTTTTTTTTTTTTTTATTTATTCCCTTTTATTGCCCTTGTTGTTTTATTGTTGTAGTTATTGTTGTTGTTGTTGGATAGGACAGAGAGAAATGGAGAGAGGAGGGGAAGACAGAGAGGAGGAGAGAAAGATAGACACCTGCAGACCTGCTTCGCCGCCTGTGAAGCGACTCCCCTGCAGGTGGGGAGCCGGGGTTCGAACCGGGATCCTTATGCCGGTCCTTGTGCTTTGCGCCACCTGCGCTTAACCCGCTGCGCTACAGCCCGACTCCCTATCATAGTTCTTCTAACCATAAAGTCCAGGAATCAAGCTTAAAGTATGGATCAATTCAAAAGCAAACAATTATCAGGATCTGTTCTCCCTCTTTTTCTTTCTCACTGTCTCTCTTTTCATTCTGTTTTCTCCTGTGTTTACCTCCATTCTCAGACCACAGTTTCTCTTTCAGAGGCCAACTGCCTACCAGCAAATCCAAGCTTACCCTTTGCAACTCTTAGACCACCAAATGAAGCAAAGTCCTGGGTCTGACTCTTAGAGTCAAACTGAGTCACCCCTGACTAACCAACCAATGTCCACGAATATGGGATATACTTGTTGACTCAGACCTGGGACACATGCCACTTCTGGAGCTGGTAATAGGGTCCCCCTTCCCAAATCATGTAACCCAAGAATAGAATAGGGTTTGTATACTTTCAAGAAAAATCAGGGCACTCTTGTTGGATGAGGGAATAAATGATGAGCAAACCACATATTTCCAAGAAGCAACCTCACTGCCCTCTTACCAGTAGTACACTGGAGCTGGCTGGTAAAATCCTCATGTAGTGACACTACTTTGGTAGCATGAGAGAAGTCTCTGTGGAAGGGTTTGCAACATAGAAAGAATCAAACACTACACATCAGGGCTTTTATTTCCCCAGAAAATCAGTTCTTACAGTAACACTACACTGCTACAACTCGGACTCCTGTTGGTTATACTCCAGCTCTACGTCATGCAACAGTGTCACTTAGACCAGTCTTGCCCTCTCTTGAATTTATTTTTTTCTGCCAGAACATCCCTTGGGCTTCACACCTGTGTGATTCCACTGCTCCCAGAAGACTCTTTTTTCTTTTTTCCAGATAGAGAGAGTGAGAGAGAAACACCACAGCACTGCTTCACTACTTAAGAAACTTCTACCCTTGCATGGTACTCCCATTTGGCTGGGGGCTCAACCTGAACTCATGTACCTATTAAAGTGTGTGCTTTACTGAGTGAGCTATCTACCAGCCTCCTCGAGTTTTTTTTGTTTGTTTGTTTGTTTTGTTTTGTTTTTTAACCAGAGCACTGCTCAGTTCTGGCTACTAATGGTGGCAAGAATCAAACATAGAAATTCTCACACAGCCTTAATTGTTTATAACTAGTCAGTGGGGAAGCTGGACTTACTTCTTTTGAAAGTGTCTTCCATTTCTGATAGTTTTGAGTCTGTGAGACTCTAAAAGGAGAGAAAGAGAGAGGGGGGGGAGAGTTGAAATTTGTTTTCTGTACATCAGAAATCACAAATTCAGGCATTGACTATAAACTCCAGTATAATTTGGTGAGCTGTACCTCTTCACTTGGGCTATTAAATCATTTTCCCTCCAAAGGTACACATGTTGTGGCATAAGGAGCAAACTGTTGACAGATGGTGGAGAAACTTCACAGGCCCATAATTGAGACTTATTTTCATACATTCGTGCCAGTTTGAAATCTAATTGCCAATAAAACAATACTGTGATACTGCCACATCTAATACCTCTGCCACTCTCCAAAGTTACACTTGAATCTACTAGTAAATTCTAATCTCCCAGAGAAAAATATTTCCCTCTCTCTGTCGGGAAAGCAGCACTATAAATCCACATACAGTGGTTCATTTTCAAATGTGAACCTCCTTTCCCTGGTCCCCAAAGAGCCGTCACTTGACTAATGTTAGTGCCTGCCTGAGAGCAGTAGATATTCTTTGTTTACTTGACAGAAGCACAGATGTGGCTTGGCGAGCCTGTGATGGGATCTTTTGCAGAGAACCACTTTGATGAGCCAGGTTACCCTCCCACTTGGAGTGACCCAGTACCCAATGCTTTACAGATATTTTGCCCCAATAGCAGAAAAAAAAAAAATGGTTGGAGACCATCACCACCCACTGAGCTGGGGAAGCAGAGGAACCTGACCACCCTTCCCTGCTTTTCTGTTTTTGCTCTCTCGATGAAAAGGTTTCGAGGATAGATGAATCCAGATCGATTGAGGCTGTAAATAGCAAACAGCTTTCAGTGGGATGAAGGCACGCGGGGGCTGGTTCATTTGTGTCTACTGAAAAACGCAACCTGTCGCCTCAAACCACAAGCCTGCTAATAGCAGTCATGGCCATCCTTCACAAGTCAGAGCTTCGCCTGATTTACAAAGAAACCATTCTCACAGGCTGACTCTGTGCTAGGTCTGTACCTAGCCCAGAGATTTGTGGTGAACATCGTAAGTATGGCCTTTCCCTACAAGGTCTTCATAATAACTCTGGGAGGTAGATGATTATTTCCCCCCGCCTCTCAGATGGCAAACTGAAGATCAGTGTGCTTTAGCAATTCCTTCAGGACACCGATAGTAATTAGCAGAGGTGAAATCTGGACTTGGGTTAGCCAACTGAACTCCAAGTTTTGTTATAAGGAGTAAGAGAGATA
Organism: Erinaceus europaeus; assembly: GCF_950295315.1. Lineage (NCBI taxonomy): Eukaryota > Metazoa > Chordata > Mammalia > Eulipotyphla > Erinaceidae > Erinaceus > Erinaceus europaeus. Next base: position 26,719,424 of record NC_080162.1, read on the forward strand.
ATTAACTATGGGAGATAAAGTTTGGCTCCCTTTTGCCCCTTACCAGCCACGCCATCCGACTTCTGAGTCTTTCACTAGAGACTACAATCACTTTCCACACAACAGTTTTTAAATATTTGAAGACTGTCATCTCCCAATTTCAGGAGGCCCTGTCGCCCTTGGTTCTGCATCTCCACTCAGCTCCAGAGGGGACGCATGCTGCAGTTCCGGGGGGCACCCTCTGAGTAGTGATCACAGATCATAGGCCAGACACCTGTGCTCCCCACCACTAGTAGCCACTAGCCACATGTGGTTATTTAGCACTTGAAGTGTTGCTGGTGCAACTGAGGGACTAAATTACTTAATTGTTTAAATGTCGCAGTGCCTGCAGGAGGCTCACCCAGTAGAGCACACACAGTGTCATGCATCAGGACCCAGGTCCAAGCTCTAGGCCACATGGGAGCACCTGAGGGAGGGGGCCTGTTTCATGAGGAGTGGAATGATTCTGTGGTGCCACTCTCCTCTCTCTCTCTCTCTCTCTCTCTCTCTCCCTGTTTCTTGTCTTTATCTAGAGAAAACAGCAGAGGTAAAAAATGCCTGCATGAACAATAGAGTTGTGCAAGCACTGAGCCCCAGTGATAACATGATGACTAAATAAATAAATTAATCTAAATTTTAAAACTCAAACAGTGTAAAATATTTTCTTTTAATAAACAGGATATGGATCTACCTGCCAATGTCTATGTCCAGCAGAGAAGGAGTTACAAAAGACAGAACTCCCATCTTCTGCATCTCAAAAAGAATTCTGGTCCAAACTCCCAGAGGAACAAAGGATAGGGGAAGAAGATCAAAGGGCTCTGAAACCCAACCCAATTCCACCAGAACCTGGTGCATTTGAAACCAGGAATCTTGTTTTCATACCATCATTGAAAGGTAAGCAAATCTGGGGAAACACGGCAGGAAGACGGGCACTGTTTCTCTTGTCTGAGACAAAAGAGGGGGGAAAGGAAAGACACTTGCAGGTACTAACAGGTGTAGGTGGGACTTTGGAAGCAAGAGAAGGCAGGACCAGAGAAAACATGGGTGATGGGTCACACAGGCTCCTAGCTGAATATGGGCCTCAGATCACATCAAATCGATGGGGTTTACCGTCAACAATATTTAGACACCTTTCCCATATTAGGGAGCTACTCTCTTCCCTAATGCAGCCTTCTGGTCCTTTTTCCAGCCATGACATCACCTCCCCAGACAATAACCTGGATCCACCTGCATATCAGACTTCAGGCTCAGAAAAGAAAAAAAAAAAAAACTAGTATAGTCATGGGCTCTTTGGAATATAACTAAAATAGGCCTACTACCTAACAGAGACCCCCCTCCAACTCTTCATCTGCACTATTCCAGCCTTTAGGTTCATGATTAGTCAACAATTTGTTTGACTCTATATGTGAACTCTTTTTTCAGCCACCAGGTTCCAGATGCTAATATGATGCCAACCAAACTTCCCTGGACAGACAACCCCACCAATATGTCCTGGAGCCCCTGCTTCCCCAGAGCCCCATCCCACTAGAGAAAGAGACAGGCTGGGAGTATGGATTGACCAGTCAATGCCCATGTTCATCGGGGAAGCAATTACAGAAGCCAGACCTTCCACCTTTTGCAACCCACAATGACCCTGGGTCCATACTCCCAGAGGGACAAAGAATAGGAAGCTATCAGGGGAAGGGAAGGGTGGGATACGGAGTTCTGGTGGTGGGAATTGTGTGAAGCTGTACCCCTCTTGTCCTATGTTTTTTGTCAGTGTTTCCTTTTTATAAATATTAAAAAAAAAAAAAGTGCGTGATAGAGATAGTCATAGTGATCGGCATAAAGTCAGCCCATATCTGCGATCTCAGGAGAACCACATAGAGATGAGGACACAGAACTCTCCTGGTGGGAACTTTATAGAATTATATCCCTATTACCTTATAATATTATAAATCAATATTAAATCACTAGTAAGAAATAAAACACTTTTGTTTAAACACAATTTATGATTGTTTTAGGAATTTATTTTGGGCTCAGGCAGTTGCACATGTAGTTAGATGCACACAACACCACATGCAAGAACCAGGGTTCCAGCCATCGCTCCCCACCTGCAGGGGGAGATGTTTCATGAGTGGTGAAGCAGGTCTGTAAGTGTCTGTCTTTCTCTTTTCCTCTTTATCTCCTCCTCCCCTCTCAATTTCTCTCTGTCCTTTAAAATAAAATAGACAGAAAAATGGGGGAGGGGAAAATGACCACCAGGAGCAGCAGATTCGTAGTATCAGCAGCAAACCTCAGCAATAATCCTGGTGGCGGGAGATGGGGCTACGAGCAGCAGCAGATCTGTTTCTCTGCTCTCCTCTCCTCTCCCAGATCACTAGGAATACCAAAGGAGACCACCTGAGACCAAAACAAGACAGGACTAGAATGACTTCAGGAACCCACCAAATCACCAGTGAGTGCAAACTGTGTGGCTGTTGGACAAAGAGGAGCCTAGGGAGAGATTAAGTGGCTGGTGACAGTCCGGCAGTTTATCAGTTGAGACACCACCTCCAGTCTGTTTCATCAACAGGGGGACAGCTGAAGGGAGGAGACGACTCCCCTGAGACTCACCAAGTGCAACTGTGAGTCTCCATTGCTATTGCCTTCAGAATCTGTAGCAGCAGCAGGGAGGCCCTAGACTGACATCAGGGGGCAGAGAACAAACCAGGAAACTCAGGAGAAGATCTATACCTAAGTGGCATAGCTGTGGGGCTGTGAAAGTCTCTTTGCATAACCACCAGATTATTTCTGCCACACCCTGCTTTATCTCTTGGTCAGCAGTCAGTGATTAAAATAAGAAGCCTACTTATAGTTTAAAAACCCTCTGGCTCCCATAGCCTACAGGGAAGAAAAAGCACCAAAGAGGCTTTTAAGCCACTGAGCTCCAAATCAAGGATTAAAATACTGTTAAAACAGTAGTTAACTTCCACAACAGTGAACCCTTTAATTACCTTACTTAGACACAAGTCAATCCAGGCAAGAGTGCTCAGTAATTTGAAAAGTACTGAGAGAGGGAACTCATAGTATATAAAATGGTTAAACCAACAAAAAGAAATATTGGAGAAATGAACCAGGACAAGACTCCAGCTAAAAGCCCCCCAAAGGTTGAAGCACAAAATAATGAGGTCAACATCTAAACACTAGCTAAGGAAATAATCACAGAAGTGAGTAAAGAGTTTGAAAAAATTGTCATCAGAAATACAGAAACAACAAATAAGACTCTGGACGAAAACACTAATTATCTCAAGGTTATTAGACAGCTGAAAGTTGAAATAGCTGAGCTAAGAACACAACTAGCTAAAACAACTAGCTGAACAAGCTAAAACAATATCAGAACAGGGTAACAAAATAGATGAACTCCAGAAAACAGTAGAGGGGAGAGAGAGTAGAATCAATGAGGCTGAAGACAAATTAGCAAGAAAGAGGAATAATTAGAAACAACTAAAAAAGAAGTAAGGGATTTCAAAAAGATATTAAGAGATACTGAAAACAACAACAGAGACCTATAGGATGACTTCAAAAGAAACAATATATGCATTATTGGCTTACCAGAGGAAAAAAGAGAGGGAGAGGAAGAAAGCATTCTTCAGGCCATAATAGCTGAAAACTTCTCTAGTCTAGACAACATCAAAGACATAAAGATTCAAGAAGCCCAGAGGGTCCCAAACAGAATTCACCCAGACTTAAAGACACCAAGACACATCATATTTAGAATGGAAAGGAATAAGGATAAAGAAAGGATCCTGAAGACTGCAAGGGAAAAACAAACAGTCATCTACAGAGGAAAAACCATAAGATAAGCAGCAGACTTCTCCACACAAACACTACAGGTGAGAAGAGAATAGAAAGATATCTATCAAGTGCTCAATGAGAAAGGCTTTCAACCAAGAATACTATATCCTGCTAGACTGTCATTCAGACTAGATAGAGGCATGAAAACCTTCTCAGACAAGCAACAGTTGAAGGAATCAACTATCACCAAGCCTGCCCTGAAAGAAGTTCTGAAAGGTCTTCTATAAAGAGTCTGACCATCATAAATAGGACATATATCAGAACACTCTAAAACTCTATAAGAATGGTGTTAAAATATCTTCAATCTTTGATATCAATAAATGTCAATGGCCTGAATTCACCTATTAAAAGACACAGAGTAGGAAGATGGATCAGAAAATACAACCCAACAATATCCTGTCTATAGAAAACCCACCTAACTCAACAAGACAAACACAGACTTAAAGAGAAAAGATGGGAAACTATCATACAAGCCAATGGCCCACAAAAGAGGGCAGGAACAGCTATTCTCCTATCTGACACTATAGACTTTAAAATAGATAAGATTAAAAAAGATAGGAATGGACACTACTTAATGCTCAGAGGATCAGTCAATCAAGAGGACTTCACAATAATTAACATCTATGCACCCAATGAGAAGCCAGCTAAATACATCAAACGTCTACTGAAAGAGCTACAGCAAAATATTAACAGCAACACCCCGACTCTCTCAACTTGACAGATCATCCAGGCAGAAAATCAATAAAGACATAAGGGACCTAAGAGGAGATAGATAAACTAGAAATATTGGACGTTTTCAGAGTCATTCATCCCAAGAAATTGGAATACACATTTTACTCAAGTGCACATGGGTCATTCTCAAGGATAGACCATATGTTAGGCCACAAAGACAGCATCAGCCAATTCAAGGGCATTGAAATCATCCCAAACATCTTCTCAGACCACTGTGGAATTAAACTAACACTTAACAAGCAACAAAAGATTAGTAATAATACCAAAATGTGGAAGTTCAACAGTACACTCCTTAACAACTACTGGGTCAAAGAGGAAATAAAGGAAGAAATCAAAATGTTTTGAGAGTTCAATGAAAATGAAGACTCAAGCTATCAAAATATTTGGGACACAACTAAGGCAGTACTGAGAGGGACGTTCATAGCCATACAAGCACACATTAGGAAACAAGAAAAAGCACAAATAAACAGCCTGATTGCACAGCTTAAAGACCTAGAAGAAGAACAAAGGAACCCTAAAGCAACCAGAAGGACAGAAATCACTAAAGTTAGGGCAGAAATCAATAACATTGAGAATAAGAAAACCTTACAAAAGATGAACGAATTTTGAATGTTGGTAATTCAAAAGAGTGAACAAAATCGACAAACCTTTAGCCAGACTCACAAAACAAAAAAGGGAGAAGACCCAAATAAATCGGATAGTAAATGAAAGAGGAGATATCACAACAGACACTGCAGAAATTCAACATATCATGCGAGGTTTTTATGAACAACTATATGCCACCAAGCTAGAGAACCTGGAAGAAATGGACAATTTCCTAGATACCTACCAACTTCCAAAACTAAGTCAAGAGGAAGTGGATAACATGAACAGGCCCATCACAGCTAATGAAATTGAAATAGTTATCAAAAATCTTCCCAAAAATAAAAGTCCTGGACCAGATGGTTTTACAAATGAATTCTACAAAACCTTCAAAGAAGAACTAATACCTCTACCTTTAAAAGTCTTCCAGAAGATTAAGATAATGGAATACTCCCTGCCAGCTTTTATGAAGCTAACATCACTTTGATATCAAAAGCAGACAGGGACACAACCAAAAAAGAAAACTACAGGCCAATATCTCTGATAAACATAGATGCTAAAATACTGAACAAAATTCTAGCCAACCAGATAGAGCAGTATATTAAAAAGATTGTTCATCATGACCAAGTCGGGTTTATCCCAGGCATGCAAGGTTGGTTTAATATATCTAAATCAATCAACGTGATCCACCACATCAATAAAAGCAAGACCAAAAACCACATGGTCATATCAATAGATGCAGAGAAAGCCTTTGACAAAATACAACATCCCTTTACAAAAAATGGGAATAGATGGAAAATTCCTGAAGATAGTGGAGTCTATATATAGCAAACCTACAGCCAACATCATACTCAATGGTGAAAAACTGGAAGCATTTCCCCTCAGATCAGGTACTAGACAGGGCTGCCCACTATCACCATTACTATTCAACATAGTGTTGGAAGTTCTTGCCATAACAATCAGGCAGGAGCAAGGAATTAAAGGCATACAGATTGGAAGAGAAGAAGTCAAACTCTCCCTATTTGCAGATGACATAATAATATAAATAGAAAAAGCTAAGCAGGGGCCAGGTGGTGGCGCACCTGGTTGAGCACTATATTACAGTGCTCAAGGATCCAGGTTCCTGCGCCCCGTCCCTACCTGCAGGGGGAAATCTTCACGAGTGGTAAAGCAGGGCTGCAGGTGTCTCTCTGTGTTTCTCCCTCTCTATCGCCTCCTTCCTTCTTGATTTCTGGCTGTCTCTATCCAATAAGTAAAGATAATTTTTAAAAAAAGAAAAACCTAAGGAATCCAACAAGAAGCTTTTGGATATCATCAGGCAATACAGTAAGGTGTCAGGCTACAACATTAACATTCAAAAGTCAGTGGCATTCCTCTATGCAAACACTAAGCTAGAAGAAATTAAATCCAGAAATCAATTCCTTTTATTATAGCAACTAAAACAATAAAATATCTAGGAGTAAACCTAACCAAAGAAGTGAAAGACTTGTATACTGAAAATTATGAGTCACTACTGAAGGAAATTGAAAAGGACACAAAGAAGTGGAAAGATATTCCATGTTCATGGGTTGGAAGAAGTAACATCATCAAAATGAATATACTACCCAGAGCCATCTACAAATTTAATGCTATTCCCATCAAGATCCCAAACACATTTTTTAAGAGAATAGAACAAATGCTACAAATGTTTATCTGGAACCAGAAAAGACCTAGAATTGCCAAAACAATCTTGAGAAGAAAGAACAGAACTGGAGGCATCACACTCCCAGATCTCAAATTGTATTGTAGGGTCATTGTCATCAAAACTGCTTGGTACTGGAACATGAATAAACACACTGACCAGTGGAATAGAATTGAGAGCCCAGAACTAAGCCTCCATACCTATGGACACCTAATCTTTGGTGCCCAGACCATTAAATGGGGAGCAGGGAGTCTCTTCAACAAATGGTGTTAGAAAAGATGGGTTGAAACATGCAGAAGAATGAAACTGAACCACTGTATTTCACCAAACACAAAAGTAAATTCCAAGTGGATCAAGGACTTGGATGTTAGACCAGAAACTATCAGATACTTAGAGGAAAATATTGGCAGAACTCTTTTCCGCATAAATTTTAAAGACATCTTCAATGAAACGAATCCAATTACAAAGACTAGGGCAAGCATAAACCGATGGGAGTACATCAAGTTAAAAAGCTTCTGCACAGCTAAAAATACTTCTTCCCAAACTAAGAGACCCCTCACAGAATGGGAGAAGGTCTTTACATGCCATACATCAGACAAGAGGTTAATAACCAGAATATATAAAGAACTTGAAAATCTCAACAACAAGACAACAAATAACCCCATCCAAAAATGGGGAGAGGACATGGACATAATATTCACCACAGAAGAGATCCAAAAGGCCAAGAAACACATGAAAAAATGCTCCAAGTCTTTGATTGTCAGAGAAATGCAAATAAAGACAACAATGAGATATCACTTCACTCCTGTGAGAATGTCATACATCAGAAAAGGTAACAGCAGCAAATGCTGGAGGGGCTGTGGGGACAAAGGAACCCTCCTGCACTGCTGGTGGGAATGTCAATTGGTCCAACCTCTGTGGAGAACAGTCTGGAGAACTCTCAGAAGGCTAGAAATGGACCTACCCTATGATCCTGCAATTCCTCTCCTGGGGATATATCCTCAGGAACTCAACACACCCATCCAAAAAGATCTGTGTACACATATGTTCTTAGCAGCACAATTTGTAATAGCCAAAACCTGGAAGCAACCCAGGTGTCCAACAACAGATGAGTGGCTGAGCAAATTGTGGTATATATACACAATGGAATACTACTCAGCTATAAAAATGGTGACTTCACCGTTTTCAGCCGATCTTGGATGGACCTTGAAAACTTCATGTTAAGTGAAATAAGTCAGAAACAGAAGGATGAATATGGGATGATCTCACTCTCAGGCAGAAGTTGAAAAACAAGATCAGAAAGAAAGCACAAGTAGAACCTGAACTGGAATTGGCATATCGCACCAAAGTAAAAGACTCTGGGGTGGGTGGGTGGGGAGAATACAGATCCAAGAAGATGACAGAGGACCTAGTGGGGGTTTTATTGTTATATGGAAAACTGGGAAATGTTATGCATGTACAAACTACTGTATTTACTGCAGAATGTAAAACATTAATTCCCCAATAAAGAAATTTAAAAAAAATAACCCTGGTGGCAATTTTGAAAAATAAGAATTATTATTATTATTATTATTCACATGTTAAAATGATAATGTGTTGGATATATTGGATTTTCTAAATTTATTCTTGGCAACTAGAAAAAATTTTAGCATTGATAGACAGACAGATACATAGATAGTGCTTATATTATATTTCATCTGAGCAGCCATGGTCTGAATCACTCACCAGCCCAACCTCCTTATTTTTCAGCTGAGTTCCACTGATGCATGGCTTAAATACTAATACTCAGACTGTTACTACCTGACAATGTTGGGTTTCTTTGCATGAATTTGGGGAGCAACTACGTGGTATCAATTCCTATGTCTTCTTGCCATGCTCCAATGTCCAAGCAGTTTTCCCCCAGCCTCTAAATATATTGTCTAGTGTTGGTCTGCTTCTAAATTCTGCTTCTAAGACGCCTTCTGTTGCATTGCTTGCCATTGTGGTCTATTTACATAATCACTGTTTTCATTGGTTTAATCCCCACTAGTTCGCTTGCTTTTTCCTTCTCCCCACCCCCTATCCAAGTACTTCCTCTTCCTGACACTACCGTCTCAGGAGATATATAAGGACAGGACTGTGATTAGAGATAGCTAGATCGAACTGCATTCCCGCTCAATAAAGATTGAACTGTGTTCCCAGCTCAGCCATGAGTCCCTGGTTGTCTCTCTCCCACCCACGAAGCTAGCCAGGCATCCAGCACCCCAAATTGGGACCGGAAGTCTAGATTTTTTAATTGTTACTAGTGTTGAAGTTTTTCTCTGTTCAGTTCCTCCTCTTTGTTTCAGTCCATTCCAGTCATGGACTCCACTGCATCTTGATTCTATCACTGAACTTATATCCTTTTCAACTACACAGCTTCCTCATATTTGACAAGCTTTGCTTCATGTCTTCAACCAGGGCATCAATTAAAGTATTGAAGAGAATACATCAAATTAGAGACTTACCTCTGGCATCCAGACCCTGGTTTTTAGTATGACAGCATCCATTTATCCGCACTGTCCGGATACCACGGTTTACTCTGCCTGTCTGTGCCATCACTACAAATCCACACTTTTCACTATGGGCAAGATGGTTGCTCATAACTCCATTGAAATTCCTTTGCCAGAAAACTGCTCTGGGAAAGTAGCCAGGGATGTGTGTGTATATATAGCCACAAGGAAATTCCTACAGTGCTATTTATAATAAAAAGTAGTAGGGAACAACTTGCCTAATGGCTACCATAAGGAACTGGTTAAGATAGAGTAATCTGGGTCCACCTATTGGAACGATCTGCGTACTTTTAAGAACAATGCTATAGAAAAATATGTAAACATGGAAAATTGTCCTTATTACATTAAGTGCCAATAGCATGTTATAGAGCTTTACGTAAAGAATGAGATTACTTTTAAAGAAGTATTTATGTCTGTCGGTGAAAAAAACTGGCACAAAAACACATCACAGTGTTAAACATGATTATCTCTTGATGTTGGGGGGGTTGAAATTACTTTTATTTTCCATACATTGTATTCTGCTTACATTACCTGGTTTAATATTTCCTGTGATCTTGTGTAGTGAGTGGGACTATCAGCGTTTTACAAGCAGTGCTCAGAAAGGCTCCCCAACCTGTCCCGCGAGCCCTCAAGAGAAGCATAGAGCCATGAGATCCCGCCCTCCCACTGGCAAAGTCTGGGACTCTTCCCCAAGACCTACAACTCCTTCAAGGAAGTAGGGCCTACAGAACCCTATAGGTATAGAGTAGACACATTTCAGCAAATTGTCTAGTCATAGCCAATCCTTATGTCGTCATTTATTTGTATTACCCTCTTGCCTGAAATCATGCCTTCTACAATCTTTCCTGACTCTCCTCCGACATCACAGTCCTCTTCTTTGAAGGATTGTTCCTTTCAACATACAAACATGTGCTTGCTGGTTGTTTGTTTGTTTTACTTACTTCAGATAAAATAGGACTAAAGGCAGCTCCATAGAAAAATTAATGTCTTCCATGTATAAAACCCTGGGTTTGATCCCTGGTGTCTCATAAAGTGACAGAGGAGTGTACTGGTCTCACTCTCTCTTCTTTCTCAATTAAAAAAAAATTGTTCAAATTTACATGGAAACATGAATAGCCAGCAAAATTTTGAGAGGAAAGAAGAAAAATGAAAGTATCACACTCACTGACTTCAAACCAAACTATTACAAAGTAATAGTGAGAAAAATACTGTGTTATTGAACAAAAACAAACCAACAGAATCCAGAAATAAGCCCACATATATATGGATACCTAACCTAGGACAAACAAGCCAAAACTATACAGTGGGAGAAAGAAAGCCTCTTCAACAAATGGTATTGAGCAAACTGAACAATGATATTTAAAAAAAAAAAAAAAAAAGATAAAAAGAAACTAGACTATTATTTAACACCATACACAAAAATTAATTCAAAATGTAATAAAAATGTAGATATTAGAGCTGAAACTATAAAACACAGAGAAGAAAACATAGGTGATATTCTCCAGCACTATCACATCAGAGATGTATTTGGAGATACAATCGCACTGGCAAAGGAAAATAAACAAATGGGACAGCATCAAATTAAAAACCTTTTTTTAACTTTTATACTAAGTATTTCATTATGTCTGCCACCAGTCTATATAAAATAATAAAAATTACCTCTGTGGGAGTTGGGCGGGTTAAGTGCAAGGACCAGTGTAAGGATCCCAGTTTGAGCCCCCAGCTCCCCACCTGCAGGGGAGTCGCTTCACAAGTGGTAAAGCAGGTCTGCAGGTGTCTCTCTGTCTCTCTTCCTCTCTATCTCCCCCTTCTCTCTCAATTTCTCTCTGTCTCTATCCAATAACAAATTAATTAATTAAATTTAAAAATAATAATTACCCCTGTGAAATAGAAATCCATGAAAATTCAGAGAGGTAGATGTTAAGAACTGATAGATGTTTGCATAGTATAGACATAGACATAGACATCTGCTGTGCAACTCAGGCATCAAAGTTCGACATCCTTGAGGAAACACTCACGAAAGACATGTCTCTGATATCTGATTACTGTAAAAAATGGTGACTAATCCCTAGCACTGCAAAAACGGTATCATCTGTTTTCCATCTACACCATGCCTCGGCCTCGCGTGAGCTTAATGTGCAGTTTGGCGATACGAGAATCCGGCATGAAGCCCAGCCAGTCTATCTTGGCGTTACTCTCGATCGCACTCTGTCATTTCACAAACATCTCATAAAAACTGCAGCAAAGGTGGGCGCGAGGAATAACATCATTGCAAGACTGGCCAGCTCCTCATGGGGCGCGAGCGCTTCCACACTTCGATCATCATCTCTGGCATTATGATATTCCACTGCAGAATACTGTGCCCCAGTATGGTTCCGTAGCCCCCATGTCCACTTGGTCGATTCCAAATTATATTCCTCCATGAGGATAATTTCTGGAACCATCCGTTCCACCCCGGTTCCATGGCTGCCAGTTCTTAGCAACATCGCCCCGCCAGATATTCGTCAGGATGCGGCATCATCTAAGTTCATTTCCCACGTCTACGCTCAACCGGACCTGCCAATATACGCGGATATCTTCGCCCACCCTGTCCAACGCTTGACGTCTCGTCACCCAATCTGGTCCCCTACGCCTACACTGAACTTCTCTGTTCCAGACTCTTGGAAACAGAGCTGGCAGTCAGCTGAGGTAAAGAACAAACACCTCATCACAGACCCCTGCAAGCATCAACCCGGCTTTGACCTAGCACGTTATGATTGGGCCCTCCTCAATCGCTATCGAACAGGCCATGGCCGGTGCGCCGCTATGTTCCATCGCTGGGGAGCCAGAGACGACCCGAACTGCCCCTGCGGCTACAGACAGACTATGACCCACATAGTCAATGACTGCCACCTCTCCAGATTCAAAGGAGGTCTCGAAACTTTACATCAGGCTCAACCTGACGCTGTTGACTGGCTACGGAAGAAGGGCAAACGCTAGAAGAAGAACCATGACTCTTTAGTCACGATCAGGCCACCCCATCAGCTGGGGCCCTATTTGGGGAGTCCTGAGATTCCCAAACAGACATGATGGGCCTAGACCTCGAATAAATCCCTCTCTCCATTGTTACCAGACATCTTTATCAGGAACAACACAATAGACCCCTTTGTGGGCACCAATAGGACCTTGCCCTCAATGTGGATCAACAACGGTAGAGAATATTCATCCTCCGAAGGGAGGCTGAACAACATACACTATCTTCCACCTGAGGAAGGATCTGGTGGTAATATCAAATCACCCAGCAATACCACTCCTAGGCAGACATTCAAAGGACATGAAAACATTTATTTGAAGGAATGCTCATAGGGAGTTCATAGCTGCATACATCACAAGAGACAACATGGTATAAGAGAACAGAATTTGGCCTTATTTTCCTCTTTAGAACTAAGAATCCTCTCATTCAGCTAAGATGGCAAGTAAAGCAGACATCTGTGATTTCTAAATCTATATACAATTTAGGTTTTGCCACCTGGTAACAATAATAATGACTTCAGCTATGGATTGAATTGCATTCTGCCTAAGACTTATATGAGTTCTAAGTCCCAGTGAGATGGTGCCAAACGACAGGGTATTCGAGATATTATCAGGCTCAGCAGCCCAGAGAGCTCCTAAGTAGTGAAGCACAGACAGGTCTTACATGTGTGAGGTCCTGAATTCCTTGGCACCCTATATGCCAAAGGAATGCTCTAGTTTCTCCCTCCCTCTCTCCCCACCCTCTTTCTCTCCATTAATTAAATTAATAATGGATAAATAAATCCTCTTTAATGAGTTAATAATTTAGTTTCAGATGAGGTCATGAGAGTGAACCTGCCTTCCTTTCTAAACCCCCACAAACCAATGAAAAGCCATGTAAGGACACAGTGAGAAGGTGACTATAACCTCAAAAGAGAGCCCTCATTAGACACTGATCCTACTGGCACTCAGGAAAAATAGATTCCTGGGCCAGCAAAACAGCTGACTTTGATAATCCTCCGGCTTTGCCAAACGCACAACCCAGGTTCACACAGGATCCTCACTGTACTGAAGGAAGCTCCAGTGCTGTGAGTCTTTCTGCCTTTCTATGTTTCTGTCTTTCTTTCTTTCTTTCTTTCTTTTGCCTCCAAGGGTATTCCTGGGGCTCGGTGCCTGCACCATGAATCCACTGCTCCTGGAGGCTTCCCCCACCCCTTTTGTTGCCCTTGTTTTATCATTGTTTTGGTTATGTCATTGCTGTTGGATAGGATAGAAAGAAATGGAGAGAGGAGCAGAAGACAGAGAGGGAGAGAGAAAGAGAGACACCTGTTGACCTGCTTCACTGCTTGTGAAGCGACCCCCTGCAGGTGGGGAGCCAGGGGCTTGAACTGGGATCCTTGAGCCGGTCCTTGCGCTTCATGCCATGTGCACTTTGTCTCTCCCTTTCAGTCTCCCCCCACCTTCTCAATTTCTCTCTGTCCTATCAAAGAAAAAATGTAAAGAAAAAACATGGGGAAAATGGCCACAGTGAGGGGTGCTGGGTGGCAGCACAGTAGGTTAAGAGCACAGGGCACAAGCCAAAATAAGGATCCTGGTTCAAGCCCCCAGCGCCCCACCTGCAGGGAGTTCACTTCGCAAGTGGTGAAGTGGGTCTGTAGGTGTCTATCTTTCTCTCCTCCTCTCTGTCTTCCCGTCTTCTCGATTTCTCTCTGTCCTATCCAACAACAACAACATCTATAACAACAATAAGAATAACAACCACAACAAGGGCAACAAAATGGGAAAAATAGCCTCCAGGAGCGGTGGATTCGTAGTGCCGCACCTAGCCCCAGCAATAAACCTGGAGGCAAAAAAAAAAAAAAAAAAAGAAGAAGAAAGAAAAAAAGAAAGAAAGAAAGAAAGAAAGAAAAAAAGAAAATGGCCACCAGAAGCAGTGTATTCGTAATGCCAGCACTAAGTCCCAGCAACTGGAAGCAAAAAAATAATGATAACCATAATAATAATCATAATAACAATAGCCCTATACCCCACTAGGGAAAGATAGAAACAGGCTGGGGATATGGATTGACCTGTCAACAGCCACGTCCAGCAAAGAAGTAATTACAGAAGCCAGACCTGCCACCTTCTGCACCCCATAAAGATCTTTGGTCCATACTCCCAGAGGGATAAAGAATAGGAAAGCTTCCAATGGGAGGGATGGGATGTGGAACTCTGGTGGTGGGAATTGTGTGGAATAATACCCCTCTTACACCACAATCTTGTCAATCATTATTAAATCACTAATAAAAAATATTAAATAATAATGATAACTCACAAACAGAAGAGCTAAGCTATATAAAACAAGGCAGTAAAAAGCAAGCAGTATATAAATAAATGTGAGAACTGAGATTACAGGAACTTAAAATATGATAAACCTGGGACCGGGTGGTGGTGCACTCAGTTGAGCACACATGTCACAAACCACAAGGACCCAGTTTCCAGCCCCCTTCCCCACCTGTAGGGAGAAAGCTTTGCAAGTGGTGAAGTAGTGCTGCAGATGTCTCTCTGTCTCTCTCCCTCTCTATCACTCCCTTCCCTCTTGATTTCTGGCTGTCTCTATCCAATAAATAAATCAAGACAGTGATCTGGGAGGTGGTGCAATGGATAAAGCACTGGACTCCTGAGCATGAGGTCCTGAGTTCAATCCCCAGCAGCACATGTACCAGAATGATATCTGGTTCTTTCTCTCTCTTTCCTCCTATCTTTCTCATTAATAATTAAATTAATGTTTAAACAATGTATTAGATACTTTATAAAAATAAATAAATAAAGATAATAGAATTTTTAAATATGTATTTATTCTCTTTTGTTGCCCTTACTTGTTTTATTGTTGTAGTTATTATTGTTGTTGTTGGATAGGACAGAAAGAAATGGAAACAGTAGGGGAAGACAGAGAGGGGGAGAGAAAGATAGACACCTGCAGACCTGCTTCACCGTTTGCGAAGAGACTCCCCTGCAAATGGGGAGCCAGGGGCTCGAACCGGGACCCTTACGCCAGTCCTTGTGCTTTGTGCCACCTGGGCTTAACCCACTGCACTACCACCCAACTCCCAAAATTTTTAAATAAATAATTTTTTTTAAATATCATAAACCTGACACTGTAAAAAAAATATGATAAACAAATATCAGAATGGACAGGTAAAAGAGAAGGTGGGGAAACGTACATATCCTATACCCTCAGTATTCCTTTGCTGGAAGTCAATACTCTCTAAAGTTAAGTGCTGCTGTCATGTCTCCAAGTACTGAACCATCAGTTTCCAGGCTCTCTCAGCTCCCAAAGTCTTCCAAATTCGGGTTTACCCAAAATGCAGTGAATAACTTGCCCACTTTCTTTGAGAAACAGATTATTCCAAACCCAGCTCAGTGGTAACACATTTATAAAAACACTTGAATAAAGCACAACTGATTAAAACAACTCCAAGCTTCCTTAGAGGTTGGTGAATCTACCCCTACTTCTAACGTTCTCCCACTTACGATACCCTCTCCCAGACTCTGGGGTCCCCTCCATATCCCCTCCATAACTCCTCCACTCTGATCAATAATACGTCATTTTGTTAGTCCCGTACTGATCAACGTCTCCATTCCTACTGAGGTCTGTTCTTTCTCCTACACCTCTTATTCCACACTTGGGGTCCATTCCTTACTACCCACAATCACCTCCTGTAACCCTACAAACATTTGGGAAATCTCTTCCTTCTGCCATTACCCAACCTTATCACTATTTTCTTCTACCGTGTCTTCCAAAATGTGCTCCACAGATACAAATCTTACAAACTGCTCCACTGAGTATGGATGCCATGGTCTCATCTGTTTGGGAATCATAGATTCTGAAGACTCGCTTGGATAATGTGCTGTTTTGTCATATGTATGACCCAGTTTCTAGCCTGGCCACCACCACATAGAAGGAAATCCTGGTGGTGGTGGTGTGTGTCTTTATGTCTGTGTGTCTCTCTGTCTAGAAAGAGAGAGAGAAAGGAAGGAAGGAAGGAAGGAAGGGAGGGAGGGAGGGAGGGAGGGAGGAAGGAAGACTCACTAGGTACAAAAGGTATTTCAAAGTTAGGAGAATTTCATTGTAAAGATATCCAGCATTTTCCACATGTCCTCCTAATAGAACCTTGAGGGAAGAAGAAGGGAGGGGAAGGGGAGGAGAGGAGAAGGGAAAGGAGGGGAGGAGTGGGACAGGGGCAGCAGGGGAGGGGAGGGAAGGACAAGGGAGGAGGGGAAGGGAAAGAAGGGGAAGGAGGGTAAGGGGAAAGTAGGAGAGAAGGAGGGATAGGGGAGGGAAGGAGGGGAAAGAGAGGGAGGGGAAGGGAAAGAAGGGGAGGGGGAGGGAAAGGTAGGAGAGGGGAGGGGAGGGGAGGGGAAAAGGAAAGAAGGTATTTCTGCTCATCCTTTCTCCTTTTCTCTGATAAAAGCACCTTATTTTCTTTAAGGACCATTTACCTTCACACTATGTGATTTAGGTCCAAAGGTTAAGCATGACTCAGGCCTGGCCACTAATAGCTCTGAATTCCCTGGCCACAGTAATCAGGTCACAGATGAGCTGGGTCACGAACTAAGTCAATAAGAAACAGCTCCTAAGTCTTTGTTGGCACTTTCAGGAAGTTGACAAAGTTTTCTTCAGTCGCAAACTTCTCAAACTCAAAATTCGTCTTCATTTACTTAGCCCATACACAATTCTTCAGTAAGTCAGACACTCTTCCCTTCTGGGAATAATCATGTATAGATATCTTTTTCCCTCTACTGCCCCTTTGTCCAACATCTCAATCCTTCAATTAAATTGCCCCAATACGGAAAAATAACTTAATGTACTACACTACTGTTATATTGTGAGATACCTTGCAACTAATTTACTTGACATTATCAAGGTGTTATAGCAACATAAATGGTATTCAGAGTTAAAAAAAAAAAAAAAAAAGCAAGGGAGAAAAAGTTGCATGTGAAGTAGAATCTGATATCTGAGTGTAGAGTGATATGTCATTAGGTAACAGAAACAGGCAGAAAATCCTTACTAGCAAAAATAATAGATGACCTCACATTTGTGGGGCAATAGATGGCTGTTTTCATCTTTCTACTCTTTTTTATTTTTCCAATTTCCAACTTCTAAGTATGACTTTTAAGTCATTTTTTTTTCAGAAAAAATATTGAGGATCACATGAAGACTATAGACAAATTCATTAAAATGCCTCTCAACAAGCTGGGAGTATGGATCAACCAGTCAACAGCCATGTCCAGCAGAGAAGCAACTGCTTAAGTCAGAATTCCTTCCTTCTGCACCCCAAAAAGAATTTTGGTCCATACTCCTAGGTAAGGGAAATGTTAGGGGAAGATGACTGGAGAGCTCTCTCCAAGTTCCACCAGGACCCAGAATGTTTGTGACCAGGAACCTTTGTTTTCAGACCAGAGAAGAGAATCTGGAGAACACCTGAGGAAGTCAGGTGCTGTTTCTCTTAACAGAGAAGAGAAAAAAGGAAGGACACTAGAAGTTGTATTATTTCCAGGTGTGACTTGAAAGAAAGTAAAGGCAGGGCCTTACAAGTGAATAAAAATGGACATCAGCTTCCATAAGGAGGTCAACCATCTTTGCCCAAATGGACCATTTGCTTCCCTGGTGCTTGCCTTTTTGTTTTCCTGATGAAAAGTCTAAAATACCAGGGGTGGGGGTGAGGGACTCTATGAGGAATACTGAAGAGTTGAGGGGTCTTTTAACAATGGAATAAAATGACTAGTTTGAGTCTTATAAACACACACCCAAAAAAGTCATGAGACATAAATGTAGTACTTTTCTACAGTTAAAAAAGACTATGTGGGGAGTCCGGTGGTAGCTCAGCGGATTAAGCGCACGTGGCGCAAAGCACTAATGGACCTGCGTAAGGATCCCAGTTCGAGCCCCTGGCCTACCACCTGCAGGGCCGTCGCTTCACAGGCAGTGAAGCAGGTCTGCAGGTGTCTATCTTTCTCTCCCCCCTATGTCTTCCTCTCCTCTCTCCATTTCTCTCTGTCCTAACAACGACGACGACAACAACAATGAAAAACAAGGGCAACAAAAAGGGAACATAAATAAATAAATAAATAAATAAATAAATAAATAAATAAATAAATAAAATTCAAAAAAGACTATGTGTGCTTTAGGATTGAATAGATGGGACTGGCAGTGACTGTGATTAGTGAAGTAAGTGAGGAAGTGAAGGACAAGTACAGGATGATTTCAGTCATAAATGGAATATAGAGAACTGAAACATGAACTTGAAAAAATATATACATATATATGTATCCAACACATCGCTACAACTTTGGTGAAACTACGGTAGTTATCACTGAATGGGGGGTGGGATACAGAGCTTTGGTGATGGAAGTTACGTGGAATCACACATTACAATCTTTAGTAAATTACTATTAAATCACTAGTAAGAAAATTAAAAACAAATGGCTCCTAGTGCAAGGACCGGCATAAGGATCCCAGTTCAAGCCCCCAGCTCCCCACCTGCAAGGGGTTTGCTTCACAGGTGGTGAAGCAGATCTTAAGGTGTCTGTCTTTCTCTCCCCCTCTCTGTCTTCCCCTCCTCTCTCAGTTTCTCTCTGTCCTATCCAACAACAATGACAGCAATAACAATAAAAACAACAACAATAAACAACAAGGGCAAGAAAAGGTAAAAAAAATTAAAATAGGGGAAAATCAATTGTATGTCTCAAAGTTTCTCAAAACACAAACTGAATCTTTTTAATATATAGGCTGTGTATTTGATATGCGCACTCTCTCAAAAGCCTAGACCAAGTAGATTAGAAGCATCCAATAGCACAGCTATATACAAGATACTGGATACTGTACAGCAAACCATAACAAAGGGACTTTTCAAAGTTAACCCAATTACCAAATAATGTGATAACATTAACTATCGATTGTCTTTTTGAACCCTAAGACAGCAGGAACCTCACATCTCCACTATAGAGCCCCTACTTCCCCCAGTCCTGGAACCCTTGGATAGGGCCCACATTCCCGTATGCATCTCCCAGTCCAAACCAAATAATATTGCATCCGCCGATCACAACCTAACCAATGCAACGATTGCCACCTCAACATGCTTCAGCTCAGACTGTGTCCAGAGACTTCACGTGTGGAATGACAACCCTTCAGCTTCATTACTCAGGTGAGACCTTTCCTTTTATAGTACACTCTAATTTCATCTCAGGTAGTTCACTTTCTAACAAAGTCCCATAACCTAGATATACACCAGTTTCTGTGAGAGAGAGCTTATGTTCACACATATCCATAAACTACTGCAAAATATATACCTGAAAGCAGAAGTACACTAGAGTTTGCAGTGAGTACCTCCCTAACACTTCCTCTCCACTATTCCAAGCTTGGGATCCATGATTGCTCAACAAATTGTTTGGCTTCGTATGTTAACTCTCTTTTCAATCACCAGGTTCCAGATGCCACCAGGATGCTGGCCAGGCTTCCCTGGATTGAAGACCCCACCAATGTGTCCTGGAGCTCAGCTTCCCCAGAGACCCACCCTACTAGGGAAAGAGAGAGGCAGACTGGGAGTATGGACCGACCAGTCAACGCCCATGTTCAGCGGGGAAGCAATTACAGAAGCCAGACCTTCTACCTTCTGCAACCCTCAACGACCCTGGGTCCATGCTCCCAGAGGGCTAGAGAATGGGAAAGCTATCAGGGGAGGGGGTGGGTTTTGGAGATTGGGTGGTGGGAATTGTGTGGAGTTGTACCCCTCCTACCTTATGTTTTTGTTCATTAATCCTTTCTTAAATAAAAAATTTAAAATAAATAAATAAATAAAATAAAATAAACAAAAACTCTTTTAAAAAAAGAAAAAATGAAAATAAAGATAAAACTTCTCCCAATAATCATTCTTTCTGTTTCCTAGGCCCCCTCCCCAAAATCTTTGAAAAAGATGAATGGACCTCTACTTCCTTCTACTTTCTTCACTCAGACCCTCACTGTTTCTCCCCCCTTTGCTTTCTGGCTTTTCTCCACAACGCTCTCCTAAAAAGCCCCTCTGGAACACTGCCAAATCAATTAACACATTTCTGACCTGCATCAGATAATACTGATGATCACCATTCACTCTTTTAATGGACTTTTTTGTAAGTAGGGACAGTTGTCTAATGAACCCATCCCCCAGCTTTCACCTTCATCAACTCACAGACAACCCTGTTCCATTTACAGTCCACTAACTTTAACATGGATTTTCATATACACTTTCTAAACCCTTCTAAAAGTTTGACTTTTTTCCAATTTAAGGAGAAACAGGTGTAACTGGAGGAGACAGACAAATTCAAAAAAGTAGCACAACTACTAAGTATTTTTCAATTGTAATGACAGAAAGAACCCACTCAAATAGACTACACTAGTTTATGGAATGAGGATATACAAACAGCAAAACCGTTTGTAGATTATCTCTAGGAATTTAAGTAAGGTCACCTAATTCACATGCTATTGGAGGTTGGGCAGGGAGGAGGGACAGACAAAAAAAAGGCTGGCTCCATATTCCACTACAAATATACAGACAAAGATGGCCCATGTGTCCTTCCTCAAAATGATCATACTTGATGTTTTGGTATATTTGCCTCCTCACTCACACATTTATATACTTATCTGCCACCAGGTCTATTACTAGGACTCCAGACCTTAACAATTCCACCACTCCTAGAAGACATTTTTTATGTCCAGGGTAAGAGACAGAGAGAGAAGAGAGACCACAGCACTGTTCCACCACACATGAAACTTCCCCTGTGAAGATGCTCCCTTGTAGTGATATGAGCTTGAACCTGGGTCCTTACACATGGTAAAGTGTGTGCCCTACTGGGTGAACTACCTCTCCAACACACTTTACCCTACTCACATGCAAATTTTCAACAGCGCTACTACTGCATCCTACAAGGTGCAATAAAGACATAGATACATTTTCACCAGAAGTTAATAACCGACACTTAACTCTTACAATAAATCCCTGAAGGTAGATGTCTGGGAAAAATATGATAGCAACACCTACCCAAACTCTACAGTTATCATTTTACAGTTGACAGAGCACACTTCAATGGGACTTTTTTTTTATTAGTGATTTAATAATGATTGGCAAGACTGTAGGATAAGAGAGCTGCAACTCCACACATTCCCCATCACCAGAGTGCTGTATCCCACCCCCTCCATATCCTTTATCCTTCTTCAACAGAATTCTCTATCATAACCTGCACTGCACATATATTAACCATCAACTACATATGGCTATTAAGTATCTGCAACGTAATTAATGTGAGTAAGTAATTTCTAATTTAATTTAGTTTTAGGTAATTTAAAATACTTAACAGCTTTATTGATATGCCAAAATATTCAACTGTATTTAAAGTACACATTTTTTAGTATACACAAAGTGTTTTATATAATTTCATGACACTTCATCACTCCCCAAAAAGAAACCCTATTCCCATTATCAGTTACTCCCCATTCTTCCCTCCTACAAATTTAGCAATCACTAATCTACTTTCTGTTTCTATGGATTTGTCAACCTGCTTATTTGGTGCAAGTTAAGACTTTGTGATCTTTTGAAACATCAGTTGATATTTATCATCAATTGATAAATATTTGTAACTACTGCCTAAAATAAGGTCACAAATACTTAATTCTTATTTCTTTAATGAGTTTTAATTTTGGTTCTTAATTTTTTTTCTTTTGACAAAAGCACTGCTCACCTCTGGAAACAGGGATTGAACCTGGGATCTCTCTAGTTACTCAGACATAAAAGTCTGTTGCATAAATTGCTATGTCCAATTTTGTTCTTCTGCATGTGAACAGCCAGTTTTTCCGGACCATTTGCTGAATAAACTACTCTCTCTCCCACTGAACTGCTGCAGCACCTTTGTCAAAAATCAATTGACTATAAATGTTAGGGTTTATTTCTGGATCCTAAATTCTATTTCATTGATCTCATACCACTGAGCTCATGGCACACAGTCTTGATTCCTGTAAATTCATAATACATTTTAAAATCAGGAAATATGAATCTTCCAACTCTGCTCCTCTTTTTCAAGACTTCTTGGCTACTGTTGGTCCACTGTATTTCCATATGAATGTTAAGATCAGCTGAAATCAGTGTCAACTGAATTTTTGATAGGGATTGTGTTGTATCTATAAATGAAATCAAGCATTTTGCCATTTTAGCAACTGTAAGTATTCCAACTGATGAATAAGGAATGCCTGTCCATTTATCTGGACCTTTAATTTCTTTCAACAATGTTTTCTTGTTTTTCTATTTAAGTCTTACACTTCTTTGGTTAAATAGATCCCTAAATGTTTTGTTCTTTTTGGAGCTGTTATATGTGGGACTGTTGTCTTAATTTCACTTTCAGATTGTCTTCTAGTTAGTATACAGAAATTTAATTGAATTTTTCATTTCAATCTGGTATCATGTAATCTTGAGAAGCTGGTATATTTGTTATAATAACTTTTTAATTCTTTAAAAAGTCTATATAGAAACCCATGTGATCTACGATTAGAGATCGTTTTTCTTCTGTTAAATACTGTATTTCCTTTTATTTCTTTTTTCTTGTCCTGTGATGACAGCAGACATACTTGTTACTGATCTTCAAAGAAAAGTATTTATTTTATTTTATTTTATTTTTACCAGAGCACTGCTCAACGCTGGCTCATGGTGGTATTGGGAATTAAACCTGGGACTTTGGAGCCTCAGGCATGAAAGTTTCTTTGCATAGCCATTATGCTATCTACCTTCCACCCAAAAAGTATTCAGTCTTCTACCATTAGGTATAACGTTCACTGTGACTTTTTTTTAAAGATTTATTTATTTGGGGGTCACGCGGTAGCGCAGTGGGTTAAGCACACGTGGCGCAAAACACAAGGACAGGATTAAGGCAACTTGCTCTTTGTTTTTTATCATAACCAAGATCATCAATAGGACAGAACTGCTTGAGTCAGTCACTAAAAACAAAACACCTAAAGCAAACTAAAAATTCTCAATAGAATATCAAGATAAGTAAATAGGAGCCTAGGAGAAAAATTAATTTCTCATATGTACTATGATAGGAGGAAGAGCAGTTTAAAGTAAATGTTAAAAATAACATCACTGGGGGAGTCCGGCGGTAGCACAGCGGGTTAAGCGCAGGTGGTGCAAAGTGCAAGACCGGCATAAGGATCCTGGTGCCAGCCCCCCCCCCCCCCCCCCCCGGGTCCCCACCTGCAGGGGAGTCACTTCACAGGTGGTGAAGCAGGTCTACAGGTGTTTTTTCCCCTCTCTATCTTCCCCTCCTCTCTCCATTTCTCTCTGTCCTAACAACAATGACATTAATAACTACAACAACAATTTTTTTTAAAAGGCAGTAAAAGGGAAAATAAATAAATTTTAAAAATTAAAAAAAATCACTGGGCGCTGATGGTGGTACAGCAGAGAAGCAGGTCTGCAGGTGTCTATCTGTCTCTCCCCCTCTCTGTCTCCCCTCCTCTCTCGATTTCTCTCTGTCCTATCCAACAACAACAACATATATGGCAACAATAGCAATAACAACAACAAGGGCAACAAAATGGGGGGGGGGGAAGAGCCTCCAGGAGCAGTAGATTCGTAGTGCAGGCACCGAGCCCCAACAATAAGCCTGGAGGCAAAAAAATTTTATTTATTTATTTATTTACCCATTATTTAAATAGAGGCAGAGAGAGAGAGTGACAGAGACCACAGCACCAAAGCTTCCTTCAGTGCAGTGAGGGCTGAGCTTGAACCTGGGTGAGGAGCATGACAAAGCTGTGCCCTAGCCAAGTGAGCTTTTTTTTTTTTTGCCTCTGTGTTTTGTTTTATTTATTTATTTATTTATTTATTTAAGAAAGGATTAATTAACAAAACCATAGGGTAGGAGGGGTACAACTCCACACAATTCCCACCACCCAATCTCCATATCTCACCCCCTCCCCCGATAGCTTTCCCATTCTCTATCCCTCTGGGAGCATGGACCCAGGGTCATTGTGGGTTGCAGAAGGTAGAAGGTCTGGCTTCTGTAATTGCTTCCCCGCTGAACATGGGCATTGACTGGTCGGTCCATACTCCCATTCTGCCTCTCTCTTTCCCTAGTAGGGTGTGTCTCTGGGGAAGCTGAGCTCCAGAACATATTGGTGGGGTCTTCAATCCAGGGAAGTCTGGCCGGCATCCTGATGACACCTGGAACCTGGTGACTGAAAAGAGAGTTAACATACAAAGCCAAACAAATTGTTGAGCAATCATGGACCCAAAGCTTGAAAAAGTGGAGAGGAAGTACTAGGGAGGTACTCACTGCAAACTCTAGTGTACTTCTGCTTTCTTACCAAGTGAGCTTTTTTGACAGCCCTGCTGTGACTTTTTTAGGCTCTCTTTAGTTTACTTCTGTAACTCCCTTAACAAACTACAAAACTAGTGGCTTATAGTAACAGGAATATATTCTCTCAAACTTCAGGAGGCCACAAATCTGAAATGTAGGTGTCACAGGGCTGAACTTCTCCAGAGTCAGGAGTGACTCCTTCATTCCCACCCACCTCAGCTTTTGCTGACTGGTGGCATTCAATGGCTGTGGCTGCACCACTTTAGTTTCTGCCTCCATCTTCAAACGGTCTTCTCTCTGTATGCTTTCTATCTCTTCGGAGGACATTCTTCATTGGACTTGTAGTGCACATAGGTAACCCAAGAACATCTCACGTCTGCAGCCTTAACTGCATCTTCAAAACACTTTTTCTAATAAGATCATAGTTACAATTTCTGGATTATGAATATGTTAGGAGGAAAAGCATAGTACTATTCAACCCACTATATCCACTCCTAAATTTTTGAGTGATTGCAATATGAAAGGGTGTTAGATTCTTATCAAATCTGATTTTAAAATGTGTCTGAGATGATCATGTAGGTTTTGTCCTTAGTCCTATGGACATACTACAGTCATGTATGCTTAACAGGGGTAATATGTTATTAGACAATTTCATTGTTGTGTGAAGGTCAGAGTATAATTACACAAACATAGATGGTACAGGCTATTCCACACCTAGGCTATATGTTATAGCCTATTAAAACCACAGTTGATCACTGACCAAAAATCATTCCAAATGGTAAATAAAATTTGCTATCTTGGGATACATTCCACTAGATCATGGTGTATATGCCTTTTCTTTTATTTTTCTTTAAGATTTATTTATTTAACTGCTTATGAAAGAGGCCAGAGCACTGCTAACCTATAGCCTGTGATGATGCCAGGAATTCATTTGGGGCATCTGAGGCTCCAGGCATGCAAATCCTGAGGCCTAAAGCTGAGTATCTCTAAGGTCCTTTTTTATTTAAAATGATTTACTAAATTATCTATTTCTCCCTTCTATCACCTTTTTGCTTCATGCATATGTGCATATATTTTTATAATTATTATGTCTTCCTGGTGTAAGGCATCTACCACTATAAAATGTTTCCCTTTTTATCTTTACTAACAAGCCCCATCTTAAAGTCTACTTTGTCTGGTAGTAATATAGTCACTCCTGCTCTCTTTTGATTACTATTTACATCATGGTAAACCTTTTCTCGTTCTTTAATTTCAGCCTTTACTTTATATCTTTGGATTTAAAGTATGTCTCTTTTATACATGCCACCAGTTTATTTTTCTTTAATTTCTTTATTGGGGGATTAATATTTTACATTCAACAGTAAATACAATAGTTTGTACATGCATAACATTTCCCAGTTTTCCATATAACAAAACAATGCCCACTAGGTCCTCTGTCATCCTTTTTGGACCTGTATTCTCCCCACCCACCCCCACCCCCACTCCAGAATCTTTTAATTTGGTGCAATATGCCAATTCCAGTTCAGGTTCTACTTGTGTTTTCTCTTCTGATCTTGTTTTTTAACTTCTGCTTATGATTTAGATCATCCAATGTTCATCCCTCTGTTTCTGACTTATTTCACTTAACATGATTTCTTCAAGCTCCATCCAAGATTGGCTGAATGCGGTGAAGTCACTGTTTTTAATAGCTGAGTAGTATTCCATTGTGTATATATACCACAACTTGCTCAGCCACTCATTTGTTGTTGGACACCTGGGTTGATTCCAGGTTTTGGCTATTATAAAATGTACTACTAAGAACATATGTGCACACAGATCTTTTTGTATGGGTGTGTTGGGTTCCTTAGGATATCTCCCCAGGAGAGCAATTGCAGGATCATAGGGTAGGTCCATTTCTAGCCTTCAACCACCAGTTTATTTAAAAGCAAATATGATATCAACTTATCTGTAAATTCTTTAGAATGTATCTATAAATGACTAGGACTTTATTTTTCATGGCTTCATTGGAGGGATTAATGGTTTACATTACAGTTGTTAACATACATTAACACATGGGTACAACTTCTTGTCTCCCTTTTCCACCACCATGTAACAGAACCCCAGCATCCTCTCCATTCACTCCAGAGAGCCAAATTAACTGATTATCAGAGAAATGCAAATAAAGACAACAATGAGATATGACTTTACACCTGTGAAACTATCATACATTAAAAGGACAGGGCAGATGAGAAAAGAGAAGGGAGGATCCCGACTTCTCTGGGGTAGACGACCTCACCAATGTGTCTTGGATCCTCGCATGTCCTGAGCTCTGGTCCACTAGGAAAGATAGAAACAGGCTGGGGGTATGGATTGACCTGTCACTGCCCATGCTCAGTGGAGAAGCAATTACAGAAGCCAGAACTCCTACCTTCTGCTCCCCATAAACAACCTTGATCCATACTCCCAGCGGGGGAGAAGTGATAGGATGAAGATAAGAGGACTCTGCACTCCAGCTCCATCAGCACCCAGAGAGAGAGAAGGAAAAGGAGAGGGACATATGGAGGTAGCTATGATGTTATGAGTGGCTTAGAGGGGAAGAGAGGATTGAATCAGAAAAAGAAGGGGCAACTATGTATAAATGTGGACAGATAGTTGTAGAGAAGATGGTTGGCCCATGTCTACAACTTTAGGGAAACTATGGTGGACTGCAGTGGGGAGAGTAAAGATTCAGGACTCTGGTGGTGAGAAGGGTGTGGATTCAAACCCCTGTGACATGTAATTGTGTAACATAAAAATAAATAAACAAATAAATAGAAAAAAGAGGGGAAAGAAATAGAAGGGAGGGAAAGAAGGAAAGAGGGAGGGAGGGAGGACAAAAACAACAATACAGACTTTAAGATGGGGCTTGCTAGTAAAGACAAAAAGGACCATTTTATAACGGTAGACTACGATCCCATCCTGACCTCTCTAGACAGAGAGAGACCTGCAGCACTGCTTCACTACTCATGAAGTTTCCCATATGCAGACTTGAGCCTAGGTCCTTGTGCATGATAGCATGCACTTAACCTTGCCAATGTTCCCTGGAACCACACCCTTCCAAAGCCCTACCACACTAGAGAAAGAGAGACAGGCTGGGGGTTTTGCTCGACCAGACAACATCTATATCCAGCAGAGAAACAATTACAAAAGCCAGAACTCCTTCCTTCTGCACCCTGAAAAAAATCTTGGTTGATACTTCCAGAGGGTAAAATGTTAGGAGAAGATGGCCAGAAGGTTCTGAACCCCAGTACTACCAGGACACAGAACCTTTATGAACAAGAACCTTGTTTCTGTACCATTATTGAGAGGGAAGAGAATCTGGAGACCACCTGAGGAAGGCAGGGACTATTTCTCTTCTCTGAGAGGGAAGTGAAAAAAAGAAGGGGACCTGGGAGTTGTAATAGGTGCAAGTGTGGCTTAGAAAGTATGTGAAGGGGAGTCGGGCTGTAGCTCAGTGTGTTAAGTGCAGGTGGCGCAAAGCACAAGGTCGGCATAAGGATCCTGGTTCGAGCCCCCGGCTCCCCACCTGCAGGGGAGTCGCTTCACAGGCGGTGAAGCAGGTCTGCAGGTGTCTATCTTTCTCTGCCCCTCTCTGTCTTCCCCTCCTCTCTCCATTTCTCTCTGTCCTATCTAACAACAACAACATCAATAACAATAATAACTACAACAACAACGAAAAACAACAAGGACAACAGAAGAGAAAATAAATAAATAAAATATTTTTAAAAAAACAAAAAAAAAGAAAGAAAGTATGTGAAGGCAGGGCCCTATAAGTGAATGAAAATAGGCGTCAGCTCCTACATGCGCAGGCATCTTCGCCTGGATAGCCCACATGTCTCTCTGCCTTTTCATTTTCCAGATTAAAGTTTAAAATATTGGGGGGGAACCTATGAGAAATGCTTATGGAGAGTTGGCAGAGGGTCTTAACAATGAAATAAAATTACTGATTTGAGTCTTATAAATACAAAAAATATATAAAAGTCACAGGACATATACTCAATGAAATATTACACAGCAGTTTTAAAAGGACTATAATGTGTCCTTTGGGATTAAATAAATGGGACTGGCAGTGATTATAATTAGTGAAATAAGGAAGTGAAGGAAAACTATCGAATGATTTCACTCATACGTGGAATATATAGAATTGAGACACATGAACTTGAAAAGAGAAAAAATAATTATATATAATCAACCAATATCTATGATCTTGGGAAACTATAGTGGTTCCCAATGAGGGAAGGGACAGGGAGCATAGAACTTTCGTGGTGGCTATTCCAAGCTTTGGGTCCATGATTGCTCAACAATTTGTTTGGCTTCGTATGTTAACTCTCTTTTCAGTCACCAGGTTCCAGATGTCATCAGGATGCCGGCCAGGCTTCCCTGGACTGAAGACCCCACCAATGTGTCCTGGAGCTCCGCTTCCCCAGAGACCCACCCTACTAGGGAAAGAGAGAGGCAGACTGGGAGTATGGACCGACCAGTCAACGCCCATGTTCAGCGGGGAAGCAATTACAGAAGCCAGACCTTCTACCTTCTGCAACCCACAATGACCCTGGGTCCATGCTCCCAGAGGGATAGAGAATGGGAAAGCTATCAGGGGAGGGGGTGGGAAATGGAGATTGGGTGGTGGGAACTGTGTGGAATTGTACCCCTCCTACCCTATGGTTTTATTAATTAATCCTTTCTTAAATTAAAAAAAAAAAGAAGAAGAACTTTCGTGGTGGGAGTGGTGTGGAATTATACTTCTGTTATCTTATAATATTTTAAATCACTAATAAAAATATGTTTTGAGGGAGTCAGGCTATAGCACAGCGGGTTAAGCGCAGGTGGCGCAAAGCACAAGGACCGGCATAAGGATCCCGGTTCGAACCCCGGCTCCCCACCTGCAGGGGAGTCGCTTCACAGGCGGTGAAGCAGGTCTGCAGGTGTCTATCTTTCTCTCCTCCTCTCTGTCTTCCCCTCCTCTCTCCATTTCTCTCTGTCCTATCCAACAACAACAACAACAATAATAACTACAACAATAAAACAACAAGGGCAACAAAAGGGAATAAATAAATTAAATAAATATTTTTTAAAAAAAACAGTTTCCCACCTACACCTCAAGGACATCTTTGATGAATCAAACCCAATTGCAAGGAAGAATAAAGCAGAAACAAACCAATGGGACTACATCAAATTGAAAAGCTTCTGCACATCCAAAGAAACTATTAAACAAACAAAGAGACCCCTCACAGAATGGGAGAAGATCTTCACATGCCATACATCAGACAAGAAACTAATCACCAAAATATATAAAGAGCTCAGCAAACTTAGTACCAAAAAAGCAAATGACCCCATCCAAAAATGGGCAGAGGATATGAACAAAACATTCACATCAGAGGAGATCCAAAAGGCTGACAAACATATGAAAAACTGCTCTAGGTCACTGATTGTCAGAGAAATGCAAATTAAGATAACACTAAGATACCACCTCACTCCTGTAAGAATGGCATACATCAAAAAGGACAGCAGCAACAAATGTTGGAGAGGTTGTGGGGACAGAGGAACCCTTTTACATTGCTGGTGGAAATGTAAATTGGTACAGCCTCTGTGGAGAGCAGTCTGGAAAACTCTCAGAAGGCTAGACATGGACCTTCCATATGATCCAGTAGTTCCTCTCCTGGGGTTATACCCCAAGGACTCCATAACACCCAAACAAAAAGAGGTGTGTACTCCTATGTTCATAGCAGCACAATTCATAATAGCTAAAACCTGGAAGCAACCCAGACGCCCAACAGCAGATGAGTGGCTGAGAAAGCTGTGGTATATATACACAATGGAATACTATGCAGCTATCAAGAACAATGAACCCACCTTCTCTGACCCATCTTGGACAGAGCTAGAAGGAATTATGTCAAGTGAGCTAAGTCAGAAAGATAAAGATGAGTATGGGATGATCCCACTCATCAACAGAAGTTGAGTAAGAAGATCTGAAAGGGAAACTAAAAGCAGGACCTGACCAAATTACACCAGGAACCTCACATCTCCACTATAGAGCCTCTACTTCCCCCAGTCCTGGAACCCTTGGATAGGGCCCACTTCCCCATATGCCTTTCCCAATCCATATCAAATAATATTGCATCTGCCGATCACAACCTAATCAACGCAACGATGGCCACCTCAACATGCTTCACTTCAGACTGTGTCCAGAGACTTCACATGTGGAATGACAACCCTTCAGCTTCATTACTCAGATGAGACCTTTCCTTTCATAGTATACTCTAATTCCATCCCAGGTGGTTCACTTTCTAACAAAGTCCCAAAACCTAGATATATACCAGTTTCTGTGAGAGAGAGCATATGTTCACACGTATCCATAAACTACTGCAAAATATATACCTGAAAGCACAAGTACACTAGAGTTTGCAGTGAGTATCCCCCTAACATTTCCTCTCCACTATTCCAAGCTTTGGGTCCATGATTGCTCAACAATTTGTTTGGCTTTGTATGTTAACTCTCTTTTCAGTCACCAGGTTCCAGATGCCATCAGGATGCCGGCCAGGCTTCCCTGGACAGACTACCCCACCAATGTGTCCTGGAGCTCCGCTTCTCCAGAAACACACCCTACTAGGGAAAGAGAGAGGCAGACTGGGAGTATGGACCGACCAGTCAACACCCATGTTCAGCGGGGAAGCAATTACAGAAACCAGACCTTCCACCTTCTACAACCCACAATGACCCTGGGTCCATGCTCCCAGAGGGATAGAGAGTGGGAAAGCTATCAGGGGAGGGGGTGGGACATGGAGATTGGGTGGTGGGAATTGTGTGGAGTTGTACCCCTCCTACCCTATGGTTTTGTTAATTTATCCTTTCTTAAATAATAAATTAGTAAATAAATAAATAAATAAAAAGAATTCTACCCTGAGTCCCAGTTACATTTACTTTCCCCAAATCCTCTAGTGTGTCTCCCTAGAGACCAATGGAAAGCTTTTATTGGGTTGTTGGAAAAGTCATGATGTATTTTTCTGTTTTCAATGCAAAAAAATGTGTCATGACTCTTCTGACAACCCAATATTTCTCAGGAAATCACAATGCTTTTCAGAATCTTAAATCCCAAGAAAATATTTGAGAAATGAATAGAAAGTATTATAATTCTCCTAAAAACAGTATAACAACATCATTGGCTTAAAAGAATCCACTACTATCAAGTCCAACATCATTCATCCATCAAACAAAGATGATTGTATCATCTAGGACAAAGCAGAAAGAAATGGAGGTAATTATGCTAATTGAAATAAGAAGTGAACAACTACTGGATGGTATCTCCCATACGTAGAATATAAATAGCTATAATAAATGAACTTATTAGCAGCAACAAATGTTAGAGAAGCTGTGGGGACAGAGGAACCCTTCTGCACTGCTGGTGGGAATGTAAATTGGTCCAGCCTCTCTAGAGAGCAGTCTGAAGAACTCTCACAAGGCTAGACATGGACCTTCCATATGATCCAGTAATTCCTCTCCTGGGAATATACTCCAAGGATTCCATAATGCCCAATCAAAAAGATAAGTGTATACCTATGTTCATAGTAGCACAATTCATAATAGCTAAAACCTGGAAGAAACCCAGGTGCCCAACAGCAGATGAGTGGCTAAGAAAGCTGTGTTATATATACACAATGGAATACTATGCAGCTATTAAGAACAATGAACCCACCTTATCTGACCCATCTTGGACAGAGCTAGAAGGACTTATGTTAAGTGAGCTAAGTCAGAAAGATAAAGATGAGTATGGGATGATCCCAATCATCAACAGAAGTTGAGAAAGAAGAACAGAAAGGGAAACTAAAAGCAGGATCTGATTAAATTGAGAGTAGGGCACCAAAGTAAAAACCCTGTGGTGAGGGGGAGGGTGGACATTAGGCTTCCCAGGGCGGCAGGGAGGAGGGAGCAGGGGGGAGGGGAATGGGACACAGTCTTTTGGTGGTGGGAATGGTGTTTATGTACACTCCTATTAAAGTGTAGTCATATAAACCACTATTTAATTAATATGAGAGGGGAAAAATTGATCATATGTCTCGAACTTCTTAAAACACAGAGTGAGTCTTTTTAATACATAGGCTGAGTCTTTGATATGCTGACTCTCTCAAAAGTCTAGACCAGATAGAACAGAAGCAACTGGTAGCACAGCTATATACAAGATGCTGGGTATTATATACCAAACCCTAACAAAGGGACTTTTCAAAGTTAACCCAATCACCAAATAATGTGATGATAACAATAACTATCCATTGTCTTCTGGAACCCTAAGACAGCAGGAATCTTACATTTCCACTATAGAGCCTATATTTCCCCCCAGTCCTGGAACCTTAGGGTGGGGCCCACTTTCCTGCATGCTTCTCTCAATTCATATCAAATAATATTGCATCCGCTGATCACAACCTAATCAACGCAACGAGTGCCACCCCAGCATGCTTCACTTCAGACTGTGTCCAGAGACTTCAGGTGTGGAATGACAACCCTTCAGCTTCATCACTCGGGTGAGACCTTTCCTTTCATAGTATTCTCTAATTCCATTCCAGGTGGTCCAACTCCCCAATAAAGTCCTCAAACCTAGATATAGACCAGGTCCCCTGAGATAGAGCATATTGTTCACACGTGTCCATAAACTAGGGAAAAACATATAGCTGAAAGCAGAAGTACACAATAGTGTGCAGTGAGTATCCCCCAACACTTCATCTGCACTATTCCAGCCTTTAGGTCCATGGTCGTTCAACAATTTGTTTGGCTTTGTATGTTAACTCTCTTTTCAGCCACCAGGTTCCAAATGCCAGCATGATGCCAACCAGACTTCCATGGACAGACTACCCCACCAATGTGTCCTAGAGCCCCGCTTCTCCAGAAACACACCCTACTAGGGAAAGAGAGAGGCAGACTGGGAGTATGGACCGACCAGTCAACACCCATGTTCAGTGGGGAAGCAATTACAGAAGCCAGACCTCCCACCTTCTGCAACCCACAATGACCCTGGGTCCATACTCCCAGAGGGATAGAGAATGGGAAAGCTATCAGGGGAGGGGATGGGATATGGAGATCGAGTGGTGGGAATTGTGTGGAGTTGTAAGCCTCCTATCCTACGGTTTTGTTAATGTCTCCTTTCTTAAATAAAAAAATAAAATTAAAATAAATAAATAAATAAACTTATTTTTAAAAAAAACGCAGCCAAACTGTCTGTTGGACGTTGTGAGAACTATGATGATGGTGAGAGGGAGAGGGCGCAGAACTTGCAGTGAATGGTATGGTGACTTGAGCACATCATGTGTGAATGTGAAACTTAATTACTGAAATGTAATAATTTTATAAAACATTGTTAAACCACTAACTAAAAAGAACCTAAGAGCAGGTGACACTGACGTACAAAGCTGAAGGTCAGAGTTGACATGAGTCGATCTTGCTCATAGCTGTTGTGTGTTTGATGCCCTTTTTGCTACTAACAGTAAATTATTCTTGCAAATGAAATAAATATTAGTCAGTTCATATACACATTACACTTTACATAAATTCTATGAGTAGTGTTCCAAGAAACAGGTTTTGGAATATAAAGGATTCTTTTAGTGCTATTAACCTTTCTAGGAGATCTCAATGTTGCATTATTCAAACACTACCCAATAGAGTTCACTGGTATTTTCCCATGTTTCTTTGTTTATTACCTTTATTTATTTAAAGACAGAGACAGATAGAAATCAAGAGGAAAGGGGGAGATAGAGTGAGATAGAGAAAGAAAGACAGACAGATACCTGCAGCCCTGCTTGACCACTCACAAAGCTTTACCCCTGCAGGTGGAGACTGGGGGCTCAAACCCAGGTCCTTGAGGATTGTAATATGTGCGCTCAACCAGGTGCATCACCACCCAGCCTCTTTCTTGTGTTTTAATATCCATTGTAGGCTACAGGTCTATTTCACTGGTCTAATATACATACATGTATATGTATATGTATATGTATATGTATATGTATATGTATATGTATATGTATATGTATATGTATATGTATATGTATATGTATATGTATATGTATATGTATATGTATATATATCAGCGCATAATTACAAGCAAAGAGAATCAAAGATGTTAGAAGCCTTAAAAATTACTTGGGATCTTGGGGGCTGGGCAGTGGTGCACTGGGTTAAGTGTACCCATTACCACGCATAAGGAAGTAGGTTGCACCCCTGCTAGGTAGACTACCTGCATTACCATGTACACACCCTAAAGGGGCAATCACTGAACCATGTTGAAGTACAATGAGGTGTAAATTCCACTGTACACATTTAACTTCAATGAAATTCAAAAGCAATATTACATGCTCAGGGTCACACAGATAATAAAAGATAAAGACCTGAT
This sequence comes from Erinaceus europaeus, assembly GCF_950295315.1. Classification (NCBI taxonomy): domain Eukaryota; kingdom Metazoa; phylum Chordata; class Mammalia; order Eulipotyphla; family Erinaceidae; genus Erinaceus; species Erinaceus europaeus. The sequence continues at coordinate 26,754,528 of NC_080162.1, forward strand.
AGAAACTTACCGTGCCCTCCCCAAGTCCATTTCCTTCCAACAAGAATCCCCCTCCCTTCTCTAATCCCTCCAGAACTCTGTGAATACTGGGAAACTGTGGCTTGGTGGAAAGTTCTGGAAAATGCAGAACTGTATTCAAGCCTCATCTACTAATTCCTTGACATGGGACAGATCGCATCATGGCCTGATGCCTCAGCTTGGCTCATCACACAGAGCCGCCCTGATTGTTAGAGAAATACTTAGTGCCAAGATCATGGCAGAGCCTAACATATGATGGATGTCCTAGAAATGTCAGTTCCCTTTTGCTACAAACTGTGGAGTTTTCTAATTTTACCTTCATAAGCACAAAGGGATAACTCACAGTGTTAAGTGTGTCTTTCCTTGTCTACTCCAAAAGGGTCATTTGTATCAAAGTAGAATGGCAGAGTAAAACAAGTTTGACTTTTAAAGTACAGTTGGAAAATAAATAAATAAATATAGTTGAAGTCAGGCCATCTGAGTCTGAGTTTTGGTTTGCTGCTGCTGGAGCTGTGTGCCACTAGACATGTTACATAACCTCTCTGAGTCTCATTTTTGTGATATAGAAAATGGAGGTCATAATGGTGACTACTTCAGAAGGCTGTTTTGAGGATTAAAGCATGTGGACTGTTTGTAGAGTCTGAAATCCTGGACCAAACATAAAAACAGCTCTATTTTTTCATCATCTTCATCCCTGCCCTAATGAATCTCAATTTCCTATTTTGTAATGATACTGCAGGAAGATCCTCAGACGCCTTTTCAATTTAAATATCTAAATGGAAAGTACAGTCTACTTTAAAATCTCAATTGCATATCTCATTGAGCACTCACATCCTCTCCTTCCTCCCATACTAGTGGGGCATCAACCTGAGCGTCTTGCTCTGAAGAAATGCATATGCTCCACTCCTTTATCCTTCTCCCCCTTCCTAGAGACCTTCCTCCTTGAAAGCCTTTGGATTTTGAAAGAATAATAGTGAGGACAAGGAACTAGCAAACATTAGCAATGTCAATAAGTAGCTCCTGTTCTAACTCTACCCAGGCATATTGTAGGATCACACTTTCTTTATTTAAGGAATAAACAGGTTTCTGTTTGTTTGTTTTGTCTCCAGGGTTATTACTGGGGCTTGGTGTCTGCACTGCAAATCCACTGTTACTGGAGGCCATTTTGCCCCATTTGTTGCCCTTGTTGTTTATCATTGTTGTTGTTATTATTATAGTTGTCATTGCTGTTGTTGTTGTTGGATAGGGCAGAGAGAAATCGAGAGTAGAGGGGAAGAGAGAGGGAGAGAAAGAAAGACACCTGTAGACCTGCTTCACTGCTTGTGAAGTCACCCCCCCACCCCCGACAGGTGGAGAGCTGGGGGCTCGAACTGGGATCCTTACACCAGTCCTTGCACTTTGCACCATGTGTGCTTAACCCACTGCGCTACCACCCAACCCACAGTTTTTCTTTTTTATTATTGTATGGAGACAGAAATTTAGAAGGGAGAGACACCAGCAGCCCTGCTTCACTGCTCATGAAGCTTTGCCCCTGCAAGTGGGCACCAATGGTTTGAACCTGGATCCTTGCACATTGTAATGTGTGCACTTAACCAGGTGCACCACTGCCTGGCCCTGGATTACACTTTCTGGTCCCTTTGAAATTAGGTAGAGCCACGTGACTTGAGCAAAGGACATGTAAGTATGGATGCCACTGAGTAGAGATGGGCACAGAGAGTAAAAATAGGGCCCAGGTGGAGGTGCACCTGGTAGAGCACACACATTACCATGTTCAATGATGTGGTTTCAAGCCCCCACCCCCACATGCAGAGGGAAACTTCATGAATGGTGAAGCAGTGCTCCAGGTACCTTTCTTTCTCTCTCTCTCTCTCTTTTTCTCTCTCTCTCTCTTTCTCTTTCTCTCTCCCTATCTATCTGCCTCCCTCTATCTATCTGCCTCTCTATCTATCTCTCTCCCTTTCTCTCTCTGCCTCCAAGCTTATCACTAGGGCTCAGTGCCAGCACTATGAATCCACTGCTCCTAGCAGCCTTTTTTCCTTTTGTTTTTTTTGATAGGACACAGAGGGAGAGAGAAAGACAGACACCTGCACACTTGCTTTGCTACTTATGAAGCATCCCCCTGTAGGTGGGGAGCCAGGGGCTCAAACCCAGATCCTTGTGTGGTTCCTTGAGCTTAGTACTATATGTGCTTAACTGGGTGCACCACTGCCCGCCCACCCACCCCCTTTCTGCCTCATCTTACTTTTATAAAAAAGAAAGTAAAATGGCCACCAGGAACAGTGGAATCATCATGTAGGCACAGAGTCTCAGTGATAACCCTGATGAAGAGAGAGAGAGAGAAAATAGTAAAGCTTCCAGTGGTGGGGATGGGATACAGAACTCTGGTGGTGGAAATTGTATGGAATTGTACCCCTTTTATCTTACGGTCTTGTCAATCATTATTAGATCAATAATAATAATAATTTTTAAAAAATAAAAAGAAACCTCAGGGAGTCTGATGGCAGTGCAGCAGGTTAAGCACAGGTGGAGCAAAGTGCAAGGACCAGCGTAAGGATCACGGCTGGAGCCCCCGGCTTCCCACCTGCAGGGGAGTCGCTTCACAAGTGAAGTAAGTCTGCAAGTGTCTATCTACTCTCCTCTCCCCTTCTCTGTCTTCTTCTCCTCTCTCTATTCTCTCTGTCCTATCCAACAATGATGACATCAATAACAACAATAATAACTACAACAATAAAACAATAAGGATAACAAAAGATAAATATTAAAAATATATTAAAAAATAAATATTAAAAAAAAACATTCTCCTAAGGTCACAGATACGAGTTTATTATCATCATCATCATCATCATTATTTTAAAGTTGGACTTCCTTTTATTTTTTATTTTCTTTATTTATTGCTAGAGACAGCCAGAAATTGAGAGGGAATGGGGTGATAGAGAGGGAGAGAGACAGAGAGACACCTGCAGCTCTGCTTCACCAGTTGCAAAGCTTTCCCCCTTCAGATGGGGACTGGGGGCTTGAACCTAGGTCCTTGCATACTGTAACATGTGCGCTCAACCAGGTGCGCCACCACCCAGCCCATTATTATTATTATTATTTGTTGGTATGCTTCACATTGGTTTGTTCTCACTCCCCCTGCCTCCAGAAGATTGTGGTTTAGTCTTTGCCTTTTTGCGCTTCTCCCTTCTCCCCGGCCCCTATCCTATGTACTTCCTGGGTTCCTGATGCTGCGGCAGGAGGAGAAAGATGCAGGACAGAACTGTATGGTGATTAGATTAGATTAGTTTTTGAACCGTTTGCTTGGGAATAAAGAAATACTGCTTCTCTGCTCAGCCGTGTATCCCTGGTCTCAGTCTCCCGCCCGTGAAGCTAGCCTGGCATACTGGCACCCCGGACTTTGACGACATATAGTGCCCAATGTGGGACCTGACCTGCCCATCCCCCAGATAAGTGAAGACTTTGGCTACCTATCCACTATGGGCTGATTTTCTGCTTGTGAAGAGGTTTCCAAAGGCCCTTTCTTCATGAGACTGTTTCTCTGTTTCTGGAATATTTCACTCTGGGCCACACTCTGGTTTCCGCCCACCACCCGCCCACAGGAGCTGGCTCGCTGCCACGTGGCACGGGGCATTCAGCGTGGGCTCCCTCCATACTGCTTGGCCACCGGGAGCAGGGCAGCAGACATGGCAGGCCCTCCTGGTATGAAGTCTGGGCAGATCCCGGACCACCTGGAGACCGTGGGCTCCCTGTTGGGACTGGGCCCCCTGGCCAAGATCCCCAGCTCGGCTCTGAAGGCAGAGGAGCTAGAATATGCAGAGATTCGTACAGTGATGGCAACCTACAATTCCTGGAAGTGGAGCGGCGCAGGAGGCCACCTCCAGATGGTGCACCCCCCAAACGGCTAAGACAGTATAGATCTAAACTCGTGTTTAAAATGACACGTCTTCGTAACAAAAGTTTTTCTCCTTGTGTATTGAAGACCATGTTTATATGTGTGTTTAAAGTTTGGTAAACATTAATTTTAAGGTTAGAAATGTAACTTTAAGGCTATATTCTTACCAGACAAAGTTAAATGAAAAAAGGTTTTCAACATAATTCTCATAAAGGTAAAATTAACTTACATTTAAAGTCTGAGGTAAAAATTAGTTAAAAATCAATATATTTTAACTAAGTTGGTCTAAAAAACCTGCGCACACCTAGGGTGTGTCTCCATCTTGAATGGGTGTAACAAAAGGTTAAATAAGACGTTATTGATATGTGAAGCTCTCAAATACCTTCTCAATTAGAAACGGTGGATTGCACAATGGTTATGCTAATGATTCTCATGCCTAAGGCACTAGCAGTGGTTCTTTGACTTACCACATTTTATTGTACTTAAATTGGTTAGGAGCCTTAAAATGAAACGAAAAAGACCTTCCAAATTTATAAAGATACTTAAACCAATTATAATCATCGAGTTATCTATTGTGGTAAACTTCTAACCTGCTACAAGTTTTGTTTCATAAGTAAGTGAATTGTAGCTGTCAAGTTCTCTACAGAAAAGCAGAATTCCAACGGCTGACCTCCCTCATGCAACAATTCACCCCCTGGCAATTCTTCAGTGGACATCTGCTTTGAACTGGCACTTCTATCGGACTTACTGGTACACAACACTACCGTAGCTTCCCTTTATGCTGCTGGGTTTCTCAAAGACTGACTGCAGCAGGCTGCCGAGGGACTCTATAGGCCATACTCCTCCATGCTAAGTAATGCCCACAGAGGCAGGAAACACTCGTCGAGGCAACAGAAGCCCACAGGGGCAAGAAAATGTTCTTTAGCTAATAAAGCCTTGCCCACAGAGGCAAGAAACGGCCACCTCAGGCCTTCCCTTGGCAGCACACTGGTTCTTGTTGCTCACTTACTTGTTCCTCCATGTTTGTGCCAGTTTCATTTTTTAAAGAAAAAAATGCCTGTTTGTGCCTGTTCACCCCACACTCCTGATATTTTGGTCAATTAGTTAAAAAGAAAAGGGGGAATTGTTGGTATGCTTCACATTGGTTTGGTCTCACTCCCCCTGCCTCTGGAAGATTGTGGTTTAGTCTTTGCCTTTTCGCGCTTCTCCTTTCTCCCCATCCCCATCCTACGTACTTCCTGGGTTCGTGACGCTGCAGCCAGAGGAGAAAGTTGCAGGACAGAACTGTGTGGTGATTAGATTAGATTAGTTTTTGAACTGTTTGCTTGGGAATAAAGAAATACTGCTTCTCTGCTCAGCCATGTGTCCCTGGTCTCAGTCTCCCACCCGTGAAGCTAGCCCAGCATACTGGCACCCCGGACTTTGATGATGATGATGATGATTATTATTATTATTATTATTATTATTTTGCCTTCAGGATTATAGCTGTGGCTCAGTGCCTGCACTACAAATCCACTGCTCCTGGCAGCATCCTTTTTCCATTGATGTTATTTTTACTGTTCTTATTGTTACTATTGTTGGATAAGAAAGAGAGAAATTGACAGAGATGGGGAAGACAGAGGGGGAGAGAAAGACAGACATCTGCAGACCTGCTTCACTACTTGTGAAGCAACTCCCCTGCAGGTGGGGAACCTGGAGCTCGAACCGGGATCCTTATGCCAGTCCCTGTGCTTCACACTCCAGGGTTGATTATTATTTCTATAACTATCTACTTATTTATTTGTATTTTTTATTTTATTTATTTATTTATTTATTGGATAGAAAGTCAAAAACTGAGAGAGAAGGGGGAGAGAGAGGGAGAGAGACAGAGAGACACCTGCAACACTGCTTCACCATTTGTGAAACTTTCCCCCTGGAGGTGGGGACTGGAGTTTGAACCTGTGCCCTTGCATACTGTAATGTGTGCACAAACCAGGAATACCACCATCCAGCCCCTATTTATATTTTTTCTATGGCCCTGCCTTCTCTTCCTTTTTAATTCACATCTACACCTACTGCTACTTATAAATGTCTTTCTTTTTTTTTCTTCTTCTCTCTCTGGGACTTGATGCAATTGAGTTACACACACACACACACACACACACACACACAAAATGTATGGACCAAAATACTTTATGGGGTGCAAAAGGCAAGAGTTCTGGCTTCTGTAATTGCTTCTCCTCTGGACATGGGCATTGGCAGATCAATTGATATCCCCAGCCTGTCTCTGTCTTTCCTTAGTGGGGTAGGGCTCTAGGGAGGTGAGGTTCTGGGACACATTTGTGAGGTCATCCACCCATGGAGTTCAGGACATAATCATAGTAGCATCTGCAACTTGGTGCCTGAAAGGCAATAAATTATGAGCCAAGACAAAATGTTTAATAAACAGGAGCCATAATGTAGGAATAGAACAGATGGAAATAGGGATTTTTAGGGTGGTAGGAAGCTAGAAAGTCTATCTAAGTTATGTTTCTAGGGGCCTAACACTTTTTTTTGTAACTTTTGCCTGAGCTTGATAGCTAATATGCAGGTGAACTAAAAATATTATCTGGGAAGATGGTATCAGAGTTGAGAATAGGACCAGAAAGCTGGATTAGGGCAGAGAGTAGCTCCCAAACTTGAAGAAAGTATATAAATACAATTAACTGCTTACCGCCTCAATTTGACCCAGGGATCATATGTATTCATATTTATCACAGGAGCCTGTGTAACCTCCAAGTCCCTGTCAGTCTGAGCTTGCAGTCCATGGTCACAGCTGGAAACATTCTAAGCTGCACTCATTTCAAGACCAGTCATCCTAGAGTGGCAGAATAGAATGACCCAGCACCCAGCCTCCATTCGGAAAGTAAGGCAATCCCTACCATTGCTACTTTATAGTGAGGGCAAGGTTCTGGAGATGCCCTTGAAAGGGCTTACTTATCCACAATTATCTTGCTGCTAACCTCCCTCCCCCTGCTGCCAGTTTACTGGATAGATCTTGGAAGAAGGGCACAAGCCTATTTGTATCCCAACATCTCAGTTCAATTCATGGGCAACTCATACAATTTTACCATGTCAAACTGCTATAATCTCTTCTCCAACCCAGTGGCTTTCTTTGCATTAGTTTTCTACTGCTCCCAAAAGTCACTACAGCCTCAGCAATATGTCCCAGAACCTCACCTCTCCAGAGCCCTACCCCACTAAGGGAAGATAGAAACAGGTTCAGGGTATGGCTCAACCTGTCAATGCCCATGTCCAACAGAGAAGCAATTACAGAAGCCAGAACTCTCACCTCCTATACCCCCAAAAGAATTTTGCTCCATACCCCCAGAGAGAGAGCAATGTTAGGGGAAGATGACCGCAGGATTCTGAGCTTCAATTCCATCAGGACCCAGAGAAAGAAGAAGGAAAAAAGGAAGGATATTTGGAAGTAGCAATAGGTATAGGTGTGACTTGGGAAGAGAAAGCTGCACAACCACTGGCCACTTCTATCAGGAACATCATCACAAACCCCATTGTGGACCTTTTCAGGACCTTGCCCTCACCATAAGGCAGCTTCTCAATCTCAGAATGGAAGCTGGGGTATCCTGCCATTCGAGGAAGACTGGTCCTAAAATAACCTGCAGTGTTACCAGCTGTGACCATGAGCCGTGAGCTCAGACCAAGAGGGACTCAGAGTCCCCCATACCACCATAAGCCAGAGCTGAGCAGGGCTCTGGTTAAAAAAAAAAATTAAAAAAGAAAAATAAGGGGAGTAGGGCGGTAGCGCAGCGGGTTAAGCGCAGGTGGCGCCAAACGAAAGGACCAGTGAAAGGATCCCGGTTTGAGCCCCCGGCTCCCCACCTGCAGGGGAGTCGCTTCACAGGCGGTGAAGCAGGTCTGCAGGTGTCTATCTTTCTCTCCTCTTCTCTGTCTTCCCCTCCTCTCTCCATTTCTCTCTGTCCTATCCAACAACAATGACATCGATAATAACTACAACAATAAAACAACAAGGGCAACAAAAGGGAATAAATAAATAAATAAATATTTTAAAAACATAGTTTAGTGGTATGATTTGGGAAATTTATAAAAAAAATAAATAAATAAAGTAGACACCCAAAAGAGACTCAGAGGCTACACAGGTTCTGGTGCCATATATATATATATATATATATATATACATACCGTGGGCCAGGTAGATGGAGCTAAATAATTAATTCTATTCACAGAATTTTTCAAGAATGGGAGCTACTCTCTGCCCTAACCCAATTTTTTTAGCACTTTTCTCTACTCTGACACCATTTTCTCAATATTTTTATCCAACTATTTCATCGTAGCTATCAAAATCAAGCAAAAACTACCATCGTTGTGGGCCCCTAGAAACATGCCTAAAATGGACTTCCTAGCTTTCTTCCACCCTAAAATCCCTAATCTCATCTGCTCTGTCCCTTTTTGTTTCCTGTTCATTAACCATTTTGTCTCACTTTATGTCCTGCCACCTTCCAGACAAAAAGTTGAAGATGCTACCATGATTCCCTGCTGACTTCTCTGAGCAGATGACCTCACCAGTGTGTCCTATAACTTTGTCTCTCCAGATCTCTAGCCTATTAGGGAAAGATAGAAATGGGCTGGGGGTATGGATTGACCTGCCAATGCCCATGTCTGGCAGAGAAGCAATTACAGAAGCCAGAACATCTACCTTCTGCACCCCAAAAGCAATCTTGATCCATACTCCTAGTGGGGGAGAAGTGATAGTAGGAAGAGAATAAGAGGGCTCTGAATTCCACTCCATCAGCACTCAAGAGAGAAGAGGGAAAGGGAAGGAACATTTGGATGTAATAATAAGATTATGTGTGGCTGACTATGGGCCCCAGATCAGATCGATGGAGTTTACAGTTAACAATATTTATATACTTTCCCCACATTTTGGAGCTACTCTCTTTCCTGATCAGGTTTCTGGTCCTTTTTCCAACCATAACACCATCCCCCCCCCCCCCCCGCCCAGACAATAGCTTAGGTCACCTGCATATTAGATGTTAGGTGCCAGCAAAAACTAATTGGGTCATGGGCCCCTTGGAATGTACCTAAAACAGACCTACTAGCTTTTTCCAAAATGGAAACCCCAAATCTTCCTCTACAATATTCTTGCCTTTAGGTTCATGATTAGTCAACAATATGCTCTGCTTTCTATCTTAACTCTTTTTCAGCCACCAGGTTCCAGATGTTAACATGATGCCAACCAGACTTCCCAGAGCAGACAACCCCACCAGTGTGTCCTGGAGCCCCATCTCCCCAGATTCTTACCTTCCACCTTCTACATCCCACAATGACCTTGGGTCCATACTCCCAGAGGGTTAAAGACTAGGAAAGCTATCAGGGGAGGGGATGGGATATGGAGTTATGGTGGCAGGAATTGTGTGGAACTGTACCCCTCTTATCCTATATTCAGTGTTTTCATTTTATAAATAAAATTTTTTTTAATTTTAAAATATATATATATCAACTCATATTTGTGACCTTGGGAGAACGACTGCAGTTTCCAATGAAGGGAACAGGGATAGACTCTGGTGGTGGGGACTGTGTGGAATTCTACCCCTGTTCCCTCATAATTTTGTAAATCTATATTGAATCACTAATAAAAAATAACACCAAACGGTATCCAGGTGGTGGCGTACCAATAGAGCACACATGCTACCGGAGGCAAGAACCCAAGTTCAAACCTCTGCTCCCCATCTGCACTGGAGAGGAAGGGAGGGTGGGAGGCTTCACGAGCAATGAGGCAATTCTATGGGTGTCTCTCTTTCTCTATCTCCTCCTCCCCTCTCAATTTTTCTTTCTGCCCCATCAAAGAAAGGAGAAAAGAAAGAAAGAAAGAAAGAAAGAAAGAAAGAAAGAAAGAAAGAAAGAAAGAAAGAAAGAAAGAAAGAAAAACAGGTGTCAGCTGAGCTGTGATCACTTCTGGAGGTGCTAGAGGAGAATCTGTTCCCAGCCTCTCAAGACCGCCTACACTGCTTGATCATGGTCGTCTCCCTCCATCTTTAGTGTTGGCGATAGCAAGTAAGTTCCGATCATAACTGTAATTTTTCCTGCCTCTTCTTCCATCATATCAGTCACTCCATCTCTGTCTGACAATAGCCAGGAAAGGGTCTCCATTTTCAAGTGATTAGATGGGGAACAACTGGGTAATCAGGATAATCTCTCCTTGCCAAGGTTCTTTGCCTTAATCAAATCTGCAAAGTCCTTTTTGCCATATAGGGTAACATATTCATAGGATGCTAAAAACTAGAATGTGAAGGTGGGAGAAAGAGCATGATGGCGATGCAAAAGACTTCCCTGCCTGAGGCTCTGAACTTCCAGGTTCAGCACTACCACCACTATAGGCAAGAGCTGAGCAGGGTTCCAGTTGGGGGGAGGAGGAGAACTAGGCTATAGACATCTTTAAAGGGACATTTTTCAGCCTACTACAGTTTTCAATTATCTTTCCACCTTGTTCAAATAAGCACTGGGAGCAGCTCATCAACTTCCCTGCCTAAGGAGAAGTTAAACCAAGAAATAAGAATGCGATCTTTCCTCACTCTCAGGCCGAAGTTGAAAAACAACACCAGAAAAGAAAACACAAGTCGAACCTGAAATGGAATTGGAGTATTACACCAAAGTAAAAGACTCTGGGGTGGGTGGGTGGGTGGTAAGAATACAGGTCCATGAAAAATGATGAATGAAATAGTGGGGGTTGTATTGTTAAATGGGAATCTGGGGAAAGTTATGCATGTTCAAACTATTGTATTTACTGTTGAATGTAAAGCATTAATTCCCCAATAAAGAAATAAATTATTTAAAAAAAAAGAATGTGATCTTTCATACGACACTCTCCATATCATATCTATGACCAATTCTCATAGAACCTCTTCCATGAGGTTAGGGACAAACTTCTCTCTGGCTCCCCTCATGAAAAATGGAGGGGAAAGTCACATCATCACCTTCCTAGAGCTCTATACTCCCATAAATAAATTATTTGAATATTTAACTATTCTTTTCAATGCTTAAACATTTCTATTTATAGTGAAAATAAAATGAAAGGCATAAAATTTTGCACTCACATTTAAATGAGCAAAAAAGAAAAAGCTAAAGCAAGCAAAAAGAAACAGGTGAAATTAACTTAAATTATAAATTTATTCACTATTATCTTTCATTTAACTCAGTATATTCAAAGCATTATTCCAGCATACAATCTATTTAAAAGGATGCCTTATAGCCTTTTGGTGTACTAAATCTTTGCAGTCCCGTGTGTCTCTTATGCTTACTACCAATCTCTCTCTCTCTTCTCTTTTACTTTTGTTTTCTTCCAGAGTTATCATAATGAATCCATTGCTTTTGGCAGCCATTTTTTTTCTTTCTTTTATTTTACAAGACAGAGAGAAACTGAGAGGAGAGTGGGGGTAGTAGAGGAGAGAAGAAGAGAGAGAGAGAAGTTTGTAACACTACTTCAATGCTCAGGAAGCTACATGCAGGTAGAAATAAAGATTTGAACCCAGGTCCATGAACATGGTAAAGGGTGTGCCACCACTTGGCCCCACATTTACAAAACATCTCAACCTGAACTAGTCACATTTCAAATGCTTAACAGTCTGCTGGGACTAGCAACTACCATAAAGAACAATAAGAACAACACCAGATCTATACTTTCATTTAATCCAGAGGAGAAGCAATTACAGAAGTCAGATCTCCCACCTTCTGCATCCCAAAAAGAAGTTTGGTCCATACTCCCAGTGAGAGAGAAATGATAAGGGGAAGGTGACCAGAGGGCTCTGAACTCCAATTCCATCAGAACCCATAGAGAGAAGAAGAAAAGAAGAAGAAGGAGAAGGAGAAGGAGAAGGAGGAGGAGGAGGAGGAGGAGGAGGAGGAGGAGGAGGAGGAGGAGGAGGAGGAGGAGGAGGAGGAGGAGGAGGAGAAGGAGAAGAGTCTGGGCTGTAGTGATGGTTGGAGACAGAAAATCCCACACAAGGGACAAGGTGATAAGTTACCCAATAAAAAGGGTACACTTGACCCTGAATAAGGACCCAGGCATGAGTCTCTGGCCACCACATGGAAGCACCATGCAAAATGGGAAGCTTAGCCAGCAGAGAAACAAAACTATACTGTCTCTCTCTCCCTTCTCTTTATCTTCCCCTGTCTCACTCTCTGCCTTTCATCCTCTATCTGGGGGGAAAACAAATCTACTGAAGCAGTGGAAACAAGCAGGCACAAAGCACCAATGAAGTCCTGGTGGCAATGATGTGAAGATCTCATTCCATAACTTCTGGATGGGTATCTGCACCTCTTTAGTACTGGTGTTCTTCATAATACTGATACAAGTAATTTTCATCACCCAGCAAACGACATGGGATAAAGCACTAGATTCTCAAGCATGAGGTCCTGTATTCGATCCCCAGCATCACATGTGCCAGAATGATTGTCTCTCTCTCTCTCTCTCTCTCTCTCTCTCTCTCATTAATAAATTAATATTTAAAAAATAACGAGTTGGTGGTATGGTGGTGGCGCACCTGGTAATACAAACATCTTACAACCTTAGTTCAAGCCCCCGGCCTCCACCTGCAGAGAGAAAGCTTCCTAAGTGGTGAAGCAGCACTATAGGTTCCCTCAATTTCTCTCTGTCACTATCTAAAATAAATAAATAAAATGTATTTTAAAACAATAATGATAAAGGGGGCTGACAAGTGGAGCACCCAATGGAACGTACACATTACCAAGCTCAAAGACCCAGATTTGAGTCCCCAGCCCCTAGCTATAGTGGGAAAGCTTTGTGAGCAATCAAGCAGGTCTGCAGGTGTCTATTTTTCTCTCTCCCTATCCCCCCCCTCAATTTCTCTCTGTCCTATCAAATAAAACAGAAAGTAAAAAATGGGGCCAGAAGAAATAGCATAATGGTTATGCAAAAAGACTCTCATGCCTGAGGCTCTGAAGTCCCAGGTTCAGTCCCCTGCACCACAATAAGCCAGAGATGAGCAGTGCTCTAGTATTTAAAAAGAAGAAGGAGGAGGAGGAGGAGGAGGAGGAGGAGGAGGAGGAGGAGGAGGAGGAGAAGGAGGAGAAGAAGAAGGAAAGAAAGAAAGAAAGAAAGAAAGAAAGAAAGAAAGAAAGAAAGAAAGAGAAAAAGAAAAGAAAAAAGATGGCCACCGGGAGCAATGAATTCATAGTGCCAGCACCAGTAATAACCATGGTGGCAATTAAAATAAATAGATAAATAAAATTTTAAAAAATAAGAGGCCAAGCAGTGGTACACCTGCTTAAGCACACACCTTACAGGGCACAAGGATGCAAGTTCAAGCCCCTGCTCCCCACCTGCTGGGGGGAAGCTTTACGGGCAGTGAAGCAGTGCTGCAGGTGTCTCTCTGTCTCTCTCCCCCTCCCCTCTCAATTTCTCTCTCTTTATCCAATAATTAATAATTAAACAATACAGGTCATTTATGCCTTTTATTCTTGTCTTTATTTCATAACAGTTCATTCATAAGAAATGGAAAAATCCAATTCACCGAGCTTTTACTTATTTCCTTTATTGGGGATTAATGTTTTACATTTGACAGTAAATACAATAGTTTGTACATGAATAACATTTCTCAGTTTTCCACATAACAATACAACCCCACTAGGCCCTCTGTCATCCTTTTCCAGGACCTGTACTCTCCCCCCAACCTACCCCAGAGTCTTTTACTTTGGTGCAATACACATACTAAGCTTTTAAATATGCAAAGTGTTTATGTCTGTGTGTAGTACATAGTCTGTATTCACATGTTACTATCATGTTATAGACTGTCAAATTTAGGGACAGACACAAAACAGGTTCCCCAGAAGGACCTGCTAAATGAAGCCTCTGTTCCCCACCGACAGAGGGAAAGCTTCACAAGTGGTGAAGCCGGGCTGCAGGTGTCTCTCTATCTTCCTTTCTTTCTTTCTTTCTTTCTTTCTTTTTTCCCTCCAGGGTTATTGCTGGGCTCGGTGCCTGCACCATGAATCCACCGCTCCTGGAGGCCATTTTTCCCCCTTTTTTTGTTGCCCTTGTTGTTGTAGCCTCGTTGTGGTTATTATTATTGCCATTGTTGATGTTGTTCGTTGTTGGATAGGACAGAGAGAAATGGAGAGAGGAGGGGAAGACAGGGGGAGAGAAAGATAGACACCTGCAGACCTGCTTCACAACCTGTGAAGCGACTCCCCTGCAGATGGGGAGCCGGGGGCTGGAACCGGGATCCTTATGCCAGTCCCTGCACTTTGCGCCACATGCACTTAACCCACTGCGCCACCGCCCGACCCCCCTCTCTATCTTTCTATCTCCCCTCCCCTCAAATTTTTCTCTGTATCTGTCAAATAATAAGTAAATAAATAAATTTTTAAAATATGTGGAGGAAAAAAAAAGACTGAACAGGACTCTGACACAGGAGATAAACATGAAAGTTCAAGGGCCAGGCTGGGGTAAGAGCTAACAGCCAACAATCAAGCCTAGAGAAAAATGCAAATGAAATGGCAGCCAAGGAGAAAAAAATTGCAGAGACCTGAGGCTGGTTCCACCAAGTGCATGTGCATTCATGAGCGGACGCACACGCACACGCACACACACACACACACACACACACACACACACACGCCTGCGCACATTCAGCCTCAGCTTCACATCCCACATCATTCAATTCCCTTGCGTGTTCTAAACCTAGATGATCAGATAATAAGAGGTTGAGTGGTATGCATAACATCAAGTTGATTAAATTTGTTTACTGATAATTCTTTCAGGTTCCCATGAATATCGTGTAATTTCCTTGCTGTATTTCAAACAGATTTGGGCTAATGCATTATTGACAGCACCCTTGCAGACCATCTCGACAATGTCATTCAGGATAATTATTTCACAACAGATTTCCAGAGCCCCTGGTTCCTGTTGGGATTCACTTGGGCATAAATTACAGAGCCGAATATTTCATCAGTGTCCCCATTAGAACCCTGTGGCTTATTTTTAGGAATTGAGATGGGAGAGCGGGTGGGGGGAGAGTGTTTGTATTATTACAGCATGAATACATTTCTTCTGTTCCGGGTGAATTTTTTTTTTCCAAAGCTCAACCAAGCTGAAAAGCAGCCTGAAGCATCCTTGCCTTTTTTAGAAATAAACACAAGCATTAATCTTTTGACTGCATTAAATCAAACATTAATGTTAACGGATCACATAATGTGAAGTTAAGAAAACGATTAGCATTTACACCACATTCTCTCTCTGTGACTTTTCCATTACACAATTTAGTCCCTCTCCTAACTACTAATAGCTAAGAAATGGTACCTTGCAGAGGTAGGACCAAGAAACAGGAGCTGGGAGATTGCTTTTGGCATTTCTGAGAACTGGAGAGATGTCAGCGGACAGCTGCTGACCAAACCCACTACAGGCAGTTCAGCGTAACTGAGGTGTGATATAGCTGTTCCCTTGCAAGGAATAATCTTAGGGCTAATTAGCAATACCAAGGGGTGCTGTTCCGGATCTGGCAGTGTTTACATTTCCGGCTATTTGTGTTGTTCAAGCAGCAGAATCAATCAAGCGGTGAGCTTGTGCTGGGCTCTCATTCCCAGCTGAACCGCCTGCCTCCCGTGCAGTCTGGCTTCACTGCTGTCATGCCCCAGAAAGCGATCACTCCAGCCTGCCAGGAGCCCCCTAATAGCCAATCCAGCCACTTGTCCCCAGCCCGCCACAGAATAACCTCATCTGTAGCCTGTAAAATTGGTCACTGCCCCCTCTTCTTAGCAGGGTGTGCCTCTTGGGGAGACTTCCTCTGACCCTTCTTCAGATGAAATGCCCTGTGACGCACTGTCTAGCCCATCATGGGCTAGACAATGTCAGTCTCCTCCTACCCCTTCTTCCTTCTCCTCCTTCTCTCTCCTCTGACTTCAGTTCCAGCTCTGACAGTCAGCTCTGACAGCCTTCCCCACTGCCTAGTTCAGACCAAGTGTCCCCAGACCTACAAATCCTCTCCTTCTGACACCCAGGTTCTCGGTAACCATGGCTTCCCACCTCACCACTAGCCCCTCCAGAGATCACATAGCTTAATCCAGTTCTCCAGAGGACTCCAAGGCCTCCACAATAAAGTTTCCCTGAAGCTTGCAGGATCAAGAGCCTTCATAACCAGACTCGACTCCAAGCCCTGTCTAATCTCTGACCACCATTTGCTGCATGGACCCTTTCTAGTCATATGAGACTCACCATATAGGCTTTCTGAGGAGAGAAGGAATGAGAGCTCGAGACCTTTCAGACCTCATGAAACATTCCTGTGCTATAAATCTGCTATGGCACAGGCACTCCCAGAGAATTCAAATCCTGCCCCGTGTCCCCAGAGAAAATTGATTTCCTCAGTCTGCCTGTGTGCCTAAGTCTCCTAGAAAAAAGGGGGGGGGGGGACTGTTGGTAGCGCAGCGGGATAAGCACACATGGCACGAAGCACAAGGACCAACTCAAGGATCCCAGTTTGAGCCCCTAGCTCCCCATAGGGGAGTCGTTTCACAGGCAGTGAATCAGGTCTGCAGGTGTTTATCATTTTCTCCCCCTCTGTCTTCCCCTCCTCCATTTCTCTCTGTCCTAGCCAACAATAACAACAATAAGGGCAACAAAAATGGCCTCCAGGAACATAAGTGCAGGCACTGAGCCCCACTGATAATCCTGGAGGCAGAAAGAGAGAGAGAGAGGGCGCTTAGGGCCAGGCAATGGCACAACTGGTTAAGTGCACACATTACAGTGTGCAAGGACATAGGTTCAAGCCCCTGGTCCCCACCTGCAGGGGGAAAGCTTCACAAGTGGTGAATCAGGGCTGCAGGTGTCTCTCTATCTCTCTCTCTCTACCTCCCCCTCCTCTCTCAACTTTTCTCTGTCTCTATCCAATAATGAATAAATAAATAAATAATATATTTTTAAGAGAGAGAGAGAGATTTAAGTGAAATAAGTCAGAAACAGAAAGATGAATAATGGGATGATCTCACTCTCAGGCAGAAGTTGAAAAACAAGATCAGAAGAGAAAACACAAGTAGAACCTGAACTGGAATTGGTGTATTGCAGCAAAGTAAAAGACTCTGAGGTTGGGGGGTAGGGGGAAGAATACAGGTCCAAGAAGAATGACAGAGGACCTAGTGGGGGTGGTATTGTTCTATGGAAAACTAGGAAATGTTATGCATGTACAAACTACTGTATTTACTGTCGAATGTAAAACATTAATTCCCCAATAAAGAAATTTTAAAAGAGAGAGAGAGAGAGATCAGGAGGCCTAGGCAGTGACACCCAGTTAAAAGTGCACATATTACCATGTGCAAAGACCTGGGTTCAAGCCCCTACTCACCACCTGCAGGAGGGTGCTTTGTGAGCAGTGAAGCAGGTCTACAGATGTTTATCTCTATATATATATCTCTATCTCTCTCCCTTCCCTATTTCTCTCTCTGTTGTATCAAGTATAATAGAGAGACAGACAGACAGACAGAGATCCAGAGGCTGGGAGATAACTCAAACATAGAGTGTATGACTTACCATGCACAAAAACCTAGGTCTGATCCCTGGCACCATACAGGGAGCTTCATGAACAGTGAGGCAAAGTTGCAGTTTCTGCCTTTCTCTCTTTAAATAAAATAAAATAAAATAAAATAAAGTAAAATAAGGGAAAGAATGAAAAAACATGGCCCAGTGAAGCTACTCAGTGCTATGCTCTTCATACATGTCAGGCATGTAGGTTCATCTCCTGGTACCCAATAAAAAAATTAAAAATAGATAAATAACAGCCTAACAAAACTTTGGTGATGAGTACAGTGTGGAACTGTACCCTGTAATCTTATAATCTTATTTTTTTATTATCTTTATTTATTGGATAGAGACAGCCAGAAATCAAGAGAGAAAAGGGTGATAAAGAGGGAGAGAGAAAGAGAGATACCTGCAACACTGCTTCACCACTTGCAAAGCTTTCCCCCTGCAGGTGGGGATCAGGGGCTTGACCCTGGCTCCTTGAGCATTGTAACACATGCACTCAACCAGGTGTGCTACCACCCAGCTCCCAATCGTATAATCTTATAAACCACTATTAACCACAAATTAAAAAACTGTGTGGTCTGGGAGGTGGTTCTGTTTAAGTATTGGACTCTCAAGTATGAGATCCTGAATTCAATCTCCAGCAGCACATATACCAGAGTGATATCTTTTTCTTTTTAAAAGAAATATGCTGAATATGGGCCCCAGATCAAATCGATGGGGTTTACAGTCAACAATATTTATATACTTTCCCCACATTTGGGAGCTACTCTCGGCCCTAATCCAGCTTTCTAGTCCTTTTTCCAACTATGACATCATCTCCCCAGACAATACCTTGGGTCCACCTCTGCATGTTAACTGTCAGACTCAGGCAAAAACTAGTAAAGTCATGGGCTCCTTGGAATATACTTAAAATAGACCTACTACTTTTTCCAAAATGGAGACCCAAGTCTTCCTCTACAATATTCTTGCCTTTAGGCTCATGACTAGTCAACAGTTTGTTTGACTCTATATGTTAACTCTTTGTCAGCCTCCAGATTCCAGATGCTACCGTGATGGCAACCGGACTTTCCTGGACAGATGACCCCACTAATGTGTCCTGGAGCCCCACCTCCCCAGATCCCTGCCCCACTAGGGAAAGAGATAGATAGGCTGGGAGTATGGATCAACCTATCAATGCCCATGTTTCATGGGGAAGCAATTACAGAAGCCAGACCTTCCACCTTCTGCACCCCATAATGACCCTGGGTCCATACTCCCAGAGGGATAAAGAATAGGAAAGCTATCAGGGGAGGGGATGGGATATGAAGTTCTGGTGGTGGGAATTGTGTGAAATTGTGCCCCTCTTATCCTATGGTCCTGTCAATATTTTCATTTTATAAATATTTTTTAATTTTTATTAGTGATTTATTGTTGATATCTGGTTCTTTCTCTTTTTCAGCCTATCACTCTTTGTGACTAAATAAATAAATCTTAAAAAAAAAAAAAAAGGTGATCTGGGAGGTGGCACAGTGGTAAAGCATTGGATTCTCAAGCATGAGGTCCCGAGTTCAATCCCTGGCAGCACATGTACCAAAGTGATGTCTGGTTCTTTCTCTCTCCTCCTATCTTTCTCATTAATAAATAAATTCTAAAAAAAAAAAATTTAAATCTTTAAAAAAAAAAAAAGGAGGGACAGGCCAGGTAGTAGCACACCCAGTTAAGCCCACATAGGGCGAAGCACAAGGGTCCCAGTTTGAGCTCCCGGCTCCCCACCTGCAGGGGGTCACTTTGCAAGCAGTGAAGCAGGTCTGCAGGAGTCCATCCTTCTCTCCTACTATTTGTCTTCCCTTCCTTTCACAATTTCTTTCTGTCCTATCCAACAGCAGCAGCAACAACAACAATAATAATAACAACAATGGGGGGGGAATATGGCTGCCAGAAATAGTGGATTTGTCATGCAGGCACTGAGCCCCAATCATATCCTTAAAGGAAAAAGAGAGAGAGAGAGAGAGGAGCCAGCCTACTGGTGCTGGAGCTGGGCCTTGATGGAAATTTCCTTGTAGGATTCCAGCAGAGAATTTCCATATATTAATTTAGCTGTCCTGATTGACACTTGACAATAAGAGAGGTAAATAGGGCCTGACCATAGCACAACCTCTCCCAGAGGTATCTTCTTCCTCCCGAAGTGAAATTAGCAGCAGACTCGTACAAATTCCTCAATGTCAGCAGCTACAGCTACCTGTGAATTGCCTGAGCTCTAGGCCTGGGTATGGAAGGAAAGGTCTGCGGGTCATATGATGATGACCAGGGGATGGGCGGTAGTGCAGTGGGTTAAGTGCACGTGGCCAAGCACAAGGACAGGCGTAAGGATCACTGTTTGAGACCCTGGCTCCCCACCTGCAGGGGGGTCGCTTCACAGGTGGTGTAGCAGGTCTGCAGGTGTCTATCTTTCTCTCCCCCCTCTGTCTTCCCCTCCTCTCTCCATTTCTCTCTGTCCTGTCCAACAACAACGATGGCAATGACAACAATAATAATAACCACAACAATGATAAAACAACAAGAACAACAAAAGGGAAAAAAATACCATCTAGGACAATGGATTCCTAATGCAGGCACTGAGTCCCTGCAATAACCCTGGAGGCAAAAAAAAAAAAAAAAAAAAAAAGATGATGACCATTCCCTTCCCAGGTAACTGGCAATCAACAACCTCACTTTGCCATTCTCTGCACTGGATTTGAAACTAGTAAACTGAGTTCCAATCTGGGCTCAGCTTTTACTAGCGATGTGATCTTGGACAGATCTGCAGAACAAGACTTGGCAAGAAGGAGTGAGAAATACACATCCTACACACACCTTTCACAGTCATGCAGGAGATCACTGTTATGAATGTGGAGTCTTATTGATGGGAGTGACAGCATAACCGCACCATCTCCACTGAGGCACCTCTGAAGTCCTGGACTCTTAATATGAAAATAATGGGGGTGCCTCATGGGAGCTCATGGTAAGACCAGTGCTACTACTACCTAGTAAACATAGTTCTGGCCTCCAGATTCTCTCCCCTGTCAGGCCACAGCTACAGATGGAAACTTGGAGAGCTGGGCCATTTGTCAGTGTGTAAACCCTGCCAACACCCACCGCCACACTTCTGTCCCTCCCCACTTCTCTCTCAGGGACATTTCTTTTTTTTAATATTTATTTATTTATTCCCTTTTGTTGCCCTTGTTTTTTTTTTTTTTTATTACTGTTGCAGTTATTGACTGTTGGCTAGGACAGAGAGAAATGGAGAGAGGAAGGGAAGACAGAGAGGGGGAGAGAAAGACAGACACCTGAAGACCTGCTTCACCGCCTGTGAAGCGACTCCCCAGCAGGTGGGAGCCAGGGGCTCAAACCGGGATCCTTACGCTGGTCCTGACGTTTTGCACCACCTGCACTTAACCCGCTGCGCTACTGCCCGACTCTCTAGGGACATTTCTGAGTTACAACTTTGGCCATCAGTAACCCAAGAATCCAATATCAATCAGAAGATAGGTTCTGTGTTGTTATATTTTCTTTTCAGTAGTGCATGTAAATGCTTTAGACATGCCACCAGCACATATGTATATTACACACAGAGAGAAGGAAAGAGAGAAGAAAGTCTCACTCCCAGCTACCTCTGAACTCAGTACCTAAGATGCCTTTTGCCATCTACTATAGACAGAGATAGGTAGGTAGGTAGGTAGGTAGATAGGTAGATAGACAAACGGACAGGACAGGACAGGACAGGACAGGACAGGACAGGACAGGACAGGACAGGACAGGATAGGATAGGATAGGATAGGATAGGATAGGATAGGATAGGATAGGATAGGATAAAATAGAGCTTTTTCACACAAATTTTAGCACGTTATGCATATTGCTTTTATCATGGTCTTCTTTATACTTTTTCTTTTTTTTAAGATTTTATTTATTTATTTATTTATTTATGAGAAAGATAGGAGGAGAGAGAAAGAACCAGACTTCACTCTGGTACATGTGCTGCCAGGGATCGAACTCAGGACTTAATGCTTTAGAGTCCAAAGCGTTATCACTGCGCCACCTCCCGGACCACTCTTTATACTTTTTCTTAACTGCCGCTAGGGTTATTAATGGAGCTTGGTGCCTACACTACAAATCCACCACTTCTAGGGCCAGTTTTTTCCTTAGATAGGACAGAGAATGTGAGAGGGGTTGGGGAGAGAGACAGAGAGACATTTGCAGTATTTTCTACACCACTCATGAAGCTTCCCCGCAGGTGAGGAGCAGGGGCTTGAACTTGGGTCTTTGCACACGGTAGCACGTGCAGTTGCACATTACCTAGACCTCCTTTTTAAATGTTTTATTAGGGATTTACTAATGATTAACAAGACTTTAAGATAACAGGGTATAATTCCATACAGTTCCCACCACCAGATTCCCGTGTCCTGTCCCCTCCGTTGGAAGCTTCCTATTCTTTATCCCTCTGGAAGTATGGACTAAAATTCTTTATGGGGTGCAGAAGATGGAAGATCTGGCTTCCTTAATTGCTTCTCCGCTGGACATGGACATTGGCAGATCGATCCATACCCCCAGCCTGTTTCTATCTTTCCCTAATGGGGTCATCCCTCTTTATATTTTTTATGTCTGAGAGACTGGCCCAGGACATAAACATTCTCCTCATTCCTTTTGACAGTGCAGACTATTTAAATGCATATGTGCACTATCATTTATTTAACTAGTGTCCTATTTGTGGACACACTGCTGTTTCCAGTCTGATGCTTTGAAAATAAGAGCTATGGCAAGTCACGTTGCAGACACACCATGGTGCACAACCGAATGCACAGGCTGTAACAGAGCCAAAAAAGGATTAAGAATTCTTACGGGGAAAAAGAGAAGTTGAGGGGGTAGACAGCATAATGGTTCTGCAAAGTGACTCTCATCCCTGAGGCTTCAAAGTCCTAGGTTCAATCCCCCACACCACCATAAGCCAGAGCTGAGCAGTTTTCTAGTATTAAAAGAGAGAGAGAGAGAGAGAGAGAGAGAGAGAAAAGAAAAGAAAAGAAAAGAAAAGAAAAGAAAAGAAAAGAAAAGAAAAGAAAAGAACTCAGGAGACACTGATTTGCACTAATTTGCACCTCATCATGCCATTCAGTCTGCACTTCCTGGAAAAAAAAGAATCTGGTGAACCAGCATCATAGAGTTGCAGGTACACCTGAATAAACAGAGTAAGAAAAGAGTACTTGATACCTGTGTATCCTGCACGTCCTGCCTACATACCCCACCAGGTAGCTAGCAGCACACCTGAGTCTCACCACGTGACCTCGCCTAACTGTGTAGCTGTATCCAGGAGCCTTTAAAAAAAGCCAAGAAGAACAAGGGCAGCCAGGGAGGGAGGGTGCAGGTTTGTGCACCACTCCACGTTGTGCAATATTTATATTTGGGGTGGGTTTTTTTCTTTTTTGTTAATAAGCCTTTATTCCTCTGGGGGCGGGGTTGAGGCTGTACTGGGTATCCAAAGTACAATGGTGTAAAAGAAGCCAAGTTAATGATGGGATCAGTGTGCAGGTACCTAACACGAAAGGATGAAAGATTGCACCCATGTGACAACTATCCTGTAAGACGTTCTTTTCCTAATAAAGCAATAAAAAAGTAAATAAAT
Organism: Erinaceus europaeus; assembly: GCF_950295315.1. Taxonomy (NCBI): domain Eukaryota; kingdom Metazoa; phylum Chordata; class Mammalia; order Eulipotyphla; family Erinaceidae; genus Erinaceus; species Erinaceus europaeus. The sequence continues at coordinate 26,777,598 of NC_080162.1, forward strand.
AAAACTTTATTTCTTAGCACCAATAATGTATGAGACTATAATTGATGGCAGACAAGCAAACTGAGATGTTTCTCTATTTTTATAGGTGATATTTCAAGGTCATCTAATTCAAACCTATGTCCTCCCCCCCCAAAAAAAAAAACACCCTGAGGCCATCTGAATGATTTTCCTTTGAAGCTAAGAACACTTTACCCAGAGATGTAACGTGATTTACCCAATGATACCCAGCTCATTAATAAGAGAACAGAATGACAAACCCAGTTATTTCTACTCCACGGAATTGTCTGAAGTGGTATTTAAAAGCATTATTTTAATATGCAGAAACCTATCACAGAGAGACAAAAAAAATTATCAATTCCCTAATACAAAGATTTGAAAACAAATTAATCTAAAAAACAAAGATAGCTAGATAGATAAGGATCAGAATCGAGCAGGGAATAGAGATTTCCAATTTCCCACGTTACAGATCGGAGAACTGAATCCCTTGAGAAGGAAAGCATCTCCTCAAAAATGTCTAACTTCTCAAACCTGAACAGAAACATCCCATGGGAGACTTAGGCTTCCAGTGCAGGCACAACCCCTAGAGTTTCTGATTTAGAAGCTGGCAGGGGAAGGTCCAAGGATTTGCGGGGTTTTTTATTTGTAAAAAGGAAACACTGACCAGAGGATAAGAGGGGTACAACTACACACAATTCCCACCACCAGAACTCCATATCCCATCCCCTCCCCTGATAGCTTTCCTATTCTTTAACCCTCTGGGAGTATGGACCCAAGGTCATTATGGGATACAGAAGGCAGAAGGTCTGGCTTCTGTAATTGCTTCCCTGCTGAACATGGATGATGATAGGTCTATCCATGTCTTCGACTTTCCCTAGTGGGGAAGGGTTCTGGGGAATCAGAGCTCCAGGACACATAGGTGGGGTTGTCTATCCAGGGAAATCTGGTCAGCATCATGCTAGCATCTGGAACCTGGTGGCTGAAAAGAGAGTTAACATATAAAGCCAAACAAATTGTTGACCAATCATGAACCTAAAGACTGGAATAGTGCAGATGAAGAATTGGAGTGTCTCCATTTTGTAGGTATATTAGGTATATTTTAGTTATATTCCAAAAGAGCCTGTGGCTATACTAGTTGTTATTTGTTTTATTTTTTGTTGTTGTTTTTTTTCCCCTGAGCCTGAAGTCTGATGTGCAGGTGGATCCAAGTTATTGTCTGGGGAGAGGATGTCACGGCTGACAGAAGGACCAGAAAGCTGGATCAGGGAAGAGAGTAGCTCCCAAATATGGGAAAGGTGTATAAATATTGTTGACTGCAAACCCCATCGATTTGATGTGATTTGGGGCCCATATTCAGCTTACGAGCCTAGGTGACCTCTGCATCCCTGTAGATCTGAGCTCACATTCTGTGGTCATGAGTAAGGACATTCCAAGCTGCCCCAATATCGACCCATCTTCCTGAGGTGTGGCATAGAGTAAACCTCAAGGACATCTTTGATGATACAAACCCAACTGAAAGGAAGACTAAAACAGAAACAAATCAATGGGACTACATCAAATTGAAAAGCTTCCAGTCAACAATATTTACACACGTTTTCCATATTAGGAAGCTACTCGCTTCCCTGATCCAGCTTTCTGTTCCTTTTCCAGCCATGACATCATCTCCCCAGACAAAAATTAGGATCCACCTACATATCAGATTTCAGGCTCATGGGTAAAAAAAAAAAAAAAAAAAAACCTAGTATAGCCACAGGCCCTTTGGAATTTAACTAAAATATGCCTACTAGCTATCTACAAAATGGAAGACCCCCCATCTCTTCATCTGCACTATTCCCACACTGAAAGATGTCACTCCCCACCCCTCTCTCTATGTCTTCTCTGCCTATCTTTTTAAAAAGTAGTTTTATGCATGTACAAACTATTGTATTTTCCTGTCAACTATAAACCATTAATTCCTCAATAAAAAGATTTTTTTCAAAAGTGGTCAAAGAGGCTGCGGAGGGGGCAGTAGGCAGCAACAGGTTAAGTGCACATAGCACAAAGAGCAAGGACTGGTACAAGGATCCAGGTTGAAGCCCTCAGCTTCCCACCTGCAGGGGGTGAGGGTCCACTTCACAAGCAGTGCAACAGGTTTGTCGCTGTGTGTGGCTGTCTATATTTCTTTCCCCCACTACTGCCACCACCACCCCCATCCCACCCCACCACTCCTTAGCCCCCCACCCCCATCTTCCCTTCCTCTCTCAATTTCTCTTAGTCCTATCCAACAACAGCAACAATAGTGGAAAAACTGGCTGCCAGGAGCAATGGATTCATAGTGCAAGCACTGAGCCCCAACACCAACCCTGGAGGCAAAAAAAGGGAGTCGGCAGTAGTGCAGCGGGTTAAGTGTATGTGGCATGTGGAGCGTGGTGAAAAGCGCAAGGACCGGGGTAAGGAATCTGGTTCAAGGCCCCAGCTCCCCACCTGCAGAGGAGTTGCTTCACAGGCAGTGAAGCAGGTCTGCAGGTGTCTATCCTTCTCTCCCTCTCTCTGTCTTCCCCTCTCTCTCCATTTCTCTCTGTTCTATCCAACAATAGCGACATCAATAACAACAACAATAATAACTACAACAATAAAACAAGGGTAATAAAAAAGGCGATAAATAAATATTTTTTAAAAGTAGTTAACTCGGAAGTAGTAGGTATGAATTAGAAAGGAAGAGAAGGCAGAATCCCAGAAAAATGTGCAAATATATAGAAATATAAACAGACAGTTATAGAAATAATATTCAACCCATATCTGTGATCTTTTTGTTTGTTTGTTTCGTTTTGCTTTTTTTCCCTTAATTTTTTTTTTATTTTTATTTTTTTATTTAAGAAAGGATTAATAAAACCATAGGGTAGGAGGGGTACAACTCCACACAATTCCCACCACCCAATCTCCATATCCCACCCCCTCCCCTGATAGCTTTCCCATTTTCCATCCCTCTGGGAGCATGGACCCAGGATCATTGTGGGTTGCAGAAGGTAGAAGGTCTGGCTTCTGTAATTGCTTCCCCGCTGAACATGGGCGTTGACTGGTCGGTCCATACTCCCAGTGTGCCTCTCTCTTTCCCTAGTAGGGTGGGTCTCTGGGGAAGCTGAGCTCCAGGACACATTGGTGGGGTCTTCAGTCCAGGGAAGCCTGGCCAGCATCCTGATGGCATCTGGAACCTGGTGACTGAAAAGAGAGTTAACATACAAAGCCAAACAAATTGTTGAGCAATCATGGACCCAAAGCTTGGAATAGTGGAGAGAAAGTGTTAGGGAGGTACTCACTGCAAACTCTAGTGTACTTCTGCTTTCAGGTATATATTTTGCAGTAGTTTATAGATACGTGTGAGCATATGCTCTCTCTCACAGAAACTGGTGTATATCTAGGTTTTGGGACTTTGTTAGAAAGTGAACCACCTGAGATGAAATTAGAGTATACTATGAAAGGAAAGGTCTCACCCGAGTAATGAAGCTGAAGGGTTGTCATTCCACATGTGAAGTCTCTGGACACAGTCTGAAGTAAAGCATGTTGAGGTGGCAATCGTTGCATTGGTTAGGTTGTGATCAGCAGATGCAATATTATTTGATATGGATTGGGAGAGGCATACGGGAAAGTGGGCCCTATCCAAGGGTTCCAGGACTGGGGAAGTAGGGGCTCTATAGTGGAGATGTGAGGTTCCTGCTGTCTTAGGGTTCAAAAAGACACTCGATAGTTAATGTTATCATCACATTATTTGGTAATTGGGTTAACTTTGAAAAGTCCTTTTGTTATGGTACAGTACCCAGTATCTTGTATATAGCTGTGCTATTGGATGCTTCTGATCTACTTGGTCTAGGTTTTTGAGAGAGCCCGTATATCAAATACACAGCCTATATATTAAAAAGATTCAGTTTGTGTTTTGAAAAACTTTGAGACATACAATTAATTTTACCCCTCTCAAATTAATTAACTAGTGATTTATATGTCTACATTTTGCTAGGAGTGTACATAGACACCATTCCCACCACCAAAAGACTGTGACTCATTCCTCCCACCCACTCCCTCCCCCCATATCTGTGATCTTGTGAGAACTACCACAGTTTCCAATGAAGGGAATGGCAACACAACTTTGGTGGTGGGAAAGGTGTGGAATTATATGTCTGCTATCTTGTAATTTTGTAAATCAATATTATATATTATATAACTACCAAAAAAAGTTTTAAAGTAGTCAAATTGTCTCTAAGACTCTGTGAGAACTACTTAATAATGGCCTTTTTTTTTGGTAATATCACACCACCTCATCACTAGGGCCCTAGTCAGGGAATCCTTCAATTCCCATAAAAATATGATGGTCCTGGACCGCTAATGGATCCCTTTCTGCAGCACCATTGGTCACGTCTATCAGGAACATCATCATCAAGCCCTGTACTGGGCCTTCCTAAGATGTCGCCTACACCATAAAGCAGTGATGGTAGGGACTGACTGCCCCTGTCTTTGAGAGGAGGCTGGGTCACCCTGCCCTGCCACTTAAGGAAGACTGGTCCTGAAATGAATGCAGCCTGCACTGTTCTCAGCTGTGACCATGAGCTGTGAGCTCAGACCAATAGAGACCTCAGAGGTTACACAGGCTCCTGTGCTAAATATAAATACATATATGGGCCCTGGGTCACATGGATGGGCATAAATAATTCAGTTTATTGATAGATTTTTTTTTCAAGAATGGGAGCTACTTTCTGCCCTAATACAACTTTCTAGTCATTTTCTTTACTCTGACACCATTTTCTCAGGTAATATTTTTATCCAACTTCGTGTTAGCTATCAAACTCAAGCAAAAACTGTGATAGTCATGGGCCCCCAGAAACAAGCCTAAAATGGACTTCCTAGCTTCCTTCTGCCCTAGATCCCTAATATCATCTGCTCTGTTCCTACATTTTGGTTCCTGTTCATTAACCATTTTGTCTCACTTTATATCTTACCATCTTTCAGCCACCATGATTCCATCCTATCATCCATGATTCCATCCTGACTTCACTGGGCAGATGACTTCACCAATGTGTCCTGGAACCTTACATCTCCAGAGCCCTGCCCCACTAGGGAAAGACAGAAACAGGCTGGGGGTATGAATCAATCTGCCAATGCCCATGTCCAGTGAAGAAGCAATAAAAGAAGCTGAAACTTCTGCCTTCTGCACCCCAAAAATATTTTTGATCCATACTCCCAAAGGGGGAAAAGTAATAGGAGGAAGAAGATAAGAGGGCTCTGAAATCCAACTCCATCAGGACCTAGATAGAGAAAGAAGGAAAGTGATCCGGAAGGTGGTGCAGTGGATAAAGCATTGGATTCTCAACCATGAGGTCCTGAGTTCGGTCCCCAGCAGCACATCTACCAGAATGATGTCTGTTTCTTTCTCTCCTCCTATCTTTCTCATGAATAAATAAATAAATTCTAAAAAAAAAAAAAAGAAGGAAAAAGAGAGGGGCATTTGGATGTAGTAATAAGCTCGGAAAGGAAGAGAAGATAGGATCTTTAAAATAATAATAAAGCAATTATATATAAATATAGACAGTTGTAGAAATAATAGTAAACCCAAGTCTGCAACCATAGGGAAACTGCTGTAGCATACAACAGATGAACTGGGTATTCAGAACTCTGATGGTAGGAACAGTATGAAATTATCTCCCTGGGAGTAGGGCGGTAGCACAGCAGGTTAAGCGCAAGCAGCGCAAAGCGCAAGGACCAGCGTAAGGGTCCCGGTTCGAGCCCCCAGCTCCTCGCCTACAGGGGAGTCATTTCACAGGCAGTGAAGCAGGTCTGCAGGTGTCTGTCTTGCCCCCTCTCTGCCTTCCCTTCCTCTCTCCATTTCTCTCTATCCTATCCAACAACAACGATATCAATAATGACTACAATAACTACAGCAATAAAACAACAAGGGCAACAAAAGGGAATAAATAAAATAACTATTTTAAAAAAGAAATTATCTCCCTGTTGACATGTAATTTATTTAAGTCAATATTAAATCACTAATAAAATAAAATAAAGACTTTGTGAGACCTATACTGGAGGGGGCAGGGGAAGCACACAGCTTTACTGGTGGGTACAATGTGGAACTATTCCCCTGTAATCTTATAATCCACTATTAAATCATTAATAAAAATGTGGTATTTTCTTTAGCAACATACAATCTTGCAGTATACAGTGCAGAACTTGAAAGTATGAGGTCCCAAAATTGGTTCCTGCCACCATATATGAAAAATGATGCTCTGGTTAGTGTTTTCTTTCTTTTTCTTTTTTCTTTTAATTTTTTTATTGGGGAATTAATGTTTTATATTCGACAGTAAAAACAATAGTTTATAAATGCATAACATTCCCCAGTTTTCCATATAACAATACAACCCCCATTAGGTCCTCTGTCATCTGTTTTTGGACCTGTACTCTCCCCCCACCACCCACCCCAGAGTCTTTTACTTTGGTAAAACACTGGTTAGTGTTCTCTCTCAACCTCTCGCTCTCTCCCTCTCTCTCTCTCAAAAATAAGTATATTTTTAAAAGGCCAGTGAAACAGCTCACTTGGATAGTGTGCTGCCTTGCCACATATGTGACGCAGGTTCAAGCCCAGTTCCCACCACACTGAAGGAAACGTCAGTGCTAGTGACTCCCTATCTCCCACCCTTCTGCCTTCCTATCTCTATTAAAAAAAATAATAATAAAGAAGGGGAAGGTGGAGGAGAAAGAAGAGAGGGAGGAAAAGGCCAGAGAAGATAGCTGACTGAGTAGGGTGCTTGCACTTCCATGTATAAGATCCAGTTCTGAGCTCATACGGGAGGTGTATGGCAAGCTTCAATGCTGTGGGGAGGCCCCCTACTCTCTGTTTCCATCTAGATGAAACAAATTGTCCAGAGCAGTGAAAGCACACACACATCCAGCTCTGGTCCAAGGAAGGATGGAAGGAAGGAAAGAATGTTGGTATGCTTCTAAATTCTGCTTCTAAGACCCCTTCTGTTTCATTGGTTTAATCCCCCTGCTTAACACTGTATTCTATTTACATAACCACTGTTAACTAAGCACCGCCCTGCCTCCAGGGCATTGGTTTAATCCTCACTGTTTTGCACTCTTTTTCCTTCTCCCCACCCCCTATCCTACGTACATACTCTTCGGACCAGACTCTTCCGCCTAAGGATATATAAGGACAAGATTGTGATTAGAGATAGCTTAGATTGCACTGCGTTCCACATGAATAAAGACTGAACTGCGTACCACTCAGCCATGAGTCCCTGGTCATCTCTCTCTCCCGCCCACGAAGCTAGTCTGACAAAGGAAGGAAGAAAGAAAGGAAGGAAGCCCAAGAGGGCAGGCAATTTGCCTATGGGCAACCCGTTAATAATTTCAGGAAAGGGATTTTAATTCAGGTCTTTCTGGCTCCAAGATCAGAATTCTTTTTTTTTCCCCCCAACAGGGTTATTATTGGGGCTCGGTGCCTACACTAACAAAGTCACCACACCAGGAAACCTTTTTTCTTTAAGTGGGCCAGAGAGAAATTAAGAGGGAGAGAGTCCCCACACCTATGGACATCTAATCTTTGACAAAGGGGCCCAGAATATTACATGGGGAAAGCAGAGTCTCTTCAACAAATGGTGTTGGAAACAATGGGTTGAAACATGCAGAAGAATGAAACTGAACCACTATATTTCACCAAATACAAAAGTAAATTCCAAGTGGATCAAGGACTTGGATGTTAGGTCACAAACTATCAGATACTTAGAGGAAAATATTGGCAGAACTCTTTCCCACATACATTTTAAAGACATCTTCAATGAATAGAATCCAATTACAAAGAAGACTAAGGCAAGCATAAACCTATGGAACTACATCAAATTAAAAAGCTTCTTCACAGCAAAAGAAACCACTACCCAAACCAAGAGACCCCTCACAGAATGGGAGAAGATCTTTACATGCCATACATCAGACAAGAGTTTAATAACCAACATATATAAAGAGCTTGCCAGACTCAACAACAAGACAACAAATAACCGCATCCAAAACTGCGGGGAGGACTTGGACAGACTTTGGAAGAGATCCAAAAGGCCGAGAAACAAATGAAAAAATGCTCCAAGTCTCTGATTGTCAGAGAAATGCAGATAAAGACAACAACGAGATACCACTTCACTCCTGTGAGAATGCCATACATCAGAAAAGGTAACAGCAGCAAATGCTGGAGAGGGTGTGGGATCAAAGGAACCCTCCTACACTGCTAGTGGGAATGTCAATTGGTCCAACCTCTGTGGAGAACAGTCTGGAGAACTCTCAGAAGGCTAGAAATGGACCTACCCTATGATCCTGCAATTTCTCTCCTGAGAATAGATCCTAAGGAACCCAACACATCCATCCAAAAAGACCTGTGTACACATATGTTCTTAGCAGCACAATTTGTAATAGCCAAAACCTGAAAGCAACCCAGGTGTCCAACAACACATGAGTGGCTGAGTAAGTTGTGGTATATATACACAACGGAATACTACTCAGCTGTAAAAAATGGTGACTTCACCATTTTCAAACGATCTTGGATGGAGCTTGAAGAAATCATGTTAAGTGAAATAAGTCAGAAACAGAAGGATGAATATGGGATGATCTCACTCTCAGGCCGAAGTTAAAAAACAAGATCAGAAACACACACACACACAAGTAGAACCTGAAATGGATTGGTGTATTGCATCAAAAGACTCTGGGGTGGGGGTGGGGGGGTGGGGAGAATACAGGTTCAAGAAGGATGACAGAGGACCTAGTGGGGGTTGTATTGTTATATGGGAAACTGGGAAATGTTATGCTTGTACAAACTATTGTATTTACTGTTGAATGTAAAACATTAATTCTCCAATAAAGAAATTTAAAAAAAAGAAGAGGGAGAGAGCAACAGAGACACCTAGCTGCAGCACTGCTTCACCACTCATGAAGCTTCCCCTCTGCATGTGGGGACCAGAGGCTTAAACCCAGGTCTTTGCATATGGTAATGTGTGTGCTCTACCTGGTGTGCCTAGAATTCTTAATCATTGGGAGTCGGGCGGTATCGCAGCAGGTTAAGCGCACGTGTTGCAAAGTGCAAGGACCAACTTAAGGATCCCGGTTCCAGCCCCCGGCTCCCCATCTGCAGGGGACTTGCTTCACAGGCAGTGAAGCAGGTCTGCAGGTGTCTTTCTCTCCCCCTCTCTGTCTTCCCCTCCTCTCTCTATTTCTCTCTGTCCTATACAACAACAGCGATAACAATAATAACAGCAATAACTACAACAATAAAACAGCAAGGGCAACAAAAGGGAATAAATAAATAAATACTTTTTAAAAAATTATTAATCATTATGTTGAATGGCTTCCCACTGTTATGCCACTGCCTGGCTCTTTTGGACAAGTCTTATAAGTCCCTCTGGACTCCAGAGTCACCTGGAGCTGCAAAGCAACTGCTTTGTCTTAAACACAAGTTTAAATTTCTCAGAGGAAATTTTAGTGAGTATACTTGAAGGCTCCAGCAAAGAGACACAACTAATCATATGACCTTGACCACAGAGTGATCCTTCTCTATCTATCAGAAAAGGCTGCCCTTTGACCAAGTGCACAGCTTCAAGAACACACACACACTGAACAATGAGGGAGGAAGCGGAAACCTGCCTGGCCAGTCAGGTCAGCCATATCTATCCTGCTGATCAGTGGGGTGACAGATGTCACTGCCATATTGCCCTAACACCCTCAGCTCCCCTTGAGACAAAGTACTTTTGAGTCAAGCTCTGGTGGGGGAAGGAATTTAATTAGGATCCACATCTCCTGAATCCCAACACCAAAGCTGACATCCAGTCAGATGTGAATAGCCCTGGTGACTTTGCAGGCTTAGCTTGAGTAAATCCTCTCTCCTGCTCTTTGGGTCTGCCTTAAAGGTAAGGTGGCTGGCAGGAGAGGAGCGCATGGCAATATTATTAACATGGATACTGATTCACCCCAGTTCCCAAATGAGAAGGATTCTAATTACAAAGCCCTGAGAAGTGATGGGTCCGAGAGGCAGGTGGAATCAATCTATTACTGCACCTTCCCTGAGCTAACCGAGAGGGCAGTGTGGAAAGGAAGCACAAAACAGGGATGTCTGGTCAGAGAGCAGTCATCTCTCAATGAGGGGAGAGGGGCGGGGCTGAACTCTGGGCTCAGGGAAAAAGCTTCTGAGCCCTAGCAGGTCAGTTGGGTACCCAAGTAGCTCACAACGCTGAGAGGAGGCGGAGTCAGGCCCCACCCCCAGCCCAGTGGGACCAATTAGAGCATTTACAGTAAAACACAAGAGGGATGCACCTCCCCATCTCCATCTTGCCACATTTGCTGAAGGACTACCTATGACATTACACATATTCATACTTCACTGAGCACATTAATCCTTGGGATTCCGCTCACTACCTGTGGCTTAAAATTTTAATTGGCTCTAACACGCCACCTGAACTGATGTGAGCGCGTGGTGATGCAAGGAGAGGCATCCCAAACTGCGGCCACATGCGGCGCTTCTGGGAGGAGGGGGGAGGGGGGCGGTTTCTGCGTCCCAGGTGTCAAAGGGGTGGGAGAAGGCAGGAGCAGCATTCAGTTACTCTCCGGCAATCACCCCGTCTGCATTCGGGGGTGGAGGAAGAATGCTGAGGCAATTCTGGGCCTCCTCCTTCCCTCCGCTTGTCTCAGTCTTGTGCAGTGTTCAAATTGACAGAGAGACTTAGTCACTGTGTCCCAATTCAAGTTTCCAGGAGAACTGAACCTTCCTGCCCCAGATTGAATTTCCTGATTATCTCCGCTTTGAGCAGGCTCAATGAGGGCTTCCACTTCTCGAAGTTCTCTCCTTGGCTTTTAGGACTCAGCCTGCGTCATCTTTCCTCTGACCTCTGATTCTGGTTTTCTCCGCCACTCCCATGTTTTCAGACCCACAAGACTTCTGCAACTCCACCTACCTAATGCCCTTGAATTTAGACCTTGTCTGCTGTGCTTTTAGACAATTCCATTATGATCCTCTCTGACACATTCCTCACTCCCTGAAATGAAGAGTTCTTGGGTCCAAGAAAATATGCCCACCACAGACTATGGTTCCTTCCAGATTAGCACTATCCAAGAGCACATTCTGCAAACGTTCGGGAGGTGGCAGAGGAGATAAAACACTGGACTCTCAGGCATGAGGTCCTGAGTTTGATTACCAGCATCACATGTGTCAGAAGGATAATATGGCATTATATCTCTCTCTCCTCCTCTCTCTCTCCTCCTCTCTCTCTCCTCCTCCTCTCTCTCTCTCTTTCTCCCATTGATAAATAAGTCTTTGGGGGCTGGATGATGGCACACATGGTTGAAAGCACATGTCACAATGTGCAAGGACCTGGGTTCAAGCCCCCCAGGCCCCACCTGCAGGGGAAAAGCTTTGAGAGTGCTGAAGCAGGGATGCAGGTGTCTCTCTGTTTCTCTCCCTCTCTATCACCCCCTTCCCTCTCGATTTCTGGCTGTCCCTATATCCAATAAATAAAGATAAGTAAAAATGTGTAATGTTCTAGTTTAAAAAGATAAGTTTTATAGGTCTTTCTCTTAATTTCTCTTTATTTATTTGATAGAGAGAAATTGAAAAGCGGTGGGGAAAGTAGATAAGAAGAGGAAGAGAAACACCTGCAGCATTGCTTCAGCACCAGTGATGCTCCTGCCCTCTTCCCCGACAGGTGTGGACCAGACTGGAACCTGGCAGCATGTGAGTTCATCCATGTGATGAGTCCAAAAAAAGAAATAACATTTTGGGGCAAGTAAGATAGCATAACAGTTATGCAAAGATACTCTCATACCTGAAGCTCCAAAGTCCCAGGTTCAACCCCCTAGACGCCAATAAGCAAGAGCTGAGCAGTGTTCTGGTAAAAATAAATAAATAAATAAATAAATAACATTTTGCAATGATGAAGTTCTACATGCAAGGCCCAATGAAGCCACTACCTCATGGCAAAGGAGCCATGGAAATATGGTTATTGTTCCTGGGGAAGGGAAGTTTTATTTTACTTGCTTTACATGGTGCTAAGGCCTTACACATGCACTTGCACAATACCACTGTTGAACAACCGCCCTGGGACACTTTTTTTATGTTTTATGAGAGATAAGCAGAAAGAGAGAGGGATGAAAGGAAGGCAAAGAGATAACTCAATGTTAGAGCCACACAGACTTGCATGCCTGAAATCCCAGGATCCTGAGGTGCAATTTCTGGCACCACTATATACCACAGACAAGCAGTGTTGTAATCTCTCTCTCTCTCTCTCTCTCTCTCTCTCTCCCACCCTCCTCTCCCACTTTCTCCCTCCCTCTCTCTTCTACTTTCCTTCTGTCTCCCTCAAGAAAATGAACATATGATTTAAAAAAAGAGGTAGAGAAGGTGGAGGAGGAAGAGGAGAAGAAGAAGAAGGGATAGGAGAAAGGGAGAAGCAGGCAGAGAGAAGAGAAACACCACAGCACCAGTCTACAGCCGACAGAACTTACCCAGAGCCATCCATGCTGCTTCCATGTGATGCCAGGGCTCACACTTGTTAACATTAGGTAGTAGTGAAAGCAGCTATTTCTGAGATGTGAACAAGAACTGAACTGAAGGGGCCAGGTGGCGGTGCACCTGGTTAAGCGCATACATCACAGTGCACAAGGACCCAGGTTCAAGCCCCCGGTACCCATCTGCAGGGAGGAAGCTTCATGAGTAGTGAAGCAGGCCTGCAGGTGTCTCTCTGTCTCTCTCCCTATCTATCAACCCTCCCCTCTCTATTGCTCTCTGTCTCTATCCAATAATAAATAAATAAAATATTTTTTTAAAAAAAGAACTGAACTGGGAGTCGGGCTGTAGCGCAGCGGGTTAAGCGCAGGTGGCGCAAAGCACAAGGACCGGCATAAGGATCCCGGTTCAAACCCCGGCTCCCCACCTGCAGGGGAGTCGCTTCACAGGCAGTGAAGCAGGTCTGCAGGTGTCTATCTTTCTCTCCTCCTCTCTGTCTTCCCCTCCTCTCTCCATTTCTCTCTGTCCTATCCAACAACGACGACAACAACAATAATAGCTACAACAATAAAACAACAAGGGCAACAAAAGGGAATAAATAAATTAAATAAATACTTTTAAAAAATTTAAAAAAAAAAGAACTGAACTGGTTTTTCAGGGTCCAACTACTAGACAAGAAATTACAGGATGTTTCACATGGGAAGAAATATGCTCTGCAGGAAAGCTATCACCTGACTTGTGTGTGTTTTTAGGGATTTTTAATATTATTATTTTTTAAATATTTATTTATTCCCTTTTGTTTCCCTTGTTTTATTGTTGTAGTTATTATTGATGTTGTTGTTGGATAGGACAGAGAGAAATCAAGAGAGAAGGGGAAGACAGAGAAGGGGAGAGATAGATAGACACCTGTAGACCTGCTTCACTGCCTGTGAAGTGACTCCCCTGCAGGTGGGGAGCCAGGGGCTCGAACCGGGATCCTCTTACCTCCAACAAGTCTCCCAGCCTGCAAGCTTTCTTTTCTACTCCTGCCCCTACCCAGTAGCAGTCCTTTTTTTTTTCTTTGCCATGAGAAAAACACTGTACTGCTTTATTTCTCTATCCCTTTGCGAGCATGGACCCAAGGTCATTATGGGACACAGAAGGTGGAAGGTCTGGCTTCCGTAATTGCTTCCCCACTGAACACGGGAATTGACAGGTCGATCCATAGTCCCAGCCTGTCTCTCTCTTTCCCCAGTGGGGCAGGGATCTGGGGAACTGGGGCTCCAGGACACATTGGTGGGGTTGTCTGTCCAGGGAAGTCTGGTTGGCATCATGCTAGCATCTGGAACCTGGTATCTGGAACCTGGTGGCTGATAAGAGTTAACATATAAAGCCAAACAAATTGTTGACTAATCATGAACCTAAAGTCTGGAATATTGCAGTTGAAGATTTGGGGTCTCCATTTTGAACATAGCTAGTAGGCATATTTTAGTTATATTCCAAAGGGCCTATGACTATACTAGTTGTTTTGGTTTTTTTCCCAGAGCCTGAAACCTGATATGCAGGTGGATCCAAGTTATTGCCTGGGGAGATGATATCATGGCTGGAAAAAGGACCAGAAAGCTGGATCAAGGAAGAAAGTAGCTCCCAAATATGGGAAACGTGTATAAATATTGTTGACTGTAAACCCATCAATTTGATGTGATCTGGGGCCCATATTCAGCTTAGAAATCTATGTGACCTCTGCATCCCAGCAGCAGTCTTTTTTTTTAATATTTATTTATTTATTTATTCCATTTTGTTGCCCTTGTTGTTTTTTATTGTTGTAGTTATTATTGTTGTCATCATTGCTGGATAGGACAGAGAGAAATGGAGAGAGGAGGGGAAGACAGAGAAGGTGAGAAAGATAGATACCTGCAGACCTGCTTCACTGCTTGTGAAGTGACTCCCTGCAGGTTGGGAGCCGGGGGCTCGAACCGGGATCCTTACACTGGTCCTTGCGCTTAACCCACTGCGCTAACGCCCAACTCCCCAGCAGCAGTCTTAAGTCACTATAAAATGCCAAACAATCTTCTATTACCTGTATTTCAAAGTAAAGGGTAACTTCTCAGTCTAACAGCTGGGGTGCTTATAGTCCTGCTTCACCCCCACCATCATGACTCTGTCTCTCCTGTCTCCCTGTACAAGGTCAAACAACTGTACCTACACCCCTACTCTCCACAGAACAAGTCTTGTCTTTCCTCACCTCTGTGCCTTGCACACACTGTCTCTCTGCTCAAAATGTCCTCCACCCCACCCTCACTCTATGGCTGGCAAACTATTTATTTATTTATTTATTTATTTATAAAAAGGAAACACTGACAAAACCATAGGATACGAGGGGCACAGCTCCACACAATTCCCACCACCAGAACTCCGTATCCCATCCCCTCACCTGATAACTTTCCTACTCTTTAACCCTCTGGGAGTATGGACCCAAGGTCATTGTGGGATGCAGAAGATTGAAGGTCTGGCTTCTGTAATTGCTTCCCCGCTGAACATGGGTGTTGACAGGTCAATCCATACTCCCAGCCTGCCTCTCTCTTTCCCTAGTGGGGGTGCTGGTAAACTATTTAGCCTTCTATCCTCAAGTGAATTCTCATCTCACCACCTGGCCAGTGACCTTCCCAGATTCTCTCTTCTCTCTCTAAGTCAGGGGATAGGAGAACTTTCTTCAGTGCTCAGATCCCAAACCTAGACTTACATAGGCTTTGAATAAATCTGGACATGTTTAAATTTAACACTGAGATGATAGTCATACCACTGCTACTTAAATATTAATTCTGCCCAAGGTCCTATCCATATGCAACCACCCCTGGAAGCCTCTGCAGAAAAGTAATTTGTAATTTTGTAAAGTGTAAGTTTGAATCTAATTCTGGAAAATCAGTGTTCAGTTGTGCAGATGTATCAGAAGCCCAAGTAGCCACTCAACATTCATTTCTCAACACATACTGGTTATCCTCTATTCATTATTTATGAGATAAGTAATTTTTAATAGAAAAGCTTCATTTGTAGAAAAAAAATTTTCTTATCATCTACAAGCCAAAAAAATAAATAAATAAAAAGTTCCCGAGGTAGTGCTGTACACAAATTTAGACACAAACCAAGATGGGCTCATAATATAATCTCCTAAATCCCATGAGTGGTGGTTCTCAGAGGGTGGCCACATGGCCAAATGCATCAGCACCAACTGGGAACCTACTAGGTATGGAAATCATTAGTCCTCTCCAGACCTGCTGAATCAGAAACTCGGGGCTGGGGGGTGCCCAGGTATTTTTATCAAGCCCTCTATGTGGCTCTGATGCTCTGGTTTCTGTATGCATCATGACAGCTTCTGAGGAGGAGAGACTGCCAGGCCCAGGTCCAGTGCACTCACATTGCTGGCCCTTGCAAGTCTTGGTGTGTGTGTACAGAATGAGCAAATGAATGCCCTCACAAATGCCTGAACAGAAAGTTAAAAACAAATGTCAAAGAAACTGAGCAAACTGATGCAAAAGCAAGGAGGAGAACTTTGTAAGTTTGTAAGAACTTTGTAGCAATTCAAATCTTCCCATACGATAAGTAGCAAGAGAAGTGAATGGGCAGGGCAGATGTTATAGACCTCTCCCCACCCCTATTCCCAGTCCCCACCCCTGTACTGAGATCAGGATCTTAGCAGCAACTCTTGGTCACTCACCCTCTCTAGCCCAAGTCACAGAAAACTCTCTTGTCCAAACAACATCCTCCAAAAACACCCCCAGAATCAAGGAAGTGCTTGGTCCTAAATGTCCTGTGCAGGACCCATAAATTAATTACTTAATATCATTTACAGAAGGCCAGTTGGTCTCAAGATGAATGGAGGTAATGCTGTTCTTGGCATCCAGCTTAAAGATTCAAGGCGCCAGAAATACAAAAGAAGGCTTCTTTCAACTTCCAGACTAGGCACTGAATAAAACTAGAAGTATGGGATAGGGGGTGGGGTAGTGGGGGCTATTCAAAAAAAAAAAAGAATAAAGGTTTCTTTGGTGAAGAAATATTAATCTCAATATTCATATGGCATGAAAATATATGTTTGAGATCTCCAGAATGAGATGTTCATAAATAGATAAGCTCTAAGTGGATGATTTTTTAGCCTTGATTTTCCTTTACTGAAATATAATTAACACTTCCTGAAACCAGCTAGCTTGGAATAATTTAGTTCAATTGTAAGTATGCAAAACACTTAACAATTAGCTCCATGAAATGAGACCAGCCAGCACCGAGCTGACTTCATTAATGCCCTAAGTGCATATGCCCTATTATAAGAGCTTTCAGAAATATTGTATAAATCTGAAATGCCCCCATAGAATGGAACAGGGAGGGAGTTCCCGATTATTTCCATTCATTGAAAGCTACATCTCATAAACGCAGCGGTCTGAAAGATGACAGCAATTGGTTTTAATATTTTTACAGCCACTTCCGAGGCAATAGGAAAGAAACCAAAGTGTTGTAATGGAGTCTTTCAAACCAGTGTGATTTACCCTGCAGTAAAGAGCAGTGTCTTGAGTGGAGGGAAAAGTTCACAGGTTCTGGGTTAAGGGCACTGGGCTGACTTGCACAGTCTGGTACACATCCTCTGCCTATCAAATTTCTCATCTGTAAAACAGGGACAGCCAAATGTGCTATCCAAGTTGCCGTCACAGTAGCACAGGCCAGACCAATCACAGTGGGTGCTGCTATGAAACCACCAGAACTGAGAGCACCAAGGGAAGGTCTGTATGTGGACCCCGGCCTAAGCGTCCTGGTTGAATATCTGAACAGTAGAACAATGATTCCCTCGCTTTGCTGGTTGAGAACATTACAGGAGGAGTGGAACAGGCCTACAGAGGGGGAAGACTCTATTCAAATGCTGGCTCTGAATCTAGTTTTTCTTCTTTTTTTCAGATACTGTCTGGAAGTAAAGCCTTCCTAAAGTTAAGATCAATTCAGGCTACTTCTACCTACTTCTTGAAATTCTGAATGGAGTGATAAAAAGAATAGTCAAAGCCAAATGAAAAATTTTAAAAAGTAAGGAATCAGAGCTGGGTGGTGGAGCACTTGGTTGAGTGCACATGTTACAGTGCACAAGGACCCAGGTTCAAGCCCCCGGTCCCCACCTGCAGGGGGAAAGCTTCACAAGTGGTGAAGCAGGGCTGCAGGTCTCTCTCTGTCTCCCTATCACCCTCTTCCTCTCAATTTCTGACTGTCTCTATCCAAAAAATAAATAAAGATTTAAAATTTTTTTTAAAAAGTAATGAATCTTCACTGTGTATATTTACCAAAATAGTGTGTTAAACCAAAAAAAAAAAAAAAAAATGATGTCCTGTACAGTATGACTTAGCTAACCATAAGAGCACACTTTATCATGCTTCCTTCAGGGTTTGAGCCCCTGGTCAAGATAAGAGCATCTTCTAGGCAAAGCTTCACGGGTAGCGCTATGGTATCTCTCTTTCTCTGTATGTCCCTGTCTCACTCCCTCTCTCTCTAACCCCTTAAGAATAAAAGTCTATCAGAAATAGTGGAAGGCCAGCTGGTGGCACACCTGGTTGAGCGCACATGTTACAATGTGCAAGGACCTGGGTTTGAGACCCCAGTCCCCACCTGCAGGGGGAAAGCTTCACAAGTGGTGTGGCAGTGCTGCAGGTCTCTCTCTGTCTCTCTCCCTCTCTATATTCCCCCTTCCTTCTCAATTTATTGCTGTCTCTATCAAATAAATAAAGATAAATTTAAAAATTAAAAAAAGAATAAAGAAATAGTGGAAGTGTGCAAGCACAGGACCCCAGCAATATCACTGACAAGCAAAAGTAATAATAATAAACAAATAAATAAAGACTACCTATTTTTCTGTAAATTATGGAACACCACAGGTGATAAGAGTCAGGACAGAGACAAAAGCTCAACACTGGAAGATGTAACCTTGTTCTTTCAGCACCACCTGTGTGCTCTGCAAACACATACGAGACCTCACAGGATAATAACCTCAAAAGTCCATATATGAAGAAAGCCCAGGGACAAGCAGTGGCGAGCCTGGTTGAGCAGACATCTACAGTGCGCAAAGGCCAGGGTTAAAGCCCCCAGTCCCCAATTGCAGGGGAAATGCTTTACGAGTGGTGAAGCAGTATTGCAGGTATCTCTGTTTCTCTCCTTATAATCCTATTCCCTCTTGACTTCTGGCTCTCTCTCTAATAAATAAATAAAGATAATGCGAAAAAATTAATTAAAAAATATATAAAAAAAGAAAGTCCTAGGGGCCGGGTGGTTGTGCACCTGGTTGAGTGCACATGTTACAATACACAGTGACTCAGGTTAAAGCCCCCAGTCCCCACGTGCAAAGGGAAAGTTTGCAAGTGGTAAAGTAAGGCTGCAGGTGTCTTTCTGTCTTCTCTCCTTCTCTAACACCCCTTTACCTCTCAATTTCTGTCTCTATCAAATAAGTAAATAAAGATAATTAAAAAAAAACTAGTATAGCCACAGGCCCTTTGGAATATAACTAAAATATGCCTACTAGCTATCTACAGAACGGAGACCACCCCCCAACTCTTCATCTGCACTATTCCAGTCTTTAGGTTCATGATTAGTCAACAATTTGTTTGGCTTTCTATGTTAACTTTCTTTTCAGCCACCAGGTTCCAGATGCTAGCATGATGCCAACCAGACTTTCCTGGACAGACAACCCCACCAATGTGTCCTAGAGCTCCAATTCCCCAGAACCCCGCCCCACTAGGGAAAGAGAGAGACAGGCTGGGACTATGGATCGACCTGTCAATGCCCATGTTCAGCGGGGAAGCAATTACAGAAGCCAGACCTTCAATCTTCTGCATCCCACAATGACCTTGGGTCCATACTCCCAGAGGGTTAAAGAATAGGAAAGCTATCAGGGGAGGGGATGGGATATGGAGTTCTGGTGGTGGGAACTGTGTGAAGTTGTACCCCTCTTATCCTATGGTTTAGTAAATGTTTCCTTTTTTATAAATAAAAAAATTTTTTAAAAGAATAGGAAAGCTATCAAGGGAAGGGATGGGATGTGGAGTTCTGGTGGTGGGAACTGTGTGGAGTTGTACCCCTCTTAGCCTATGGTTTTGTCAGTGTTTCCTTTTTATAAATAAAATTTTAAAAAATTGAAAAAAAAAAGTGGAAGTACCTAGCACAATGCCTGGCCAGCCAGAGATGCTTATAAATGCCTGTGGCATTTGAATAGAAAAGATTAAGTATGGATCCTGTATTGATTTCCTACTGCTTCTGTAACAAACTTAGTGGTTTTAAACAAGACAGATTTATTACCCAACGGTTACACAGGTAGGAAGTTCAGAACGGTCTGGCATGCCTTATGGCATCTGGTATGTACACATAGATAGATGATCGGTAGAGAGACAAGAGAAAATCTATTTCCTGGCCTTTTCCAGTTTCTAGAAGTTGTCCATATACCTTGATTCGAGATCTTTTTCTCCATCTTCAGAGCTAGCACCAAATCATCTTTAAATCTTTCTCTGAACTTTGCTTCCTTGTAGCTGCTTCTCCAACTCTAGCCTCCTTCCTACTTCATTCTTATAAGTACCCTTTTGATTACATTGGACACAACCAGATAATTCAGGATAATCTCAAGACCCTTCACTTAGCCACTTCTGGAACATCCCTTTAAACAGACATCAAAAGCGTCCAAAATCAAAATGTGGATATTGTGGGGTGGGAGTCCATTAGTCATTCTACCACAGATCTTAATAAATGAAGCCATAACAGTCATTCTTGCTTAGCAGAAAAACTTTGTCACATGCTTACAACAAACTTGATTCCAGACCTTCAGGATTAAGAATCATTATCCTGGGGCCAGGCGGTGGTGTGCCTGGTTAAGTGCACACATACAAGTGCACAAGTCCTAGGTTCAAGTCCCTGGTTCCCACTTGCAGGAGGATAGCTTCACAAGTGGTAAAGCAAGGGCTGCAGGTGTCTCTCTGTCTCTCTCCCTCTCTATCTCCCTCTCCCCTCTCAATTTCTCTCTGTCTCTATTCAATAATAAATAAATAAAAATATTTTTAAAAGCATCATTATCAAATATTAATGCTTCTTAATAATAATAATTTAATGACTACCTCTTATAAATATAAGTATATTTATTATCGACTGTAAAACAATAATCCTATAATAAAGAAATTTAAAAATAAATAAATAAATAGTTAATAACATATGCAAAGTGGGAGAGATAACATAATGATTATGTAAAAAACTTTCAAGCCTGAGGCTCTGAGGTTCTCGGTTTGATCCCCCTACCACAAGAGCCAGAGCTGAGAAGTGCTCTGGTAAAGATAAATAAATAAATAAATAAATAAATAATCTTTTCCATCAGGTGGCTGTGGACATTAAATGAATGAATATGCTGATGTGGTCAGAACAACGTTCAGTCCATAATAAATAGTATACACTGTTACGAGCTATTATTTTAGAAATTGACTCCAAAACCCTTGACTCATATTTAAGCTCTTTCCATGGCATCAAAGCACATTCCTTGCCACCTAAAGATGGGGGGTGGGCTGTGGTACAAGCAGTTAAGTGCACATATCATCATGAGCGAAGACTGGGGTTCCATGTTCATAGCAGCACAATCTGTAATAGCCAAAACCTGGAAGAACCCAGGTATCCAACAACAGATGAGTGGCTGAGAAAGTTGTGTTTTATATTCCCAGTGGAACACTACTCAGCCATTAAAAATGGTGAATTCACCTTTTTTACCCCACCTTGGATCGAGCTTGAAGGAATCGTGTCAAGTGAGATAAGTCAGAAAGAGAAGGATGAATATGGGATGACCTCATTCATAGACAGAAGTTGAAAAATACTACCATGCTGCCAACCTGCCTTCCCTGAGCAGATGATGTAACCAATTTGTCCCAGAACTTTACCTCCCCAGAGCCTAGTCCCACTACGAAAAGATAGAGATAGGCTGGGGGTATGGATCAAACTATCAAGGCCCATGTCCAGCAGAGAAGCAATTACAGAAACCAGACCTCCGGGTCTACACCCCACAGAGAGCTTTGGTTCAGACTCCCAGAGGGATAAAGAATGGGGAAGCTTCCAGTGGGGGGGGGGGGGATATGGCACACTGATTGTGGAAGTCGTGTGAACTGTGCTCCTCTTACCCCGCAATCTTGTCTATCAGTATTAAATCACTAATAATAAAAAGAGAGAGAGAGAGAGCGAAGCTGAAAAATGAGAAGACACAAAGCAGAACTTGGACTGGAGTAGGTGTATTGCACCAAAGTAAAAGACACTGGGGTTGCGGGGAGGGGTCAGGTCCTAGAGCATGATGGCAGAGAAGGACCTAGAGGGGGTTGTACTGTTATGTGGAAAACTAGGAAATGTTATGCATGTACAAACTATTATATTTTACTGTTGACTGCAAACCATTAATTCCCCAATAAATAAATTTTGAAAATAAAATAAAATATTTTTTTAAAACCCTCTAGGGTTGGGGGGAGGGTTTAGGTCCTAGAACATGATGGCAGAGGAGAACCTAGAGGGGATTGAATTGTTATGTGGAAAACTGAGAAATGTTTCACATGTGCAAACTTCTGTATTTTACTGTTGACTGTAAACCATTAGTCCCTCCAATAAAGAAAAAAAGAAAAGGACCAGGGTTCGAGTCCCCCTCTTCCCATCTTCAGGGGGAATGTTTCATGAGTGGTGAAACAGGTCTGCAGGTGCCTCTCTTCCCCTCTCCCTATATTCCCCTCCCCTCTCAATTTCTCTCTGTCCTGTCAAATAAAGATAGAAGGAAAAAAGGGGGGCTGCCAGAAGCAGTGGATTTGTAGTGCCAGCACCAAGCCCCAGACATAACCCTGATGGAAACAAAAAAAACAATGATGTCTGCCTACAACATAGGCACAGGGCTCCCCAAGGGGCATCTACTGAAGAGTGGGGGTATCTCGGCCCTGGTGTAGGAATCTGACTCTACAGTATCCAAATATCCTTGCCAGGAGCCCAAACCCTACTTCCTGCAAAGATTACCCCCACATACCTGGGCAGTGTGAAGATTAGGCTACCACAGTGTGGGACTTCATGGCTCAGCCTTCTGTAAAGATAGGGACTAGTAGGGGACCAGGAGAGCACACGTTACCACGTACAATAATCCAGGTTCAAAACCCTGGACCTGAAGCCTCACAATTGGTGGAGTAGTGCTTCAGGAGATTCTCCACTGTCTCTGCCTTGCTCTCTATGGGAAAATTAGAAGAAATAAGAAAGAAGAGAGAAGAAAGAAGGGAGGAGGAGAAGGAGGAGGAGGAGGAGAAGAAGAAGAGGAGGAGGAGGAGGAAGAGGAAGAGGAAGAAGAAGAAGGAGAAGGAGGAGAAGAAGAAAAAGAAGAAGGAGGAGGAGGAGGAGGAGGAGGAGGAGGAGGAGGAGAAAAGGAAGAAGAGGAACAAGAGGAAGAGGAAGGAGGAGGAGGAGGAGAAGGAGGAGGAGGAGGAGGAGAAAATGCCACCAGGAACATGAAGTCTGTGTATAGATACCAAACCAGAGCAATAGCCCTGGTGACAAGGGAAAAAAAGAGGGGGGGAGAGAGAAAGAGGGAGAGAGGGAGGGAGAGAGAGAGAGAGAGAGAGCTGGGGAGACAGCATAATGGTTCTGCAAAAGACTTTCATGGAGTCTGAGGCTCCAAGTTCCCAAGTTCAATCCCCATCATCACCATAAGCCAGAGCTGAGCAGTGCTCTGGTCTCTGTCTCTAATTCTCTCCTGCCTTCTCTATCTTTCCCTCTCACTAAAATAAAATAAATAAAATATTAAAAGAGAGAGAGTGGAGGTACAGCCCAGTATGTGGCTCAGTGGATACAGTATTGGACTCTCAAGCAAGAGGCCTCAAGTTTGACACCCAGCACTGAATATGCTAGAGTGATGCTCTGATTCTCTCTTTTCTCATAAATGAACAAATCTAAAATAAAAAAAAATAAAAAATAAAAATCTGGGGTTGGGTAGTGTTGCATCTGGTAGAGCGCACATGTTACCATGAAAGGACCCAAGTTCAAGCTCCTGGTCCCCATGTGCAGTAGGAAAGCTTCACAAACAGTGAAGTAATGCTGCAGGTAGTCTCTCCCTCTCTCTTTTTGCCTTCCCTGTCAGTTTCTGTCTGCCTATACAATATAAATATTATTTACTATTTTATTTATTTTATTTTAATGAAAGAGATAAAGATACAGAGAGAGACCAGAGCACTGCTCAGCCCTGTTTTATGGTGGTGCAGGGGATTGAACCCAGGACCTTGAAGCCTCAGGCATGAAGGGAAGGTCATTTGCATAACCATTCTGCTATCTTCCCTGCCCTATAAATACTTTTTTGAAACTTTAAAAATTAAAATGAGGAAGAATCTTTCAAATATTCCTGGAGCTACAGTCCTTCACTGAGGAAGCTTCAGTGTAGCCTAGACATGACAGATTGTTTGTTTAGGCCTCCCGGAACTGAAAAGACCTTCTCTATCAAATAAAATATAACCCATCAAGGCCACTGCATCATGAGCCAAGCAAGCCATTTAAAATCATGAAAACTTAGGCTCAAATTCTGCCTCTGCTACTTACTAGCTCTGCAACCTAGGTTAAATAACTTAATCTCCTTGTTGCATAAATTTCTTGTCCCCTGTGAGGATGGACTCTGATTGATAAGATTTAGAAATGATGGGAGTCGGGCGGTAGCACAGCGGGTTAAGCGCAGGTGGTGCCAAACTCAAGGACTGGCAAAAGTATCCAGGTTTGAGCCCCTGGCTCCCCACCTACAGGGGAGTCGCTTCACAGGCAGTGAAGCAGGTCTGCAGGTGTCTGTCTTTCTCTCCTCTTCTCTGTCTTCCTCTCCTCTCTCCATTTCTCTGTGTCCTATCCAACAACAATGACATCGATAATAACTACAACAATAAAACAACAAGGGCAACAAAAGGGGAATAAATAAATAAATAAATAAATAAAATTTTAAAAAAAGATTTAGAAAAATGTTTAGATTTTAGAAAAAATTTAGAAAAATCAAAGTAATGCATATAATTTAAATATTATAAGAGGTTGTCTGTCCATCTGTCTGCCTTTATTTTGTTGTGAATGACTGGTAAGAAACACACTAAATAAATGTATCGTAATGGCCCTCCTCATCCTATGGGGGTGGCTGGCTGTAAGTGCCCGTGCTATCAAACAGAGCCCATTCCCATCTTGCACTGGACTGGGACCCCTTCTCAGACAAGAGCTATAGTTTATTCATCAGACTATTCCCCAGAGTTCGTGCAAGTTCGAGCACATATTGTGAGGATAAAGAAGCAAGTGAATGGTTTCCTCATAGCATGTTCAGGTTCTGAATTCTTTGATTCTAGTTATCATGAAAATATATTTTTTAAATTCACACCTGTTACCTTAGATAGTTAATGATCAAGGCATGAGCTACAACACTCCTTCCTCTCTCTCTCTCTCTCTCTCTTCCTCTCTCTCTCTCTCTCTCAAAAAGTCACTGTGGAGATTAGCTACCGGAGATAGTTAATGATCAAGGCATGGGCTACAACACTCCTCTCTCTCTCTCTCTCTCTCTCTCTCTCTCTCAAAAAGTCACTGTGGAGATTAGCTTTGTAGAGAATATGCTGTCTTAGGCTAGGGGTATGGATTAACCTGCCAACACCCATGTCCAGCAGAGATGCAATTACAAAAGACAGAACTTCCACCTTCTGCAGCCCAAGAAGAATTTTGGTCCATATTCCCAGAGGGATAACAATAGGGAACTTTCCAATGGAGGTGCTGAGACACGAAACTCTGGTGGGGAGAACTGTATGGAACTACAACCCTACTAGAATTATATCCCTTAAAATATTTAAATCAATATTAAATCACTAATAAAAAATAAAACATTGCACAGTGGGTTAAGTGCACATGGCACAAAGAGCAAGGACCGGCATTAAGATCCTGGTTCTAGCCCCTGGCTCCCCATTTGCAGGGGGGTTGCTTCACAAATGGTGAAGGAGGTCTGCAGGTGTCTATCTTTCTCTCCCCTGCTTTGTCTTCCCCTTCATTCTTGATTTCTCTCTGTTCTATCCAACAACAGCAGC
The DNA here is from genome assembly GCF_950295315.1 of Erinaceus europaeus. Taxonomy (NCBI): domain Eukaryota; kingdom Metazoa; phylum Chordata; class Mammalia; order Eulipotyphla; family Erinaceidae; genus Erinaceus; species Erinaceus europaeus. Next base: position 26,803,158 of record NC_080162.1, read on the forward strand.
AGCAATAACAACAATAACAACAACAAGGACAACAAAAGTGGAAAAAAATGGCCTCCAGAAGCAGTGGAATCATACTGCAGGTACTGAGCCCCAGTGACAACCCTGGAGGCAAATAAATAAATAAATAAATAAATAAATAAATAAGACATTCTTAAAAGGAGAGCATGTATATGTTATTTTGATAAGAGTGCATTAAAAAATCATTCACTGGAAGCAACCAATAGCACAGCTATATACAAGATACTGGGTACTGTACAGCAAACCCTAACAAAAGGACTTTTCAAAGTTAACCCAATTACCAAATAATGTGATGATAACATTAACTATCGATTTTTGGAACCCTAAGATAGCAGGAACCTCACATCTCCACTATAGAACCTCTACTTCCCCCAGTCCTGGAACCCTTGGATAGGGCCCACTTTCCCGAATGCCTCTCGCAACCCATATCAAATAATGTTACATCTGCCGATCGCAACCTAATCAACGCAATGATTGCCACCTCAACATGCTTCACTTCAGACTGTGTCCAGAGACTTAACGTGTGGAATGACAACCCTTCAGCTTCATTACTCGGGTGAGACCTTTCCTTTCATAGTATACTCTAATTCCATTCCAGGTGGTTCACTTTCTAACAAAGTCCCAAAACCTAGATATATACCAGTTTCTATGAGAGAGAACATATGTTCACACGTATACATAAACTACTGCAAAATATATACCTGAAAGCAGAAGTACATTAGAGTTTGCAGTGAGTATCCCCCTAACACTTCCTCTCCACTATTCCAAGCTTTGAGTCCATGATTGCTCAACAATTTGTTTGGCTTCGTATGTTAACTCTCTTTTCAGTCACCAGGTTCCAAATGTCATCAGGATGCCAACCAGGCTTCCCTGGACTGAAGACCCCACCAATGTGTCCTGGAGCTCAGCTTCCCCAGAGACCCACCCTACTATGGAAAGAGAGAGGCAGACTGAGAGTATGGACCGACCAGTCAACGCCCATGTTCAGCGGGGAAGCAATTACAGAAGCCAGACCTTCCACCTTCTGCAACCCACAAAGACCCTGGGTCCATGCTCCCAGAGGGATAGAGAATGGGAAAGCTATCAGGGGAGGGGATGGGATATGGAGATTGGGTGGTGGGAATTGTGTGGAGTTGTACCCCTCCTACCCTATGGTTTTGTTAATTTATCCTTTCTTAAATAAAAAAATAAAAAATAAAAAAATCATTCACTGAAATAGGAGAAGGTAACACATTATTGGCATTCCCCACCCCAGTCCAGTGCTTGCTAGGCTGAATAATTTGCAGCCCCCTCCCCCATACTAGCAGGAAAGAAAAAAAATTTAAGTAGAAAATGAGCTTGACCTAAGGTCCCTAGAGCCTGGAAATGTACATAAGCTTAAGATGTGGTGGTCTCTTTTTTTTTTCTTAATTTTTTATTTATAAAAAGGGAACATTGACTAAACCATAGGAATAAGAGGGGTACAACTTCACACAATTCGCACCACCAGAACTCTGTATCCCACCCCCTCCCCGATAGCTTTCTTATTCTTCAACCCTCTGGGAGTATGGACCCAAGGTCATTGTGGGATGCAGAAGGTTGAAGGTCTGGCTTCTGTAATTGCTTCCCTACTGAACATGAGTGTTGACAGGTCGATCCATACTCCCAGCCTGTCTTTCACTTTCCCCAATGGGAAAGGGCTCTGGGGAAGCAGAGCTCCACGACACATTGGTGGGGTTGTCAGTCCAGGGAAGTCTGGTTGGCATCATGCTAGCATCTGGAACCTGGTGGTTGAAGAGAGAGTTAAGATACAAAGCCAAACAAATTGTTGACCAATTGTGGACCTAAAGGCTAGAATAGTGCAGATGAAGAGTTGGGGGGGGTCTTCCATTTTTTAGATAGCTAGTAGGCATATTTTAGTTAAATTCCAAAGGGCCTGTGGCTATACTAGTGTTTTGTTTGTTTGTTTGTTTGTTTGTTTGTTTTTGCCTGAGCCTGAAATCTGATATGCAGGTGGATCCTAACTGTTGTCTGGGGAGGTGATGTTATGGCTGGAAAAAGGACCAGAAAGATGGATCAGGGAAGAGAATAGCTCCCAAATATGGGAAAGGTATACAAATATTATTGACTGTAAACCCCATCAATTTGTTGTGATCTGAGGCCCATTTTCTGCTTAGGAGGCTATGTAACCTCTGCATCCCTGTAGATCTGAGCTCACATTCTGTGGTCATAAGTAGGACCATTCCAACCTGCCCCAGTATCAGGATCCATCTTCCTCAGGTGTAGCATATAATATACTGTCCACCCTCCCTTCAGAGGATGGAACACTCTCTACCATTGTTGATCCAAGTTGACGGCAAGGTCCTATGGGGCCCCACAAAGGGGTCTATTGTGTTGTTCCTGATAGAGATAACCGGTAACAATGGAAAGAGTGATTTATTTGAGGTCTAGGCCCATCATGTCTGTTGGAATCTCAGGACTCCCCGACTAGGGCCCCAGCTGATGGGGTGGCCTGATAATGACTAAAGAGTCATCGTTAAAGTATGCCAGTTTCTTGCCCTTATTCAGCTTTTGCAGTCCTTGCCTTGATGAGGTTTGCTTTGGAGTGAGTGAGAGAACTATAATAGGAAGTAGGTGAGGAGGGTATCTAAGTCTAAGTAGACACTATTTCATTATGAACTTGATACTGACTCACTACAGACTATTGTGTATTTTTGCTTTCAGGTATATATTTTGCCCTAATTTATGGATACATGTGAACATATGCTCTATTTCATGGGACCTGGTCTATATCTAGGTTTTGGGATTTTGTTAGGAAGTAAACCTCCTGGAATGGAATTAGAGAATACTATGAAAGGAAAAGTCTCACCCAAGTAATAAGGGTGAAGGGTTGACATTCCATGCCTGATGTCTCTGGACACAGTCTGAAGTGAAGCATGCTGAGGTGGTACTCCTTGCATTGATAAGGTTGGGATCAGCAGATGCAATATCATTTGGTATGAATTAAGAGAAGCATGCAGGAAAGTGAGTCCCACCCTAGAGGTTCCAGGACTGAGGAAAATATTGGCTCTAAAGAGGAAGCGGGAGGTTCCTGTTGTCTTAGGGTTTAAGAAGACAATAGATAGTTATTGCTATAATCACATTATTTGGCAACTGGGTTAACTTTGAAATATCCCTTTGTTAGGATTTGCTGTATTATATACAACATCACCATAATGTATATCCTTTGACATTATTTGTATATAGCTGTGCCACCAGTTGCTTCTGTTCTCCCTGGTCTAAGCTTTCAAGAGAGACAACATATCAAAGACAGCCTATGTTTTAAAAAGACTCAGTCTGGGGAGTCAGCGGTAGTGCAGTGGGTTAAGCACACGTGGCGCAAAGCACAAGGACAGGAGTAAGGATCCCGGTTGGAGCCCCCAGTTCCCCACCTGCAGGGGAGTTGCTTCGCAGGTGATGAAAAAGGTCTGCAGGTGTCTATCATTCTCTCCCCCTCTGTCTCCCCTCATTTCTCCATTTCTCTCTGTCCTATCCAACAATGACGACACCAATAACAACAATAACAACTACAACAATAAAACAACAGGGGCAACAAAAGGGAAAGAAATGATCTCCAGGAGCAGTGGATTCGCAGTGCAGGCACCAAGCCCCAGTGGTAACCCTGGGGGCAAAAAAAAAAAAAAAAAAAAAAGACTCAGTCTTCCCTCAACTTGGATCAACAATGGTAGAGAATGTCCAGAAGGATGAATATGGGATGATCTCACTCTCAGGCAGAAGTTGAAAAACAAGATCAGAAAATAAAACACAAGTAGAATGTTCCATCCTCTAAAGGGAGGATGGACAACATACTCTGTGTTCCACCTGAGGAAGATGGGTCGATATTGGGGCAGCCTGGAATGTTCCTACTCATGACCACAGAATGTGAGCTCAGATCTACAGGGATGCAGAGGTCACACAGGTTCCTAAGCTAATTATGGGCCCCAGATCACATCAAATCAATAGGGTTTACAGTCAACAGTATTTATTTTACCCCTTTCCCATATTAGGGAGCTACTCTCTTCCCTGATCTGGCTTTCTGGTCCTTTTTCCAGCTATGACATCATCTCCCCAGACAATAACTTGGATCCACTGACATACCAGATTTCAGGATCAGGAGCAAAAAGAAAAAGGAAAAAAAAAAAAAACTAGTACAGCCACAGGCCCTTTAGAATTTAACTAAAATATGCCTACTAGCTATCTACAAAATGGAAGACCCCCCAACTCTTCATCTGCACTATTCTAGCCTTTAGGTCCATGATTGGTTAACAATTTGTTTGGCTTTGTATCTTAACTCTCTTTTCAACCACCAGGTTCCAGATGCTAGCATGATGCCAACCAGACTTCCCTGGACTGACAACCCCACCATGTGTCCTGGAGCTCTGCTTCCCCAGAGCCCTTTCCCACTGGGGAAAGTGAAAGACAGGCTGGGAGTATGGATCGACCTGTCAACACTCATGTTCAGTAGGGAAGCAATTTCAGAAGCCAGACCTTCAATCTTCTGCATCCCACAGTGACCTTGGGTCCATACTCCCAGAGGGTTAAGGAATAGGAAAGCAAGGAGCCAGGCAGTAGTGCAGCAGGTTAAGCGCAGGTGGCGCAAAGCACAAGGACTGGTCTAAGGATCCCAGTTCAAGCCCCCGGCTCCCCACCTGCAGGAGAGTTGCTTCACAAGCGGTGAAGCAGGTCTGCAGGTGGCTATCTTTCTCTCCCCCTCTCTGTCTTCCCCTCCTCTCTCCATTTCTCTCTGTCCTATCCAACAAGAACATCAATAACAACAATAAAACAAGGGCAACAAAAGGAAATAAATAAATAAATATTTTAAAAAAGGAATAGGAAAGTTATCAGGGGAGGGGATGAGATACACAGTTCTGGTGGTGGGAATTGTGTGAAGTTGTACGCCTCTTAACCTATGGTTTTGTAAATGTTTCCCTTTTATAAATAAAAATTTTTTTTAAAAGACTGTGATTTTAAAAGTTTGAGACATTCAATCAATTTTCCCCTATCATATTAATTAAATAGTGATTTATACAACTACAAATTGATAGGAGTGTACATAAACACCATTCCCAGATGTGGTGGTCTCTTATCCCTCCAGATCTCTGAAAATGGAAATTTGCTGGGGAAGCCTATAGCACCACTGAGGTAAGAAGGGCTGAGTGCCTAGAAAGAAGGGAGTATCCACATTCCTGAGGCCATGGCCTCCAGAAAATAAAATACAGAAAGATCTCAGCGACTCCTGTGCAGTCACATGGAGGGACACAGAGGAGAGGAGGGAGTGGAGCAGAGCCCTGGGGCAACTCAAGAGGCAGTGTCTCACCCAGAGAGGAGATGGGGCTGAAGGGAGGTATGCCGCTCCTCTCTGAGCACATTCTCAGTGATAGGTAGTACTAACATGAGCTGAAGGCTGCCCCAAGGACAGGATCTGCACCAGCTACAGAGACTACCACGCACCACCCAGCCACAGTGGTAAGTCCAAGCAGAGACACTTCCCACCATCCTTCAAACTACTTCTCCATGGAGCTCCCCTCAGGAGCCCATCATCCTACCCCTCCAAACCTGACCCTCGCCCCAACTCCAAAGGAGTGAGACCCAGAGCTCTGGAGTGAGAGGAGTCAGAGAATAAACAGCTTTCCCTACCTACTTCATCATCTGAGTACAATAGGTGGGCCTGGCCTATGGCGGGGAGAAGGGGAGAGTTTCATTTCAGAGATGAGCAGGCAATTTCCAACCATGCTAGACTTGAAATGATCATAAAGCAACAGAATCCACTCCAGCTGATGTTAAGGGCAATTTGACAGAGTTCAGCTGAAAGCAATGAATGGAGAAAAATAAAAACCATTTCACATTTCTATGCAACCAAGTTGACACTCATCAATAAACTAGCTACACAGAGGCCAATGTCGAAACCTCTCCCCCTGGCTGACAGGCAGAGGGGAGAGGAAAGAGGTTTAGAGCTCTCAGCCCCCCACTTCTGTTTCTCAATAAGAGAGAACTTAAGTCAAAACCTCCTCAGTCTTAATTACCAAACAAAAAAATAACCAGACGAGCCTCTCACTGTATGTCTTTATTTATACTGTCATCTGCTCCAGCATTTTAATATCCAACTTTCCATTAGAAGACAGATGCCTGGATGTTCACACCCCGTTCTAATGGCTTAATACCCTGGGTACTGGTGCAGGGAGGGGGCTGCAATGAAGGAGGGGGGCATGAAAGCTGCCCGCCACATTGAACACAACTTTGGAGCAAATGGATTTGAATATTCATTAAACAACATTTAATTTAAACACCCAAACTCTGAAAGCAGCAGCATATGGCCTGTTTTATTTTACATAAACTAAATAGGAGGTTGGGCCATTAGTTTCCACAGACATAATGTTCATTACCAATGAAGAATGCTTTCCTGTGAGGACACCCTGCACACCGTACTAGGCCCACTGCTCTGGTGCCCCATGGGCTCAGACAAGCCCAAGCTGAGGGCTCCCTGGTGGCTCGCTTGTGGTGTCACAGCAACAACAGCCAAATCCCCATCACCTATCAGGGGGCAGATTAGGATTTCATTAACGGAAGAAGAAAGACTCTGGAGGCCTCCTGGCTCCTTGGCATGTGCCTTGCAAAAGGAGATTGGACAGAATCCCCTTCTTCCTGGAATGGGTGTCCTTGGTGTCAAGGGGGCCTGGGCAGCAATGTCCAGATGTCTTCTGCCTTGGGCAGCCATGCAGCAGTCACCGAGGATCCCAGAGCCTGGAATTTAGGATTGTGCATGTGTCTATACAGAAGGTTCTGAATGCAGAAAGAGATGTGTGTGTGCGTGTGTGTGTGTGTGTGTGTGTGTGTGTGTGTGTGTGTGTCCACACATTTGTATGTGTGAGCATGTATCAGTGTGAGCATATTTGTGCACTTCTACTGTGGAATGTGTACCCATGGCCCCATATGTAAGAGAGACACTGTGTGTATATGTGAAGTTTTTTGGTTTTATTTTTTTTAATAACTACCTGTCACTCAAGAAATTTTACTTGGACCCCACTAATGTCCCTCATGGGGTCTCTGGACAGAATGCAGAATTATGCACCTAAACAGATAGGGAGAAAAAAAAATCTGCATCTTTGCATCACTAACCTCTAATTTCTTTTTTCAATTGTGAGCACATAGAACAAAACTCAGTCAGTCTGCACAATCATAGAAACTTTTCCATCAATGAAAATCACATAGATTTTCACACACCATCACAGCCACTACAGATATCTTGAAACGTCCTTTGCGCTCCCCATCACTACTTCCAATTACAGTCATTATTAGACCTGCCATGATGGTGTCGTTATTACATTAATTAAAAAACATGTTAGTTCACAAATTTTTTAATACTTTGCTAATCGTAGTTGAACAGTTCGTGTTTTTACGCATTTATAAACAACCCAGGAAGGAGTTCATTGGTCACCAGTCCATCAAGGGAGTAAAGAAAAGGTAGAAGAGTTGCCTGTGAGGATGGCATGGGGCCACCTGTGCTCACAGGGACCCGTGTGGGCAGGCCCACAGACCCCTAGCAGAGGAGTGCCAGTGTTTGAATGCACTCATCACCATGCCAAAACTAGAGGCTAACTTGGACCCCACTAAAAACCTAGGTCTATTTCCTCTCCAACTCAAAGCTAGACTCTGTAAATCTAATACTGGCTTGGATATACCAAATGGCATTCAAAGCCTCAATAACTGGGAGAAAGTTCAATTTTGTCAGACAAAGAAGAAACTACAGTATCTGTATAAAGGTAAAGAGACTGGTTCACTTAATGATGGCCATTTTGGCCAGTACATGGCCACCTCATCACCAGTCAGAGAATCCTTGGATTCCCACAGAGATATTTCAGACCTAGACCTCTACTGGATTCCTGTTGTTACCCTCTCTGGTTCTGGAAGACAAGAGGATTGGGTTATCTTCCTAATTAGTTCACTCTGTGGAACTGTCTTCCCACATGCACTTAGAGCACACTGAACAAACTAAACCTAGATTCTAGCTTGTGAAACTTGGCACTTTGTAGAAGTAAAACCCCCATCACCTCCTGTCTGAGCTTCTGCCTCTGGGTCAACCCTTCCCCCATTCTCCCCAACCCACACCATTCCAGTTCTGCTCCACAGACACCATGCAATTGGTCAGTCAATTGGCAAGTCTTCTTTATCCTACTGAGTGCAAGGTCGTAGGTGCTTAGAATACAGCAATGAACAAATTAAGCACATCCACCCCAAAAAAAGGCTCTGCCTTTATGAAGTTTCCTTGCTAGAAGGGAGGCAATCAATCCATAAGAATATAGCAGAACTGTGGTCCGGGAGGTGGCACAGTGATAAAGCTTTGGACTCTCAAGCAGGATGTCCTGAGTTCGATCCCTGGCAGCATGTGTGCCCAAGTGATGTCTAGTTCTTTCTCTCTCCTCATATCTTTCTCATAAATAAATAAAATCTTTATTTAAAAAAAAAAGAATATAGCAGAACTACATGCTGAGAAGAGGGGGGAAAAAACTTAATGCCAGGGTCAAAGGAACCCTCCTACACTGCTGGTGGGAATGTCAATTGGTCCAACCTCTGTGGAGAACAGTCTGGAGAACTCTCAGAAGGATAGAAATGGACCTACCCTATGATCCTGCAATTCCTCTCTTGGGGAGATATCCTAAGGAACCCAACACACCCATACAAAAATATCTGTGTACACATACCTTCTTGGCAGCATAATCTGTAATAGCCAAAACCTGGAAGCAACCCAGGTGTCCAAGAACAGATGAGTGGCTGAACAAGTTGTGGTATCTATACACAATGGAATATTACTCAACTATAAAAAAAAAATGGTGACTTCACCATTTTCAGCCAATCTTAGATGGGCCTTGAAAATTTCATGTTAAGTGAAATAAGTCAGAAACAGAAGGATGAATATGGGATGATCTCACTCTCAGGCAGAAGCTGAAAAACAAGATCAAAAGAGAAAACACAAGTAGAACCTAAACTGGAATTGGAGTATTGTACCAAAGTAAAAGACTCTGGGGTGGGTGTGGGGGGGAGAATAAAGGTCCAAAAAGGATTATAGAGGACCTAGAGGGAGTTATACTGGAAAACTAGCAAATGTTGTATGGAAAACTGGCAAATGTTATGCATGTAGAAACTACTGTATTTACTGTTAAATGTAAAACATTAATTCCCCAATAAAGAAATTTAAAAAAAAAACCTTAATGCCAGAAGGAAATTTAAGGAGACCTGAAATCCTGATAAGGTGCCTGGGAAGGCAGCCCTAAGAAAAGCAACATCAGAAGACAGAGAGAACATAAACCATGAGGTTAGTTAAGAGGAGCAGTGGGCCGCACAGAAAAACAAGTGTAAAAGTCACAGGCAGGCTGAGGACGGACACCTGGAGGAACAGAGGAAGCAGCTGAGAGGCCAGTTCGAAGGCCAACTGGATCATGGAGAGACTTCTGACTTCTTACCAGTGCCAAATGTGCAGACATACAGTTCCAAAGGGTCTGAACAGAGAAGTAACTTCACATGACTCGTTTTCACAGTACACTCCAGCTGCTGGGTAGAGAATAAATCAAATGGGCAGAGGTATGACAGGAAATACAGTGAGGGGGCAACAGCAAGCCAAAAGATGTGGAGGCCTGGACCAGAGGAGTCACAGAGGTGGTGAGAAGCAGGTGGGTTCTGGATACATTCGGGAGAAAAGGACAAAAGATTTCTGCGTAGACTGGACAGGAAGTGAGAGGAGTCAAAGCTTTCAGCCTGAGTGAGCGGAGAATGAAGTTGGACTCCCTTGGTGAGGAAGGCCATCAGGGAGCAGAAGAAACAGGACATACTAGGGCTCTTTCTGGCCATTGCTCTTCAGAGAAGACAAATGTGGTGGTGGCAGAGTTGCTCTGCTGACAAGCTTTGCTTTGTCTTTTCTTCCCCCTACCAGAGCACACACCACTCACCCACCCGTGGCTTATGATGACACTGGGGATTGAACCTCGGACCTTAGGTATCTCAAATCTGAAAGTCTTTTTGCATAACCATTATGCTGTCTCCCCAATCCAAGACTAACAATCTTCTAGTGGTTTCACCCTGTTTTCCAGGTAAAATCTGACCAGTAAATACCTACCATAACCCCTGCACAATGCAGCACCACCCACCCTTCTGGTCCTATTTCCCTACACACCCCAGGTCTGGCACTGACACCCTCCACAAATCCAATGGCTTCCTCTAGCCTCTAGGTCTTGGTACCCTGCTCTTTTCTATTCCAGGAAAATTCCTCCCAGTGCTTCAACTCCAACCCCAGTTACCTCATTAGCAAACAGGGGGAAGAGAATGTAGTTCCAGGTTGCCTTTTTTTTTTTTTTTAAGAATTTGTTTATCATGAGAAAGATAGGCAGAGAGAGAAAGAACCAGACACCACTCTGACACATGTGCTGCCGGGGATTGAACTCAGGACCTCATGGTTGAGAATCCAATGCTTTATCCACTGCGCCACCTCCCAGACCACTCCAGGTTACCTTCTTTTTTTTTTAAATATTTATTTATTTATTCCCTTTTGTTGTCCTTGTTGTTTTATTGTTGCAGTTACTGATATCATTGTTGTTGAATAGGACAGAGAGAAATGGAGAGAGGAGGGGAAGACAGAGAGGGGGAGAGAAAGACAGACACCTGCAGACCTGCTTCACCGCCTGTGAAGCGACTCCCCTGCAGGTGGGGAGCCGGGGACTCGAACTGGGATCCTTCCACCGGTCCCTGCGCTTTGCGCCACCTGCCCTTAACCCACTGCGCTACCGCCAGACTCCCTCCAGGTTACCTTCTAACTGTGAAGATCTGTACTCTCTGACCCCTGGATTCCTGTACTGTCCCTCACCAAGTACCAGGGAAGACTAGCAGCAATCACAAGCCAGCTAAGTGTCCCCGCCACAAGCTGCAAAATTCAGCGAGGGCCAGCTTGAAATATGAATAGTGAGACTTGAAGCGGAAGAGTTTGGGAGGGATAGAGAAGCCATCTGCCCTTGAGAATTTGAACAGAAGTGAAAGTGATAAGCAGCATGATCTGGAGTGGCCTGGAACCCCAGAGCCTATCTGCCTTTGTGCAAGTAGAGCTCTCCACCTGGGACATACTTCTCAGCCATCCCAACTCATTACAGTCTATTTCAGTGGCTCCTCTGCCCTGAGCTCAGTCCTGGTTCCTCTTCAGTATGCCCGAGCTCTCTAGCCATCTGAACAACAGCACTCAGCCTAGAATCTTAGAATCTTAGCACCGTCTGACGCCAACCTGACTTCACTAGAGGGATGACCTCACCGCTGTGCCCTGGAGCCTCACCTCCCCAGAGCCCTGCCCCACTACGGAGAAAGAGAGACAGGCTGGGAGCATGGATCAACCTGCCAATGCCCATGTTTTGTGGGGAAGCAACAGAAGCCAGACCTTCCACCTTCTGCACCCCATAATGACCCTGGGACCATTCTCCCAGAGGGATAAAGAATACAAAAGCTTCCAATGGAAGGGATGGGATATGGAACTCTGGTGGTGGAAATTGTGTGAAATTGTATCCCTCTAATCTTACAGTCTTGTTGATCATTATTGAATCAATTAAAAAATAATAAAATAATAAATAATTTTTTTAAGTTCAAGATATATTCAACAGTTTGTTTGGCTTTGTATGTTAACTCTCTTTTCAGCCACCAGGTTCCAGATGCCAACCAGAATTCCCTGGACAGATGACCCCACCAATGTGTCCTGGAGCCCCGCTTCCCCAGAGCCCCACGCTACTAGGGAAAGAGAGAGGCAGGCTAGGAGTATGGATTGACCAGTCAACGCCCATGTTCAGCGGGGAAGCAATTACAGAAGCCAGACCTTCCACCTTCAACATCCCACAATGACCTTGGGTCCATACTTGCAAAGGGATAAAGAATAGGAAAGCTGGGAGTCAGGCGGTAGCGCAGCAGGTTAAGCACATGTGGCGCTAAGTGCAAGGATCCCTGTTTGAGCCCCTGGCTCCCCACATGCAGGGGAGTCACTTCACAGACGGTGAAGCAGGTCTGCAGGTGTCTGTCTTTCTCTCTCCCTCTCTGTCTTCCCCTTCTCTCTTCATTTCTCTCTGTCCTATCTAACAACGACATCAATATGGTTTGTCTGTCTATCTATACCTCTTTTTTCTTTCTTTCTTTCTTTCTTTCTTTCTTTCTTTCTTTCTTCCTTTCTTTCCTGTATCAGAGCACTGCTCATCTCTAGTTCATGATGCTGCTGAGGACTTAACCTGAGGCCTCAGAGCCTCAGGTATGGAAGTCTTCTTGCATAATCATTATGCTATCTCCCCAGCCTTATCTATCTTTTTCTTATTTATCATGTACTGGATAGAGACAGAGCAAAACAGAGAGAGAAGGGGGAGACAGGGAGAGAATGAGATATCTGCAGCCCTGCTTCACCACTTGTGAAGCTTTCCATCCACAGGTGGGGACTAGGGAATTGAACCTGGGTCTTTCCTCATTATAACGTGTGTGTTCAACCAAGTGAGCCATCACCTGGCCCTGTCTCTAGTTCTATCTCCATCTAGCTATCTTTCTCTGTATAGTCTCTTTCATTAACACACACACACACACACACACACACACACACACACACACACACACACACACACACACACACGGGATGGGGAGACAACATAATGATCGTTCGCATAATGATTATGCAAACAAAAACAAAACAAAAAAAAACTCTGCCCAAACTCAAACTCTGCTCAAATTCCCCCTTCATAGGAAGCCATCCTGCTGTCTCCAGACACTTCCTCTCTGTAAGTCAGACACTTTTAATCTCCCTGTTCCCTCGGCTTGGAATTCAAATCTCATTTGCTTAACTGAACATCCACCCATGTCCACTACCGACAGTCAACCTGGAGCCTGACACAGGGCAGGTACATCTTAAACTTTCTAGGGAGTCAGATCACCCATCTACCACGAGCTTCCTGCTGGAAGTACGTGCCCTTGACCTGGGGTGAAGCCTGTGATCATGGAGAAGAGCAAGTCACAGGCAGCTGTGTTCCAGGCCACGCTCCCAGTCCTGGCTCCTAACCCAGTCATCTCCTCTAACATTCAGGATGTGAAGAAGCCAGAGAGAGATTCCTCCCTCACCTTCCGCCCAGGAACATTATGAGAATTAATGGGATAACAGGTGAACTGCCTCCAAGGAAACAGGCTACATAAATTCAAAGTGTTGTTATTAAATTCCAAATTTAGCCCTCGGGATCAGTGAGAAATGACAGATCTAGGCTGGGAGCAATCACAGCTGCATGGACAGAAAGTGCCTGTGTGATCCGGGAGGTGGCGCAGTGGTAAAGCTTTGGACTCACAAGCATAAGGTCCCGAGTTCGATCCCCAGCAGCACACGTGCCAGAGTGATGTCTGGTCCTTTCTCCTATCTTTCTCATAAATAAATAAAATCTTTAAAAAAAGAAGAAGAAGAAGAAAGAAAGAAAGAAAAAGAAAGTCCCTGTAAAGTCAGAATCCGTAGACTACCAACTTTAGGGGAACAAAGGTATTTCCATCCCCACACACAGCACCATGGAGATAGCATAGCCTGCTAAGGTACCAGTTTGAAAGTCTGAGGTCCCAGGGGCCACAAGTCCAATCCCCAACATCACCTTATACCAGAGCTAAGGAGGACTCTCTCACACCCTCTTCTCTCATGATAAATAAATCTTTTTTTTTTAATTTCCTCAGACCTCAAAGTCCAAAGAACCTCAATAGCAACCCCACCGTCTAAGCAGCCAGACTACTTACATGCATTGCTACCAGTGATAGGAGCTCATTACTCCCAAGGCAGCTCCTGCCTCCTTCCACTGACCCTGGTGGGGGGGAGTAAAAAGCAGCTTTCTTCTATTCAGCCATTCTATTTACCCATGTGGCCGACACTCCAGAACAATGTCATCCTTTCCCCACATGATAGCCCTTAGCCAGCAGCACTTCTCTCTGCTCGTTTCCAGCTAACTACCATTAGCTCTTTCAAATACGTCTAGCACACCATCATCTGGAAGGCAGACCATACTAATACTGCTCTTTATTAAAGGCTACATTCCCAGACTTCCAAAAATAGCGTCCACTCCAGCAGGGGTCCAGCACAAGATGCACAGCTCCTCCCCTCTAGGTGGCTACTTCCTATGGAAACAGCTAGAGACAACAATGTGCTTCCTTTTAGCATCTGAACCACACTGTGAAATCACATCATCTACACTAAGACTCCAGGCCTTTATCCCCACCACACATGTCAGGCTAGTAATGGCCCTCCAAGAACCCCACCTCAAGGTGAGTGGGACCTCTTAAATACAGAGTACCACAGCACAGGGAAAACAGCCCAGCTTTTTTTGGAGCCACACTGACCTAAGTTCAAGACCCAGGACTGTCACTTTCTGAATGGCCCTCAGCAAGTGGCATAAGTCTCAAGTTTCAGCTTGCTTACCTTTGAGGACAGTAAATCTCACCTTGAAAGACTGCCATGAGTACAAAAGTGCATATCTGGCACAGATACCAGAAACACATGACTACAGTCAAAGTCTACAGGAGATCCAAGTTCAAGCCCCCAGTCCCTAGCTGCAGGAGGGGGAAGCAGTGCTGCAGGTGTCTTTCTCTCCCTCTCCCACTCTCTCTCTCTCTTTTTTAATATATTTATTTATTGTTATTGAATAGAAACAGACAGAAGGGGGTCAGGCGGTAGTTGAACAGGTTAAGCGCAGGTGGCTCAAAGCACAAGGACTGGCATAATGATCCCGGTTCGAGCAGGGAAGCCTTCACAGGCGGTGAAGCAGGTCTGCAGGTGTCTGTCTTTCTCTCTCCCTCTCTGTCTTCCCCTCCTCTCTCCATTTCTCTCTGTCCTATCCAACAATGATGACATCAGTAACAACAGCAATAGTAACTACAACAATAAAATAACAAGGGCAACAAAAGGGAATAAATAAATAATGTAAAAAACAGAAATTGAGAGGGGAGGGAGAAACAGAGAGGGAGAGAGAGACACACCTGCAGCCATGCTTTACCAGTTGTGAAGCTTTCCTCCTGCACGTAGAGACCAGGGGCTTGAACCTGAGTCCTTGAGCTCTGTAGTGTGAGCACTTAACCAGGTGCACCACCACCTGGCCCTTCTCCCTATTTCTCTGTATATAATAATTAAAATAAATTTTAAAAAATTAATTTAAAAAGTGGAGGCGAGGTCTATGAGCAGCAGCAGATCTGTTTCTCTCCTCTCCTCTCCCAGATCAACTAGGAATACCAAAGGAGACCACCTGTAACCTAAACAAGACAGGACTAGAGCAACTACAGGAACCCACCAAATCACAAGTGAGTGCAGACACGCGTGGCTGGTGACAGAGAGGAGCCTAGGGAGAGACAAGTGGCTGGTAACAGTCCGGTGGTTTATCAGTTGAGACACCACCTCCAGTCTGTTCCACCAACAAGGGGACAGCTGAAGGGAGAAGAGGACTCCCCGGAGACTCACCAAGTGCAACTCTGAGTCTCCATTGCTACTGCCCTCAGAATCTGGAGCAGCAGCAGGGAGTGACACCAGGCACCAGAGATCTAACCAGGAAACTCAGGAGAAGACCTATACCTCGGTGGCATAGCTGTGGGGCTGTGAAAGTCTCTTTGCATAACCACTGGACTATCTCTGCCACACCCTGCCTTATCTCTTGGTCAGGAGTCAGTGATTAAGCTAAGAAGACTACTTATAGTTTAGAAGCCCTCAGGCTCCCATAGCCTACAGGGAAGAAAAAAAAAGAGGCTTTTAAATCACTGAGCTCCAACTCAGGGATTAAAATACTATTGAAACAACTGTTAACTTCCACCACTGTGAACCCTTTAATTACCTTAATTAGACACAAGTCAATCCAGGAAATAGTGATCAGTAATTTGAAAAGTACTACGAGCAGGAACTCATAACATAATATATAAATGGGTAAACCAACAAGAAGAAATATTGGAGAAACGAACAAGGACAAGACTCCAGCTAAAAGCCCCCCAAAAGGTGAAGCACAAAATAACAAGTTTAACATCCAAACATTAGCTAAGGAAATAATCACAGGAGTGAGTAAAGACTTTGAAAGAATTGTAATCAGAAATACAGGAACAACAAATGAGACTCCAGAAGAAAACACTAACTATCTCAAGGTTATTAGAGAGCTGAAAGCTGAAATAGCTGAGCTAAGAACACAACTAGTTGAACAAGCTTAAACAGTATCAGAACAGGGAAACAAAATAGATGAACTCCAGAAAACAGTAGAGGGCAGAGAGAATAGAATCTATGAGGCTGAGGACAGAATTAGCAAGATCGAGGATGAATTAGAGACAACTAAAAAAGAAGTAAGAGATCGCAAAAAGAGATTAAGAGATGCTGAAAACAACAACAGAGACCTATGGGATGACTTCAAAAGAAACAACATACGCATTATTGGCTTACCAGAGGAAAAAAGAGAGGGAGAGGAAGAAAGCATTCTTCAGGCCATAATAGCTGAAAACTTCTCTAGTCTAGACAACATTAAAGACATAAAGATTCAAGAAGCCCAGAGGGTCCCAAACAGAATTAACCCAGACATAAAGACACCAAGACACATCATATTTAGAATGGAAAGGAATAAGGATAAAGAAAGGATCCTCAAGGCTGCAAGAGAAAAACAAAGAGTCACCTACAGAGGAAAACCCATAAGATTAGCAGCAGTCTTCTGCACACAAACTCTACAGGCCAGAAGAGAATGGCAAGATATCTATCGAGTGCTCAATGAGAAAGGCTTTCAACCAAGAATACTATATCCTGCTAGACTGTCATTCAGACTAGATGGAGGCATCAAAACCTTCTCAGACAAGCAACAGTTGAAGGAATCAACTATCACCAAGCCTGCCCTGAAAGAAGTTCTGAAAGGTCTTCTATAAACAGTCTGACCATCATAAATATGCCATATATCAGAACACTCTAAAACTCTACAAGAATGGCATTAAAATATCTTCAATCTTTGATATCAATAAATGTCAATGGCCTGAATTCACCTATTAAAAGACACAGAGTAGGAAGATGGATCAGAAAATACAACCCAACAATATCTTGTCTACAGAAAACCCAACTAACTCAACAAGACAAACACAGACTTAAAGTGAAAGGATGGAAAACTATCATACAAGCCAATGGCCCACAAAAGAGGGCAGGAACAGCTATTCTCATATCTGACACAGTAGACTTTAAAATAGATAAGATTTAAAAAGATAGGAATGAGGAGTCAGGCTGTAGCGCAGCGGGTTAAGTGCAGGTGGTGCAAAGCACAAGGACCAGCCTAAGGATCCCGGTTTGAACCCCGGCTCCCCACCTGCAGGGGAGTCGCTTCACAGGCGGTGAAGCAGGTCTGCAGGTGTCTATATTTCTCTCCTCCTCTCTGTTTTCCCCTCCTCTCTCCATTTCTCTCTGTCCTATACAACAACGACAACAACAATAATAACTACAACAATAAAACAACAAGGGCAACAAAAGGGAATAAATAAATAAAATATTTTTTTAAAAAAAAGATAGGAATGGGCACTATTTAATGCTCAGAGGATCAGTCAATCAAGAGGACTTAACAATTATTAACATCTATGCACCCAATGAGAAACCACCTAAATACATCAAACATCTACTGAAAGAGATACAGCAATATATTAACAGCAACACAGTCATAGTAGGGGACTTCAACACCCCACTATCTCAACTTGACAGATAATCCAGGCAGAAAATCAATAAAGACATAAGGGAGCTAAATGAAGAGATAGATAAACTAGAAATATTGGACATTTTCAGACTTATTCATCCCAAGAAACTGGAATACACATTTTACTCAAGTCCACATGGGTCATTCTCAAGGATAGACCATATGTTAGGCCACAAAGACAGCATCAGCCAATTCAAGAGCATTGAAATCATCCCAAGCATCTTCTCAGACCACAGTGGAACTAAACTAACACTTAACAATCAACAAAAGATTAGTAATAGTCCCAAAATGTGGAAGCTAAACCGTACACTTCTTAACAACCTCTGGGTCAAAGAGGAAATAAAGGAAGAAATCAAAATGTTTCTAGAGTTCAATGAAAATGAAGACACAAGCTATCAAAATATTTGGGACACAGCTAAGGCAGTACTGAGAGGGACGTTCATAGCTCTACAAGCACACATTAGGAAACAAGAAAAAGCACAAATAAACAGCCTGATTGCACATCTTAAAGACCTAGAAGAAGAACAACAAAGGAACCCTAAAGCAACCAGAAGGACAGAAATCACTAAAGTTAGGGCAGAAATAAATAACATTGAGAATAAGAAAACCATACAAAAGATCAATGAAAGTAAATGTTGTTTCTTCGAAAGAGTGAACAAAATCGACAAACCTTTGGCCAGACTCAAAAAACAAAAAAGGCAGAAAATCCAAATAAATCGGATAGTAAATGAAAGAGGAGATATCACAACAGACACCACAGAAATTCAACATATCATGCGAGGTTTTTATGAACAACTATATGCCACCAAGCTAGAGAACCTGGAAGAAATGAATGATTTCCTAGATACCTACCAACTTCCAAAACTAAGTCAAGAGGAAGTGGATAACATGAACAGGCCCATCACAGCTAATGAAATTGAAATAGTTATCAAAAATCTTCCCAAAAATAAAAGTCCTGGACCAGATGGTTTTACAAATGAATTCTATAAAACCTTCAAAGAAGAACTAATACCTCTACTTTTAAAAGTCTTCCAGAAGATTGAAGACACTGGAATACTCCCTGCCAGCTTCTATGAAGCCAACATCACCCTGATACAAAAGCAGACAGGGACACAACCAAAAAAGAAAACTACAGACCAATATCTCTGATGAACATAGATGCGAAAATACTGAACAAAATTCTAGTCAACCGGATACAGCAGTATATTAAAAAGACTGTTCATCATGACCAGGTGGGGTTTATCCCAGGCATGCAAGGTTGGTTTAATATACGTAAATCAATCAATGTGATCCACCACATCAACAAAAGCAAGACCAAAACCACATGGTCATATCAATAGATGCAGAGAAAGCCTTTGACAAAATACAATATCCCTTTATGATCAAAACAATACAAAAAATGGGAATAGATGGAAAATTCCTGAAGATAGTGGAGTCTATATATAGCAAACCTAGAGCCAACATCATACTCAATGGTGAAAAACTGGAAGCATTTCCCCTCAGATCAGATACTAGACAGGGCTGTCTACTATCACCATTACTATTCAACATAGTGTTGGAAGTTCTTGCTATAGGCATCAGGTAAGAGCAAGGAATTAAAGGCATACAGATTGGAAGAGAAGAAGTCAAACTCTCCCTATTTACAGATGACATGACTGTATACACAGAAAAACCTAAGGAATCCAGCAAGAAGCTTTTGGAAATCATCAGGCAATACAGTAAGGTGTCAGGCTACAACATTAACATTCAAAAGTCAGTGGCATTGCTCTATGCAAACACTAAGCTAGAAGAAATTGAAATCCAGAAATCAATTCCTTTTACTATAGCAACTAAAACAAAAAAATATTTAGGAGTAAACCTAACCAAAGAAGTGAAAGACTTGTATACTGAAAATTATGAGTCACTACTCAAGGAAATTGAAAAAGATACAAAGAAGTGGAAAGATATTCCATGTTCATGGGTTGGTAGACTTAACATCATCAAAATGATTATACTACCCAGAGCCATCTACAAATTTAATGCTAGCCCCATCAAGATCCCAAGCACATTTTTAGGAGAATAGAACAAATGCTACAAATGTTTATCTGGAACCAGAAAAGACCTAGAATTGCCAAAACAATCTTGAGAAAAAAGAACAGAATTGGAGGCATCACACAGCCAGATCTCAAACTGTATTATAGGGCCATTGTCATCAAAACTGCTTGGTACTGGAACATGAATAGACACACTAACCAGTGGAATAGAATTGAGACCCAGAAATGAGGCCCCACACCTATGGACATCTAATCTTTGACAAAGGGGCTCAGACTATTACATGGAGAAAGCAGAGTCTCTTCAACAAATGGTGTTGGAAACAATGGGTTGAAACATGCAGAAGAATGAAACTGAACCACTGTATTTCACCAAATACAAAAGTAAATTCCAAGTGGATCAAGGACTTGGATGTTAGACCACAAACTATCAGATACTTAAAAGAAAATATTGGCAGAACTCTTTTCCGCATAAATTTTAAAGATATCTTCAATGAATCAAATCCAATTACAAAGAATACTAAGGCAAGCATAAACCTATGGGACTACATCAAATTAAAAAGCTTCTGTACAGCAAAAGAAACCACTACCCAAACCAAGAGACCCCTCACAGAATGGGAGAAGATCTTTACATGCCATACATCAGACAAGAGTTTAATAACCAACATATATAAAGAGCTTGCCAAACTCAACAACAAGACAACAAATAACCCCATACAAAAATGGGGGGAGGACATGAACAGAATATTCACCACAGAAGAGATCCAAAAGTCTGAGAAACACATGAAAAAATGCTCCAAGTCTCTGATTGTCAGAGAAATGCAAATCAAGACAACAATGAGATATCACTTCACTCCTGTGAGAATGCCATACATCAGAAAAGGTAACAGCAGCAAATGCTGGAGAGGATGTGGGATCAAAGGAACCCTCCTACACTGCTGGTGGGAACATAAATTGGTCCAACCTCTGTGGAGAACAGTTTGGAGAACTCTCAGAAGGCTAGAAATGGACCTACTCTATGATCCTGCAATTCCTCCCCTGGGGATGTATCCTAAGGAACCCAACATATCCATCCAAAAAGATCTGTGTACACATATTTTCTCAGCAGCACAATTTGTAATAGCCAAAACCTGGGAGCAACCCAGGTGTCCAACAACACATGAGTGGCTGAGCAAGTTGTGGTATATATACACAATGGAATAGTACTCCGCTGTAAAAAATGGTGACTTCACCATTTTCAGCCAATCGTGGATGGACCTTGAAAAAATCATGTTGAGTGAAATAAGTCAGAAACAGAAGGATGAATATGGGATGATCTCATTCTCAGGCAGAAGTTGAAAAACAAGATCAGAAAAGAAAACAGAAGTAGAACCTGAACTGGAATTCGCACCAAAGTAAAAGACTCTGGGGTGGGTGGGTGGGGAGAATACAGGTCCAAGAAGAATTCAGAGGACCTAGTGGGGGTTGTATTGTTATATGGGAAACTGGGGGATGTTATGCATGTACAAACTATTGTATTTACTGTTGAATGTAAAACATTAATTCTCCTATAATAAAAAAATAATTTAAAAAAATATTCTATGGAAAATCTGATAACAGTTTTAAAAGACAAAAAAAAACCAACAAGTGTCAACACAATCCACTGATTTTCAACAAGGGTATAAGTGGGGAAAGAGCAGTCTCTCCAGGAAATGGTGCCAGGACACCTGGAAAGCCACATGGAAGGGAATGACATCAGATCCTCCTGCAAGGGGCTGGAGAAGTGGCTCACTGGGGAGAAGAGAAGCCCCAGCAGCACAGGGGAGGTGCTATGACAGGTAGTGCTGTAGTGTGTCTCTCCTTCCCCTCTCTATGTGTATGTGTGTCTCTCTGTCTGAGGGGAAAAGCAGCCCAGGGTAGTTAAATTGTGTATATGCAATAAACCTGCATGGCAAAAAAAAAAAAAAACGGACGAGGGAGACAACATAATAATTACACAAACCACTCTCATGTCTGAGGCTCTGAAGTTCCAGGTTCAATCCTCAACACCACCAAAAACCAAAAACTCTCTCTCTCTCTCCCTCTCTCTCTCTCTCTCTCTCTCTCTCTCTCTCTCTCTCATTAAAAATAAATAATAGGGGGTCAGGCGGTGGCACAGTGGGTTAAGCGCATATGGCGCAAAGCGCAAGGACAGGTGTAAGGATCCTGGTTCGAGCCCCCAGCTCCCCACCTGCAGGGGAGTCACTTCACAGGCGGTGAAGCAGGTCTGCAGGTGTCTGTCTTTCTCTCCCCCTCTGTCTTCCCCTCCTCTCTCCATTTCTCTCTGTCCTATCCAACAACGAACAACATCAACAATGGCAATAATAATAACCACAACGAGGCTACAACAAGGGCAACAAAAGGGGGAAAAAATGGCCTCCAGGAGCAGTGGATTCATGGTGCAGGCACCGAGCCCAGCAATAACCCTGGAGGAAAAAATAAATAAATAAATAATAGGTCTGGGAAAATAGCATAATGGCTATGCAAAATGACTTTAGTGCCTGAGGCTCTGATGTTACAGGTTCAATCCCCTGAGCAGTGCTCTGGAAATTAATTAATTAATTAATTAATTAATACTTCCTCATGCCATCTACAAAATTTAACTCAAAATGGATCATAGATCTAAACATAAGAACTAAATTATAGGGGGTCGGGCAGTAGCAGTGGGTTAAGCGCAGGTGGCACAAAGCGCAAGGACTGGCATAAGGATCCGGGTTCGAGCCCCCAGCTCCCCACCTGCAGGGGAGTTCACAGGCAGTGAAGCAAGTCTGCAGGTGTCTTTCTCTCCCCCTCTGTCTCCCCTCTTCTCTCCATCTCTCTGTCCTATCCAACAACATCAATAACAACAACTACAACAACAATAAAAACAAGGGCAACAAAAGGGAAAATAAATAAACATAATTTTAAAAAAAAAGATCTGAAGTATAGAATGCATCAAGACACACGCATACATGTTTATGACCTTGCCTTGGGTTAAGCAATGGTTTTTCAGTTATATCATCAAAACTAACAGCAACAACAAAAATAATAATAATTGAAATTAAGCTTGATGTACCAGGTAGGAGCAGACACTTTTCCATACGCAAGGACCCAGGTTCAAGCCCTCACTCCCTACATTCAGGCGGACGCTTCAGTCAGTGAATCAGTACTGCAGGTGTGTCTCTCTATCTCCTTCTATCTCTCCTCTCTCTTTATCTGTCTTTATCAAAAAGAAAGAGAAATAAACAGGGTCAGGGAATACAGGAAAGTAATCATGCAAGACTTTAATGCCTAAGGCTCCCAGGGCCCAGGTTCCATCCCCAGGGCCACTTTAAGCCAGAGCTGAGCAGTGTACTTTGGTGTGTACACACACACACACACACACACACACACACACACACACACACACACACACACACACACACACAAAGGTCAATGGGAGCCCACAATAACCCTGATGGAAAAAAAAAACATTTAAGGAGATAGCATAATGGTTATGCAAAGAACTCTTCATGCCTGAGGCTCTTAGGTCCCAGGTTCAATCCCTAGCACCACCAAAAGCCAGAACTGAGCAGTGCTGTGTGTGTGTGTGTGTGTGTGTGTGTGTGTGTGTGTGTGTGTATTTTTTATTAAAAAATAAATAATAGGGCTGGGGAAATAGCATTTTTGGCTTTCTTGAACCAATAACTAAATAAAAATAATTTAAAAAAATTTTAAGGCTACAGAAAAGAAAAAAAGGGACAAAAAGGCAGAAGTCTTAACAATATGAGATGCAGAGATGCAGCCAGCCACTGCAGACACCTCAGTAGCCCCGACTTCACACCTTCTTAGCAGTGCTCCCTCAGGCCCAGTGAAGTGGAGACTGGGTTTGAGTCAGAAGCATCAGCAAGGGGCCCCTCTCCTGGGCTGGACCAGTAAGCATCTTATTCCTGGGAAGTGCAGGGTCTGAAAGTAATACAGATGGATGCTTGCAATGGGAAACTATGAGAAACCTTTTTAGGAGCCTTAGACACAAAAAGGACCCTCCCTACCTATTTCCTATTACACTTTCCGCAGTCACTCCAAAGCTAACCTTATCAAAGCAAGGACTGCAAAAGCTGAATAAGGGCAAGAGACTGGCATACTTTAACCATGACTCTTCAACCCGGCTTTGACCTAGCACGTTATGATTGGGCCCTCCTCAATCGCTATTGAACAGGCCATGGCCGGTGCAACGCTATGTTCCATCGCTGGGGAGCCAGAGACGACCCGAACTGCCCCTGCGGCCACAGACAGACTATGACCCACATAGTCAACAACTGCCTCCTCTCCAGATTCAAAGGAGGTCTCGAAACTTTACATCAGGCTCAACCTGACGCTGTTGACTGGCTACGGAAGAAGGGCAAACGCTAGAAGAAGAACCATGACTCTTTAGTCACGATCAGGCCACCCCATCAGCTGGGGCCCTATTCGGGGAGTCCTGAGATTCCCAAACAGACATGATGGGCCTAGACCTCGAATAAATCCCTCTCTCCATTGTTACCAGACATCTTTATCAGGAACAACACAATAGACCCCTTTGTGGGCACCAATAGGACCTTGCCCTCAATGTGGATCAACAACGGTAGAGAATATTCATCCTCCGAAGGGAGGCTGAACAACATACACTATCTTCCACCTGAGGAAGGATCTGGTGGTAGCTCACCTTGTTAAGCACACATTACAATGGTAAAGGACCCAGGTTCGAGACCCCAGTCCCTACTTGCAGTGGGAAAGATCTGTGAGTGTTAAAGCTGTATTGCAGGTGTCTAGCTGACTCTCTCCCTCTTGATTTCTGGCTGTCTCTATTTGATAAGTAAATAAAGATAATACCAGAAAAAATAAAAATAAACAAGTAAGTCTCAAGAAAACAAAAGCAGAGTAAATGAATAAGAGAATGGCCCAGGGCTCAGCAAGACAGCTCATCTGGATAATTGGCCTGATTTGTCATGTGCATAACCCAGATTTTAAGTCCAGACCCCAACACACGAGAGAAAGTTTCACTGCTATGGCGCCTTTTTTCCCTCTCTTCTTCTGTCTCTGTCTGGAAAAAAAGTTGACCCAGAGTAGTGAAATCCCAGTGACAAAAATAAACAAACAAATAAATGTATGTATGCGTGTGTGTATGTAGTGACCCAGTATATGACAGTGGAAGACACAAAATTTCCTTTTTTAAAAATATTTATTTATTTATTCCCTTTTGTTACCTTTGTTGTTGTTTGTTGTTGTTGTTGTTATTGTTGTTGTTATTGATGTCGTTGTTGTTGGATAGGACAGACAGAAATGGAGAGAGATGGGGAAGGTAGAGGGAGGAGAGAAAGACACCTGCAGACCTGCTTCACCACCTGTGAAGCGACTCCCCTGCAGGTGGGGAGCCGGGGGCTCGAACTGGGATCTTTACACAGGTCCTCATGCTTTGCACCACATGCGCTTAACCCGCTGCGCTACCACCTGACTCCCCGAACACAAGGTTTCTAAGAGGGGGCTGGGAGGGAGAGCACCCAGTTGAGTGCACACATTACTATGCTCAAGGCTCTGGTTTTGAGCCCCCATTCCCCAACTGTGGGGGGAGGGCTGCTTCATGAGTGGTGAAGCCGGTCTGAAGGTGTCTTTCTCTTTTTCTATAATTTTTTATTATCTTTATTTATTTATTTATTGGATAGATAGTCAGAAATTGAGAGGGGGGAGGGGACATAAAGGGGAGAGAGACAGAGAGACATCTGCAGCCCTGCTTCACCACTTGCAGCTTTCCTCCTGCAGGTGGCAACCAGGGGATCGAACCCAGGTCCTTGCACATTGTAACATATATGCTCAACCTGCTCCATCACCACCAAGCCTGTTTCTCTCCCTATCTCCTTTTCCCCTCACAATTTCTCCCTGTTCTATCAAATAAAATAGAAGAGATTTAAAAAGAAAAAAAAAGGAAAAGGAAAAATGGACACCAGAAGAGGTAGATCCACAGTGCTGGCACTGACCCCCAGCAATAACCCTGGTAGATAAACAAGGTTTGCAAGCATGAAGTCCTAACTTCAGTCCCTAACAGCACATATGTGGGAGTGAGGCTCAGTTTCACTCTTTCTCTTCTTCTTTTTTTTTTCTTTTTTATTTAAGAAAGGATTAATTAACAAAACCATAGGGTAGGAGGGGTACAACCCCACACAATTCCCACCGCCCAATCTCCATATCCCACCCCCTCCCCCGATAGCTTTCCCATTCTCTATCCCTCTGGGAGCATGGACCCAGGGTCATTGTGGGTTGCAGAAGGTAGAAGGCCTGGCTTCTGTAATTGCTTCCCCGCTGAACATGGGCGTTGACTGGTCGGTCCATACTCCCAGTCTGCCTCTCTCTTTCCCTAGTAGGGTGGGTCTCTGGGGAAGCTGAGCTCCAGGACACATTGGTGGGGTCTTCAATCCAGGGAAGTCTGGCCGGCATCCTGATGACACCTGGAACCTGGTGACTGAAAAGAGAGTTAACATACAAAGCCAAACAAATTGTTGAGCAATCATGGACCCAAAGCTTGGAAAAGTGGAGAGGAAGTATTAGGGAGGTACTCACTGCAAACTCTAGTGTACTTCTGCTTTCTTACTTTGGTGCCATACTCCAAACTCAGTCATTTTCTGCTTTGCGTTTCTACTTCTTTTTTTTTTTTTACATGCATAACATTCCCCAGATTCCCATTTAACAATACAACCCCCACTATTTCATTCATCATTTTTCATGGACCTGTATTCTCCCCACCCACCCACCCACCCCAGAGTCTTTTACTTTGGTGTAATATTCCAATTCCATTTCAGGTTAGACTTGTGTTTTCTTTTCTAATCTTGTTTTTCAACTTCGGCCTGAGAGTGAGATCATCCCGTATTCATCCTTCTGTTTCTGACTTATTTCACTCAACATGATTTTTTCAAGGTCCATCCAAGATTGGCTGAAAACGGTGAAGTCACCATTTTTTACAGCTGAGTAGTATTCCATTGTGTATATATACCACAACTTGCTCAGCCACTCATCTGTTGTTGGACACCTGGGTTGCTTCCAGGTTTTAGCTATTACAAATTGTGCTGCCAAGAACATATGTGTACACAGATCTTTTTGGATGGCTGTTTTGGGTTCCTTAGGATATATCCCCAGGAGGGGAATTGCAGGGTCATAGGGTAGGTCCATTTCTAGCCTTCTGAGAGTTCTCCAAACTGTTCTCCACAGAGGTTGGACCAATTGACATTCCCACCAGCAGTGCAGGAGGGTTCCTTTGACCCCACACCCTCTCCAGCATTTGCTGTTGTTACCTTTTCTGATGTGTGACATTCTCACAGGAGTGAAGTGATATCTCATTGTTGTCTTGATTTGCATTTCTCTGACAATCAGAGACTTGGAGCATTTTTTCATGTGTTTCTCAGCCTTTTGGATCTCTTCTGTGGTGAATATTCTGTCCAAGTCCTCCCCCCATTTTTGGATGGGGTTATTTGTTGTCTTGTTGAGTCTGGCAAGCTCTTTATATATGTTGGTTATTAAACTCTTGTCTGATGTATGGCATGTAAAGATCTTCTCCCATTCTGTGAAGGGTCTCTTGATTTGGGTAGTGGTTTCTTTTGCTGTGAAGAAGCTTTTTAATTTGATGTAGTCCCATAGGTTTATACTTGCCTTAGTCTTCCTTGTAATTGGATTCGTTTCATTGAAAATGTCTTTAAAATTTATGCGGAAAAAAGTTCTGCCAATATTTTCCTCTAAGTATCTGATAGTTTCTGGTCTAACATCCAAGTCCTTGATCCACTTGGAATTTACTTTTGTATTTGGTGAAATACAGTGATTCAGTTTCATTCTTCTGCATGTTTCAACCCATTGTTTCCAACACCATTTGTTGAAGAGACTCTGCTTCCCCCATATAATAGTCTGGGCCCCTTTGTCAAAGATTAGATGTCCATACATGTGGGGCCTCATTTCTGGGCTCTCAATTCTATTCCACTGGTCAGTGTGTCTGTTCATGTTCCAGTACCAAGCAGTTTTGATGACAATGGCCCTATAATACAGTTTGAGATCTGGCAGTGTGATGCCTCCAGTTCTGTTCTTTTTTCTCAAGATCGTTTTGGCAATTCTAGGTCTTTTCTGGTTCCAGTCTTTCTCTTCTTAATGAATGTTTTTAAAATAAAACAATGGTCATAAAAACCGAGTTAACATTTTTTTAAAGGATATACATGTAGCCAACAGATAGATGAAAGCAGATACGGAACAGAGACATGAAAAAGGAACTCAGTACCACTAGTCATCCAGGATATCCAGTATAAAATTTCAAATATCACGAAATATCACTTCACACCTGTAAGAACAGTTGTCATTAAAAAAAAAAAAAGTTACTGGGGGCTGGGCAGTAGCGCAGCGGGTTAAGCACAGGTGGCGCAAAGCACAAGGGCCTGAGTAAGGATCCCGGTTCCAGCCCCCAGCTCCCCACCTGCCGGGGGGTCGCTTCGCAAGAGGTGAAGCAGGTCTGCAGGTGTCTGTCTTTCTCTCCTCCTCTATGTCTTCCCCTCCTCTCTCGATTTCTTTCTGTCCTATCCAATAACAACAGCTATGACAATAGCAATAACAACTACAACAAGTGCAACAACAAGGGCAACAAAATGGGGAAAATGGCCTCCAGGAGCGGTGGATTCATAGTGCAGGCACCGAGTCCCAGTGATAACCCTGGAGGCAAAAAAAAAAAGGGGGGGCAGCCGGGTGGTGACGCAGCGGGTTAAGTGCAAGCAGCACAAAGCGTAGGGACCAGTGTAAGGATCCTGGTTCCAGCCCCCGGCACCCCACCTGCAGGGGAGTCACTTCACAAGTAATGGAGCAGGTCTACAGGTGTCTATCTTTCTCTCTCCCTCTCTGTCTTCCCCTCCCCTCCTCTCCATTTCTTTCTGTCCTATCAACAATGACAACATCAATAATAACTAGAACAATAAAACAATAAGGGCATAAAAAGGGAATAAATAAATCAATCAATCAAGGAGTTACTGTTGGTGAGGATGTAGAGACACAGGAACCCTTGTGCACTGCTTGAAAGAATGAAAATCAGTGTAACTGGCTACGGAAGAAGGGCAAACGCTAGAAGAAGAAGAAGTGCAACTACTATGAAAAACAGTATGGCGGTGTCTCAGAAATCAAACTACCCTATTAGTCCTACTTTAGAACACCAGCTAAAGGAAACTGAATTACTCATATCAAAGGTGTTTATACCTCTATGCCCACTGATGGATGACTTATAATATCCAAGACATGGTATCCATGAATAGATGCATATGCACACAGAGTGTTACTTGACAATAAAAAATGGAGAGGATCAGGGATAAAGCACAGAGGGAGAGTGCATGGTCCTGAATTCAACCCTGAACTACCAAAAAATAAATGATGGAAAACCTGCCATTTATAACAAAATAGGTGGAATTTGAGAACACCATCCTAAATGAAGCCAGACAGAGAAAGATAAATGTGTCTGCATGATTTCATTTACAGAGGGATTCTATAAAAGAAAGTGGGGGGAGTTACAAGAGCTGGAAGGTGGTGCACCTACTACAGTGCAGACTTTACCATGTGTAAGGACCCAGGTATAAGCCTCCAGTCCCCTCCTGCAGGGAGGAAGCTTCACAAACAGTGAAGCAGGGAGGCAGTGCTGCAGGTTTCTTTGGCTTTTTCTTCTTCTTTCTTTTTAAAGACTTTATTTATTAATGAGAAAGACAGGAGGAAAGAGAAAGAATCAGACATCACTGTGGCACATGTAATGCCGGGGATTGAACTCAGGACCTCCTGCTTGAGAGTCCAAAGCTTGATCACTGCGCCACCTCCTGGACCAATTACTTTTTGTTTTCCTTCTCCAGGGTTATCGCTGGAGTGCCTGCACCATGAATCCACTGCTCCTGGCTGCCATCTTCCATTTTTGTTGTTGTTGGACAGGACAGAGAGAAATTGAGAGGGGAGGGAAAGATATGGGGGAAAAATAGAGGGGGAAAGAGGAATAAAAAGAAAGATATAGACACCTTCAGACCTGCTTCACCGCTTGCGAAGTGACCCTCTTGCAGGTAGGGAGCCGGGAGCTAGAATTGGGATCCTTGTCCAGTCCTTGCACTTCGCCCAGTGTGTCATGGCCCAGCCCCTGTTTCTTTTACTCTTTATTTCTCTATCTCCCTCTTCCCCCTCAATTTCTCTGTGTTCTATCAAGTAAAAAGAAAGTGAAAAATGGCCACAGAGAATAATGGATTCATCATGCAGGAGCCAAGCCCCAACAATAACAATGATAGCAATATATTAATTAGTTAAATTGAATTAAACAAGTTACAGAAACAAGTACTGGTAACGATGTGGTAAAAATAAATAGTAAAAATGGGGGTAGACAATATAATGGTTATGCAAAGAGACTCTCATGCCTGAGGCTTCAAAGTCCCAGGTTCAATCCCCACACCACCATAAGCCAGAGCTGAGCAGTGCTCTGGTAAAAAATAAAATAAAATAAAAAGGGGTCTGGACAGTGGTACACCCAGTTAAGCACATATATTACCAAGCGCAAAGACCTGGTTCAAGGGGGTCTGGCAGTAGCGCAGCAGGTTCAGCACAGGTGGCACGAAGTACAAGGACCCGCACAAGGATCTCAGTTTGATCCTCCGGCTCTCCACCAGAAGGGGAGTCGCTTCACAAGCGGTGAAGCAGGTCTACAGGTGTGTCTATCTTTCTCTCCACCTCTCTGTCTTCCCCTCCTCTCTCCATTTCTCTCAGTCCTATCCAACAACAATGACATCCATAACAACAATAATAACTACAACAACAATAAAAAACAAGGGCAACAAAAGGGAAAAATAAATAAAATAAAATAAAATAAAATAAAATAAAATAAAATAAAATAAAAAGGACCCGGTTCAAGTACCCACTCCCCACCTGCAGCAGGAGATGCTTCCTGAGCAGTGAAGCAGATCTGCAAGGGTCTGTCTTTCTCTCCTTCTCTATCTACCTGTACTCTCTCAAATTCTCTGTCCTAGATAATAAAAAGGAAGAAAGAAAAAAAAGAAACCCACTGGGAGCGGAGGATTTGTAGTGTCGGCACTGAGCAATAACCCTGGTGGTAATAATAATTTTTTAAAAGGAACCCCATTACACTGTTGGTGGAAAGGTAGATCGGTCTAGTTCCTGTAGGAAACAGTCTGGAAATTCCTCAAAACATGTTTTCAATGGTCCTACTGAGTCCAGGGAAAATAGCTTCTTCTTCTTCTTCTTCTTCTTCTAGCGTTTGCCCTTCTTCCGTAGCCAGTCAACAGCGTCAGGTTGAGCCTGATGTAAAGTTTCAAGACCTCCTTTGAATCTGGAGAGGTGGCAGTCGTTGCAGAGCACAGGACTTGCAGGCCTGAGGCTCCCAATTCAAACCCCAGTACCACCTGTACCATCACAGTGATGCTCTGCTTCTCTCTTCCTTTTTGTCTCTGTATCCAGTGAAACTGTCCTGCTGGGCGAGTCTCAACCCAAAGCCTCTTTATCCTTTTTCAACCTCTTTGGCGATGTGCAACACATGCATGAAACCTTGCGGGTTTTTTTGTTGGTTTGGTTTTTTGTTTGTTTTGTTTTGTTTTGTTGCCACCAGGGTTATCACTGGGGCTCAGTGACTGTACTACAAATCCACCACTCCCGGAAGCCATTTTTTTCCTTTGTTGTTGTTACCTTTTTTTTCTTCTTCTTCTTTATTGGGGGGACTAATGATTTACAGTTGACAGTAAAATACAGTCATTGGTACATGCGGAATATTTCTCAGTTTTCCATATACTACTCTAACCCCCCCTCCCTCTGTCCTCCTCCACCATCATGTTCCAGGGCCTGAACTCCACCACACTCCAACCCAGGTCCTTACTTTGTTGCAATACACCTTTTTTTTTCCCCCTATTTTTATTAGACAGGGCAGAGAGAAATTGAAACAGAAGGGCATCTAGAGAGAGAGAGAGAGAAATATCAGCACCTGCAGACCTGCCTCAACTTTTGTGAAACAGATCCCTGCAAGTGAGGAACTGAGGACTCGAAACCCGGTCATTGAACATGATGATACGTGCGTCTAACCGGGTGCACCAGTGTCCAGCCCCGGCATGAAGTAAGTTTGCCTTCAAGAAGGCCCTGGTGCACATGGCAGAGGGCCACAATCACCTCCAGGGCACAAGGCTCCGATTCCCACCCCAACGACAGCCAGAAGCCCCCCCCCCCACCCTGCTGCGCTACCCAGCATCCCTTGCGCCTGTGGGGAGGTCGCGGCCTCCTCAGCAAGATGGCGCCGCCCCAACACTCGCCCAGGGGCCGGGCACGAACCCCACGTGCAGCATCCAAGCCCTGAGCCTCGCACTGTAAACACACGCAGCTCCGGTGACCTCCCCAACCAGAGACTTAGAAACAGACACCAGAGAGGCTGGGCGGTAGCACAGCGGGTTAAGTGCACATGGTGCGAAGCAAAAGGGTCCAGGTTCGAGCCGCCAGCTCCCCACCTGCAGGGGGGGTCACTTCACAAGCAGTGAAGCAGGTCTGCAGGTGTCTTTCTTTCCCCTTCTCTGACTTCCCCTCCTCTCTCAGTCTCTCTCTGTTCTATCCAACAGCAGCAATGGCAATAATAAAGATAACAAGGGCAATAAAATGGGGAAAATGGCCTCCAGGAGCAGGGGATTCGTACTGCAGTCACCGAGCCCCAGCGATAACCCTGGAGGCAAAAAAAAAAAAAAATTAAAAATTAAAATAAAAACACAACAGTTAACCTATTTTTTTCCCCTCATTTATGGGGGGGGGGATTAATGGCTCACAGTCGACAGTAAAATACAGTAGTTGGTACATGGGTAACATTTCTCAATTGTGCACAAAACACTCCCCACCTAGAGCCTCCTGCGCCCTCATGTTCCAGGACCTGAACCCTCCCCACCACTCACCCCCAGACTTTAGTGCAATACTCTAAAAATTGATACTCTGTATTTCAAAAAGTCAAATCTGACTCACCTTCTCACCTCAAAGTGCTCAGCGTAGTGCTGCTGGTTGGTGTCCAGCCTCAGGCGACTCCTCGTGGCCAGGCCTGCTCGGCCCTCCGGCCTGGGAGAGCCTGACCCCACCGCGGCCTCTTGAGCCCCAGGCCCCACTGGCTGCCCGCAGGCGCCCCACCCCCGGGGCAGGGGCGGGAGGACCGTGCTTCTCGCTCCTGGGTGGAGCTGGAGGCGGACACCTCCAATCCCTTAGTCACCTGTTTAATTCTGCTTGGAGATTGTTGACATACCATCTGTGCTAGGTTCATGCATCTATAACTCTGTGCCCTGTAGGTGCAGGTGACTATTCTTTTCTGTTTTTTCCTCCTTTCTTTCTTTCTTTTTTTTTTTAATTTATTTTTCTATGAGAGAGAGTCTGAGACACCACAATAACAATAAAACAACAAGGGCAACAAAAAGGGGGAAAAAATGGCCTCCAGGAGGAGTGGATTCCTAGTGCAGGCACCGAGCCCCAGCAATAACCCTGGAGGGTAATAAATAAATAAATAAATATAAATGGGGGCTGGGCAGTAGCTCACCAGGTTAAGTACATATAGTACGAAGCACAAGGACCCACGTAAGGATCAGGTTCGAGCTTTCTCACCACTTCTTTATCTCCCGCTCCCTTCTCAATTTCTATCTATCCTATCCAATAAAATCGAAAAAATGGCCACAGGAGCAGTGAATTTGTAGTGCAGGCCCCGAGCCCCAGCGATAATCCTGGAGACAAAACTAAATAAATAAATGAACGGATGCCGGGTGGTGGCGTACCTGGTTGAGCACACATGTTCCAATGTGCAAAAATGACCTGGATTCGAGCCCCCAGTCCTTACCTGCAAAGGAAAAGCTTTGCAAGTGGTGAAGCAGTGCTGCAGGTGTCTCTCTCTCTTTTTCTTTTTTTCTTTTTTTTATTTATTTTTTATTTAAGAAAGGATAAATTAACAAAACCATAGGGTAGGAGGGGTACAACTCCACACAATACCCACCACCCAATCTCTATATCCCACCCCCTCCCCAGTAGCTTTCCCATTTTCCGTCCCTCTGGGAGCATGGACCCAGGGTCATTGTGGGTTGCAGAAGGTGGAAGGCCTGGCTTCTGTAATTGCTTCCCCGCTGAACATAGTCGTTGACTGGTCAGTCCATACTCCCAGTCTGCCTCTCTCTTTCCCTAGTAGGGTGGGGCTCTAGGGAAGCTGAACTCCAGGACACATTGGTGGGGTCTTCAGTCCAGGGAAGCCTGGCCGGCATCCTGATGGCATCTGGAACCTGGTGACTGAAAAGAGAGTTAACATACAAAGCCAAACAAATTGTTGAGCAAAACCTTTTTTTTTTTTTAAGTGCTATTGTACTCACAAGACTCACCCAACTGACCTTATATTAGAGATTTGTTACCAGTCTGCCTTCACAAACCTAAGGCTGTGAATAATTGATAACTATTAAATAGTATCCCCTCCCTTTAGTTTGCTTGCTGCTTATAGGCTGAAATAGAACCCAATACAGTGATGGTACCAGTATTTCTTTGAATGGTACAATGGACACATTTTGGAATCATCTTTTACTGTGGCTGGGATGAACATAGAGTTTCAAACAGATCTTTAAAGATGGATTTTTTTATAAAGTAGTTTTATTTATTTGTTTGTTTGTTCCCTTTTGTTGCCCTTGTTGTTTTTTATTGTAGTTATTGTCATTGTTACTGATGTCATTTATTGTTGGATAGGACAGAGAGAAATGGAGAGAGGAGGGGAAGACAGAGGTGGGAGAGAAAGACACCTGCAGACCTGCTTCACCGCTTGTGAAGCGACTCCCATGCAGGTGGGGAGCCGGGAGCTGGAACCGGGATCCTTACTCCAGTCCTTGGTGCTTTGCACCACCTGCGCTTAACCTGCTGCGCCACCGCCCGGCTCCCGAAAGATGGATTTTTTTTCAGGTGAGAAAAGTTATTGAAATGCAAAGTCAATATGCATAGTCAGTACTTGTGCTTCAGGGATGTCCGGTGACAAAGGTACACAGATCTGCTTCTGTACAAATACCTCTCTTTGCCCCAAGATTGTAAAATGGCTCTAAGAGCCCAAATAATAAGCCTCAAGGAGCTCCCAACTTATTATTTTTTTAAACATTAACTTTTTTACATTTATTTATTTTCCCTATTGTTGCCCTTGTTGTTTTTTATTGTTGTAGTTATTATTGTTGTTGTTATTGATGTCGTCGTTGTTGGATAGGACAGAGAGAAATGGAAAGAGGAGGGGAAGACAGAGAGGGGGAGAGAAAAACAGACACCTGCAGACCTGCTTCACCGCTTGTGAAGCGACTCCCCTGCAGGTGGGGAGCCGGGGACTCGAACTGGGATCTTTACTCTGGTCCTTGCGCTTCGCACCACATGCACTTAATCCGCTGTGCTACCTCCCGACTCCCGGGATCATAAATCTTAAAAGGTTTCATCATGAGAAAAAGGAAAGATTACAACTACATGGTAGATAGCTATTATGCTACCCACTGCCCTCCTTTTCCATTTGTTATCTACTTATTTATTTGGGATAAAGACCAAGAGAAGTTGAGAGGGAAGAGGAATACAGAAAAGGGGGGGGGAGTCGGGCATTAACACAGTGGGTTAAGCGCAGGTGGCACAAAGCTCAAGGATCAGCGTGAGGACCCCTGTTCGAGCCCCCGGCTCCCTACCTGTAGGGGAGTCGCTTCACAAGCGGTGAAGCAGGTCTGTAGGTGTCTATCTTTCTCTTCCCTCTCTGTCTTCTCCTCCTCTCTCCATTTCTCTCTGTCCTAACAACAATGACATCAATAACAACAACAACAATAACTGCAACAACAATAAAAAACAAGGGCAACAAGGGAAAATAAAGAAATAAAATTTTTAAAAACAATAATAAGAAAGGGAGAGAGGAAGACACCTACAGCACTGCTTCATCACTCATGAAGCTTCCCCCTACAGGTGGGGACCATGGGCTTGAGTCTGAGTAAAGTATGTATTCTACTGGGTGGTTCCGGGTAGATAGCATAATGGTTATGCAAAGTGACTCTCACACCTGAGGTTCTGAAGTCCCAGGTTCAATCCCCCTGTACTACAATAAACCAGAGCTTATAAGTGCTTTGAGAAAAAAAAAAAGAGGGGGGCGTGGGGCCAGGTGGTGACACACCTGGTTGGATGAACATGTTACAGTGGATTACAGTACACAAGGATCCAGGTTTGAGACCCTGGTCCCCACCTACAGGGGGAAAGCTTCACAAATGGTGAAGTAGGGCAGCAGGTATCTCTCTGTCTCTCTCCTCTATCACCCCCTTCCCTCTAGATTTCTGGCTGCCTCTAGCCAATAAGTAAATAAAGATAATTTAAAAATTATATATTAAAAAATTAAATGTGTACTCTTCTGGGTGCACCACTGTCCTGCCCCCAAAGTGAGGGATATTAGCAAAACTTGTTGTAATCATTTTGTAATATCAATATATATGGATACTAAATCAGTGTATACCAGAAATAATGTGACATGTCAATTATATGTCAATGAAACTCCGAAGAAAGTACCCAATGATATAATATTTATAAACTGTTAGAAGGAAATTACTCTTGCTCAACAATTTGTTTGGCTTTGTATGTTAACTCTCTTTTCAGTCACCAGGTTCCAGGTGTCATCATGATGCCGGCCAAGCTTCCCTGGACTGAAGACTCCACCAATGTGTCCTGGAGTTCCGCTTCCCCAGAGAGCCACCCTACTAGGGAAAGAGAGAGGCAGACTGGGAGTATGGACCAACCAGTCAACGCCCATGTTCAGCGGGGAAGCAATTACAGAAGCCAGGCCTTCCACCTTCCGCAACCCACAATGACCCTGGGTCCATGCTCCCAGAGGGATGGAAAATGGGAAAGCTATCAGGGGAGGGGGTGGGATATGGAGATTGGGTGGTGGGAATTGTGTGGAATTGTACCCCTCCTACCCTATGGTTTTATCAATTAATCCTTTCTTAAATAAAAAAATAAAATAAAATAAAAAAAGAAGGAAATTACTCCTAGTAGCAGGGGAGAGAGGGAGAAAGAGAGAGAAGAGCATAGGGGGAGAGAAACACCCACTCACACCCTCTCCTCTGGAGACTGACGGTATACCCGGGCAGAGTAGCTCAGGGGCAGAGTAGCTCAGCTGGATGAGTGGTCGCTGTGAGGTGTAGGACGACAATCCCTGGATTAATGTGGTGAATGCCCAAGCCTCCCACACTGACACAGGCCCTCCCTCCACAGCCATGTATTTTCAGAAGAGACGCACACTACAGCTGAGAGAAAGAGAACAGGGTATAAATCTGTCCTTTTTCCAAGCAGTGCAGGTTAGAAATCTACAACAAATCCTTGATGTCTAAAGACACGGATTTAAAAAAAAAAAATCCAATTTGATAGGTTCCACCTTACTGCCTTGTATGGAGTCCCTGACAAGGCTTATTTAAATGGATACAGGAAATAGATGTGGGCTAACAGCTGCCCAGAAATCTGACTTCCTTGAATAGCCCAAGTGTGTTGCCTATTCAACTTCCTGTGGCAGGAGGAAAAGATGCTGAAAGGGCACCGGGTGGTAGCGCAGTGGGTTAAGCACACATGGCGTAAAGCGCAAGCGCAAAGACCAGCAGCCTAAGAATCCCAGCCCCCAGCTCCCAACCTGCGGGGTGGAGTGGGGAGGGGGGTTGCTTCGCAAGCGGTGAAGCAGGTCTGCAGGTGTCAGTCTTTCCCTTCTCTGGCTCTCTGTCCTATCCAACAACAACAATAATAACAATAAACAACAAGGGCAACAAAGGGGGAAAATAGCTTCTAGGAGCAGTGAATTCGTAATACAGGCACTGAGCCCCAGCAATAACCCTGGAGACAAAAAAAAAAAAAAAAAAGATGCTGAAAGACACCTTCTCTGCATCACTGTCTCACCTTACAGAACAAGAAACTGAGGCGGGGGTGGGGGGGGTGGGGGGGTGGGGGGGTGGGGGGGGGGAGAGGGACTTGGCTCCAATTACAAAATCAGGGAGGGGTGGAGGGGAAGATAGAGCTAAGGTTTGAAGACAAGACTCCTGCATCAAGCTCTCTGGCCTTCCATGTGAGCCCTCAAGGAATAGGAACAGGAGAAAGGTGTTGTAGTGTTGGGAGAACACTGAACCAGAATATTAGCCCACTGGGATTCCAGTGTTTTTCCTTCCCAGAAAAATCACAAGCACCTTGGATGGGCAGCTACAAAAGAGGAATGTTGTTTGTACAGGATCTGCAGAGACATTGCAGTGCGGATGGGAAGACTGTGCCATGCACATATGAACAGCAGAAAACCCTGCAGGTTCAGCTTCCCTACGCGGACCGAATCCTATAAACAAGATTACCACCCCTATTAGATCTTTTCTGAGAAGAAAGAGTGACCTCTCCAGTTGATGTGCCATCAGGCTTTTTTCAAGCTTCCATAGAGGTAGCAGCCATGACAACAAAGCAGGCAGTGTCCAGGAATGTGCCCACAGTGCCCCCTTGTGGGTATTTTAGGAGTCATTGGCTCCCTTCATTCCACCAACCAGGCCACTGAGAATGGAGTCTTGTTCTACACAACAGTCCTCTCTGATGTATCCTCCTTGACTCCATCCCAACTCTTTGCCGCCCCCCCCCAGCTCTATAGTTCTCAAAATCCAGACAGTATCAGAGCACAGTGAAAAACATAGTACAAAGCACAAGGACCCACACAAGGATCCCAGTTCGAGCCCTCAGCTCCCCACCTGCAGAGGGGTCACTTCACAGGTGGTGAGCTGGTGTCTTATCTTTCTCTCTCCCTCTCTATCTTCCCCTCTTGTCTCAATTTCTCTCTGTCCTATCAAAAAAAAATGAGCACAGGAGCACTGGATTCATATGCAGGCACCGAGCCCCCACAATAACCCTGGAGGCTAAATAAATAAATAAATAAATAATAAAAAGGTTACTGGACCCCATTAATTCCTAAATCTTGGATTGAACCTTGGAGCCTCAGGCTTGATTGTTTGCACAATCATTATGCTGTCCCCCCCCAAATTTGCTTTTTTAACTTTTTTTTATTGACTTTATTTATTTAATAGAGACAGTCAGAAATTGAAAGTGGGAAATAGAGAGGGAGAGAAATAGAGAGACACCTGCAGCACTGCTTCATCACTGCAAACTTCCTCCTGCAGGTGGAGACTGGGGGCTTGAACCAGGTCCTTGCACATTGTAACATGTGGGTTCAACCAGGTGCACCACCACCCAGCGCCTCACATTTGCATTTCTAGTAAGTTCCCAGGTGCTGCAGGTGCTGCCCTTCAGCATCATCTGTGGAGAACCACAGCTTTGGCTCATCTCTTTGCACCCATCCAGGTCCAGCATAAATTCCATCTCTGCAGAGTGAGAAGTTCCCCAAATGCTCCCCAGACTCATCATAAAATGCCTAGAGTGTGTAACCTCTTTGACTTTTTTTTTTCCAGGACTTTGCTCAGCTCTGGCTTATGGTGATGTTGGGAATTGAACCAGGGACCTCAGAACCTCAGGCATGAAAATCATTTTGCATAACCATTATATTGTCTCTCCAGCTCCTTCCATCTCGTCTGTAAAGGGGAGTAAAAGTACCTCCCCATAGAGGGGTTATAAGGGGAAATGAGATCATTCACACAGAGGCTTATTTAGTTGTGCTTGACACATAAAGGACACTACTTAAATATTAGCTTTTCTGCCACGCAGGAGATGGTGCAGTGGAAAAGGTGTTGAGCTATGTAAGCAAGAGTTCCCAAGTTCAATCCCATCACTGAATGTACAAGAGTGATACTTTGGTTCTCTTTCTCTAGTCCTCGTTCTCTCCTGCATTAATAAACAAATCTTTGGTGAGACCAGGTGGTCACACATCTGTAGTCACTGTGTAAGGATCTGGTTCAAGCCCCTGGTCCCCACCTGCATGGGGAAAGCTCTATGAGCAGTAAAGCAGTGCTACAGATATCTCTATCTCTCCCTTTCCTCTCAATTTTTCTATCTAAATATAAATATTTTCTGTGTTTATCTAAAATAAATAACATTTAAAATTATATCTTAAAGATAAAATAAATCTTTAGAACCAGGTGGTGGTGGACCTGGTTGAACACACATTACAAAGTGCAAGGGACTGGGTTAAAAAATTAAATAAATATTAACTGCTCTGCTCATTATTTTTATTAACAGTTATTAGTACTGTTTATTTTCCAGCTTTTTTTATTTCCCTTTTGTTGCCCTTGTTTTTTTTGGTTTTTTTTGTTTGTTTTTTGTATTTATTTATTCCCTTTTGTTGCCCTTGTTTTATTGTTGTAGTTATTGTTGATTTCGTCGTTGCTGGATAGGACAGAGAGAAATGGAGAGAGTAGGGAAGGACAGAGAGAATGAGAGAAAGATAGACACCTGCAGACCTGCTTCACCGCTGGTGAAGTGACTCCACTGCAAGTGGGGAGCCGGAACTCGAACAGGGATCCTTATGCAGGTCCTTGTGCTTTGCGCCATGTGCGCTTAACCCGCTACGCTAAGGCCCGACTCCCACCCTTGTTGTTTTTTATTGTTGTTGTTATTTTTGTCGTAGTTATTAGATAGGACAGAGAGAAATGGAGAGAGGAAGGGAAGACAGAGAGAAGGAAAGATAGACACCTGCAGACCTGCTTCACCGCTTGTGAAGCGACTCCCCGGCAGGTGGGGAGCCGGGGGCTTGAACCGGATCCGGAGCCGGGGGCTTGAACCCGATCCTAACACCGGTCCTTCTTCTGGCTTAGTGCGCTTAACCCACTGCGCTATCGCTCCACTCCCTTATTTTCCAGCGTTTTAAAGATATAGACAGACTCCTATTCAGAGTCACAAAATTCTCAGAAATATAGAAACTCTTTAGTCTAAAGCCTCCATAGGGATTGGGGAGATAGCATAATGGTTATGCAAATGAATTTCATGACCGAGGCTCTGAGGTCCAGGGTTCAATCTCAGGTACCACCAAAAACAAAGTTGAGCAGTGCTGTGGCATGGAGGGCTTAAAGTCCCCCCTAACCTAGATGCTTAGCATTGTCACCTAGGAAGTTAAAATTCTGATGCTTGGG
The DNA here is from genome assembly GCF_950295315.1 of Erinaceus europaeus. Lineage (NCBI taxonomy): Eukaryota > Metazoa > Chordata > Mammalia > Eulipotyphla > Erinaceidae > Erinaceus > Erinaceus europaeus. The sequence goes on from NC_080162.1 coordinate 26,843,997, forward strand.
AGTCAGGCGGTAGTGAAGCAGGTTAAGCACATGTGGCGCGAAGCACAAGGACTGCAGAAAGAATCCCGGTTCGAGCCCCCGGCTCCCCACCTGGAGGAGAGTCGCTTCACAGGCGGTGAAGCAGGTCTACAGGTGTCTTTCTCTCCCCCTCTGTCTTTCCCTCCTCTCTCCATCTCTCTCTGTCCTATCCAACGACAACATCAACAACAATAATAACTACAACAATAAAAAAAAGGGCAACAAAAAGAAAATAAATATTTTTAAAATAACAATAATAATAAATAATAACTACAACAACGATAAAACAACCAGGGGAAACAAAAGGGGGGAAAAAAATTCTGATGCTTAAAGGATCCAGGTTCAAGCCTCTGGCCCCTACCTGCAGGGGGAAAGCTTTCCAAGTGGTGAAGCAGTGTTGCAGGTGTCTCTTTTTCTCTCCCTCTCTCTCTTCCTCTCTATCACCCCCTTCCCTCTCAATTTCTGTCTATCTCTATCCAATAAGTAAAGATTTAAAAAAAAAAAAAAAAGGGAGTCGGGCGGTAGCACAGCGGGTTAAGCGCACGTGGCGCAAAGCACAAGGACCCGCCTGGCCTAAGAATCCCGGTTTGAGCCCCCAGCTCCCCACCTGCAGGGGAGTCGCTTCACAGGCGGTGAAGCAGGTCTGCAGGTGTCTATCTTTCTCTCCCCCTCTGTCTTCCCCTCCTCTCTCCATTTCTCTCTGTCCTATTCAACAATGACAACATCAATAATGACTACAACAATAAAACAAGGACAACAAAAGGGAATAAGTAAATAAATATTTTTAAAAATTTTAAAAAAAAAGATCGGGTTGGGGTAGATAGCATAATGGTTAGACAGAGACTCTCATGCTTGAGGCTCCAAAGTCCCAGGTTTTGGAGCCAGGAAGTGGCACACCTGGTCAGACACACGTTACAGTGTGCAAGGACCTGGGTTCGAGCCCCGGCCCCCCACATGCAGGGAGAAAGCTTTGCGAGTAGTGAAGCAGTGTTGCAGGTGTCTCTCCCTCTCTGTCACTCCTTTCCCTCTCAATTTCTGGCTGTCTCTATCCAATAAATAAATAAACATAATTAAAATTTTTAAATGCCCCCACATACTGCCACAGTGCCAGGTTCAATCCCCCATACCACCATAAACCAGAGCTGAGCAGTGCTCTCGTTTAAAAAAAATTTAATCAATATTAAAAAGAAGGGGAGGCAGGCAGTAGCTCCGCGGGTTAAGCGCAGGTGGCACAAAGCACAAGGACCATCCCGGTGGGAGGCCCCGGCTCCCCAACTGCAGGGGAGTCGCTTCACAAGTGAAGCAGGTCTGCGGGTGTCTATCTTTCTCTCCCCAGCTCTGTCTTCCCCTCCTCTCTCCATTTCTCTCTGTCCTATCCAACAACAATACAACAATAAGACAGCAAGGGCAACAAAAGGGAATAAATAATAAATAAATGTTTAAAAGAAAAGAAATTCAGATGCTTGAGTGTCAACCAGACCTCCTAACTCAGGAAACTAGAGCAAGAGACCTGGGTATTTGTATTTTTAATGAACTCCAGGTGTCAAGCCTGAGAACCACTCATATAGCCTTTGTAACTCATCTAGACATAGGAAAATGTCAATCCAGAAAAGATCCCCTGCTGATCCATGGCCTCAGTCTGGCAGGAGACTGAAATTACATCTCCTAATTCTCCCTCTAGTCCTTTCCCCAGCAACTAAACTGCCTGGATGCCATTTCATCAGTCTCTACTTCCACACAAACCCCCCTTCTCCAACATGCATGGCTTAAGTATCTCCTCTGCAGAGGAATTCAGTATGTAATAAGGAGACACTCCATTGATGGTTGAATATCTTATTCTCCAGCATTTTCTTCTACTCAACCAAAATATTGAACAAGAGAAATTCTTAGCCTGGCACCAAGGCTCTTCCTGCCCACCCTGCAAGCTTCTCCAGTCTCACTTCCCACCAGGATTCTACTTATACCCTAATTCCTATCCAGACTGTGAACACTGTTGTTCTAGGGCAGTCACTTCTGTCTGGTTACACAAACTTCAAGGATGAAGTGATGGAGGAGAACTGATTAAAGTGTATGGTGTATCCACCCTATAGATCCACAGACCACAGAGCCCTAGAACTTGGGAAATCCTCTCTGCTTTGCCAGCACACATGAATCCAGGGTCAGAACTCTTGGCTGCTCTTGCAGCCAACCTAAAGTCTATTTTTGAAACAGAATTTCTCCTACTAGAAACACATTGTGCAAAACTCTGCTGGAAGCCACCAAAGTCACTGCAGGGCCTTCCATTTTACTGATTAAAGAAGATAATACCTACCTGCATATTATCCCCCCTCCCCAGTCTCATCCTATGTCCCTACAAAATGGCTACTCTCACAGCTGCCTGATGGTTGCCACCTCCATATTCTTTAACATCATTTTAGAGAGAGACAGAGAAAAAGAAATATACTACAACAATGCTCCACCATTCGTGAAGGTTCCCCATTAGATGTTGTTCCCAAGTAGTGGTCAGGAGCTCAGCTTCAGCTCCTCTTGCATGGTAAAGCATGTACTTAACCAAGTGAGCTATGTCTCTCACCTTTGATCACAAATGAGACTCCTGAACCTGTGCTTCTGGATCAAGTCATGTCTTGGCCCAGTCATTGTATCCCTTTTAGAAACCATAGCAGGGCCCAGGTGGTGGCACATCAGGTTGAGCGCCCACGTTACAAAGTGCAGGGACCCAGGCTCAAGCCCCTGGCCCCCACCTGCAGAGGGAAAGCCTTGCGAGTGGTGAAGTAGGGCAGTAGGTGTCCATCTCCCCCTTCCCTCTTGATTTCTAGCTGTTTCTATCTAACAAATAGATAATTTAAAAAAAAAAAATTTTTAAGAAAGAAGGAAAGAAATCGGGGGCCAGGTGGTGGCACACCTGGTTGAGCGCACATGTTAAAATGCACAAGCACCAGGATTCAAGCCCCCGGTCCCCACCTACAGAGGGAAAGCTTTGCAAGTGGTGAAGCAGTGCTGCAGGTGTCTCTATTCCTCTCTACATCTCCCTTCCCTCTCAATTTCTGACTGTCTCTATCCAATAAATAAGTAAAGATAATTTTTCCATAGCACAACCACCTTGCATAGATCCTCTCCCCTCTGCATTCCTATCATGAATTCAGTGAGCACTATGTGCTGATTCATGGTGAAGAGCAGAGGCAGGTCATGAGTCTGTGGATAAACTGCGTAATCACCTCGGATCTTTTGGAGCAGAAACAGATTTTTTTTTTTTTAGCAATTAAGTATTGATTCACCAAAGTACATGTCAACAGGAGTATAATTCCACACTGTTCCCACCACCAGAGTTCTAAATTCCAAGTCCCTCCACTGTAAATTACCCTGGTTCTCTCAAGGTTGCAGACATGTCCACATTTGTACATAATTGCCCCCCTTTCTTTTTCTTTTCTTTGTTGGGGAATTACTGTCTTACAGTCAGCAGTAACTACAACAGTTTGTACATGCTTAACATTTCTCAGTTTTCCACATAATAATACAACCCCCACTAGGTCCTCTGTCATCATTTTCCAGGACCTGTTCTCTCCGCCCCCCACCCCAGAGTCTTACTTTGGTGCAATACACTAACCTCAGTTCAGGTGAGAAAGACAGGTGGAGAGAGAAAGAACCAGACATCACTCTGGTACATGTGCTGCCGGGGATTGAACTCAGGAACTCATGGTTGAAAATCCAATGCTTTATCTACTGTGCCACCTCCCAGACCACCTGATCTTGTTTTTCTACTTCTGAGAGTGAGGTCAGCCCATATTCATCCTTCTGTTTCTGGCTTATTTCACTTAACATGATTTCTTCAAGCTCCAACCAAGATCGGCTGAAAACAGTGAAGTCATTGTTTTTAATAGCTGAACAGTATTACAATATGTAGACCACACTTGCTCAGCCACTCATCTGTTGTTGGACACCTGGGTTGCTTCCAGGTTTTGGCTATTACAAATTGTGCTGCTATGAACATGATTATACATAAATCTTTCTGGATGGGTGTGTTTGGTTACTTAGGATATATCCCAGGAGAATTGCAGGGTCATAGGGTAGGTCCACTTCTAGCCTTCTGAGAGTTCTTCAGACTGCTCTCCACAGAGGATGTTCCCACCAGCAGTGCAGGAAGGTTCCTTTGACCCCACACCCTCTCCAGCATTTGTTGCTGCTACCATTTCTGATGTATGACATTCTCACAGAAGTGAAATGGTATCTCATTGTTGTCTTTATTTGCATTTCTCTGACAATCAAAGACTTGGAGCATTTTTTTCATGTGTTTCTCGGCCTTTTGGATCTCTTCTGTGGTGAATATTCTGTCCTGTCCTTCCCCCATTTTTGGATGGGGTCATTTATTTTCTTGTTGTTGTTTGGTAAGCTTTTAATATTTTTTGGTTATTTAACTCTTGTCTGATGTATGGCATATAAAGATCTTCTCCCTCTCCACTATTCCAACCTTTGGGTCCATGATTGATCAACAATACTTTTGGCTTTGTATGTTAACTCTCTTTTCAGCCACCAGGTTCCAGATGCCATCAGGATGCCGGCCAGGCTTCCCTGGACTGAAGACCCCACCAATGTGTCCTGGAGCTCCGCTTCCCCAGAGCCCCACCCTACTAGGGAAAGAGAGAGGCAGACTGGGAGTATGGACCTACCAGTCAACGTCCATGTTCAGCGGGGAAGCAATTACAGAAGCCAGACCTTCCACCTTCTGCAACCCACTGGGTCCATGTTCCCAGAGGGATAGAGAATGGGAAAGCTATCAGGGGAGGGGATGGGATATGGAGATTGGGTGGTGGGAACTGTGTGGAACTATACCCCTCCTACCCTATGGTTTTGTTAATTTATCCTTTCTTAGATAAAAAATAAATTTAATTTAAAAAAATTTTTTTTTAGGGAGTCAGGCTGTAGAGCAGCGGGTTAAGCGCAGGTGGCGCAAAGCACAAGGACCAGCATAAGGATCCCGGTTCGGGCCCCGGCTCCCCACCTGCAGGGGAGTCGCTTCACAGGCAGTGAAGCAGCTCTGCAGGTGTCTATCTTTCTCTCCTCCTCTCTGTCTTCCCCTCCTCTCTCCATTTCTCTCTGTCCTATCCAATAATGACAACAACAATAATAACTACAACAACAACAAAAAAAACAGCAAGGGCAACAAAAGGAAATAAAATAAAATAAATATTAAAATTTTTTTTAATTTTTTTAATCCAAAACATAGCATATATTGATATCTTTAAGAAATAACATATAATGTAAAATACATTTTGGAGTATAAGGCCATATTTCTAAAGTAAATACTTTATAAATTCTGAAAAAAAAAATAAATAAAGATCTTCTCCCATTCTGTGATGGGTCTCTTTGGGTACTGGTGTCTTTTGCTGTGCAGAAGCCTTTTAATTTGATGTAGTCCCATAGGTTTATACTTGCCTTAGACTTTTTTCCCCCCCTTTTTGTTGCCCTAGTTGTTGTAGCCTCGTTGCTGTTATTATTGCAATTGTTGACGTTGCTTTGTTGTTGGATAGGACAGAGAGAAATGGAGAGAGGAGGGGAAGACAGAGAGAGAGGGGAGAGAAAGATAGACACCTGCAGACCTGCTTCACCGCCCGTGAAGCGACTCCCCTGCAGGTGGGGAGCCGGGGTCTCGAACCCCGTCCCTGCGCTTTGCGCCACGTGCGCTTAACCCACTGCGCCACCGCCCTAGACTCCCGCCTTAGACTTTTTTTGTACTTGGATGTCTTTAAAATTTATGTGGAAAGGGAGTCAGGCAGTAGTGCAGCGCAGCGGGTTAAGCACAAATGGCGCAAAGCGCAAGGACCGGCATAAGAATCCCGGTTCTAGCCCCTGGCTCCCCACCTGCAGGGGAGTCACTTCACACAGGCGGTGAAGCAGGTCCACAGGTGTCTGTCTTTCTCTCCCTTTCTTCCCCTCCTCTCTCCATTTCTATCCTATCCAGCAATGACGACATCAATAACAATAATAACAACTATAATAAAACAAGGGTGAAAAAAAAATTTATGTGGAAAAGAGTTCTGCCAACATTTTCCTCTAAATATTTGAGTTTCTGGTCTAACATCCAGGTCCTTGATCCACTTGGAATTTACTTTTGTATTTGGTGAAATATAGTGGTTCAGTTTCATTCTTCTGCATGTTTCAACCCATTTTTTCCAACACCATTTGTTGAAGAGACTCCCCTTTCCCCATTTAATAGTCTGGGCCCCTTTGTGTGGGAAATTGCCCCCTTTTTCTTCCAGGTCCCATCCTCTCTTCCCCTCCCAGCCACACATAACCCTATGAATACATCCAAATGTCCCTCCCTTTTTCCTTCTCTCTCTCTTGAGTGCTGATGGAGCTGCGTTCAGAGTCCTCTTATCCTCTTCCTCCTATCACTTCTCCACCATTGGAAGTATGGGTAAAAGTGGTTTTCGGGGTACAGAAGGTAGGAGTCCTGACTTCTGCAATTGCTTCTCTGCTGGATTTAGGTGTTGGCAGTTCGATCCATACCCCCAGCCTCAGTAACAGATTCTTTTCACCAAATACAAAAGTAATTTCCAAGTGGATCAAGGACTTCGATGTTAGACCACAAACTATCAGATACGTAGAGGAAAATATTGGCAGAACTCTTTTCCGCATAAATTTTAAAGATATCTTCAATGAAACAAATCCAATTACAAAGAAGACTAAGGCAAGCATAAACCTATGTGACTACATAAAATTAAAAAGCTTCTACACAGCAAAAGAAACCACTACCCAAAGAGACCCCTCACAGAATGGGAGATCTTTACATGCCATACATCAGACAAGAGTTTAATAACCAAAATATATAAAGAGCTTGCCAGACTCAACAACAAGACAACAAATAACCCCGTCCAAAAATGGGGAGAGGACATGGACAGAATATTCATCACAGAAGAGATCCAAAAGGCTGAGAAACACATGAAAAAAATGCTCCAAGTCTTTGATTGTCAGAGAAATGCAAATAAAGACAACAACGAGATACCACTTCACTCCTGTGAGAATGTCATACATCAGAAAAAGGTAATGGCAGCAAATGCTGGAGAGGGTATGAGGTCAAAGGAACCCTCCTGCACAGCTGGTGGGAATGTAAATTGGTCCAACCTCTGTGGAGAACAGTCTGGAGAACTCTCAGAAGGCTAGAAATGTTGTACCTACCCTATGATCCTACAATTGCTCTCCTGGGGAGATATCCTAAGGAACCCAACACACCCTCCCAAAAAGATCTGTGTACACATATGTTCTTAGCAGCACAATTTGTAATAGCCAAAACCTGGGAGCAACCCAGGTGTCCAACAACAGATGAGTGGCTGAGCAAGTTGTGGTATATATACACAAAGAAATACTACTCAGCTATTAAAAATAGTGACTGGGTGGGGGTATAGCATAATGGTTATGCAAAGAGACTCTCATGCCTGAGGCTCTCAAGTCCCAAATTCAATCCCCCACACTGCCATAAGCCAGAGCTGAGCAGTGCTCTGGTTTAAAATATATATATATATATATATATATATATAGTAACTTCACCTTTTTCAGCTGATCTTGGATGGACCTTGAAAAACTCATGTCAAATGAAATAAGTCAGAAACAGAAGGATGAATGTGTGATGATCTCACTCTCAGGCAGAAGTTGAAAAACAAGATCAGAAGGAAAACACAAGTAGAACCTGAACTGGAATTGGTGTATTGCACCAAAGTAAAAGACTCTGGGGTGGAGGGGAGGGGGGAAATATAGGTCCAAAAAGGATGACAGAGGACCTAGTGGGGGTTGTACTGTTATATAGAAAACTGGGAAATGTTATGAATGTACAAACTATTGTATTTACTGTTGAATGTAAAACATTAATTCCCCAATAAAGAAATTTTAAAAAAGAAACAGATTCTTTTAAATTTTTTATTATATTTACTTATTGGCTACAGACAGCCAGAAATCAAGAGGGAAGGGGGTGACAGAGAGGGAGAGAGACAGAGAGACACCTGCAGCCCTGCTTAACCACTCATAAAGCTTTCCCCCTGCAGGTGGGGACCAGGGGCTCAAACCCAGGTCCTTGCGCATAGTAATACAACCACTTAACCAGGTGCACCACCACCCGGCCCCTTAGAAACAAGATTCTTTATCGACCTCTCAGAATAGGGACACACACTAAATAGGGAACATGGCTGGTCAAATTAATATTCAATAATCCCATGGCAATAGGCATTTTGATAAGCACACAGTAGATATTTAAGTCCTATGTACCGTTATATGCCCTATAGAAAGCAGCTGCTCAATTAATATTTGACTGAATGAATATATATGCTATAATGAAGGCTCTAGAGTCAGACAATTGGTCCCACTCCAGCCCCACCACTTAGTGGCTGAGACCTTAGAGTAAGTTAAAACTACTCTATCCCCTCCAGTTTGGGTCTGGTGAGACTTGCCTCAGTGGGCTGCTGTGCAAATTAAAGGAGACAATTGTTTATATTCAGCTCTAGGAGAGTGGTTTTATTTGTTAAGATGTTGTCTCTGAGAAGAGCCCAAGGCCATGCAAGAAAGGAAGAAACCAGAGCCTTGTTAAAAGCTTCCTGATTAATTGGATACATGCAACTACAATTGTCCTAAAGTAGGGCCAGGAAGATAGCCATGCTTATACAATAGACTTGCATGCCCAAGGTTTGGAGGATCCATATTCAATCCCTATCAACATCACAAGCCAAAACTGAACAGTACTCAGGAAAAAAAAAAAAGAGAGATAAAGATTTAAAAAGACAAGAGGTGCTACAGCAAACTGTAAAGAAACACCCCAGTATTCCTTAGAGACTAAGAACTGCCCCTTTTCTGAAACCACCTCTAGCCTTTCTTCTCTCTTCAAAAGCCCCTGCTACCTCAAGAGACCATAGGCAGTGCAAAGGTGAGAAAGGGATATGTTCCCCCTGTGTTGACTCTGCTTAGTAAAGACAAGTTGTTTTTTTTTCAGAGGCTCTTTCAAAGCCTGTTGACAGCAAAGTGTGGCCTGACTACTATTAAGGCCAACAAAGTGCTGAATCTCCAACTAGCTATTGCACAATTGAAAGCGAGTTCCTGCAAGTCCTTATACCCTGTCATGTCTAGCACTTGTTTCCAAACTTCTCACAGATGCTAGCTACATCATCTGAGCTCCACAGTAGCTTTGAGTCAGGTCAGCAGAGCAGCTTCCCTCAGGAGTCCCAATTTAAAGAGAAACAAAGGGATCAAATTGCTTGTCCAAAGACACCGAGCTGGACCAGAAGGAAGGGAAGTGTGCAGAGGAGACATAGAGTAGAGGACAGGTAGACAGATACAGGCTCACCATCAAAGCTGAGGCTGTGGTAGATGTCATGGTGGATGGGAGAAAATCTAGCCTGAAACACAAGACTACCTTTTCCAATGAGGCTATCTGAATGATTGCACTCAGCCCTGCCTGAAGACATCACAACAAAAGTCTTTTTTCTTTTACTAAGATTTATTCATGCAGCACATTGGGCAGAGCACTGAACTTGCATGTATGAGGTCCTAAATCACATGTGTCAGTGATGTTCTGGTGGTTTTTTTCTTTTATTTCTCTCTACTTATGTTTTTTGTGATAACTAGGGTTATCACAACAAACAAGCTCACCACTCCCAGTAGCCTTTGTTTGTTTGTTTTTATTTAATAGAACAGAGAAATTGAGAGAGGAGGAGAGACAAAGAAAGCAAGACACCTGAAGGATTTACCGCTCAAGGGTTTCCCTCATGGGTGAGGACCAAGGACTTGAACCTGGGTCCTTACATGATAACGTGTGCATTCAACCAACCAGTTGTGTCCATTGCCTGGCTCCAAAAACTGGGGTGGGGATTTTTTTTTTTAATCTACTAATGAGAGTGGGGGTATAGGAGAGAGAAAGAGCATCAGAATATCCCACTAGTATATGTGACGCCAGGGATTAAACGCGGCATCTCAGGGTCAGGCAGTTGGCACACCTGGTTAAGCACACACATTACAGTGCACAAGGACTCTAGTTCAAGCCCCTTGTCCCCACCTGCAGGGTGAAAACTTCCCAAGTGGTGAAGCAGTGTTATAGGTGTCTCTGTCTCTGTCTCCCCCTCTCCTTTCAATGTCTGTCTCTATCCAATAATAAATAAAAATTAAAAATAAAATAAACTCAGGATCTCATGTTTGAGAGCACATTACCAAATGAGCTGCCTTCCAGGCTGCAAAATCTCTACATTTTGAGTTTGGTGCCAGCCTGCACCTCTATTCTGGCTCTTGCAGCTTTGCCCTCCTCATTTTAGCTTCTAGCAACCCACTCCCAAAATTATGCATTCCCTCAGTTGTTTCATTGCTTCTATTACCATTAGCCCTGCTCCTGAAACAGTCCCCCATCACGTATCTCTCCTCTGCCCAGTCCTAGGTCAGTCCAAATACCATCTCCCAAGACCCCCCACATTCTAGCCCCTGCATTTCACTGGGCTTCCATACCCTAAGTCATCTCCATCCAGTCATAGGGAAATCGCATCTACAATATTTGCCTCAGGTTACTGCTCACTTAAGAATACCACTCTTGGGGGGCCAGGCAGTGGCGCACCAGGTTAAATGCACATAGTGTAAAGCGCAAGGACCTGCGCGAAGAACCCAGTTCAAGCCCGATTCCCCACTTGCAGAGGGGTCGCTTCACAAGTGGTGAAGCAGGTCTGCAGGTGTCTTTCTCTCCCAGTCTCTGTCTTCCCCTTCTCTCTCAATTTCTCTCTCTCCTATCCAACAACAAAAGCAGCAACAACAATGGAAAAAAGATAGCCACCAGGAGCAGTGGATTCCTAGTGTAGGCGTGAGCCCCAGTGATATCCGCGGAGGCAAAAAAAAAAAAAAAAAAACCTCATGAGGCCAGATAGTGGCACACATTACAGTGCACAAGGACTTGGGTTCAAGTCCTTGGTCCCCACCTGCAGGGAGGGGGAAAGCTTCACAAGTGAAATAGAGCTGTAGGTGTCTCTCTGTCTCTCCCTCTCTTCTCAATTTCTTTCTGTCTCTATCCAGTAATTAAGCAAATGTGTAAAATTTTTTTAAAAATATCACTCACCTCTCAATCAATCGCCTACTAAACATAGATGAGCCATTTTGGTGAAGACTGGGGCTTGCAGACCTAAGTCACACCATCCCTCCACAATACTACAAAGACTATCTGATATTTTCTGGTCCTAGCCAGTGAGCACAAAGCAGAAACCCTAGCCCCTGCCCAGCAAGGGAACCCACAGGGTCAGCTCCCACAACATAGGCAAAAGAAGCAACTACACCCAGGCTGCCCCAAGTACCCTGGGTCAACAGGTTCAGCCTCCCTCTAGACACATCCGTGCCCTACAATCTCGAAGCTCCTTCTTCAGCCAAGTCTTCTCTCCATCCTCTAAAAAAAAAAAAAAAAATTGACCTGCAACCCCCAAACCAACCTTGTCACAACTCAAATTTTTTTTTAATTTTTATTGTCTTTATTTACTCTATAAAGACAGCCAGAAATCAAGAAGGGGATGATAGAGAGTTAAGAGACACCTGCAGCACTGTTTCACCACCCATGAAGCTTTCCTCCTGCAGGTGGGGACCGGGAGTCCGAAACTGGGTCCTTGTGAATTATAATGTATGCACTCAACCAGGTGCACTACCACCTGGCCCATAACTCTCAATTTTTCCTGATACCCTTCTGGCTGAACTAAACAGGTCTTTCAGCTTACCTGCTGGGGATTCTCTAATGTTTTCCATCCACTCAGATGGATCCATCTAAGGTGGAAGCCAATCATAGATCAACTTGAGTGAGAAACAATCTCCCAAAGCCGTAAATCATTAATGTTCCATCATCCTACAAACCCAACTGCTAGCCAACCCACCACCCAATATTTTCCTAGCCTTTAAAAGTCACTGCAATGGGGGGCTGGGCTGTAGCACAGTGGTTTAAGTGCACATGGCGTGAAGCACAAGGACCAGTGTGAGGATCCTGGTTCGAGCCTTGAATCTCCACCTGCAAGGGGGTTGCTTTACAAGTGGTGATGCAGGTGTGCAGGTGTCTTTCTCTCCCACTCTGTCTTCCCCTCCTCTCCTGATTTCTGTCTGTCCTACCCAACAACAGCAATAACAACAATAAACAAGGGCAACAAAGGCGGGGGGGGGGGGGGGGGGGGGGAGGCGGCGGAGAATAGCCTCCAGGAACAGGGTTCATAGTAGAGGCACAGAGCCCCAGCGATAACCCTGGAGGCCAAAAAAAGTCACTGCAGGGAGTCAGGTGGTAGCACAGGAGGTTAAGTGCACGTGGTGCAAAGCACAAGGACTAGTATAAAGATCCCTGTTCCAGCCCCAGGCTCCCCACCTGCAGTGGGGCCGCTTCACAATCAGTGAAGCAGGTCTTCAGGTATCTTTCTCTCCTCATCTCTGTCCTCCCCTCCTCTCTCCATTTTCTGTCCTATCCAACGACGACAACATCAATAACAATAAAACAAGGGCAACAAAAGGGAATATTTTTTTAAAAGTCACTGCAGTGGTCCGGGAGGTGGCTCAGTGGATAAAGCATCGGACTCTCAAGCATGAGGTCCTGAGTTCAATCCCCGGCAGCACATGTACCAGAGTGATGTCTGGCTCTTTCTCTCTCCTCCTGTTTCTCATTAATAAATAAATAAGACCCCTCACAGAATGGGAGTTCTTCATGTGCCATACATCAGAAAAGAGGCTAATAAACAAAATATACAAAGAGCTTCCCAAACTCATGGTCCAGGAGGTGGCACAGTGGATAAAGCATTGACCTTTCAAGCACGAGGTCCTGAGTTCAATCCCCAGCAGCACATGTACGAGAGTGATGTCTGGACATGAACAGAATATTCACCACAGAAGAGATCCGAAAGGCCGAGAAACATGAAAAAATGGTCCAGGGAGTTGGACGGTAGCATGGCAGGTTAAGCGCAAGTGGCACAAAGCCCAAGGACCAGCATAAGGATCCCTGTTTGATCCCCCAGCTCCCCACCTGCAAGGAAGTCACTTCACAGGCAGTGAAGCAGGTCTGCAGGTGTCTATCTCTCCCCGTCTTTCCCTCCTCTCTCCATTTCTCTCTGTCCTATCCAACAACGACATCAATAATAACTACAACAATTTTTTAAAAAGGAGTATTTTTAAAAATCCTTAAAAAGAAAAAATGTTCCAATCATTGTCAGAGAAATGTAAGTAAAGACAACAGATGAGATACCACTTCACACCTGTGAGAATGTCATCTATCTGAAAAGGTAGCAACTGGTCCGAGAGGATGCGCAGTGGATAAAGCACTGGACTCTCAAGCATGAGGTCCTGAGTTCAATCCCCAGTAGCCCATCTACCAGAGTGATGTCTGGTTCTTTCTCTCTCTCCTCCTTTCTCATTAATAAAATATTAAAAAAAAAAAAAAAACGAAAAAAAAAAGGTAGCAACAAATGCTAGAGAGGTTGTGGGGACAAAGGAACCCTCCTGCACTGCTAGTGGGAATGTAAATTGGTCCAACCTCTGTGGAGAGCAGTCTTAGAGAACTCTCAGAAGGCTAGAAGTGGACTTACCCTATGACCCTGCAATTCCTCTCAAGGGGATATAGCCCAATAAGCCCAACACACTCATACAAAAGGATCTGTGTATACATATGTTCATAGCAGCACAATCTGTAATAGCCAAAACCTGGAAGCAACCCAGGTGTCCAACAACAGATGAGTGGCTGAGCAAGTTGTGGCATATATATATATATATATATATATATATATATATATATATTATGGAATACTAGTTAGCTATTAAAAGTGGTTAATTCACCTTCTTTACCCCATCTTGGATGGAACTTAAAGATATCATGTTAAGTGAAATAAGAAACAGACGAATATGGGATGATCTCAGTCACAGACAGAAGTTGAAAACAAGATCAGAAGAGAAAACACTAAACAGAACTTGGAATGGAGCTGGAGTATTGCACCGAAGTAAAAGACTCTGCAGAAGGGGAAGGGGGTTCAGGTCCTGGAACAGGATGGCAGAGGACCCAGTGGGGACTGTATTGTTATATGGAAAACTGGGAAATGTTATGCATGTACAAACTATTGTATTTACTGTCAACTGTAAAACATTAATCCCTCCAATAAAGAAAAAAGATTGCATGCCTCAGGTGCTAGTCACAGGTTCAATCTCCATAAATCAGAGTTGTGCAGTGCTCTGGTAAAAGCAATTGGCACCTCAATTCAGTTTATCTTCCTCAATCTGCCAAAAGAACTTTCTCATAGCCCAGTTCATATCACCACTGACGACTGAAAACATCAGTGAAAACCAGTAATGGGGAAGGAGGTATTTAGACGGTTTCAGGTTCAATTCCCGGTACCCTATGTACCAGAGTAGTGCTCTATGTTTAACTCACGTGTAAAATAAATCATTGGGATAGTGTGTTCCTTTAGCCATCTACAAGACTCAGACCCAATGAAACCTCAGTTGTGGTTCTCTTCCTTTTTTAAAAAAATATGATTTCCTTTTTGTTGCCCTTGTTATTTTAATATTCATTTTCCTTTGTTGCCCTTGTTTTTACTGATGTTGTAGTTATTATTGTTGTTGTCATCATTGTTAGATAGAACAGAGAGAAATGGAGAGGAGTGGAAGACAGACACCTGCAGACCTGCTTCACCGCTTGTGAAGCGACTCCTCTGCAGGTGGGGAGCCAGGGGCTATCACTGGGATCCTGATGCTGGTCATTGCTATGTGTGCTTAACCCACTACGCTACCACCCTTTTTTTTTTATTTTTTTTAGCTTGGGGCTGGGATAGCTTAGTAGTTATACAAAGACATCCCTGCTTGAGACTCTGAGGTCCCAGGTCCAATCCCCCCACCATTATAAGCCAGAACTAAGCAGGGCTCTCATAAAAAAACTGGCTTGTTGGGGATTGAATTTAAGAGCCTAAGGCGTGAGAATCTTGCATAAACATTAATGTTATCTCCCCCATGCTTATTTTAAAGATTTTTTTTTTTTTTTGAGCAATGCTCAGCTCTGGCATACCTCAGTGCTGGGAGTTGAACCTGGATCAAGAGCCTCAGATGTGAACATTTTTTTTGCCTCCAGGATTACTGCTGGAGCTCAGCACCTGCACTACAAATCCACTGCTCCCGGAGGCTATTCTTTCCCTTTCATTGCCCTTGTTTATCGTTATTATTATTGCTGTCATTGTTGTTGGGTAGGACAGAGAGAAATCGAGACAGGAAGACAGAGATAAGACAACTGCAGGCCTGCTTCACTGTTTGAGAATTGACACCCCACACACACAGTTGGGGAGCTGGGGGCTTGAACTGGGACCCTTATGCCAGTCCTTGACCGCACTATGCGCTGCCGCCTGGCCCTCAGGTATGAACATCTTATGTATAACCAGTAAACAGTGAAGCAGGTCTGCAGGTGTGTCTTTCCTTGCCTTCCCCTCCTCTCTTAATTTCTCTGTCCTATCCAACAACAAGGGCAACAAAGTGGAGAAAATGGCCTCCAGGAGCAGTGGATTCAGCACCGGACCCTAATGATAAATCTGGAGGCAAAGAAAATAAAAATAATTTTTCAGTATACAAGTCTTTCACTTCTTTAGTCAGCTTTATTCCTAGGTATTTTATTGATTTTGCTGGACATCTAATCTTGGATAAGGGGGCCCAAAGTATTAAATAGAGGAAGGAGGGTCCCTTCAATAACTGGTGTTGGGAGAACTGGGTTGAAATATGCAGAAGAATGAAACTGAACCACCTTATCTCACCAGAAACAAAAATCAACTCCAAGTGGATCAAGGACCTGGATGTTAGACCAGGAACTATCAAATACTTAGAGGAAAACATTAGTGGAACACTTTCCCACCTAAACCTCAAGGACATCTTTGATGAAACAAACCCAATTGCAAGCAAGACTAAAGCAGAAACAAACCAATGGGACTACATCAAATTGAAAAGCTTCCGCACAGCCAGAGACTATCACACAGAGACCCTCACAGAATGGGAGATCTTCACATGCCATACATCAGGCAAGAAACTAATAACCAAAATATACAAAGAGCTCAGCACACTTAGCAACAAAAAAGCAAACGACCTCATCCAAAAATGGGCAGATTATATGAACGAAACATTCACTTCAGAGGAGACCCAAAAGGCTAACAAACATATGAAAAATTGTTCCAGGTCACTGATTGTCAGAGAAATGCAAATAAAGACAACACTGAAATACCACCTCACTCCTGTGAGAATGTGTACATTAAAAACGACAGTAGCAACAAATGCAGGAGAGGCTGTGGGGACAGAAGAACCTTTCTGCACCGCTGGTGCATATTCAAGCGGGATAACAATTACAGAAGCCAGACCTTCCACAACCCACAATGTCCTTGGGTCCATACTCCCAGAGGGATAAATGGGAAAGCTATCAGGGAAGGGGATAGAGATCTGGTGGTGGGAATTGTGTGGAGTTGCACCCCTCCTATCCTAGAGTTCTGTTAATGTCTCCCTTTTTAAATAAATAAACAAACAAAAAAAAAGCATAAGAAAAGTCACAAGAAAAATAATTTGAAAAAAAGAGTTGGATTCTTAATCATAAGGTTGAGAGTTCAATACTCAGCAATGCCTAAGTGACGCTCTGGTTTTCTCACACCAGCCCCAAAATTATAGAATATGTGTAGACTAATTAAAAGGAAAAATTACACCCAGAAACCCCTTGTGGTAAACTTTGAAATTCCCCCACTCAATTGCCCCTGCAATATACTCAGATTACAAAGATCTCACTTAAAAATACTAATAAGGGGACTGGACAGCAGGTTAAGCAGGTGGTGTGAAGTTCAAGGACCCATGTAAGGATCCTGGTCTGAGCCTGTGGCTCCTCACCTGCAGGGAGGTAGCTTCACAAGTGCTGAATCCTTTACATAAGCATTAATGTTATCTCCCCCATGCTTGATGAAAATTTTTTTTTCTCTCTCTCTGTCTTCCACTAGATTCTTGATTTATCTGTCCCATTCAACAGAAATAACAATAACAAGGGCAACAAAACGGCTTCCTGGAGCAGTGGATTTGTAGTGTAGGTGATAACCCTGGAGGCAAAAAAAAAAAAAAAGTACTGGGAGTTGGGCGGTAGCACAGTGGGTTAAGCGCACATGGCACAAAATGCAAGGGCTGCATTAGGATCCCGGTTCCAGCCCCAGGCTCCCCACCTGCAGGGGAGTCGTTTCACAAGTGGTGAAGCAGATGTGTAGGTGTCTCTTTCCCCTTCTCTCCATCCTATCCAACAACAATGACATGAGTAACAATAACTACAATAAAACAAGGGCAACAAAAGGGAATACATAATATTTTTTAAAAATAGTAACACAAGCAAGCCAGACCGCCCGTAGTTTGCTCCCATGTTCCACATTCTATACCTGACATCTTTGCACTACTAAAGAGAAAGGCACCATCTAACACTACTAAGTCTTTAACTGAAAGCTTGGGGCTGGCGAGAAAAGTTGTCCTTTTGTTATCCCTGGGGTTTGTTTCAGTGTGCTCCTAGTCCCTTTTGCCCCCTCTTTTTTAACAAGAGGGTAGAAGGGCAGACACCTCCAACAGTGTTCATGAAGCTTTCCCGTTGCAGAGGAGCACCAGGGTCTAAACATGGATCGTAGGGCACAGTCCTGTGGGCTCTATAGACTTCAATGCCTGAGGCTCTGAGATCCTAGGGTCTGGTACCACCATATGCCAGAAGTGAGCAGTGCTATCGTAGGGTGTATGCTTCAGGCTATTAAAATATAGCTCACTTGGTCTTCAAGCTCAGTCCCCACCACTGTGGTGCCGTAGTTTCTCTCACTTGCTCTCTGCCTCTATCTAGAAAACAGTACTTAACAGAATATGTGGACATAAGTGATCTCTATCAGCAATTTTACAGCATGTCTACAAAATTCTCAGACAGGTTTCAATTTATTAAAATTTATTAATCAATCTTGATGAAAAATCTGGACAAGAACCACAGAAGTCACTGCAGTCTCTACTCCTTCTGTAAATCAAAAAGAAAAATTTAGTTAGCAACTTCCTTTAAAACTGAAGTTCAGTCTTCAACAAACTCCAAAATGACACTCATGCAGAACAAGTATTAGTAACCTAAAAACATGTTAGGGTATTGTGAACGTAACAATGTAAAACATCAAGAAGCAAATTTCAAAACATTCAAGTTAGGGAATAAAACAAACAATCCACAATTATTAGTATCTAAGAAGCTATATCTCTATTATATTCTTAAAATCTATTTCACAAGACAAGGGCAACAAAAGGGAAAATAAATAAAATTAAATTTAAAAAATCTATTTTCACATGCTCTACTTTAAAAATTACTGCATCAGTAAATCAATGAGACAGACTAGTGATCTAAAATGAAAAGCTTGAATTATACCTGTTGTCCAATCTCCAGCTCACTGAATCAGTGGCAGGGGAGGGAGAAAGGAGGGAAGAGGGAAAAGAAACAAGTTCATTAATTGTCCCTTTCAACTCCAAAATACTCATATTTAAGTGCATGCAATCAGAAACCTTAAAGATGGTTGGGCTTTGTTATTTGCAATTGTATAAAGAACACTCCTTAGACACACTTGGTGATTTTATTCTTTCCAATTTTGAGAACACCTAGACTATTACTATAGTCCTCAAGCAAACAAGGCAGCAGGATGACTCTGGAGACCATTATGCCAACAATAGTGTCAATCTGTAACAATAGCGTCTACTTATAAACAAAGTTCATGGGAGTCAGGCGGTAGCACAGTGGTGAAGCAGGTCTGTAGGCGTCTCTCTTCCTCTACCTCTCCCCTCTCTCAATTTCTACCCAATAACAAATAAAAAAATAAATAAATAGTTCACACTAACTGAACCTTGGTGCCCGCCCTTCTGCTCAACCCAGCAACATTCTGCTAGTCACACTGGCCTGGGAATCACCATCCCAGACTAAAAGCTGGATCTTCTTGGGGAAGAAAAAAATAAGTTCCATGTGGGAGGCCAGGTGACCGTGTGCTGGGTTGAGCACAGTTCACAAACCCAGTTCACCACTTGCAAAAACCCAAGTTCAAAGCCCAAACCCCATCTGCAGAGGGAGGCTTCACATTAAGTTAAGTAGGTCTGCAGGTGTCTCTCTCCCCTCAATTCCTCTATGTCCTAGTTAAAAAAAGGGGGGGGCCAGGTGGTGGCGCATCTGGTTGAGTGCACATGCTACAGTGCACAAGGACCCGGGTTCCAGCCCCTGGTCCTCACCTGCAGGGGGAAAGCTTTACAAGTGAAGCAGGTCTGCAGGTGTCTCTCAGTCTCTCTCCCTCTCTAGCTTCCCTCCTCCTCTCAATTTCTGGCTGTCTCTATCCAATAAATGAAGAGAAAAAAAAGGAATAATAAAAAAAGGAAAAATGGCTTCAAAGAGCAGTGGATCTGTAGTACACGTACCAGGCCCAGCAATTACCACTGTGGCAATAAAAATGTCAGCATGTATGGCCTGGGAGGTGGCTGAGTGGCCAGACACTGTATGTGGGGTGATGGTAGATAATGTAATGGCTATGCAAAGAGATTCTCATGCCTGAGGCTCCAAAGTCCCAGGTTCAACTCCCTATACTACCCTAAGCCAGAGCTGAGCAGTGCTCTGGAGAAAAAATAATGGTTATGCAGAGACTTTCATGCCTTAGGCTCCAAAGTCACAGCCTTCAATCTTCAATCCCCTCACCAACATAAACCAGAGCTGAGCTGGTAAATAAATAATAACAAAAAGTAGTACTAATGAGTATGTAGAGATTCTTTAAAGTAAAAAAAAAAACTTCAAGTGCTCTCCAAATGATACTATTCTATAGTGTAAAACAATTCTAAGGCCAGATGGTGGCGCACCTGATTAAGTGCACATATTATAGTGCACAAGGGCCCAGGTTCAAGCCTTTCTACTTGCAGGAGGAAAGCTTTCATGAGTGGTGAAGCAGGGCTTCAGGTGTCTGTCTCCCTCCCTACTTAATTTCTGTCTCTATCCAGCAATGAATAAATAAGAAAATAAATAAAAATTTAAGAAACTATAGCTACAGAGGCAAATGCCAATTCCAACATTCAAACAGAAAAGAATTAAAAGGAACGATCCTATGCCTTTTAAGCCAAAGAACATAGTTTCATGTATGCATTCATTTCCCAGTAAGGCTTCAGTGCTAGGGGGCTCAGATTCCCCAAAGACCACCTCTGCATTAGTACTGAGCACTAACCCAAAGGCTGAACGAAGAACGCAATGTCAAGCATTCATTATCAATACATAAGATGAAGTCATCTTTTCGTAGTCTCCAGAGTCTCTCTGAATAGCTATAGGGCTCACAAACAGTAGGCAGTCTAACGTCAAATAAGTCCTCTGGCAGTTCACCATCACAGACTATAGCCGTGCCAGTCAAGTCAGGCCCACCGGGTTTACTGTCTGGCAGGAGAATCAACTGAAGGAAGCAGTAAGGCTACCAGTTAGCATCTCCACTTCAAACCACCACCACCACCCCTGCCCACTTTAGAAGTTAGCCTAAGCTGCTCAAGTGTGCAAAAACCTATCTAAAAGGCAGGCTGTGAAACATTCCAACCAAATACTTTGTTTTTTGATGTGCATGTACAATGTTCTTAAAAATGAAAACTTTAAAAGGGCAGGGTAAAAACAAAAAATGGGGCTAATAGGTGGCTTTAAGTGGTATTTCTTGGGACAGATTTCCTGCATGGGTTCATTTCTTATTGGGGGATCAATGATTTACAGTGAATACAATTGTTGATACTCAGTGAGTTTATCAGCAGAGCTGTCAGAGAAATCAACCAGTCTCCAGAGGCCCCACTCCCACCAAACCCCACCCCACCAAAAGGGCCTTTCCCAAGCACTACATTAACTAACCCCAACCTAGGGAATATTTCCCAAGATGGTTCCAAGCCTATTTCCCAAGTGGCAGAGGGTACCAATGTACTAACATTACCCACCTTCCTCCATGGGATCACTTCACAGTGAAACATGCATGAGTTGTCAAAATTAATAATTATTTTCTTACTCATACTGTCTTAAAAGATAGGCATTGTTATAATAAAACATACGCTAAAACTGTTCAGAAATCAACATGCAAAGCACCAAATCAAACTCAGTGAAGGTGATGCATCCCCACACCGTGCTTACAATCTCAGTACCTGCTAGATACTTCATTTCTGATGAACAAGAAATCCAAGAAAGTAGAGGGAAAAGGCAAAAAGAAAAAGTTGATCGAACACTTGATTATGTTAATTTAACAACCCAATACCTTAATTCCATTCAACTTATTTATAATTAGCTAGCAAAGCTAGTAAGAAGCTGCTTATTGTTAAAAATCACTTTAAGTCTTGGCTAACTGGAGAGGAAAGCAATTGCAATCTTAGCTGCCTCTGCAGAATGCCAGAAAACATGGGCCACATTGATTTAACTGCTTCTTAAACCACTTGTCCATTCTAGTAAGTTTAATCTCAGAGGAATAGTTCTGATCCTCCCTTCAACCGTATATTCCAATTAGCAGTAAAAAATGAATAATTTTCCTAGTCAGGCTTGCAAGGAACCCGCCAGGATCACTGAACCAATGTGGCTCCCATGTTGCGCCATCAGTGAGCTGTAAGGGCCATGGGTGAAGCTGCTCTGCTAGTCTACTAAAGCAGTGGACAAAGCTACTCTACTGTGTTATGCTACACAGCTTCTCAAAAACATTACCTTCTGTACTCCAGAAGAAGTGGGAAAGAAAGAAACATTAAGAAAGGTTATTAACAAAGCCTCTCCTTTGTAAAAACTAGAAACCTGCAGATGGCACTTCTATATACTCTTCCGTCTCTACCTTTTTGCCTGCACCGACATTGGCCTTTGCAGTCCCCCTGACTTTCTTCATTCTGTTCTTGCGTTCCTTCCTCTGTTTTCTTGAGGTCTTTTTCTTCTCATACAGGCCATGCTAAAAGAAAAAAATGCAGGTAACTTTCAACATGGATTCATCATTACTCATTTATCTGATACAAAACTGATCAGTTACATGAGCTTCTCACATCAAAACTTATGTACACACTTACATGTCTGTCATGTTGGCTCTCTCACTCTGGGTGGGTGTCCTTTAACTCAAACTTCCTATTACTTCTAGCTGACAGCAACATTTAACAACAAAATGTTAGCAGCCTACTTACTCATCATTATTCTGCCCACTTCTGCTATTCCAGAAGTGTAAGGGAAAATAAATGCTTCCAAACCTTTGCAAGGATCTTAGATAACTCTTACCTTTTTTTTTTTTAACCAGAGTACTGCTCAGCTCTGGCTTAAGGTGACGCAAGGGACTGAACCTGGGACTTGGGAGCCTCAGGCATGGGAGTCTCTGTATGACCATTATGCTATCTACCTCCACCCCTAATATAAACAATAACTCCCACACCACACAACACACCATCCAAGAGTGAACATCCTATCCACATTTTCCTGACTGCTTTTTATGTATT
The DNA here is from genome assembly GCF_950295315.1 of Erinaceus europaeus. NCBI lineage: Eukaryota > Metazoa > Chordata > Mammalia > Eulipotyphla > Erinaceidae > Erinaceus > Erinaceus europaeus. Next base: position 26,866,470 of record NC_080162.1, read on the forward strand.
TGACATGGGTGAAGAAAAATGGGCAAGGACACTGCTTTTAGAAAGCTGTATGTCGGGAATTGGGCTGTAGCGCAGAGGGTTAAGCGCAGGTGTTGTGAAGCTCAAGGACTGGCTTAAGAATCCCCGTTCAAGGCCCCGGCTCCCCACCTGCAGGGGGGGGTCACTTCACAGGCGGTGAAGCAGGTCTGCAGGTGTCTGTCTTTCTCTCCCCTTCTCTGTCCTAACAATGATGACATCCATAATAACTACAACAATAAAAAACATGGGCAACAAAAGGGAAAAAATATAGAAAGAAAAGCTAAATATAAGCAAGGAAGATTACCTAGTTCATTCTGGAAATATAAACCCAATTCGAATGCCAGGGACCCACATCTGAGTCCCAATTTGTCAGGAAACTTCTCAGAAAGGGGCAGGGCAATGGTACACCGAGTTAAGCTGGCATGCTTGGTGTATGGAACTGATTCAAGACCCCCAACAGCACCAAGTGCTAAAAATAACTCCTCCCCCAATTTCTATCTAATAAACAAAATATTCCAAATTTTTTTCTCAAAACTTTTTTAAAAAGAAACTTTATTTCCTTTTTGTTGCCCTTGTTGTTTATCGTCGTGGAATGCCCTGCAGGTGGGGAGTGGGGGGGGGGGGGCCTCGAACCGGGAGCCTGATGCCAATCCATGCGCTTTGTGCCATGTGCGCTTATCCCACTGCACCACCACCCACCTCCCTCCAAGCATCTTTAGACTGTTGGATTTTCACTCCCCGGGACTACATGTCCTTGCTCATTCCACTTGCTATTAAACAAGAAGCTGCTGAGTAAGTGAGGGAACCTACCCTTGCAAGTCTATGTTTGGGTTCATTTTTCTTTGCATAATCCAAGGAATCGTAAATCATTCCAAAGCCAGTTGTCTTGCCACCCCCAAAATGAGTCCTGAATCCAAACACGAAGATAACATCTGGGGTAGTCTTGTACATTTTAGCTAGTTTTTCCCGGATTTCTGTTTTAGGTACAGTTGCCTTTCCGGGGTGAAGAACGTCGATGACCTAAAAAGAGACAATAAATTTAACATTGTCAAGTTTGATGGCTTTTTAAAAAGAGCAATTAACCAGATTTTGATATGCCCACCCTTACCATTTGCTTCCGCTGAAGTAGTCGGTTGGTCATGAACTTCCTGGTGCGGATAGTGACTGTGTCATTCTGAAAACATAGGACACTAATTATAAAGATACCAAATCTCATCGCTTCCCAAACCTTGTAACACAATTTAAATTTATTTATTATTGGTAAAGACAGAAATTGAAAGGAAGGGGAAAACAGAGAGGGAGAGAGGGGCAGAGGGATTCCTGCAGACCATCTTCACCACTTGTGAAGCTTTCCCCCCTGCAGGAGGGGGCCAGGGATTATAGACACTATAATATGAGCACTTAAGCAGGTGCACCACCGCCTGGTCCCCTTGTAACATAATTCTGAGAATTCAATGCCAAAGACTGGGAAGACAGCATGTTTATGCAAAAGACTCTCATGCCTGAGGCTCCAAAGATTCAATCCCCAGAAGCACCATAAAACAGACCAGAGAAGTGCTCTGGCTTAAAAATATATATATATACTGTTTAAAAGGAAAACTCAGTATCAAGGAAATATTTTTAGCAGATTTGGGGATACTTGTTGTCTTGTTGTTATGGGAATCTGTTAACAGTTCAGTTCTAATGATTTTGTTCCCACTACTTTGGACCTTGCTCAACCATTAGATGTTACTAATCCTCAGTTGTGAATCTGAAGTAAAGTATCACCTATGAACCACCTCTGGATGAAAAAGCTAGCATAAAAATTATACTGAAGACTTTTAAAATTTTTATTTACTATTGGCTAGAGACAGAAAAATTGAGAAGTGAATGGGAATATAGAGGGAGAAGAGACACACCTACAGCCCTGCTTCCCTCATGAATCCCCCCTCCATGCCCCGCAGGTGGGAACCAGGGGTTTGAACCTGGGTCCTCGAGCACTGACTGTAGTGTGTGCTGCTTAACCAGGTGGCCACGGCCTGGCTCCAGCAGACTTTCATGCCACAGGCTTAAGTCTCAGCTTCAATCTCCAGCACCACTACCAACTGGACCAAGGAACTGCTAATCTCTATGTCTATCATTTAAAAAGAGATGGGGAGACTTAAGGAGACAGCATAATGGTTATGTAAAAAGATTTGCAAGTCTGAGGCTCCAAGGTCCCAAGTTCAATCCCCAGTCCCACCTGAAGCCAGAATTTAACTGTGCTGACTTATGGGGGGAGGGGGACACTGTGCACAGCCCGTCTTTGGAGAACTTCACAACTAGCAAGAAATAGACATTCAGAATGTTGACACTTAGAAAACCGCCACATCTCAAGTTTCCTTCAACAACACGATCCCTTGCAGTGGCGAGCAGTGGACTTCAGTGCTGAACCCCTAACGATGCAGCTAACTGACTTCTAAGAACCCTTCCGGGGGGCTTCCTTTCCTGGCCCTCCTTCCCCCCAGGTGTGAAAGTCGGCAGTCCAGCTCCCGCCTTTCTAGCTTCCGCGTTGTGGCTTCACTCCTAACAACTCGCCGGGGGCTGCCGGCATCCTCTCCACTTCGGCATTAGCCATCCCATGCAACCCCCAGCACCAAATTTTAGCTTCTTCGGGTGATGTTGGTCACCCCACCCTATGCACTGGGCTTCACGAAACCGACAAATACAGCAGCCCCTCCGCAGTCCCCAGACGCTGGACTCCCAAACCCAGCATGTCCAGATCGGCAGCTAAGCCTGGTCTACCCGAATAAAGGCAGCTCTGATCAGCCTCCATTAAAACATGGCCAAGAAAGAGCAAAGGAAGTCGGGATGCATGGTGTACAGATGGCGGAGTCAGAGGACTAAGGATGGCTGGGGTTTGAGTCGGATAGGCGAACCATTCCAGCAAGACTCACCATGATGGCGAAGGAGCTTCGGGCAGCCAGGGAGGAAAAGAGAGCTAGTTAGCGCCGGCCAATCATATCAACGCGCACAGAAAGACCCCGGGCGCCGCCTGCGTCGGGGAGAGCATGGGACGTCTAGGTCGTCCGGGCCAATGCCTGATTGAAAATACCTAAGTCCCTGCCTCCTCGGCCTTTTGGGTCACACCTCTGACTTTCTGACATTCTGTACTGGCTCCTAGAGGAAGAGCCAGGAGGTGGCTAATTTTATTGTAGCTTGTGTTCCATTTCAATTAAATTCCTTAGTTTAAATCCTCTGTACTTAATTCTGGTGAATGGAATTATCCTTTAAATTGACTCCTCCAGGGTGGCATAATGAATTTGCATAATGGTTATGCAAGAGACTTTCCTGCCTGAGGCTCCCAAGCCCCAAGTTCAATCCTCCACCCCACCATAAACCAGAACAGAGAAGTGCTCAGGTCAAAAATAAATAAATAAATAAATAAATAAATAAATAAATAAATAAATAAATAGCCTCCTCAAGAAGGAGTGAAACAATATTGATAGTAGGGAAAATAGCGAAATGGTTATGCGAAGACTCTCATGCCCGAGGCTCACAGGTCCCATGTTCAATCCCCTGCCCCGCCTAAAGGCAGAGCTAAGCAGTGTTCTGGTTAAAAAAAAAAAAAAAAAAGAAAGTGAGAGAAAGAAAATATTGATAGTACAGGAGTACTATACTACGCAATAAAAAATTTTAAATAAATCATTTATATGGTGTCTATTGGGGTAAAATGAAAGAGGAAGTGATTGTATTTATCGAAATGAGAGGTGAAAGACAACTACCGAAAGGGGCCAGGCACACGTGTTACAAAGCACAAAGACTCACGTTCAAGTCCCCAGCCCCTAAACACTTCAGGAGTCTCTCCCGTATCACTCCTTTTCTTCTCAATTTCACTGTCAAAAAAAAAAAAAAAAAAGAAAGATGGAGTGGTCCGGGAGGTGGCGCAGTGAATAAAGCATTGGACTCTCAAGCATGAGGTCTTGAGTTCAATCCCCAGCAGCACTTGTACCAGTGATGTCTGGCTCTTTCTCTCTCCTCCTATGTTTCTCATTAATAAATAAAATCTAAAAAAAAAAAAGTTATTAAAAAAAAAGAAGAAGGAAAGAAAGAAAGAAATGGGCCGGGCGGTGGCGCACCTGGTTGAGCGCACACATTACAATGCACAGGACCCAGGTTCCAGCCCCAGGTCCCCACCTGCAAGGCAAAAGCTTCACAAGTGGTGAATCAGGGTTGTAGGTATCTTTCTCTCTATATATATATATATATGTGTGTGTGTGTGTGTGTGTGTGTGTGTGTGTGTGTGTGTGTGTGTGTGTGTGTATATATTTCCCCTTCCCCTCTCAATTTCTGTCTCTAGTAATAAATAAATTGATTGATTAATAAAACTAGGGGCTGGACAGTGGCACAGCGGGTTAAGCACACATAGCATGAAGCGCAAGGACTGGCATAAGGATCCTGGTTCGAGCCCCAGGCTCCCCACCTGCAGAGGGGTCGCTTCACAAACAGTGAAGCAGGTCTGCAGGTGTCTGTCTTTCTCTCTCCCTCTGTCTTCCCCTCCTCTCTCCATTTCTCTCTGTCCACCTATCCAACAACAACGATAGCAAAAAAAAAAAAAAAGTTGAGAACTATGGTGTTTGGGAGGTGGGAGCACAGAATCTTGATGGTTGTTGGGCAATGTGGAATCTTACAATTTTGTAAACCACTATCACAAAAATTTTTAAAGATTTTATTTATTTATTCATGAAGATAGAAGGAGAGAAAGAAAGAACCAGATATCACTCTGGCACATGTGCTGCTGGGGATTGAACTCTGGATCTCATGCTTGATAATTCAATGCTTTATCCACTGCTCCACCTCCCAGACCACTTGCACAAATTTTTTAAATAGTTCAGAAAATTAAACTGGGTGGGGGTAGATAGCATAATGGTTATGCAAAGAGACTTTCATGCCTGAGGCTCTAAAATCCCAAATTCAATCCCCTACACCACCCTAAACCAGAGTTGAGCAGTGTTTTGGTAAAAAAAAAAAAAAAAAAAGATTTAATGCATTAAACCGGTGGTGGCACCTGTGGTTAAGCTCACATGTTACAATGCAGGAGGACAAGGTTCAAGCCCATGGATCCCACCTGCAGCTGGAGAGCTTTCACAAGTGGTGAAGCAGTGATGCAGGTGTCTCTCTGTCTCCCTCACTATCTTCCCATCCCTCTTGTTTTCTGTCTGTCCCTATTCAATAAATAAAAATTAAATCTTTTGAAATGAATTCATTAAAATCTATGTTTTCTGAAAAGTAAATAAAATGTACTGTTGCCTGAGGAAGTAGCTCAGCAGGGACTTTCTTTCCTTTTTGCTTTTTTTTTTTTCACCAGAGCACTGCTCAACTCTGGTTTATGGGGGTGCAGGGGGTTGAATCTGAGGCTTCGGAGCCTCAGGCATGAGAGTGATAGTATAACCACTATACTATCTACCCCTCCCCCCCAAGTTGGGCATTTCATGCCAGAGGCATCAAGAACATAGCAAATTCAATCTCCAGCACCACCATAAACTATAGCTGAGCAGTGTTCTGGTTAAACTAAATAAGCAAGTAGATAGTACTAATAACAATAACAAAATTTTCAACAATAAAATTATAATACCAGGTTGGGAAACAACATGATTATGCAAAAAAACTCTCATAAAAAAATAATAAATTAGGAGGGAGTCGGGGCGGTAGCGCAGCGGGTTAAGCGCAGGTGGTGCAAAGCTCAAGGACCGGCATAAGGATGCCAGTTCGAGCCCCCGGCTACCCATTGAGAGGGGAGGGGGTGACGGAGAGGGAGAGAGACAGAGAGACACCTACAGCACTGCTTCACCGCTTGCAAAGCTTTCCCCCTGCAGGTGGGGACCGGGGGTTCGAACCTGAACCTAGGTCTTTGCTCATTGTAAAATGTGCGCTCAACCAGGTGCACCATCCACCCGGTGGCCCTATTTTATTTTTTTAAATATTTTATTTATTTATTAATGAGAAAGATAGGAGGAGAGAGAAAGAACCAGACATCACCCTGGCACATGTGCTCCTGGGGATCGAACTCAGGACCTCATGCTTGAGAATCCAAAGCTTTACCACTGTGCCACCTCTGACCACTATTTTATTTTATTTTATTTTATTTTATTTTATTTTATTTATTGAGTAGAGACAGAAAAACCAAGAGTGAAGGAGGAAAATAGAGAGCGAGAATTTTGTAACATGGGGGCAAGGTGATAGTGCATCTGGTTAAGCACATACTTTACAGTATACAAGGACCCGAGTTCAAGTCCCTGGTTCCTACCTCCAGTGGGAAAATTTGTGAGTGCTGAAGCAGGGCTGCAGGTGTCTCTCTCTCTCTCTCTCTCCCCCTTTCTATCACCCACTTCCCTCTCAATTTCACTGTCCTATCTAATAAATAAATAAAGATACTTTAAAAAAAGATCTATCCTAGATTCCAACTATAACACAATACCCCAGACAATACCCTGGGTCAACCTGAATATTACATGTCAGCCTCAGGCAAAAAAAACTAGTAAAGTCATGGGCCCCTTGGAATCTACCTAAAATAGACCTACTAGCTTTTTCCAAAACAGAGACCCCCAAATCTTCATCTGTAATATTCTTGCCTTTAGGTTCATGATTAGTCAATAATCGGTTCTGCTTTATACCTTAACTACTTTTCAGCCATTAGGTTCCAGATGCTACCATGATGTCATGACTTTCCTGGGCAGATGACCCCACCAGTGTGTCCTGGGACCCTGCCTCCCCAGAGCCCTGCTCCACTAGGGAAAGAGAGAGAGGGGGGCTAGGAGTGTGGATGAAGCTGCCAATGCCTATGTTCAGCAAGGAAGCAATTACAGAAGCCAGATTCCACCTTCCGTACCCCATAATGACCCTGGGTCCATGCTCCCAGAGGGATAAAGAATAGGAAAGCTTTCAAGGGAGGGAATGGGATATGGAGTTCTGGTGGTAGGAATTATGTGGAATTGTACCCTTCTTATCCTATGGTCTTATCAATATTTCCATTTTATAAATAATTTTAAATGGTTTTTTAAAAAAAACTCTATCCTAGAATTCTCTAAAAGAGAGAGACAAAGAGAGAGAGAGATAAATCTGCAGCACTGTTTCACAATTCACAAAGGTTTCCCCTTGCAGGTGGGAACTGGGGGATTGACCCTGGATCTTTGCACCACCACCAGACCCACTAATTAGTAGTTAAGAATTAATCACTGTAAATAATTATAATTAATTGTATTACTAAACAATTTTTAATAAATAAATGAAAATGGGAACATAACATAATGGTTATGCAAAAAGATTCATGCCTGAGGTCCAAGAGGTCCCAGGTTCAGTCCCTAGCTACACCATAAGCCAGAGGGAGCAGTGCACCGGTAATAAACAAACGCTCTCCATCTGAGTTAGCGGGTAAAACTGGGAGGCACCTTAGCAATCTTGTCAACCAGTCTTTTCATTAAAATTTTTAATTAAAAAAATTATTATTTATTTTCCTTTTTGTTGCCCTTGTTTTTTTTATTGTTCTTGTGGTTATTATTGCTGTTGTTATTGATGTCTCTGTTGTTGGATAGGACAGAGAGAAATGGAGAGAGGAGGGGAAGACAAGGAGGGGGAGAGAAAGACAGACACCTGCAGACCTGCCTCACCACCTGTGAAGCAAACCCACTGCAGGTGGGGAGGCAGAGGCTCGAACCGGGATCCTTACTCCGGTCCTTGCACTTTGTGCCATATGTGCTTAACCCACTGCGCTACCGTCCAACCCCCAATTTTTAAAATTATCTTTATTTATTTATTGGATAGAGACAGGCAGAGGTCAGGAGGAAAAGGGGAGACAAAGAAAGAGACAGATAGACAACTGCAGCCCTGCTTCATCACTTGCAAAGCTTTCCCCCTGCAGGTTGGGACTGGGGTCTCCAACCTGAGTCCTTGAGCATTGTAACGTGCTCTCAACCAGGTGCGCCACCACCCAGCCCCTAAAATGTTTTAAAAATAATATTTATTTATTTCCTTTTGTTGCCCTTGTTGTTTCATTGTTGTAGTGATTGATGTCTTTATTGGATAGGACAGAGAGAAATGGAGGGGGGGCAGAGACAGAGAGGGGAAGAAAGACACCTGCAGACCTGCTTCATGGCTTGTGAAGCAAACCCCCTGCAGGTGGGAAGGCGGAGGCTCAAACCGGGATCCTTACTCCTGTCCTTGCACTTTGTGCCACATGCCCGTAACCCACTGCGCTACTGCCTGACCCCCAATTTTTTAAATTATCTTATTTATTTTCCTTTTTGTTGCCCTTGTTTTTTTATTGTTGTTGTGGTTATTATTGCTGTTGTTATTGATGTCTCTGTTGTTGGCTAGGACAGAGAGAAATGGAGAGAGGAGGGGAAGACAAAGAGGGGGAGAGAAAGAGAGACACCTGCAGACCTGCCTCACCACCTGTGAAGCAAACCCTCTGCAAGGTGGGGAGACAGAGGTTGGAACTGGGATCCTTACCCGGTCCTTGCGCTTTGCGCCACGTGCGCTTAACCCCCTGCGCCCTATGTATTTATTTTTAATAGAGTACTGCTCAAGTCTTATTAAAAATGAGATACAGGGAGTCGGGCTGTAGCGCAGCGGGTTAAGCGCAGGTGGCGCAAAGCACAAGGACCGGCATGAGGATCCCGGTTCGAACCCCGGCTCCCCACCTGCAGGGGATTTGCTTCACAGGCGGTGAAGCAGGTCTGCAGGTGTCTATCTTTCTCTCCTCCTCTCTGTCTTCCCCTCCTCTCTCCATTTCTCTCTGTCCTATCCAACAACGACAACAACAATAATAACTACAACAATAAAACAACAAGGGCAGCAAAAGGGAATAAATAAATAAAATGAATATTTTTTTAAAAATGAGATACAGTTTGTCTATTCCCACAAAGTAAATCATTACAAAGTGTCTTTCTTTATGAGTTCACTGATCCAAAAATGTCTTAGTTATCTAAAGTAGAACAGACATGGGTTGACAAAATAGCTCACTCAGATAGTAAGCTGATTTGCCATGTGTCACCCAGGTTTGAGCCACAATGAAGGAAGATTTTTCACTGTGTTTTTTGTTGTTTTCTTCTCTCTGCTTCTCTGTCTATATCTGAAAAAGTCAACCCAGACTAGTAAAACATCAGTGATTACAACATGAATAAAATAAAAGACATGTAGAGATAAATAATTTAGGAGAGCTGGGGAGAGAGCATAATGGTTATGCAAAAAGACTCTCTGGGGGTAGACTATGGGGGTATGGTTATTCAAAGATACTCTCTTGCCTGAAACCCCTGCTTCCCCAACTAGAGTACTTTCCTGACACAGGGACCATCATCCCAGGTTCAATCCCCAGCACCCTAAGCCAATGACCAAGCAGTGTTCTGGAAAAGAAGGAGGAGGAGGAGGAGAATTAGAAGACGAACCTGAATATGTCCAGTTAAGGGGGCTAGGTGAAGGTACACCTGGTTGAGCACATATTACAGTCTACAAAGATCCAGGTTCACATCCTACAAGAGGGAAGGGTTAGGGTTAGGGTTAGGTCCACATCCTACAAGAGGGAAGCTATATGATTGGTGAAGCAGTGCTGCAGGTGTCTCTGTCTGTCTCTCTCTCTCTCCCTCTCTATCGTCCCATTCCCTCTCAAATTCTTTAGGTCTCTATACAAAATGAATAAATGATGGTAAAGGGTTGAATGTTGGTGTGGTCCAGGAGATAGTGCAGTAGATAAAGCTTTCGACTCTTGAGCATGTGGTCCTGAGTTCAATCCCTGACAGATCATGTACCAGAGTGATGTCTGGTATTTCTCTCTCTCCTCCTATCTTCTTCATGAATAAGTAAATAAAATATTTTTTAAGGGGTTGAATGTGAAATGTCATAACCCCAGGCAGGAACATCCTTTAGCATAACCATTATACTATCTCCTCTGCCCAGTAATTTTTAAAAAATATTTTCATTTATTTTATTTTAATGAGGACGAGTAGATGTAAAAGATACTGAGAGAAAGAGACCAGAACACTGCTCAATTCTGGCTTATGGTGGTGCTGGGGATTGAACCTCAGACCTCAGAGCCTCAGGCTTGAAAGGCTTTTGCAAAAAAAAAAAAGAAAAGATAAAAAGAAAGGCTTTTGCATAACCATTATGCCGTCTCCCTAACCCCTTAGTAATTTTTTTTTGAAAAAAAATTGTTAATGATAGAGAGAGAAAAGTAAAGAATATCTCTTAGGCACATGAGATCCCTGGGTTGAATTCAGGACCTCATGCATGAGACTTCAAGGCTTAATCTACTGTACCACTTCTGGGTCCCAATTTCTCTCTCACTTTTTTTTCTTTCTTTTTCTTTTCCTCCAGGGTTATTACTGGGGCTCAGTGCCTGCACTACAAAGCCACTGCTCCTGGAGGACATTTATTTTTCCCATTTATTTATTTATTTATTTATTTATTGGATAGGACAGACAGAAATTGAGAGAGGAAGGGAAAATAGGGAGAGAGAAAGAGAGAGACGCCACCTGCAGACCTGCTTCACCGCTTGTGAAGTGACTCCCCTGCAGCTGGGGAGCCGGGGTTTCTGACTGGGAACCTTATGCTGCTCCTTGTGCTTGGCGCCATGTGTGCTTAACCCTTTGTGCTACCGCCTTTCTCTCTCTCTCTCTCTCTCTCTCTCTCTTTCTTTTAAATATTTATTTTATTTATTTATTCCCTTTTGTTGCCGTTGTTGTTTTATTGTTGTAGTTATTATTGTTGTTGTCGTTGTTGGATAGGACAGAGAGAAATGGAGAGAGGAGGGGAAGACAGAGAGGGGGAGAGAAAGACAGACACCTGCAGACCTGCTTCACTGCCTGTGAAGCGACTCCCCTGCAGGTGGGGAGCTGGGGTTTGAACCGGGATCCTTATGCCAGTCCTTGTGCTTTGCGCCACCTGCGCTTAACCCGCTGCGCTACAGCCCGACTCCCTCTCTCTCTCTTTCTTCCTTTTTTCCTTCCTTCCTTCCTTCCTTTCTTTCTCTTCCCTCTCTTTCTCTCTTTCTTTCCTTCTTTCTTTCTTTCTTTCTTTCTTTCTTTCTTTCTTTCTTTCCTTCCTTCCTTCCTTCCTTCCTTCCTTCCTTCTTTCTTTCTTTCTTTCTTTCTTTCTTTCTTTCTTTCGATAAGTGTATACATGTGGCCAAGGAGGCAGAGTACATGATTTGCATGTGTGAAGTCCTAAACACCACATATGACTGAGTGGTGATCTGGTGTCTAAGACTCTGGTACAAAAATAATATTTAGGGCCTGGGAGGTGGCACCATGAGCAGGTCACCGAACTTGGAAACATGAGGTCCTGAGCTCAATCCCTTACATCACATGTGCCAGAGTGATTCTCTGGTTCTCTCTGTCTCCCTCTTTAAATTTATATATTTAGGGGGGCAGTAGTGCAGAGGGTTAAGTGCACCTGGTGCAAAATGCAAGAACCAGAATAAAGATCCCATTTCGAGCCCCTGGCTCCCCAACTGCAGGAGAGTCGCTTCACAAACGGTGAATCAGGTCTGCAGGTGTCTATCTTTCTCTTCCCCTCTCTATCTTCCTCTTCTCTCTCGATTTCTCTCTACCCTATCCAACAAGAATGACAGCAATAATAAAAACAACAAAAATGATATACAACAAGGGCAACAAAAGAGGAAAAAATAGCCTCTCGGAGCAGTATCCACATAGTGGTAGTGCAGGCATTGAGTCCCAGTGATAACCCTTGAGGCAAAGGAAAAAAAAGTAAATTTATTTATTTATTATTATTTTTTAAATATTTATTTTATTTATTTATTCCCTTTTGTTGCCCTTGTTGTTTTATTGTTGTAGTTATTATTGTTGTCGTTGTTGGATAGGACAGAGAGAAATGGAGAGAGGAGGGGAAGACAGAAAGGAGGAGAGAAAGATAGACACCTGCAGACCTGCTTCACCGCCTGTGAAGCAAATCCCCTGCAGGTGAGGAGCCGGGGTTCGAACCAGGATCCTTATGCTGGTCCTTGTGCTTTGCGCCACCTGCGCTTAACCAGCTGCGCTACAGCCCGACTCCCAATTTATTTATTTTTTTAAAAGTATTATTTTTACTGCAGTCTCCCCACCTGCAGGGGAGCCGCTTCACAAGCGGTGAAGCAGGTCTGCAGGTGTCTCTCTTTCTCTCCCCCTCTTTGTCTTCCCCTCCTCTCTCCATTTCTCTCTGTCCTATCCAACAACAACAACAATGGGGGGGAAAATGGTCTCCAGGAACAAAAAAAAAGTATTATTTTTAAATTTATTGGATAAAGACAGCCAGAAATCAAGAGGGTAGGGGAAGATAGAGAGGGATACAGACAGACACCTGTAGCACTGCTTTACCACTTGCAAAACTTTCTCCCTGCAGGGGGGGACCAGGGGTTCAAACCCTGCTCCTTGCACATCGTAATATGTGCCCTCAGCCTGGCCTTGATGCTCTGGTTTTCTTTCTCAAATCTTATTAATCTATCTTCTGTTGATAAACAGTCTTTTAAAAAAATATTTATTTATTTATTTCCTTTTGTTGCCCTTGTTGTAGTTACTATTACTATTGATGTCGTCGTCATTGTTGGATAGGACAGAGAGAAATGGAGAGAGGAGGGGAAGACAGAGAGGAGGAGAGAAAGATAGACACCTGCAGACCTGCTTCACTGCTTGTGAAGTGACTCCCTTGCAGGTGGGGAGCAGAGGGCTTGAACCTGGATCCTTACTCAGGTCCTTGCGCTTTGTGCCACGTGCGGTTAACCCACTGCTACGCCCGACATTTTATTTATTTATGAGAAAGATAGGAGAGAGAAAGAACCAAACATCACTTTGGCACATGTGCTGCCACGGATCGAACTCTGGACCTCATGCTTGAGAGTCCAAAGCTTTACCACTGCACTACCTCCCAGACTCCCTCTTCTTTCTCTGTTCAAATTTAATTCAGTTATTTTTATTATTGGATAGAGACAAAGAGAAATCGAGAGGGGAGAAGGAGATAGGAAGAGAGACGGGTGTAGGTCGTAAGGATTCCAGTTGGAGCCTGGCGCCCCACCTGCAGAGGGGTCGCTTCACAGGTGGTGAAGCAGGTCTGCGGGTGTCTTTCTCTCCTCCTCTCTGTCTTCCCCTCCTCTCTCCATTTCTCTCTGTGCTATTGAACAACGACGACTTTAAAAACTACAACAACAGGGGAGTCGGGCGGTAGCGCAGCGGGTTAAGCGCACTAGGCGCAAAGCGCAAGGACCGGCATAAGGATCCCGGTTCGATCCCCGTCTCCCCATCTACAGGAGAGTCGCTTCACAAGCGGTGAAGCAGGTCTGCAGGTATCTATCTTTCTCTCCCCCTCTGTCTTCCCCTCCTCTCTCCATTTCTCTCTGTCCTATCCAACAACGATGACATCAAGAATAACAACAATAACTACAAGGGCAACAAAAGGGGATAAATAAATAATAAAAAACTACAACAACAATAAAATACAGCAACAATGAAAAACAAGGGCAACAAAAGGGAAAATTAAATAGAATAAAAAGAAAAAAATAAAACAAAAAAACCCCTGCAGTTCCTAGAGGTGCTGCCAGATGGCAGTGCAAGAAGAAGGCGGACTCAGGCGCTCTTGCCAGACAACCGGGCCAGCGAGTAGCGGAAGAGGAAACGGACACGTGGGGGCGCACTACGGCGGCCGGACAGAAGCGGCGGCTGCATCTGCAAGGAGTGTGGAAGCGCCCCTGGGAGGCAGGGGTGCGCCCTCTGTTCGGCTTCGGGTTTGGAGGAGTGCGCCCCAGCAGCCGTCACCATGGTGAAGGAACAGTTCCGGGAGACAGATGTGGCCAAGAAAATGTAAGACGGGCGTCACCGTGGCCAAACGGCAGAGCGAAATGAGGGCAAAAGGGTGTGAAGTTTGGGTCCCTGGGTCGAGAAGGGAGGTGGGGGGGGGGGTGGAGTGGGGCAGGAGTCTGTGCTAAAGCAGAGCCAGAGCTCCCGAATATCAGGGTGAGCCCCAGAAGATGAGTCGGAAAGAAGGCATTTCCAGGGGGTGGTGATCTCTGCACTTGTTGGGAGAAGGTGGGGTGGCGGTGAGAGCCTTGGCGGTGCAGGCGCCATGGGCCGAAGCCCATGAAGCCGAAGTGTCCTGGGGTCGAGAGATGATTGACGGGCCGGGGCTGGAGAGCATGCTGGTTCTGCAAAGAGAGACTCCCTTGCCTGAGGCTCCAAAATCCCAGGTTCAGTCCCCTGCACCACCACAAGTCAGAGCTGATCCGTGCTCTGGTAAACAAACAAACAGAACCCCTCCCCACACACCTTTCTCCAGTAAAAACGTGGGGAGCAGTGTGGCGCGGGGACAGTGTCTGATTCTGGTCTCGCTGCAGAGCACAAGAGTATTTGCTGACCAGAAAGGCGAAGGGGGTCTGTGGTGTAGAGGGCTGCCCCGCAGGTGGTGTCAGAAACGGAGCTGCTATCGTGGGTCTTCCTTAGCGCTTGTTTACTAGGTCATGGCCTGTCCTTAAAGAAAAATAGTCAGGGCTAAGCGCACACATTACAGTCCGGAACGGCCTGGGTTCAAGGCTCCGCCGCCGCGCCCCCCCCCCCCCCGCGGGGAGAAAGCTTCACTAGCGGTGAAGCGGGGCTGCAGGTTTCTTTCTGCCTTTCTCCCTCTTCCCTCTAAATTTCTCTGTCCTATCAGATAAGTAAATAAAGTTACAAAAAGTAATGAATCAATTATTGTTGCAGCAGACATAGAGGTACTGTGTGCTCGCCCCAGTGGTAGGCATTTGATAAATATATCTCTCTCCAGGGTTGTCTCTGGGGCTTGGTGCCTGCACTGTGATCCACTGCGCCTTGGAGGCCATTTTTCCCATTTTGTTGCCCTTGTTACTGTCGTTGTTGGATAGGACAGAGAGAAATGGAGAGAGGAGGGGAAGACAGAGAGGGAGAGAAAGATAGACACCTGCAGACCTGCTTCACCACTTGTGAAGCTACTCCCCTGCAGGTAGGGAGCCGGGGGCTTGAACCAGGATGCTTATGTGAGTCCTTGTGCTTTGTACTGTGTGTGCTTAATCCGGTGCCCCATCACCTGGCCCCAGGCTTTTGACATATTAATGATGTTTATGTATATTTTTGAGGAGTAATATACTTATTTTAAAATTAATTTATTGAATAGAGCCAGAGAGAATAGGGAGGGCGGAGATAAGGGGAGAAAAAGAGACACTTGGAGCACTACTTCACTGCTCATGAAGCTTCAGTCCCCTGCAGGTGGGGAGCAGGGACTAGAACCCAGGTCTTTGAGCTTGGTAATAATGTGAGCTTCACCGAGTATACTACCCAGCTCCACTAATGATGTTTTTAAAAGATTTATTAAAAGAAGGCAAGAAAGAAAAGGAAGGAAAACCAGAACATCACTCTGGCAAGCTATGTGGTGTATCAGTCTCAGTGCCTCATGCTTGGCGCCACTCCTGCCCCACCCCATGGTTATTAATGAGATCTTTTTCTTTAATTCTTTTTTTTTTTTTTTTTTTTTTTTACCAGAGCACTGCTCAGCTCTGGCTTATGGTGGTGCCGGGGATTGAACCTGGGACTTTGGAGCCACAGGCATGAGAGTCTGTTTACATAGCCTTAATGCTATCTACCCTCTGCTAAAAGTGTTTTTATTACCTCTATTTGATAGAAACAGCCAGATATCAAGAGGGAAGGGGGCGATAGAGAGGAAGAGAGACAGAGAGACATCTGTAGACCAGAGATTTTTTTTGCTTCCAGGGTTGTCCCTGGGGCTGGGTGCCTGCACTAAGAACCCACTGCTCCTGGAGGCTACTTTTTCCCTTTTTTGTTGCCCTTGTTATTGTTATTGCTGTTGACTAGGACAGACAGAAATCGAGAGAGAGGACGGGAAGACAGAGAGGGGGAAACAAAGATAGACACCTGCAGACCTGCTTCACCACCTGTGAAGAGACAAACCCCACTCCCCTCCCCCCCACCTCGCCCCACAGGTGTGGAGCCAGGAGCTTGAACTGGGATCTTTATGCCAGTCCTTGTGCTTTATGCCATGTGCGCTTAACCTGCTGCTTTAGCTCCTGGCCCCATAAGAACTTTTCTAATTGGAGAAGTTAAGGTTGGTTACCATAGAGGCAAAGGCAAGGCAAGTGTAGGCTCAGGGAGTTCTGAGAAGACCTAATGGGAAAGATGTTCAGGTGGAACAAAGCAGAACAGCCAGCCTTCTAAAAGAAATAACTGGAGGGAGGAAGTATTGTTGATGGGGATGCAGACGGATATTCGAGACTGTTTGACAGTCATCTATGGGAACTAGGAGATAGCTCAGCCGGCACAGTGCACTCTTTACCATGCTGAGTTTAAGCCCCTGGCACCACATGGGAACATCATGTTAAGGTGAAGTTCCGTGAGTGGCAGAGCAGTGCTATGGTGTCTCTCCCTCTTTATCTCTAAGTCTCTATTGGGGGCGGGGGCAGAATCTACCCAGTGAGAGAGGAGTCACACAGGTACAAAGCCCTGGTAGCAGAAAAGAGAAATCATGTAGGCAATGATGAGCCTTTATTTATTAATTTTTTTTTTTTACCAGAGCACTGATCAGCTCTGGTTTATGGTGGTACAGGGGATTGAAGCTGGCACTTAGAAGCCTCAGGCTTGACAGTCTGTTTGCATAACCATTATGCTATCTACCCCTGCCCGAGCCTTTAAAATTTTTTTATTAAAATGTTAAATATTTTACTTACTTTAATAAAAGAGATTCAGGGAGAGAGACACCAGAGCACAGTATATTAGGCTTATGATGGTGTTGAGGATTGAACCTGGGTCATTACAGCTTCAGGCATGAAAAGTCTTTTGCATAACCATTACGTTGTCTCTCCAGCCTATTAGAAGGTCTTTTTTTTTTTTTTAATTAGCTTATTTATTAATCAGTGAGACAGTATCAGAGTGTCATTCTGGTACATTTATTTATTTAAAAAGATTTTATTTATTCATGAAGATAGAAGGACAGAGAGAGAAAGAACCAGATATCACTCTTATGTATGTGCTGCCAGGGATTGAACTCAAGACCTCATGCTTGAGAATCCAATGCTTTATCCACTGCACCACCTCCCGGACCACACTGTGATTTCATTTTATTTTTTTAATTTCTTTATTGGGGAATTAATGTTTTATATTTGACAGTAAATACAATAGTTTGTACATGCATAACATTTCCCAGTTTTCCATATAATAGTACAACCCCTACTAGGTCCTCTGTCATCCTTTTTGGGCCTGTATTTTCCCCCCACCCCACCCAGAGTCTTTTACTTTGGTGCAGTACGCCAATTCCAGTTCAGGTTTCTGGTACATTTAATGTCAGGAATCAAGCCTTGTATTTGTAGCTCAGGCACTCTGTCCACCTCCTGAGCCTCACACACTGCCCCATCATTTCTTGAGCAGTTGCGTAGATAGTTGTCAGTCACTGAAGTGGAGAACAGATGTCTGACCTGGATGAATCTACTCCAGTTAGGTTCCTTAGACCCACACCAACACCCAGCCTATTCAGATGCAATTTATACTACCTCAATGATTTTGTTAAGATGTAAAGGAGGCACAGCGAATAAACTTAATACACTCAAGCATAAGATCCATCCCCTACATTACATGGACCAGAGAGTTTCTGCTTCAGATGTTTAAGCTCTTGGGCATATTATGATATGGTCCCTCTTAGTAAGAATTCAGCCTAAGTGGCCAGGTAATGACACACCCAGTAGAGCGTATATGTTACAATATGCAAGGATGGGTGTGTGTTTGTCAGTCGACCTGCAGTGGGGAAGCTTCATGAATGCTGAAGTGATGATGTGGGTATCTCTGTCTACCCCTTCCTCCTGGTTTTTCTTTGTCTTTATGCAGTAGGTAAATAAATAAATGTTGGGGGCCAGGTGGTGAAGCACCTGGTTGCTTGTGCTTGTTACAATTCTCAAGCACCCATGTTCAAGGCCCATCTCCACCTGCAGGGAGGAAGTTTTGCATGTTGACAGGAACTGTCACCTATTTTTTTTTTTTTTTTAATTAAAAGACTGCTTAGCTCTGGCGTATGGTAGAGCAGGGCATTGAACTTGAGACTTCACAGCTTCAAGCATGAGAGTCTCCTTACATAACCATTATGTTATCTACCCCTACCCTACCATTTCCTGTTTCAAATGAGCAAATTTGAGCAAATAATGGATTCTTTTTTCTTTTTTTTTTTTTTTTTTTTACCCTCCAGGGTTATTGCTGGGCTCGGTGCCTGCACCATGAATCCACCGCTCCTGGAGGCCATTTTTTCCCCCTTTTGTTGCCCTTGTTGTTGTAGCCTTGTTGTGGTTATTATTGCCATTGTTGATGTTGTTTGTTGTTGGATAGGACAGAGAGAAATGGAGAGAGGAGGGGAAGACAGAGGGGGAGAGAAAGATAGACACCTGCAGACCTGCTTCACCACCTGTGAAGCGACCCCTGCAGGTGGGGAGCCGGGGCTGGAACCGGGATCCTTAACGCCGGTCCCTGTGCTTTGTGCCACATGCACCACCACCTGACCCCTAGATTCTATTTTCTATGTCAAATCTGAGGTGCCCATGGGGTATCCAGTAGGAGGTGCCTATATGGTCTGTAGTTTTTTATTGATTTTTAAATATTTTTTATTTAATTTGTTATTTTGAGATAGAGTTTGAGTAAGTGAGTGAGTGAGTGCAGAAGACCAGAATACTACTCAATTTTGGCATATGGTGTTGGAGCTTGAACCTGGGACCTTAGAGCCTCAAGCATGAAAGTCCTGTGCGTAATAACTATGCTGTCCTAGCCCCTGTATGGCCTCTGAGTAGACATATTTGGCTATATGTAGAAGATAGATAGATATTAGTATATGCCTGAGTGACACAAGCCATCAGGAACATAGTGTAGGATGAAAAGAGGATGAGATTCTAGTCCTGGCTAAGGAGAGATGCCAATATTTAAGGGATGACAGAAAAAATGGTAAAAGAGACGTAAGAAGGAATACTTAGGAGCTAGGTGGTGGTGCACTTTGTCGAGCGCACATGTTACAGTGCATGTGCAAGACCCAGGTTCAAGTCCTTAGTCCCCACCTGCAGGGGGAAAACCTTTGCAAGTGGTGAAGCAAGTCTGCAATTGTCTCTCTATCTCCCCATTTCCTCTCTCAGTTTCTGTTTCTTTCTTTTTTTTTTTTTTTTCAATTTCTGTTTCTAGTTCAGTAAATTAAAAAAAATTAAGAAAAAAAAAGGAACACTCGGGAGAAAAGAAAATTCAATGCCCTGAAACACCAAGAAAAAGTGTTTAAATGAGAAGTCAGAAAGGAGGCATCTGCCAGTTCTACAGAGAAATGAAATGAGACAGTTCTTACTGAATTTAACACCAAGGAGGTGGACTTGGTGAACTTAGTGGGCAGCATTTATTTAGTAGCAAGAGTGGAAAGTGGATTCCAGTGGGGAAGAGAAATGTTTCCTATCAAGGAAAAATAGTTTGAATATATTTAATAGAAGTAGAGTTGTAAGACTGAGGTTGGTGAGAATTGGTCACATGTTTAATCACTATTTTTATTGGGGAATTAATGTTTTACATTTGACAGTAAATGCAATAGTTTCTACATGCATAACATTTGCCAGTTTTCCATATAACAGTACAACCCCGACTAGGTCCTTTATCGTTATCATCCTTTTTGGACTTTCATTCTCCCCCACTTTGGTGCAATATTTAATCACGATTTTTGATAAGTGACCTTGATGTCATTGCTGCTTTCATTCTCCACCACTTTGGTGCAATATTTAATCACGATTTTTGATAAGTGACCTTGATGTCATTGCTGCTTTGTTTCTTTCCATTCCAGAAGCCACATCTGTTTCGGAATAAAGTCACCTGAAGAGATGCGCCAACAGGCTCACATCCAGGTTGTGAGTAAGAACCTCTACAGTCAGGACAACAACCATGCCCCCTTGCTGTATGGGGTGCTTGACCATAGAATGGTAAGTCATAACCCCAGCTAGGGGGTGTGTGTGTGCGCAGATTATTTATCAGCATAAGTAAGAGAACATGGTAAGACATCACCCCAGTTACGGTGGGTGTGTGTAGACAGATTATTCATCAGCATAAGTAAGAGAACCAGAGTATCACTGGCTCACGGGATGCCAGGGATCAAGCTCAGGAGGGTCTCATGCCTTTAGGTCCAATACTCCAGACAATGCACTGCCTCCTAGACTGCTCAGTTCTTGTGTTTTGCCTTATCAGATTAGAAATCATGATTTCTTTCCATCTCCCTCCTCCCCCAGCCTGGCTCCAGCTGAGGCAGTGGCTCTAGGCTTTGGTCAGTAAGGTAGGAATACACGATAGTTTCTCAGGTGATTCTGATTCTTAGTTACCTGGTCACCTGTGTGGACTGGCCTCACTTATCTTTCCAATGGTTTGCATTGATTACTGGTCATTTTTCTCTCCAAAGGGAACAAGTGAAAAGGACCGTCCTTGTGAAACTTGTGGGAAAAACTTGGCCGACTGTCTGGGCCACTATGGATACATTGACTTGGAATTGCCGTGCTTTCATGTGGGGTACTTCAGAGCAGTTATAGGCATCTTACAGGTAAGCATGCATGTGTTAGTTTCCAAGACATAAACCTGGAGGTTGTTAATTGGGAGACTGTGGTGTGGCCTTAGGAATTGCTAACAGTGGTAGGGTGCCTCTAGGGAAAATACACAAAACACACTGTGGCAGCCACTGAATGAATGTCTTAAAGATTTTTTATTTCTGGGGCTGGGGAGATAGCATAACGGTTATGTAAAAAGACTCTCATACCTGAGCTCTGAGGTCTCAAGTTCAATCCCTAGCACCACCATAAGCCAGAGTTTGACAGTATCTCTCTCTGCCTTTCTGTAGTTCTCTTATTAAAAATAATAAAAACATTAAAAATATTTTTTATTTCTTGAGTCTCCTTGAGTAGGTGGTAGATGTTCCTTATAGAAAATAATTTAAGCTGGGTTGGGCGATGGTACACCTGATTAAGCTCACACATTACAGTGTGCAAGGACCCAGGTTCAAGTCCCAAGTCCCCACCAGCAGAGGGGAAGCTTCACAATTGGTGAAAGTGCTGCAGGTCCCTCCTCCTTCTGTCTCTTTCTCTCAACTTCTCTTTGCCACTATTGCAAACTTAACAAAATATTTTAAAAAAAAGAAAGGAAAGAACTCAAGCAATGCAGAATAGCACACAGAAAAAAATTAAAAGTTATTCAAAAGTCTTCCTAGCTTTGAGTGTGCTAACTTTCATGTGATTTGTTGAATTTTATGAAAGATGATCTGTAAAACCTGCTGCCACATCATGCTGTCCCAGGAGGAGAAGAAGCAGTTTCTGGATTATCTAAAGAGGCCTGGCCTGACCTACCTCCAGAAGCGAGGTCTGAAGAAGAAAATTTCTGATAAGTGCAGAAAGAAAAACATCTGCTATCATTGTGGTGCTTTTAATGGTGAGTAGGATGCAGAAGACATAAAGGGTGTGGCCCAGGAGGCGGCATAGTGGGTAAAGCATTAGACTCATAAGCATAAGGTCTCAAGTGCAATCTCATGCTCCAGAATGGTACTCTGCTTCTTTCATAAATACGTGTGTTGTTTTTTTTTTTAATTTTTTAAAAATTTTTTAATATTTGTTTATTCCCTTTTGTTGTCCTTGTTTTATTGTTGTAGTTATTATTGATGTCATTGTTGTTGGATAGGACAGAGAGAAATGGAGAGAGGAAGGGAAGACAGTGGGGGAGAGAAAGATAGACACCTGCAGACCTGCTTCACTGCCAGGGGCTCGAACCGGGATCCTTACGCCGGTCCTTGTGCTTTGCGCCACATGTGCTTAACATAAATACGTGTTTAAGAATGAAAAAATACGGGCTGGGCAGTAGCACTCCAAGTTAAGCACATATAGTACGAAGTGCAAGGATCCCGATTCGAGCCCACAGCTCCCCACCTGCAGTGGTTTGCTTCACAAGCAGTGAAGTAGGTCTGCAGGTGTCTTATCTTTCTTCCTCTCTGTCTTCCCCTCTCCTCTGTTTCTCTCTGTCCTACCCAGCAACAATTATTATTTTAATTATCCAGCAAAAACAACAATGGAAAAAATATGGCTGCCAGGAGCAGTGGATTCATAGTGCCAGCACTGAGCTCCAGTGATAACCCTGGAGGCAAAAAAAAAAAAAAAAGTAAAAATAAAGGGTTTGGTGGTAGCCCATTCTAATTTTTCTGTTTAGTTAATCAGTTAATACCTATTTTAACCAGAATGCTGCTCAGCTTTGGCTTGTGGTGCCAGAATAGAACCTGGGACCTAAGAGAGAGGTAGGTTGGGAGTATGGATTTGCCGGGCTAGCTTTGCGGGCGGGAGAGAGACGACCAGGGACTCATGGCTGAGCTGGGAACGCAGTTCAATCTTTATTGAGTGGGAATGCAGTTCCATCTAGCTATTCTCTAATCACAAAGCTTCCTATATATCTCCTGAGGCGGAAGTGTCAGGTAGAGGAAGTACATAGGATAGGGTGTGGGGAGAAGGAAAAAGCGAGTGAACCAGTGGGGATTAAACCAATGAAAATGATTATGTAAATAGACCACAGTCAAGCAATGAAACAGAAGGGGTCTTAGAAGCAGACCAACATGGATTGACCTGCCAACACCCATGTTCAGCGGGGAAGCAATTACAGAAGCCAGACCTTCTACCTTCTGCAACCCACAATGACCCTGGGTCCATACTCCCAGAGGGATAAAGAATAGGAAAGCTATCAGGGGAGGGGATGGGATATGAAGTTCTGGTGGTGGAAATTGTGTGGAGTTGTACCCCTCTTATCCTATGTTTTTTTTGTCAGTGTTTCCTTTTTATAAATAGAAATTTTTTAAAAAAGTAAAACTTGGGACCTCAGAGCCTCTGGCATTAAAATATTTTGCATAACCATTATGCATTTTTCACAACTTTTTTTTTCTTTTCCTTTATGCGCCCTTTCTCTCCCCCCATATATATATATATATATATATATATATATATATATTTTTTTTTTTTTTTTTTTTAATATTTATTTACTTTTGTTGCCCTTGTTTTTTTTTATTTTTGTCGTTATTGATGTTGTCATTGTTGGATAGGAGAGAGAGAAATTGAGAGAGGTGGGGAAGACGGGGAGAGAAAGATAAATACCTGCAGATCTGCATCACTGCTTGTGAAGCGACCACCCTGTCAGGTAGGGAGCTGGTGGCTCCAACCGGGATGCTTACGCCGGTCCTTGGGCTTTGCGCCATGTGCACTTAACCCACTGCACTACTGCCTGACTCCCTTTTCTCTCTATATTTTTGAACTTTATTTTATTTTAATAAGAGGTATGAAGAAAAAGATATAGAGAGAAACCAGAGCACTGCTTAGCTCTGGTTTAAGGTGGTGCTAATTGTTGCACCTGAAATCTGGGAAGCTCAAGCATGAATCTGCCCAGCCCTCTGGCAGCCTTTTTATTAGTTTTATTCCGTATATACCAGCTTATTTTTTTTAATTGTATATTAGGCTTTAGAGCCTCATACTAATGCACTATTAAGTAAAAAACTTAGCATCTGTCATTGCTGTAGCAGTTTGAGGTGAGCCAAGCCAATAACTTAATCTTTCCTTTTTTTTTAACTAGAGCATTGCTATGGTGGTTCAGGGGATTCAACCTGGGACTTTGGAGCCTCAGATATGAGTCTCTTTGCATAACCATTATACTATCTACCCCTGCGCATGGACTTAATTTTTCTTTTTTTTTTTTTTAATATTCCCTTTTGTTGAACTTTTTTTTAAAAAATTTTTATTTATTTTATTTTATTTATTTATTCCCTTTTGTTGCCCTTGTTGTTTTATTGTTGTAGTTATTATTGTTGTTGTCGTTGTTGGATAGGACAGAGAGAAATGGAGAGAGGAGGGGAAGACAGAGAGGAGGAGAGAAAGACAGACACCTGCAGACCTGCTTCACCGCCTGTGAAGCGACTCCCCTGCAGGTGGGGAGCCGGGGTTCGAACCGGGATCCTTACTCAGGTCCTTGTGCTTTGCGCCACCTGCGCTTAACCCGCTGCGCTACAGCCCGACTCCCTGAACTTTTTTTTTAATTGTTGTTGTTATCATTGTTGTTGTTGATGTCATTGTTGGATAAGGCAGAGAGAAATGGAGAGAGGAGGGGAAGACAGAGAGGGGGAGAGAAAGACACCTGCAGACCTGCTTCACTAGCCCTAACCCTAACCCTGCCTGTGAAGTGACTCCCCTGCAGGTGGGTTGCCAGGGGCTCGAACCAGGATCCTTACGCAGGTCCTTGCACTTTGCGCCACCTGTGCTTAATCCGCTGCACTACTGCCCGACTTCCAATTTTTCTAACTCTTAATAGGTACTGTCAAAAAATGTGGATTGCTGAAGATAATTCATGAGAAATACAAGACCAACAAAAAAGTGGTGGATCCTATTGTGTCAAATTTCCTCCAGTCTTTCGAAACAGCCATTGAACATAACAAGGAAGTGGAACCTCTGCTGGGGAAGACGCAGGTGAGCCTGACACCACCCACCCACTCTCTGGCTGCCTCCCCTCCACCACACATAAGGACATTCTCTCCTCACTCCGATGCACACACCTTCTTTCAAAGTGAAAAGTCAGACCACATGAACACCTCATGCCACAAGTGTTTAGCATGAAGATTAATGTGAACTGGCCTTGCAGCTAGTGGGTTTTTAGTTACACAGGCAGTGTGTTATGTTTCATTGTTTAACTGTAGTTGTATAGATGGAGCATATTCTATGAGAACCTGTTCTTCACCTGGATAATGAGATATGAGAAAAAGTCTTTGCAGATAATGAGAAAGGAGAGACACCACAGTATTCCTCCACCACCTGTAAGCTCTTCTGCATGATGTTTCCGTGTGGTGAAGGGTCCTCACATGTGGTGAAGGGTGTCCTCACAACCTCCAGCACTTTTATTAAATGAAGTTACTCTGATTTTAATATGACTGCTAAAGTCACTCCCATGGAAAAGTATAGTGAGGGCATTTAGCTTGATTTTTAGGGCCAGGGAGCCAGCATAATGGTTATGGGAAAAGTCTTAGACTTCACAGTCCCAGATTCAGTCCCCAGCACCACCATAAGCCATAGTTCAGCAGTGCTTTTTTAAAAAAAAACAAAACAAAACAAAAAAAAGGGTACTGCTCAACTCTGGCTTAATAGTGCTGCAGGGGGATGAATCTGGGACTTGGGAGCCTCAGGTTTGTATAACCATTATGGTATCTACCCTATACCCAAGAACAGCTTTTTTTTTTTTTTTTTTAAGATTTTATTTATTTATTTATTAGTGAGAAAGGAGAAGAGAGAGAGAACCAAACATCACCCTGGTACATGTGATGTCAGGCATTGAACTCAGAACCTCATGCTTCAGAGTCCAATGCTTTATCCACTGTGCAACCTCCTGGACCACTCAAAAACAAGTATTTTTTTAAAAAAAATATTTATTTATTATTGGGTAGAGACAAAAATTGAGAGGGAAGGGGGAGACAGAGAGAGAGAGAGGGAGCGAGACAAGGAGACACCTGCAGCCCTGTTTCACCACCTGTGAAGCTTTCTCCTGCAGGTAAGGACCAGGGGCTTAAACCTGGGACCTTGAGCACTGTGCTTAAACCGGTGGGCCACCGCCTGGCCTCCCCAAAAGCAACTCTTTAAGCTAGCATTTCAAGGCATTATTCCCTCACTGCCACACCTCTCTATCCTTCATACCTTGGTTTAACAGGCTGACACTCTAGAGGGGGCTTTTAGGATAGTGGTTTAAGAACTCTGACTTTGGGTCAGACCTGAGATTAAAACCTATCTCTGCTGTTTACTTATTGTGTGACTTCATACACATGACCCAACCTGGACTTCAGTTTTCTCGACTATAAAATAGAATACGAGAGTAGTTGCTATGGTCTGGGAGGTGGTGTAGTGGATAAAGCGTCGGAGGTTGGTCCTGAGTTTGATCTCTGGCAGCAAATGTACCAGAGTGATGTCTGGGTCCCAAGTTCAATCCCTGGCAGCACATGTACCATAGTGATGTCTGGTTCTTTCTCTCTCAGCCTGTCTTTATCATGAATAAATAAATAAATTCTTAAAAAAAAAATAGTTGCTTTAGAGATTTTTTGAGAATCAAAACATGAATTCTTGGGGCCAGGCATTGGCACACCTAATAGAATATACACATGGCCATTCACAGGCAGCTAGATCCAAACACTCATTTTTAGCCTGTATGGGATAAACTTCACAAACAGTGGAGTAGTGCAGCAGATATCTCTTGCTCCATTCTTTGTCCGTCTCCACTTCTGTCAGAAAAAGAAAAAGCAAGCAATCAACCACTGGGAACAGTGGAGTTACTGTATAGATACTGGGCCTCGGAGAATCCTGGTGATAAAAGACTAAACAAACAAAAATTGACCAATTTTTTCCTTTTTTTTTTAAACAGCATTAAAAATTTTTTTTTTATTTATTTGTTTATTGGATAGAGAGAGAGGAAAGGGGAAGATAGAGAGGGAGACAGACAAGACACCTGCAGCCCTGCTTCATCACTCGTGAAGCTTTCCCCCTGTAGGTGGGGAACAGGGGCTTGAACCTGGGTGCTTGTGCACTGTGATGTGAGCACTTAGTTAGGTATGCCACCACCTGTCCCCCCCATTTTTTTTTTTTTTCTTACTAGGACAGAAACACAGGGAAGGGGAGATTGAAAGGGAGAGAGAAAGAACTGCTTCACCACTTGTGAAGCTTCTAGCCTACAGTTGAAGACAGGGACTTGAGCTCAGGTTGCTTGCACATGGTCATTGTGTGTTATCAACAGGAATCTGTCACCGCTTACACCACTTGCACTTATTCTAAGTTAACTGGCAGGTAGGTTAGAAAGGACACCCTCGCCCATGCCTTGAAAGATTCATATACGTTGGCATTTTATCTTTTTTACAGGAAAATTTGAATCCCTTAGTAGTTTTGAATTTATTTAAACGAATCCCAGCTGAAGATGTCCCTCTACTTCTGATGAGCCCAGAAGCTGGAAAACCCTCTGATTTGATTCTCACACGGCTTTTAGTACCTCCTCTGTGTATCAGACCCTCTGTCGTGAGTGACTTGAAGTCCGGTACCAATGAAGATGATTTGACCATGAAACTGACCGAGATCATTTTCCTAAATGATGTGATTAAAAAGGTCGGTATTTGCCATTAGAATTTCCAAGTCCTATATTTGGGAGTTTATGTAGCAAACGTTCCTGATCAAGAAGTCTGATTGACCGGGCTTGTTTTGTTCATTTCTCTGCTCTACTTTAGCATCGAATATCTGGAGCCAAGACCCAGATGATCATGGAAGACTGGGATTTTCTGCAGCTGCAGTGTGCCCTGTACATTAACAGTGAGCTCTCAGGCATCCCCCTCAATATGGCACCAAAGAAATGGACCAGAGGTTTTGTCCAGCGTCTGAAGGGAAAACAGGGTATGTCTCCGACAAAATGTACAGGAAACAGCCTGTTGTCTCTCTTTTTGAGTAATGTTTATTTTATCTTGCTGGCTCCCCCGCCCGCTTCTCCCCCCCTTGATCATGCTACTCCCAAACACCATGTGTTGTGCCTTGGAGTCCTGTGACATATTTTCATTTATATAGGTCGATTTCGAGGCAATTTGTCTGGAAAAAGAGTGGATTTTTCTGGCAGAACAGTCATCTCACCTGACCCCAACCTTCGAATTGATGAGGTGGCTGTACCAGTTCATGTGGCCAAAATTCTAACTTTTCCTGAGAAGGTAAAGTTTGTTTTGGATTCAGTCTTTTACGTTGTACTTTGAGATTCCAAGCATCAAACAGAAACTGCCTAAAAAACTCACCCAAACCCTAGTTTGTATATACGTCTTTCTAGTTTGTTTCTTGTGTGTGTGTGTTCTACAATATATACAGCCAGTTGTGTCTAATCGTATATGCATGTATACGTTAAATAAGTACTTTGTTCTGCTGCATGTTATTTTCCCCAGGTCTTATCATTTTGCATATCTGCCCATATTGGTTCACATATCATGATTTTTTTTTTTAAATAAAAAGGAAACTGACAAAACCATAGGATAAGAGGGTTACAACTCCACACAGTTCCCACCACCAGATCTCCATATCCCATCCCCTCCCTAGCTTTCCTATTCTTTTTTTAAAAAATTTTAAAATATTTATTTTCCCTTGTTTTTTAATTGTTGTTGTAGTTATTATTATTGTTGTTATTGATATCATCATTGTTAGATAAGACAGAGAAATGGAGAGAGGAGGGGAAGACAGAGAGCGGGAGAGAAAGACAGACACCTGCAAACTTGCTTCACCGCCTGTGAAGCGATCCCCCTGCAGGTGGAGAGCCGGGGGCTCGAACCGGGATCCTTACCCCGGTCCTTGCATTTTGTGCCACGTGCACTTCACCCACTGTGCTACCGCCCAGCTCCCATAAACAAAATCTTTAAAAAACTTATTTAAGGGGAGTCGGGCTGTAGCGTAGCGGATTAAGTGTACGTGGCGTGAAGCACAGGGACCGGCATAAGGATCCAAGTTCAAGCCTACGGCTCCCTACCTGCAGGGGGGTCGCTTCACAAGCAGTGAAGCAGGTTTACAGGTGTCTGTCTTTCTCTCCCCTTCACTGTCTTCCCCTCCTCTCTCCATTTCTCTCTGTCCTATCCAACAACAACAACAATAATAGCTACAACAATAAAACAAGGGCAACAAAAGGGAATACATAAATACTTAAATTTAAAAAGAAAGATTTTGTTTATTAGTGAGAAAGGAGAGAAAGAACCAGACATCACTTTGGTGCATGTGCTTCCAGGGACCGAACTTGGGACCTCATGCTTGAGGGTCCAATGCTTTATCATAGTCTCTCTTTATTTATTTATTAGCTAGAGACAGAGATTGAGAGGAAGGAGGAGATAGAGAGGTAGAGAGACAACTGCAGCACTGCTTCACCACTCATGAAGCTTCCCCCTGTAGGTGGGACTGGAGGTTCGAACTAGAGTCCTTTCTCATTATAACGTGTGTGCCTAACCACGTGCATCATCACCTGCCCCCCACTTCCTTCTTCCCTCCCTTCCTTCCTTCCTTCCTTCCTTCCTTCCTTCCTTCCTTCCTTCCTTCCTTCCTTTCAGAAATAGAGGGGAAGAGAGGCCCCTACTGTACTGCGCTATTGCTCATGAAGCTCCTCCCCTGGCCCCAGAGTATTATTTTTAAAACCTTAAAGTCACTGAGTTCGGAGTCGGGCGGTAGCGCATTGGATTAAGCGCACATGGTGCAAACGCAAGGACCGGCATAAGGATCCTGGTTCAAGGCCCCAGCTTCCCACCTGCAAGGGAGTCGCTTCACAGGTGGTGATGCAGGTCTGCAGGTGTCTTTCTTTCCCCCCCTCTGTCTTCCCCTCCTCTCTCCATTTCTCTCTGTCCTATCCAACAACGGTGACAACAATAATAACTACAACAATAAAACAAGGGCAACAAAAGGGAATAAATAAATATCAACAAAAAGTCACTGAGTCAAAGACTGAATATTTGTTTTAATCTTGTTTTATATTTAAAAAATTTATTTTATTTGATAGGACAGAGAGCAGTTGAGAGGGAAAAAAGATGAGAGAGACACCTGCAGCACTGTTTCACCACTCATGAAGCTTTCCCCATGCAGGAGAGGAGCAAGGGCTTGAACCTAGGTCCTTGTACATAGTACATGTGGGCTTAACCAGGTCACCACCACACAGCCCCTAACTAATTATTTTTTAAATAATTTTTAGTTTTTACCAGGGCACTGCACAGCTCTTATGGTGGTAGGGGGACTAAGTATTGGACTTCAGAGCCCCAGATACAAACGTCTTTTGCATATCCATTATGTTATCCCCCCATCCGACTAAATATTTTTTTCAAGATTTATTTATTGGGCTAACCACGTAGCTCACGTGGGTAGTGTGCTGCTTTGCCATGTTCATGAGCCCAGCCCATGCTGCACTGAGGAAGTTTTGGTGCTGTGAAATCTCTCTCTGCCTCTCTGCTTCTATTTAAGAGAGAGAGAAAGATTTAATCATTTTAGAGAACCAAAGCATCATTCTGGCATAGGAAATACTAGAGACCAAACTCAAACTTAACCCACTGTGCCACCTACTTCCTGGGCCACAACTGAGTATTTTAACATTACTGATACATCGCCAGAAAGGCTGTACCACTGTTAAACCGGCAAAACAACAGGTGTAGACTACGCACTGCAGACCTGATAAAAAGTGGATATTTTCTTTTTTTGCCTCCACGGTTCTTGCTGGGGTTCTGTGCCTGCACTATGAATCCACTGTTCTGGAGGCCATTTTTGTTGGCTTGTTATTATGCTCTTGTTGTTGGATAGAGATTTCGAGAGGGGGGAGGGCAGAGAGCAGGAGAGAAAGAAACACACCTGCATACCTATTTCACCGATTGTGAAGTGACCTCCCTGAAGGTGGGGAGCCAGGGCTGGAACCAGGATCCTTGCGCTGGTCCTTCTGCTTCATGCCACGCCATGTGTGCTTAACGTGCTACACTACTGCCTGGCCCCCAATAAGTATTTTCTTTTCTTTTCTTTTTTTTTTTTTGCCTCCAGGGTTATTGCTGGGTCTCCGTTTCTGCACTATGAATCCACTGCTCCTGGAGGCTATTTTTCCCCTTGTTGTTTATCATTATTATTATTATTGTCATTGGTGTTGGATAGGACAGAGAGAAATGGAGAGAGGAGGGGAAGACAGAGAGGAGGAGAGAAAGATAGACACCTGCAGACCTGCTTCACCGCCTGTGAAGCGACTCCCCTGCAGGTGGGGAGCGGGGCCACAAATCGGGATCTTCACGCCAGTCCTTGTGCTTTGCACCACCTGCGCTTAACCCACTACACTACTGCCCCCCCCCCTATATATTTTCTTAACCTTGAGAATCATAATTGGCCCAGACCAGACTGTCTTTGTTTAGCTTGTATCAAGTGTCCTAGTAAGATTACTTGCCGGGATAGCATGAGGGTGCTTCTTCCTGAGCAAGTGCTCTCTGGGTTGGAGAGAACTCAACTGGAGCCGATCACTAACTTTGCAGGAGATACACTCTGGGACTCTCGGAGCCGGAAAACAATTTCCAAGTGTCTTTAATCAGAAGAGCAGCTGTATTTATACTCACCAAGTAGGGTGGAAACAGGATGTGACATAGAGAGGGTGGAGTGAAAAGGGAGTGGTGGAAAATCAGGGTGTGACAAGGAGAGGGGGCGGAGCAGATGAGAATTCTACCACAGAACCACCAATGCCCTGGAGGGAGGGTGGTGCTTTATGTAAATATAAAAGTGATTTATGTAAATAGACCACATCTTTTAGTGGGATCAAACCAATCCCACACAGGCATATGGTGCTAGGATTAGAGACAGAAGCTGGGAGGAGCCGGCATACTACCCAACAATTACTAAAGAGATAGAGTTTCTTTCACTGATAATGATGTTAAAAGGGGCCAGGTGGATGCACACCTGGTTAAGCTCACACATTATAGTGCACAAGGACCCAAGTTCAAGCCCCTTGTCCCCACTGGTAGGGGAAAAGCTTCATAAGTGGTGAAGCAGGGCTGCAGGTGTCTCTCTGCCTCTTTCTTTCTCTACCTCCTCTTCCCCTCTCAATTTCTCCCAGTCTCTATCCAGTAATAAATAGTAAAAAAATAAATAATGGTATTGCATAAGACATTTGTCCAAGAAAAAAATAAATAATGGTATTGCACAAGACATTTGTCCAAGAGGTTAAAGTGTTTGTAATGTGACTTTCAGACCTTGAAAGTCTATGCTGAATCACTGGAGATGTAGTTACTTACCACCCACCACCCCCTTGGATCTAGCATCACAGAATTTGCTGGACGTTCTAGATCCTTTCTTTTATTGACAAGGAAACCAAAAGCCAGAAAAGGACTTAGCCATGTCACCTAACAAAATGAGTGACTTGGTTCAGGCTTGGACCCTGGGCTTCTGTGTGTCAGCCCATTGCTTTTTTTTTTTTTTTTAATTTTTTTTTTTTAGCCCATTGCTCTTGTTCACACTACTTTAGACTCCAGGATGCTACTTGATTTCATAGAATTAAAAGTAACAACTTACTAGTGTGTTAACTTACAGAAACCTAATGTTATCTTGTGTTTTGTGCTGGTTTTGCAGGTAAACAAAGCAAACATCCATTTTTTGAGGAAACTGGTTCAAAATGGCCCTGAAGTTCACCCAGGAGCCAATTTTATTCAGCAGAGACATACACAAATGAAAAGGTAATGCTTACCCACCCGATCTAGTTGGATGTAACTGCCTTCTCATAACTTCTTATCACCAGGAGCTACAGAATACAATTAAAAAATGCAGTTTTTCACTTAAAAAAAAATTGCAGGGGTCAGTTGGTGGTGCACCAGGTTAAGTGCACACAGTATGAAGCACAGGGACCCACATAAGGATCTCAGTTCAAGCCCCCCGGCTTCCCACCTGCAAGGGGCTCACTTCACAAGCAGTGAAGTAGGTATGCCAGTGTCTCTCTTTCTTTCCCCCCTCTCTGTCTCTCCCTCCCGCCTCAGTTTTTCTCTGTGCAATCCAATTAAAAAAAAAATCGCCATAAGGATCAATGGATTCATAGTGCGGGCACCAAGCACCAGCATATTCCTAGAGGAAAAGAAAAAAAAAAATGCCACCAGAGTTATTGCTGGAGCTCAGTGCCTACATGCTGAATCCACTACTCTCAGTGGCTGCTGCCTTTCTCCTGTCCCCCCCCCCCCTTCTCCCTTGTAATACAGAGAAATTGAGAAGGAAGGGGGAGAAAGAGACACCTGTAGCTCTGTTCCACCTCTTGTGAAGTCTTCCCCCCGCAGGTTGGGACAGGGTGCTTGAACCCAGTCCTTACACATAGTGATGGCTGCCCCTTGTCAGGTACACCACTACCCAGCCCAGTTTTTGATATTTTAGCCTGTGGAAAACATCCACTCAATGGCAGTGAGCCTAGGTACATTATTTGCTCTGTTTGATCATTCCTTAACATTCAATACTGTTGGATTTAAGTGAACAAAACTATATATATAGGTTGTTTTTATCCCAAATTCCCCTCTGCAGGTGGGGGCCGGGGGCTTGAACCTAGGTCCTTGTGCATTGCAATTATGCACTCAACCAGGTGTACCACCACCAAAACCCCACTTGTATTCTACAGCGGCATTCATTTCACCGACTTTGGCTTTTCTTTTTTTTAATGGGTTTTGGATTACCTCAGTTTAATTTTTCTTTGCTTCTAAACTTTCTTATTTATTTATTTATTTTTAATTTTGTTTTATTTACCTGAGCTCTGGCTTATGGTGGTACAGGGGACTGAACCTGGGACTTGGGAGCCTCAGGCATGATAGTCTCTTTGCATAACCATTATGCTATCTATTCCCGCCGGACTTTGGCTTTTCACAGTGAAATGAACCAGTGCCTTTTTATTTTATGAGAGGATTTATTAGCAGGATCCTATGGGAGAAACTGTTATTACTTTGATTCTATGATACACACACACACACACACACACACACACACACACACATCATTTACTTATTGTATATGATTTATTCTAATGAGATAGAAATAGAGAGAGGGAATGAAGGAGAGAGAGGAGACAAAGCCCGACTACCACTTTAATTAATACAACACCTGGGATTGAACTGGGAGCCAATGCTCCCAGTTCCTGTTTCCACATCTGTCACAAGACATGCTTTCTTCATATTTTAATAGAGAGAGCGACACCAGAGCATTACTCAGCTCTGGTTTATGGTGGTGCTGGGGACTGAACTGAGGATCTCAGCCTCAGACACAAAGGTCTTTTGCATAAGCATTATATTGTCTCCCTAGCCTTATCTATTTATTTATTTATTTTTGCCGCCAGGGTTATTGCTGGGGCTTTAATCCACTGCTCCTTGGAGGCTATTCTTTTTCTTTTGTTGTTGCTGATATTATTATTGTTGTTATTGTTGGGTAGGACAGAGAGAAATTGAGAGAGGAGGGGAAGACAGAGGGGGAGAGAAAGACACTTGCAGACCTGCTTCACCGCTTGTGAAGCTGCCCACCCTACAGGTGGGGACCTGGGGGCTCAAACCAGTATCCTTTTGCTGGTCCTTGTGCTTTGCGTCGTGTACGCTTAACCTGCTGCGCTACCTCCTGGCCCCCTATTTATTTGTTTTTTAAATTTTTTAAATTTATTTGTTTTTATTGTCTTTATTGATTAGGAACAGCCAGAAATTGAAAGGGGAGGGAGCCAGAAATTGAAAGGGGAGGGAGAGACACCTGCAGACCTGCTTCACCACTTGTGAAGCTTTCCTCTTGCAGATGGTGACTAGGAGCTTGAAACTCAGCTTGTTTGTAGTAATGTGTGCACTTAACCAGCTGCACCACTACCTGGCCCTTTATTTATTTATTTATTTATTTATTTATTTTTCTTCTCTGTATTTCTGCTCTAGTTTCTCTTTTTAATTTGGGATGATTAAATTGTTTATAGTACAGCTCTTGGTCCATGTCTGATATCTTCTCAGTTTTCTGCCAAACTCTTTGACCCCCAACCCAGGTCTTCCTCCACCATCATGCACCAGGACCTGGAGGCCAGCCCCCACTCCCTCCAGCCCCAGAGTCCTTTATTCTTTTGCTTTGGTGCAATTCCCCAGCCTCCTTTAATATATTCATATTCCAGTCAGTTTGTCTTCATGTACATGTCATCATTTAGACACCGAATTCTGCAGTGAAGAAAGACCTAGTGGGAAAATTCAGAGATAATGTTTGCTTTCTTACGTTAAGGTTTTTGAAATATGGAAACAGAGAAAAGATGGCTCAGGAGCTCAAATACGGTGACATCGTAGAGAGACACCTCATAGATGGAGATGTGGTGTTATTCAATCGGCAGCCCTCACTGCACAAATTGAGCATCATGGCACATCTGGTAAGGAAGAGATTACTGTTCTTAGTTTCTGGCAGTTAGACATATTCTGTGTGTATGTTGCTGGATCCCAATCTGTTAAACGTCAAATTACTTTTTTTTTTTAATCTTACATTCTTAGAACTTTTGATTTCCTTTCTCACTTTTTGGCTAGAGTGGAACTTAAATTTCATATTCATACACAACAGTAAAACAGGAACTATTTAGAACATTATTTTGAAAGTGATTAACATTTAATTTCAAGGGGAAAATATGGACATGTGTGCACAATCATATGTAAAATAGAAGTGATAGAAAATTAACTTTTGATTTAATTTTACATCTTACCTGAGAAACCAAAATACCTGATTTTTCTTTCTTTTAATTTAACTAGAGCACTGCTCAGAGGTGGCTTATGTGGGTATCAAGGATTGAACCTGGAATGTCAGAGTATCAGTCATGAAAGTCTTTTTTTTTTTTTTTCAAAATTTATTTATTCCCTTTTTGTTGCCCTTGTATTTTTATTGTTGTAGTTACTGATGTTGTTATTGATGTCGTCATTGTTGGATAGGACAGAGAGAAATGGAGAGAGGAGGGGAAGACAGACGGGGAGAGAAAGATAGACACCTGCAGACCTGCTTCACCGCCTGTGAAGCGACTCCCTTGCTGGTGGAGAGCCAGGGGTTCGAACGGGATCCTTACGCTGTCCTTGTCCTTCATGCCACCTGCATTTAACCTGCCCAACTCCCAGTTATGAAAGTCTTTTGCGGAACTATCATACTACCTCTCTGATCTTTCTTTGTGTTTCTCCCCACTCCCAGCTTCATTATACCAGAGCACTGCTCAGGTCTGGCTCTACCCGTGCCCTGAAAGATCTTTCTTTCTTTCTTTCTTTTTTTTTTTTGGTTGTTTTTCTGAATGATCTTTCTTTGTAGTACTCTTTCAGTTTAGACCTTAAAAAGACATACTGTTTTGTTTTGTTTGGGTGGAGTGGGACAGGGTGTGATTTAATTTTAAAACTAGCAGTTTCTTTCTTTTCTTTTTTTAAGCATTTTTTTATTTTGGGCGTTTAAAATAGAAAATACAGCTTTATTTTTATTATTTTTTTAAATTAAAAATATTTATTCCCTTTTGTTGCCCTTGTTTTATTGTTGTAGTTCTTCTTGTTGTTGTTACTGATGTTGTCGTTGTTGGATAGAACAGAGAAAAATGGAGAGAGGAAGGGAAGGCAGAGAGGAGGTGAGAAAGATAGACACCTGCAGACCTGCTTCACCTCCTGTGAAGCAACTCCCCTGCAGGGGTGGAGCCGGGGGCTCAAACCAGGATTCAGTCCTTGCACTTTGCACCACCTGTGCTTAACCTACTGCTCTACTGCCAACTCACCTATTTTTTAAAAAAAATTTATTTTCTTTATTTATTGGATTGAGACAACCAGAAACTGAGAGGGGAGGGGACTTATGGGGAGAGACAGAGAGAGACACCTGCAGCCCTGCTTCTTCACTTGTAAAGCTTCCCCACTGCAGGTGGGGACCAGCGGATTGAACCTGTGTCCTTGCACACTGTAGTGTATGTGCTTAACCAGGTGTGCCACCGCCTGGCCCCAGCTTTGTTTTTTAAATATTCATAAATTCTCCCACTGGCAAAGATGCTAAATCTACAGGCATTGCCAGCCAGTATTCAAGCACACTTTTATGACAGTATTTTTCTTTCTTTTTTAGTTTTTACTTATTTTAAAATTTTTTTAGGCTTAGAGTTACATATATATATATATTGAAGTTTCTTTTTTGTTCGTTTTTTGATTTTATTTATTTATTGTTGGATAGAGACAGAGAAATTGAGAGGGGAGGGGGAATTAGGGAGGAAGAGAGACAGAGAGACACCTGCAGCTTTATTTCACCACTTGTGAAGCTTCCCCTCTATAGGTGGGGACTAGGGGCTTGAACCTGGGCCCTGGTGTACTGTAATGTGTGTGCTTAACCAGGTGCACCATCACCTGGCCCCTATGGTTGTGTTTTTCCAGACCCCACTTTTCATTTTTTAAAAATTGATGAATTTTATTTATTTATTTTAGATTCTGGGCATATTTTCTTGTTATTTATTTTACCAGAGCACTGATCAGCTCTGGATAATGGTGCTGTGGAGCACTGAGCCTCAGGCACGAGTTTCCTTGCACAACCATTGTTCCATCTATCCCGCCAATACTATATTTACTTACTAGTGAGAGAGATAGAAGGAGAACCAGAGCTTTGCCCTCATATGTGTGCTGCCTAGGATCCATCTCAGAACCTCATGCTTGAGCATCTAACACTTTATTCACTGTATTCACTGTGCCACCTGTCAGACTTATTTATTAGCATAGGAAAGAAGACCAAGGTATTATTATTCTGGCATATGTGATACCAAGAATCAGACTCGGCCCCTCATACATACAAGTCCTGCACTACCCACTGCACTACCTCCTGAGCGGCTGTGAATCTATTTCATTATCAAACTGTGACATTGGTCAGTGGGAGCCTATTCATATGGCCCCTGTGTTGGTGTTTGTCTCATACATTACACTGGCTTAATCTAGTAGTGCTCCTTGAATTTGCTCACAAGAGTTATACTGGGGTTCGATCCCGGGTTTCAGCACCAAAAAAAAAAAAGTTATATTGGACTGTCATAAAATGTTTTCCTTTGAAAATATGTCATTACTTCAACTCAGTATACTACTTAATAGAACATATTAGAAACATGTTTTCTGGCTCTAAAGTGCCAGTTTCCCAGGAAGCTGTTTTTGATGGTTTGAAACTAGGAACTGTTTGGATAAGTGATTTTGCCCTTCCTTCTATTTCCACAGGCCCGAGTCAAACCCTACCGAACCTTCAGATTTAATGAGTGTGTCTGTACACCTTACAATGCAGACTTTGATGGTGATGAAATGAACCTTCATCTTCCCCAAACAGAAGAGGCTAAAGCAGAGGCCCTTGTTCTGATGGGGGTATGTAGGGGGCTGCTCTCAGATTCCATGTGACAGCTTCAAAGGAAGGGAAGGCAGGAGCAGGTCCTTTAAAAAAACCCGAAAAACCTTATAATGGTGGTTAATTAGTGTCTGCAGTCAATCTAGGTACTTACAGTGGGGAGTGGTCATATTCTGACCTGTAGCAGATTCCTGGGAGAAAAATAGATGCTTCAACAGCAGTTATAACAATAGTTCAGATAAAAAGTGGCTTGACTTTTGGGTGTCACAGGAAAAGAAGATAGTCTACATACCTAGATTTTCTAGTAGGTAAAGATATTTTAAGCACCAATACATTAAAATTGATTATTTCATATTAGATAGAGTTACACACAAATACATGGGCGGGCGGGGAGAGAAAGGCCATAGAGGTTCACTCTGGTACATGCAGTGTCCAGAGCTCAAGCTGAGAGCCTCAGTCCATAGATTTCCATGCTCTGTCCATTGAGCTCTCTCCCCACACATATACATCAATACATTTTATTTTATTTTTTTAATATATATATTTTTTTACTTTAATGAGAAAGATACAAAGAGAGAAGAAAGACCAAAGCACTGCTCAGCTCTGGTTTATGGTGTTGCTGGGGATTGAACCTGGGACCTTTGGGGCCTCAAGCATGAGAGTCGTTTGGCAGAGCCATTATGCTGTTCTCCAGCCCAGCACCAATACTATTTAATCAACGTTGTGAATGGAAATTTGCCTAGAATATTTTACATGCTTCTGTGACTTTAAAAAAAAAATTTTTTTTTATCTTTATTCATTTGTTGGATAGAGACAGTCAGAAATTGAGAGGGAAGGGGTGATAGTGAGAGAGAAAGAGAGACACCTTACCACTTGTGAAGCTTTCCCCCTGCAGATAAGGACCGGGGGCTCGAACCTGGGTCCTTGTGCACTGTAACATGAGCGTTCAACCAGGTGTGCCACCACCTGGCCCTGCTTCTTTGACTTTTAAAGCACTTAATAAGCACCATTTTTTTTTTTTGTATTGATGCTTACCATTTTATTTTGTATTGATGCTTACCATTTTATTTGTATTGATGCTTACCATTTTATTTGTATTGATGCTTACCATTTTATTTTGTATTGACGCTTACCATTTTATTTTGAGAATCTTACAGCTGGACTCTCGTACTATGTAAAAGAGCCATACAGGGGCACACAGTACCTTCTGTGTGGACTTTTCCCCTTATAAACTGAATTAATTGCCCCAGACCGTTGAGTTTTTAGAGTTTTGTACTTTATTTTAGGTATACATGGTTTTGTTTTTAATTTTTTTCTTTAAAGTACATTTAAAAAAAAAATTTAGTTATTGATTCATGAGAAATGATAGGAGAGAAAGAAAGAACCAGACATCACTCTGGTACATGTGCTGCCGGGGATTGAACTCAGGACCTCATGCTTGAGAGTCCAATGCTTTATCCACTGTGCCACCTCCCGGACCACTTCATTTTGTTTTAATTTGTTAGGACAGAGAAATTGAGGGTAGGAGAGAGAAATGTTGTTTTCGACGGGTTATGTTGTTTTCGATGGGCTAGGTTGTTTTCGCCGGGCTGGCTTCACAGGTAGGTAACAGATGACCAGGGACTCATGGTTGAGCTGTAGGCAGTATGTCTTTATTCATGCAGGACGCAGCACAATCTAAGACGAGCTAAGTTAAACTCAAAGTACAGTACCGTAAAACTCACAATGCTGTCTTTATATATACTTGCCAAGTAAGGTGGAAACAGGATGTGACATAGAGAGGGTAGAGAGAAAAGTGACTGGTGAAAATCAGAGTGTGACAAAGAGGGGCCAGATTAGGCGAGAATCCTATCACTGAACCACAAATGCCCTGGAGGGAGGGTGGAACTTGTTAACAGTGGTTATGTAAATAAAATAGTGTTAAGCAGGGGGGATTTAAACCAAATGAAACAGAAGGGGTCTCATGCATACCAACAGAGAAACACTTCAGGGGCTTGAACCCTAGTCCATGCGCATTTGTAACATGTACCCTCAGCTGTGCTACCATCTAGCTCCTTTTTGGTCATTTATCTATTTATTTTCCAAGCCATTTAAAAAATTTGTGATTAGTAGTGGTTTATAAGATCAAAAGATTACTAGGTAAATAGTTCCATACCTCACCCATAACCAAAGTTCTGTCTCTCTTTTATTATTTATTAAAAGAAGGTCGTATCTGTGACATGATCCAACTATCTCTGGTAAATAAGTGTGTAAAATAATGTTTCTAAAAAAAAAAATAACAAACTGTTCATCGCTGCAAAGAGTGGGGAGGATTACACACCAATTTTCATTTGACAGCTCCATGCACACCAGAGAGTTGACTTTTTTCCTTTCTTTCCTTTTTTTTTTTAATTTTCCATTTTGTTGCCCTTGTATTTTTTATTGTCGTTGTAGTTATTATTGTTGTTATTGATGCTGTCATTGTTAGATAGGGCAGAGAGAAATGGAGAGAGGAGGGGAAGACAGAGAGGGAGAGAAAGATCAATAACTGCAGACCTGCTTCACCGCCTGTGAAGCGACTCCCCTGCAGGTGGGGAGCCGGGGTTCGAACCGGGATCCTTATGTCGGTCCTTGTGCTTCGTGCCGCCTGCGCTTAACCCGCTGTGCTACTGCCCAACTCCCCTTTCTTTCCTTCTTAGCCTTTTAAAATTTTGATTTTTTTTTTATTATTTTTAATCTTTATTTTGAATAGAGACAGAGAAATTGTGAGGGGAGGGGGAAATAGTGTAGGAGAGAGACACAGAGACACCTGCAGACTTGCTTCACCACTCATGAAGCTTTCCCCCTGCAGGTGGGGACCAGGGGCTTGAACCCAGATCCTTGCACATTGTAATGTGTGCGCTTAACCAGGTGCGCCACCTCCGGCCCCTTGATTTTTTTTTTTTTTTAATTTATTTTGTTTGAGAAAGAAAAATCTCAGAGCACTGCTCAGTTCCGGCATACAGTGATGCTAGGGATTGAACCCGAGGCCCCCAGGGTGTCAGATACGTGAGCTCAGTGTGTAGTCTGTTACCACCCAAGCTTGCTGCTCTTTATATTTTTGCTCCCAGGGTTGTCGCTGAGCTTCCATACCTGTGTGATTCTATCATTCCTAGTCTCAATTTCTCTCTGTCCTACCCAAGAAAATGACTAAAATTAAATAAAATTTAGAAAAGAGATTTTTTTTTTAAAATCACTCTATTGCGGAGGGTAGATAGCATAATGGTTATGCGAAGAGACTCTCATGCCTGAGCCTCCAAAGTCCCAGGTTCAGTCCCCTATACCACCATAAACCAGAACTGAACAGTGTTCTGGTTAAAAAAATAAATAAATAAACAAATCACTTTACTATAAGAAAAATAGAAGAAGAGTGATGCTACAGTATTGCTGCACAAATCATGAAACTTCTCTCATGTAGGTATATCCATGTGGTGGCTTGGTGTTCAAACCAGGTCCTCAGGCATGGTCAAGTGTGTGCTTTACCAGTGAGCTATCTTCTGGTCCCCTGTGTTTTTTATTTTAATGTGCCAAGCAATTTCTCCTCCTAGGGCACTACTCAGCTCCAGCTTTTGGTGGTGCTAAGGAATAAACCAAGGACCTTTGGTGCCTCTAGCATGCAAGTCTTCTTGCATAACAATCTCCCCAGCCTCTGTTTTTCATTCTAACAAGAATATTTTGTAATAGTAAAGTTTAGGGGGGCAGGTGGTGGTGCAACTGGATAAGCACACACATTACAGTATGCAAGGGTCCAGGTTAGGCCCCTGGTCCCCACCTGCAGGGGGAAAGCTTCACAAGTAGTGTGAAGTAGAGCTGCAGGTGTCTTTCTGTCTCTCTTCCTCTCTGTCTCCCCCTTTCCTCTCAATTTCTCTCTGTCTCTACCCAATCATAAATAAGTACGTAAAACAAAAAAATTAGAAAGTTTAGAATGTTGCTAGTGATAATAACTATTAAACTGCAGCCAACCATTTGACTTTGCATTAAACGTCCATACCATAAACACTTTATTATAATATTTCTTGTTAAAATTAACAATAAGACATGAGTTCCAGGTATGTTGGGATGGAGCAATCCACTAGAATAAATCTGCTCAGTTTTTTATTCCTTTTTTTTTTTTTTAATTGGGGAATTAATGTTTTACATTCAACAGTAAGTACAATAATTTGTACATGCATAACATTCCCCAGTTTCCCATATAACAATACAACCCCCACTAGGTCCTCTGAATCCTTCTTGGACCTGTAATCTCCCCACCCACCCACCCCAGAGTCTTTTACTTTGGTGGTTCCTGTACTGACTCAAAGCTAGGTGGGTCTCTAATTTGGATGTGACCCCAACACATACAGATCTCAGCCTCCTACACTCCAGATGATCCACTTCTCCACCCCAGGCAGTTTCTCCAAACGAGGTGATCTCTCTCCCTATCCCAGTTGAAAGAGCACCACTCTTTGTTCAGGTGAAGGCAGCCATCTAATCACTGATGGAAGAGGAGACCCAGAAAACCCACAGGTGCTGTGGGGGCGATAGTATAATGACTATGCAAAAAGCTGTCAGGCATGAGGCTCTAAAGTACCAGGTTCAATCCCTCAGCAACCTTAGGCCAGAGTTGTAGTGCTCTGGCGAAAAGCAAACAAACCCACAAATGCATACAAGCCCCTCTACAAATGTGTAAATTTTGGTTATATACTGAACAATTAACATCAGTTTTTGCCCACTGAATGTACTTACTACATCTTAGTTAAGTTCGATTTTAAAAATTTCTTGTTAAAAGTTAATACTAGGCGGGGTAAATAGCATAACGGTTATGCAAAGAGACACTCCTAAGGCTCTGAGGTCTCAGGTCCAATCCCCCCACCCCCACAACCATAAGGCAGAGCTGAGCAGTGCTCTTGTTTAAAAAAAAAAGTTAATATGTACAGCTGAGTAGTGCTCAAGTAGGGGAAAAAAAAACATGAGAAAGAAAAGTAGAGAAAATGAAAGAGGGGGCTGGGCAATGGTGTACCTGGTTAAGTGCATATACTGCCAGTCACAAAGATCTAGGCTGCTTCTTAGCAGACCATTCCCTTTTCCTCCTCCCCAATAGTTATAAAAGTCAGAAAAATGCTCATCCCAGGTGGCGGTAGATAGCATAATGGTTATGCCTGAGGCTCTGCAGTCCCAGGTTCAATCCCTTGCACCACCATAAACCAGAGCTGAGTAGTGCTCTGGTTAAAAATAAAGAATAAAGAAAAAAAAATGCTTATCTCCACCATTAATAAATAAAGGTTTCTAAAAAACTGAACAGCTAACATAATATACACATTTTCCCCTTAGACTAAAGCAAATCTTGTAACCCCAAGAAATGGAGAACCACTAATTGCTGCAATTCAGGATTTTTTAACAGGTGGGTTCATGAAATTTACTTGAAAGGAGATTGTGGAACATGACTCTGACTTAGCAGCCCATGCCACAACTTGAAAAGCTATTTAATTGTGCTCCTTTCTATTTGATAAGTCTGACTGTAAACCTGCTTGAGATCTTCTGTATTGCTAGATTACTCATTGAATCTGCGAGCATTTATTGAGCTCCTATCATAAATTATGCTTTTTTTTTTTCCCTAACCACTGAGCGTATAGCAGATAGTAAAATAGTCTCTTTACTTATGGAGCTTAAATTCTAGTTGAAGGAATCAACTACATATATATATATGTATATGTGTGTGTGTGGGTGTGTGAATCTCACTCTTCTTAGTATTAGTTCAAATAAAATAGATATGTTTTTGAAATTGGAACTTGGTGATACATTTTCCCCCACACTGTCATTCCTTTGCTTTGCTTTGTGTTGTTTCGTAATGTATGTAGGTGCCTATCTCCTCACTCTTAAGGATACATTCTTTGACCGAGCCAAGGCTTGTCAAATCATTGCTTCAATACTGGTTGGAAAGGATGAGAAAATCAAAGTTCGCCTCCCGCCCCCTACAATCTTAAAGGTTTGTGCTGAGGTGTGTGTGTGTGTGTGTGTGTCTTTTTTCATGAAGGGTACTTGAGATCAGATGTAGCAGTTGATGCTCTGGTTTCCTTTTCTCCTTTAGCCTGTCACCCTGTGGACTGGAAAGCAGATTTTCAGTGTCATCCTCAGACCTAGTGATGATAATCCAGTGAGGGCCAACCTCCGGACCAAGGGCAAGCAGTACTGTGGCAAAGGGGAAGATCTCTGTGTCAATGATTCCTGTGAGTTAAGACAATTGGTAATACTCTGGTTTCTCTTCAGATTGTATACATCTTTCGCCTTTTACAACTGGGGTGGGGTGAGGACTTGGCCGCCAATAGTAGCTACCTTTTTTTTTTTTTTTTTAATGCAGTGCCAGTGAACAGACCATGTGTATAACTAGTATGATGCCACTGAATGACCACTCCATTCCCCTAACTTTTTATTTTTCATTTTTAAAAAATATTTTTTTATTCCTTTTTGTTGCCCTTACTGGCCCTCACGTGTAGGGGGAAAGCTTCACCAGTAGTGAAGCAGTGCTACAGGTATCTCTTTCTCTTCCTCTCTATTCCTCCATCCTTCTGTCTTTATCCAGAATAAAAATAATAAAATAGAGAATGGTAAAATACCATCTTGACGTTAACCAAATTAATAAGTAATTGTTTAAAGACATCATCGTCGTTATCTTCCTAGATG
The DNA here is from genome assembly GCF_950295315.1 of Erinaceus europaeus. NCBI lineage: Eukaryota > Metazoa > Chordata > Mammalia > Eulipotyphla > Erinaceidae > Erinaceus > Erinaceus europaeus. The sequence goes on from NC_080162.1 coordinate 26,911,000, forward strand.
TTACTATCCAGAACAGTGAGCTCATGAGTGGCAGCATGGACAAAGGAACGCTGGGCTCAGGATCCAAGAACAATATTTTTTACATCTTGCTTCGAGACTGGGGTCAGAATGAAGCTGCTGATGCGATGTCCCGGCTGGCCAGGCTGGCCCCTGTTTACCTCTGTGAGTATCTCAGTGTCCTTGGTGCTTAGTTGCTATCGTTGGGCTTTTAGAAGTCTTGTTTATTTTTTGTTGTTGTTGTTAACACATGCACATACCCCCACCATCACTCTGCACAGATAACACAAAGAAAAGACTTGTTTCAGGATAAATCATTATTGTTTTCTATCTCTCTCACTCTTTTTTTTTTGCCCCTTACCAGAGCACTGCTTAGTTCTGACTTTTGGTCATGTCTCAGACATAAAAGTCTATTGTGCTATGGAAGACACTCTCTTTGTAACCCTTAATTAATTAATTAATTAATTTTTTAGATTTCTATTCTTTAGATTTCTATTATTGAGAGAAGTAGAGAGAGAGAGAGAGAATCAGAGCATCACTGTGGTGTATGCATTGCCAGGGATCAAACTTCATGTTTAAAAGTCCAAGACTTTATCCATTGTGCCACCTTCTGGCCGACCCTTGCCTTTTTTTTTTTTTTTTTTAATTTTGGACAGAAAAACTGAGGGGAGGGGGAAAGACAGTGACACCTGCAGCCTTGCTTTACCATTCATGAAACTTCCTCCATGTAGGTGGGGGCCAGGGGCTTGAACCTTGCTCCTTGCACTCAATGTGTACACTCAACCAGATGGCCCATTGCCTGGGGCCACCTTTTTTTTTTTTTTTCTGATTAAAGTGATATTAACTTGTCTTGTTGCAAAGGTTAAATTTGCTTTTTGGTTGTTGTTGGTATGCTTCTAAATTCTGCTTCTAAGACCCCTTCTGTTGCATTGCTTGACGTAGTTTATTTACATTCCTTGTTTTCATTGGTTTAATCCCCACTGGTTTGTGCACTATTTTCCTTCTCCTCACCCCCTATCCTACGTACTTCCTCTTCCTGACACTTCCGCCTTAGGAGACATGAAAGACAGAGCTTTCTAATGAAGAGAGATTAGGTTAGATTAGATTGTTGAACTGCATCCCCGCTTGTCAACAAAGATTAAACTGCATTCCCAGCTCAGCCATGAGTCCCTGGTCGTCTGTCTCCTGCCCGCGAAGCTACTGGCAGGTTGTCACCTCAAAATCTGCGTTAGCCTCCTACTGTGTACCAGATTAGATGTTTACATGAAGTTTCTTGTTTTAAGATTCCTTCCTTACTAATGAGAGAGAGCCCCAGAGCATCACTCTGGCATAGGCGATGTTAGTGACCAGACTCTGTGCATGTGAGTCTGGCACTCTGCCCACTGGGCCACCTGAAGTGTCTTTAAAAAAATTTTTTTTTTAATTATCTTTATTTATTGGATAGAGACAGCCAGAAATCTAGGGGGAAGGGGGAATAGAGAGAAAGAAACACCTGTAGCACTGCTTAACCACTCGTGAAATTTTCCCCCACAGATGGGGGACCAGGAACTTGAACTTGGATCCTTGTGCTCTGCACTCAATCAGGTATACCACCACTGGGCCATCTTAAAATGTCTTAATAGACTGGTGGTACCAGGGCGCCTTGTGATGATCCCACTGGAGCCTCCACCTTTGTACTATTCTAGTTTTATTTGTTCATGTATTGAACATGCCAAGGGTCAAGAGATTTTTGCATACCTAAGACATCTTTAGTCTACTCTTATATTTGGTTATCATCCACCTACTTGCTGAGCACACCAGGGTGAGGGTTACTGACAATTCTGTGCACACCAGGGTAAGGATTACTGACAGTTAGTTCTCTCAAAGGTTGAGTTCACATTTGTCTTACTTTATTTCAGTTCTAAGATTTTTTTTTTAATATTAATTATTGGATAGAGACAGAAATTAAGAGAGGAGTGGGAGATAGGGAGAGAGGTAGAGAGATAGAAAGACACCTGCAGCCCTGCTTCACCACTCATGAAGTTTTCCCCAGGTGGTGTGACCAGGGGCTTGAACTCGGATCCTTGTACACTATAATGTAAGTGCTTAACCAGGTGTGCCACTGCCCGGCCAGTTTTAAGATTTTATTTATTTATAAGTGAGGGGTAGGGAAAAAAAGAGAAACTGCATTACTCTGATACATGAGCTTCTGGGGACCAAACTGGGGGCTTCATTCTTTAAGAGTTCAATGCTTTGTTTCAATGCATGTTTGTTTTTTGTTCTCTGTATTTTAGAATGATTTCTGAAAAGGGTGGCAGGCACAAAGGTCTTAGAGCCAGAAGTGAGTGGCTGGGAAAATGGCTTTACTGGCAGAGTTTGCAACTGTATGATGTTCCCATTTTGATCCCTGGTTATCCATCTACCAGAGTGATGCTCTGGTGTCGTCCCGCCCCATGTGAGACACCCCCCCCACACACATACACATAATACATGAAAAAGAAAAAGGAGCCAGAGTGAGACGGTTCAATCCCCATGTATTACCTTCTCAGGCTGCTCTTGAGCATTTACTGCCCACTGACTTTGTCATCAGTTAGTTGGGAACATTATTGTGCTTCTCACTCATAACGTCTCTGAGAAGATGTCCAGTCTTCCGTTAATTTAGTATAGCTCTAGAGGCAGATGTAGTCCATTTGTAGTTAACTAAATCGTGACCTACTCTTTGACGGTGTACACCTGGTCCCACACAGTGTTTGTACGCAGTGACAGTGCTCTTGTTTTTCCCTACCTGCCGTCCACTCTGCAGCTAACCGGGGTTTCTCGATTGGTATTGGTGATGTCACTCCTGGTCAAGGACTGCTGAAAGCCAAGTATGAGCTGCTGAATGCTGGCTACAAGAAATGCGACGAGTACATCGAAGCTCTAAACACAGGCAAGCTGCAGCAACAGCCTGGCTGCACTGCAGAGGAGACTTTGGAGGTGAGCCGGGCACTCCCGAGTTAGCTTAGCGATGACTTACTGCTCAGCGGCTCGTGCTGGCAAGCAGCAGAGGGGAGCGGGAAGTAAAGGCAGAGAAGCTTTAGCCCGTTGCAGCCCTGTGATGGTTGAGTATTTCTTACTTGTTTTTTTGTTGTTGTTGTTGCTGTTGTTTGTTTTTTGTTTTTTAATTTCTTTATTGGGGAGTTAATGTTTTATATTCAACAGTAAATACAATAGTTTTGTACATACATAACATTTCCCAGTTTTCCATATAACAATACAACCCCCACTAGGTCCTCTGTCATCCTTCTTGGATCTGTATTCTCCCCCTCCAAATACCCCAGAGTCTTTTACTTTGGTGCAAGATGCCAGTTCCAGTTCAGGTTCTACTCGTGTTTTCTCTTCTGATTTTGTTTTTCAACTTCTGCCTGAGAGTGAGATCATCCCATATTCATCCTCTGTTTCTGACTCATTTCACTTAACATGAATTTTTCAAGGTCCATCCAAAAAGAATGGGGAGAATACAGATCCAGGAAGGATGACAGAGGACCTGGTGGGGGTTGTATTGTTATATGGAAAACTGGGAAATGTTATGCATGTACAAACTATTGTATTTACTGTTGAATGTAAAACATTAACTCCCCAATAAAGAAATTTAAAAAAATATTCCAATAGACTCATTTCATTGCATGCTTACTTTCATTTATTTATTTATTCCCTTGTGTTGTCCTTGTTTTATTCTAGTTACTATTGTTGCCATCGTTGTTGGATAGGACAGAGAGAAATGGAGAGAGGAGGGGAAGACAGGTGGGGAGAGAAAGATAGACACCTGCAGACCTACTTCACCGCCTGTGAAGTGACTTCCCTGCAGGTGGGGGCCCGGGGGCTTGAACCAGGCTCCTTAACGCTGGTCTTTGTGCTTTGTGACACCTGCGTTTAATCCGCTGTGCTACAGCCCGACTCCCACATGCTTACTTTCTGTTGGGGTTTCACCAATGTTTTTTTTTAATTTGCTAGGACAGAAAGAGAACTGCATTACTACTTCACCACTTGTGAAGCTGCCCCCTGTGGGTATCACTGGAGACTGGAACCTGTATCCTTGCACATGGCAATGTGTGCATTCAACAAGATTTACCACTGTCCAGCCCCGTCACTGTTTTTTTTTTTTTTTTTTAATATTTTATTTATTGATAAGAAGGATAGTAGGAGAGAAAGAACCAGACATCATTCTGGCACATACGCTGCCAGGGATTAAACTTGGGACCTCATGTTTGAGAGTCCAACACTTTATCCACTGCGCCACTTCCTGGACCCCCATCACCATTTTTGTTTTTGTTTTCCAGATAAGGGAAAAACACCACAGCATTGAAGCTTTTTCCAGTATTGTGGGGATTGGGCTCAAATCTGGGTTGTGTATTACAAGTAGTGTAAGGAGTTTTCTGCTTCATACTACATATTATACTTTAGTTTATGCTGATGTTTATCTGCACATAGTGATATATAGAAACATTGTAATAGGACGTTAGACATAACACTGTATCTTTTCTACTTTTTTTTCTTATCACTTAAGAGTTTCTGAAAGTTTTACTAATTTACCATAAAAGTTTACAAAGTTTTCTTTTGCCTTAAAACCTTGTGAAACATGGAGATCTTTATTAAAGATAGGGCATGTGGGTCCTCTAAAGTTACTGGAGATCTAATATCTTGCTTAAATATTTTAATTTTTTTAAATGTCCCATTAAACATTTGTAAAAACAGAATCCATAAGACAACTCCAGCACACCTCTCGCTCTTTCTCTAACCAGGCTTTGATTCTGAAGGAGCTGTCCGTGATCCGAGATCATGCCGGCAGTGCCTGCCTTCGGGAGCTTGATAAGAGCAACAGCCCCCTCACCATGGCTTTGTGTGGCTCCAAAGGTGTGTGCACAGTGCTCTGGTAACTACTGTCATTCTGCTTTCTCCACATGCTTGTTTTTGTTCCAGAAAATGTAAGAATCAAAGCTTCAAACAGACCTTTAGTTTATAAGGGCGCGTGCGCGTGCGTGTGTGTGTTTAATTTTATAATGATCGACAAGATCGTAGGATAAGAGGAGCACAATCCCACACAATATCCACCACCAGAGTTCTGTATCCCATCCCCTCCATTGGAAGCTTTCCTATTCTTTTTTTTTTTTTTCAATATTTATTACCTTTTGTTGCCCTTGTTGCTTTTATTGTTGCGGCTATTATTGTTGTTGTTATCATTGTTGTTGGATAGGACAGAGAGAAATGGAGAGGGGAGGGGAAGACAGAGAGCGAGAGAAAGATAGACACCTGCAGACCTACTCCACCGCCTGTGAAGCGACTCCCCTGCAGGTGGGGAGCTGGGGGCTCTTTACACTGGTCCTTGTGCTTTGCGCCACCTGTGTTTAACCTGCTGCGCTACTGCCTGACTCCTGCTTTCCTATTCTTTATCCCTCTGGGAGCATGGACCCAGGATCATTATGGGGTGCAGAGGGTGGAAGTTCTGGTTTCTCCATAGACATGGGGTTTAGCTAGTCACTCCACACTCCCAGGCTGCTTCTACCTTTCTCTAGTGGAGTGTAAGGTTCTGGAGAGGTGCGGTTCCAGGAAACATTGGTGAGGTCAGGGCATATCTTTTAGAGTCCTGTACATGGCAGTTTGTGGGAGATCATTCACTTGGTAGCATGTGCTCTTTACCATGCACAACGGCCTGGTTCAGGTTCCCAGGCCACCTGACAGAAGCACCCTTCAAATAGGAAGCCTCACCAATAATGGAGGAGTGTTGTAGTATCTCCATATCTCTGTATCTCTCTTCCTATCACTCTCTCCCCCTCTCACTTAAAAAAATCCTTTTGGTAAAGTGGAATCATGTAAGCACAGAGTCGTAGCAAAAACCCTGGTGGCAGAAAATCATATAAGTAAACTACAGATTGAATCATTAACATGTTATAAAGTTTAACTCCTTTGAAGGAATTTGTTGGCAATATGTGCTAAGTTTTGAGAACCTTCAGCAAACTTGATCTTATTAAGCAAACAAACCAAACTCAAATCTAGATATTTTGAAAACATATACAAAGTTGCCCTTGTGTTAGCACACCTGGCAGAGCCCCTGGTCCCCACCTACAGGGGAAAGCTTCATGAGTGTTGCTGTAGGCATCTCATTTCCTCTTTCCATCTTTATCTCCCTTTTCTCTCTTGATTTCTCTCCATCTCTATCCAATAAATTTAAAAAATATTTAATAAAAATGGGAAAATATAAAAGCTTTAATTTTATAGTTACCCAGGACCTGGAAGTATTAAGTTTCATGGTACTGTCTCAAATTTGAAACTCTTCTTATCCTCTTCTCCTCTTTCTTCCCCTGGTATACGTGGCATACTTTCCCAGACCTGTATCTTTGCTGTCTACTCTTCGGTCCACTGTGGAATTCCCTCCACCCCAGTCGGAAAATGCTCCTTTGTCCCCATACACCTCTAATCCTCATTCTGTCTTCCTTTTGATCTACCCTTATTGTTGAGTTATGTTCTTTTACTATCCCTAGCTTATAAAATTGGGATTCTAGCCTGTGTTGTTTCTTCATTTATTTATTGTTGGATAGAGACAGAGAAATTGGGGAGAGGAGATGGGGGGAAAGAGACAGAGAGCTACCTGTAGCCCTGCGTCACCATTTGTGAAGCTTTCCCCCCTACAACGTATGCTGCAGGGGGACCTGCAGGTGGGGACCAGGAGCTTGAACCTATGTCCTTGTGCACTGTAATGTGTGCTCTTAACCAGGTGCACCACTGCCTGCCCCCTACCTGTGTTATGTTGTATTCCTTTTTTTTTTTTTTTTTTGCCTCCAGGCTTATTACTGGGGCTCAGTGCCTGCACTATGAATCCACTGCTCCTGTAGGCTATTTTTCCCATTTTGTTGCCCATGTTGTTGTTGTGTGCTTGTTGTAGTTGCTATTGTTGTCATAGCTGTTGTTGTTGTTGTTGTTGACTAGGACAGAGAGGAGGAGAGATAGACACCTGCAGACCTGCTTCACCACCTGCAAAGCGATTCCCCTGCAGGTGGGGAGTAGGGGGCTCGAACCGGGATCCTTACGCCAGCCCTTGCACTTTGCGCCATGTGCACTTAACCTGCTGTGCTACTGCCCGACTCCCAGTTGTATTCCTTTTTTATCCCACAATAAATGGATGTTACATTCCTGATCTGTTTCCTCAGGTTCCTTCATTAACATATCACAGATGATTGCCTGTGTGGGACAGCAAGCCATCAGTGGCTCTCGAGTGCCAGATGGCTTTGAAAACAGGTCCTTGCCTCATTTTGAAAAACACTCAAAGGTAAGCACAGTAGATTGGGCAGAACTTTGAAGTGTGACTGTCTGTAGTGAAGGGAGTAATGAAAGCTTTGGTTGATAACCTAGCAGTGCCTTTAGGAGTATATAGTACCTTGAGAGCTTGTTCGGAGGCTCTAGCAGGGGAGCGCAGCTGCTTGTATATCCTCGACCAAAGACCATTTTGGGGAAGATCATCATCTTCAAATGAGCGCGCACCTTCAGGAGGGACACATAGAGCGGTGAGGGAGGACGGGGATACCTGCCTAGCCAGCCAGATCGCCCTCACATCCTTCAGGGACATGCGAATGCTTAGGGTATTCTTTCTTAGTCCAAACAAGTTGTTTGGAAGGAAACTTACTAAAATTGAAGCATTACAATTTGGACAAATTCTCTCTTGTATATTCTCTACAAGGAGGAAGATTTTAGACTTCCATCCAGCCTTAAGAAATCAAAATGGGGGTAGGGGTAGATAGCAAAATGGTTATACAAAGAGATTCTCATGCCTGAGGCTCTAAGGTCCCAGGTTCAATCCCCTGTACTGTCAGCAGTGCTCTGGTAAAATTTAAAAAATTTTTAAAAATAATAACAGTAACAACAATAATAACTACAACAATAAAACAACAAGAGTGACAAAAGGGAAAATAAATAAAAAGTATATAAATCTTTATAGATCAAAGACTATTTGCCTTTTTATGTTAAGGTTTTTTTTTTTTATATTCCCTTTTGTTGCCCTTATTTTATTGTTGTAGTTATTATTGTTGTTGTTATTGATGTTGTCATTGTTGGATAGGACAGAGAGAAATGGAGAGAGGAGAGGGAGAGAAAGACAGACACCTACAGAGCTGCTTCGCTGCCTGTGAAGCGACTCTCCTGCAGGTGGGGAGCCGGGGTCTCGAACTGGGATCCTTACACTGGTCCTTGTGCTTTGCACCACCTGTGCTTAATCTGCTGTGCTACCTACCGCCTAACTCCCAAGTTTGTTTTTTTTTAATGTAGGTTTTATGTGAGTGTGTTTTGTTATAGTTTTATTGAAATACAATGCAAACAGTGTATTTATCCATTTAAAGTATGTAGTTCAGTGATCTAGACCATCACCACAACCTATTTTTAGAAAATATATTTTCAGTGCCCCAAAATGCAATCCCACAGTAACGATTCTGTTTATGAGGTGCGTATGTCTGGTCCACAGGAAAGATGTTTAGAAGGGTAGTATCTCCTCAGGGAATGGACAGGCTGCCTCAGTTAGTGAGGTGCCATACCAGTGAGGTCCTTGACTGCTTGCTGCTCTAAGGGTTGTAGCCGAGTTTAGGGTTCCCTCTTCTGAGCCACTTGCCTGTGACTGGCACGCCCTGTAGAATTCTGGGACCTCACCCTCCTGTCTCAAGTAAGGCTGCTTTGTGCTTGGGGGAAGGTCTTGTAAAGCCTGCCACTTGGTGAGAGTGCACTAGCCAGATGTTTATAATCTATAGGTGGAGTACATTGTGATTTAAATAGATTTTGGGATTGTCGGCCTTGAACTTTCCCCTTTTTTCCCCCCTGCCTCCCTTTAGCTCCCAGCTGCCAAAGGCTTTGTGGCTAATAGCTTTTATTCCGGTTTGACGCCAACTGAGTTTTTCTTCCACACAATGGCTGGCCGGGAAGGTCTTGTCGACACAGCCGTAAAGACAGCTGAAACAGGATACATGCAGGTAACTTAAGAAATGTAGGCGTTAGCAGTGGAGAAGGACAGGGCTCTTCAGATTTTGACTGTTGAGTATTTACATTGCACATGAGCTAGAATTTATTTGACTTTGGTATTTAAAAGGAAGAAATTACAAGTGTAGGTGCTCTACAAATAACCATTAAAAGGTAATAGGTTCCAAATCGTCCTTTGTGCCTTCACTGATCAAGACCAGGTCTTGATACATACTATGTGTCTCTCTGTATGTATATGTGTCTCTGTGTGTGTGTGTATATACATGTATGTACCAGTGCTTCTCTAGAGGAGAGTGTTTGCTGGAAGTGCATGCTGGGATATGATCTTAAACCCAATGAGTCTCTCTTCCCTAATACATAAAAATGAGGGTGGTCAGACATACCACCTCATGTTGAGAGGACTCTGCTTTTCATTTTGCACCATGTATGCAACTTAGTATCTTTCTGATTAACTCAGAGGACAGCTTGGAGACTTGGAGGGTGGTTCTTTCTCTGGTTGTAGTGTAATGGTCTCAGTTGAGGGCAGGGCTACTCTGGATGACATCCTGTGTCTCTGTCTTAGGCACACATCCTGTGTGGGTATGAAAATGCACCTGACTCAGGTGCATTCAGGGCAGGGGTAGATAGCATAATGGTTATGCAAAGAGACACTTACAGAGGCTCCAAAGTCCCTGGTTTAATCCCCTGCACCACCATAAGCCAGAGCTGAGCAGTGCTCTGGTTAAAAAAAAAAAAAGTTATGAATTCACCTTTATCTCACCTTGGAGCTTGAAGGAATCATGTTAAATGAGAACAGCCCGGACGATAAGGATGACTATAGGGTGATCTCACTCATGGACAGAAGTCGAAAAATAAGAATAGAAAAGGGGAAACACAAAATAGAACTTGGACTGGCTTTGGTATATTGCACCAAAGTAAAGGATTTGGGGGTGGTGGAGGAAGGGAACTTTGAGGCTCTGATGCATGATAGTGGAGGAAGATGACCTAGGCTGGTGGTAAGAGGGTTTTGCAGAAAGTTGAGAAATTGTATACATATGTCAACAGCTATATTTACTATGATTAACTAACCCCCCAATAAAAAAGAAGAGAAAATATACCTGAAATATGATAAACTTGTAAAAGTGTTAAATCATAAATAAAAAGTCCTTCTAATGTCACTTTCAGAAGACCATAGCAAAGGATTTCTTTTCACTCTGATTCTTCATTTCAGCTTTGTACTCTTATCTGATCTTTGTTAAATAAAATTAGCATATTGTCTACTTAAAACACTAGATAACACTCCCAAGTTTCTGGACCTTAAAATATGATCTGACTTAGGGTCTTCTCTCCTCCCATTGTGGATTCCAGTTCGAAATTGTAACCCTTTGCCAGGTGGTGGTCCAGTTGGTATGGACAAGTAAGGCCAAAACAAGCAAGATTGATGGAAGGTGACAATGGACTTGAGTTAGTAGATGCCTGTTTCTATAACCTCTCCTGTAGCTCTTGTATCATTACTTATGTCTTCGTTTTAACAGAAAACTTTCTTTGATTTTATAGCCTGCTACTTTTGCCAAAAACCCAGAGGAGGACTACCATGCTTTTATTGCTCTTGCAAGAATGTCTTTTGACTTCATTTTTTTGTCTTTACCTTTTTGAATTAGAGTATGACTTTCCCACACAAAGTATTAACCTAGAACAAATCAGTTTTGGCACCAGGGACTTTTGTTTTGATGTTGCCCAGAGGAAGATTTCTTGCCCTTTAATTCACTGAGCCAGTGCCACATTGCTAACTGGTGTGTTCTGCTGAAAGGTTCTCCCTCAGCAGATTTGAGCAGTGGCTGCTGCCTGCTGCTTCAAACACAAAGCTGTCCCTGTTCTCTCTTCTTTCCCTTCTGTCCCAGAAGAGAGCCTGCACCTGATCCTCTGTAACTCATATTGAAGTCCACAGGGGTCCTGGATTAAGTTGTGTTAGACATGCAAAGCTGTTGCATTAATTTATACCTTGGGGAGAAAAGAGAAGTCAAAACAGCCTAGGAAAACAGTTAATGCTTGTAGTGTCCTTTGAGGGTGATAGAGTTTTTAATTACGTGTATTCTAACACACCAAAAAGCCTGAGGTGGGCACATATTCTAAATCCCACTGCACAGGCTAGTGAGACAATTTTGGACTTGTTCTTGAGGTATGGGGACTCATTTAAGGATTTCTAGTAATGTTTTATGCGATTAAAGTGTTCATAACCTTGAAATTTAAGAGTTTCACATTTCAAGAGTTGCAAGTCTCATTTCTCAAAGTAGCTGGGTTTTTATCCCCCCCCCTTTTTTTTTTTTCCTAGAGAAGACTTGTGAAATCCCTTGAAGATCTTTGCTCACAGTATGATTTGACAGTTCGAAGCTCCACGGGTGATATTATCCAGTTCATTTACGGGGGAGATGGCTTAGACCCTGCAGCAATGGAGGGAAAAGATGAACCATTGGAGTTTAAAAGGGTTCTGGACAATATCAAAGTAAGATTAAACATTACATCTGGGGTTAGAATGGTTTCAAGCTTGTTTAAGACTGACAGTGTCAGTTATAATGTTACACAGTTAATGTTTCAGTCATATCTGCTTAACCACTGGTTAGAATTTTTCTTATATTGCTCTGTGTGATTTCCCCCTTATTAAAAAGGAGTGCTCACTTCAGTATGATATGTACCAAACATTAAAGAGGAAAAATATTTTTACAGAATGAAGTATTGTTAATAATTAAATGCTCATTAGAAGAATAAAAGCTTTTGTGTCTAGTAAATGCGATGCAAGCCAGTGTGAGAAGCCACAGGTATGAGAACCATGTACATTTCATATAATTGAACCAGAGCCATAATTTAGAACAGCACTGGGGAAGTAGTTTGACAATATTAGTCTCAGTTTAGGTGTGGGTGCCATTTTAATTTTTTTTTTAATACTTATTTACTTATTTATTCCCTTTTGTTGCTCTTGTTGTTTTATTGTTGTAGTAGTAGTTGTTGTTATTGATGTCATTGTTGGATTGACAGAGAAATGGAGAGAGGAAGGGAAGACAGGGGGAGAGAAAGAGAGATACCTGCAGAGCTGCTTCACTGCCTGTGAAGCGACCCCCCTGCAGCTGGGGAGCTGGGGGCTTCATCTGGGAGGTCCTTGTGCTTGGTGCCATGCATGCTTAACCTGCTGTGCTACTGCCCGACTCCCATGTGGGTGCCTTTATTTATTTATCTATTTACTTATTTAAAGATTTTGTTTATTTATGAGAAAAATAGGAGGAGAGAGAAAGAACCAGACATCACTCTGGCACACGTGCTGCCGGGGGTTGAACTCGGGACCTCATGCTTGAGAGTCCAAAGCTTTACCACTGCGCCACCTCCCGGACCACATGTGTGGGTGTCTTTTAACCAACAGTTCCATTTATCAGATTGTACCCTACAGAAGTGATCTAAGTGTGCCAAAAGTGTTTTCCCAGCATTGTTTATTGAAGTGATGCGTAGTGGAGAATACGTCAAATACATCATGGTCTACCATACAGTGAGATAACAAATAGCTATTAAAACATCGAGAAATCCCATGAATTGGTATTGTCACTCTTTAAATTTTTGGAGTTTTTTTAAAATGACAATATTTCTAATAAAAATCTGGACTGGGGTGAAAATTGGAAGTAATACCAACCAAACAATATTTTACAAAATCATCTATCAGCCAATCTTAATTTTACATCCTCAGATTAAAGATAGACTCTATCTTTAAACTCTAAAAATTGAGTTTGGACTGTTGTACCAAAGTGAAAAACTCTGGGGGTGGGGTAAAGCAGATTTTCAGCTTCACTAGAGGGGATGGGGGTAGGGGCCTTTTGTGGTAGGAATAGTGTTAATACGCACTCCTATTAATTTATAGTCTTATAATTCACTATAACATAATGAAAAAAATCAAAGATAGACTAGTGTTCATTTTAAAAGAAATTCTAGGTTGCTAAAAGGAACACTCTGTAAGATCGCTTGGTTTCTTTTGAATTCTTTCATTTAATGTTGCCCCCCCACACACACACACACACACATAACTGTATTTCCTTTTAATACTTGAGGCAGTTTTCCCGTGTCAGAGTGAGCCTGCTCTCAGTAAAAATGAACTCATCTTGACGACAGAGTCCATCATGGCGAAGAGTGAGTTCCTCTGCTGCCAGGACAGTTTCTTGCAGGTGAGTGTTACAGTGGTTACACCAAGCCTCAGTGTCGGGCAGACAGCTTGCCAAGTGCTGGCAGCTGAACTTATAAACTGAAGGATTGTCAGTATCAGTGCCAGTGTTTTCTTTGTTCAAAATAGACAATGACCTAGGCAAAAATCTCATCAAATGAAAAACCATGTCCATATTAGTTATTAGTCATTGGCACAGATATTTCTCTGTTTAAAGACAAGTGCTTCCCCCCACCCCCATCCCCAGAGGTACGCTATAACCGACCTTTTTGTCCCATGGGTCAGCCATCAGTCATTAGTCCTGAATCTCACTAGTTTTTATTAGTAGTGATTTTTTTTTTTTTTTTTTTTTGCTTCCAGGGTTATCACTTGGGCTCAGTACCTGCACTATGAATCCACTGCTCCTGGAGGCTGTTTTTTCCCTTTTTTGTTGTTTGTTTATCATTGTTGTTATTGATGTCGGTGTTGGATAGGACAGAGGGAAAGGGAGAGAGGGGAAGACAGAGATGGGGAGAGGAAGAGAGATACCTGCAGACTTGTTTCACTCCAAGTTCTGGGCTTTCAGTTCTGTTCCACTGGTCTGTGTGCCTATTTTTGTTCCAGTACCAGGCTGTTTTGATGGTGATGGCCTTATAATATAGTTTGAGATCTGGGACTGTGATGCCTCCATTTCTGTTTCTTTTCCTCAAAAAGGTTTTGGCAATTCTAGGTGTTTTCTGGTTCCAGATAAATGATTGTACTTTTTGTTCTATTCTCTTAAAGAAGCTTGGTGGAACTTTGAGTGGGTATCACATTAAGTTTGTATATGGCTCTGGGGAGAATATTCATTTTGATGATACTTATTTTTCCAATCCATGAGCATGGGATGTCTTTCCATTTCTTGGTATCAGTTTCTATTTCCTTCAATAGTGACTCATAGTTTTCAGTATACAGGTCTTTCACTTCTTTGGTCAGCTTTATTCCTAGGTATTTTATTGATTTTGCTGCAACAATGAATTTTTAATTTGCTTTAGCTGTTTTGTTTTTGGTGACTGACTTGAGAAGTTCTGTTCTATTGATGATCATGGTTATGATAAAAAGCAAAGAGTAGGGTGCCAGGCGGTAGTACAGTGGGTAAAGTGGTGCAAAGCACAAGGACCAGCATAAGGATCCTGGTTCGAGCCCCCGGCTCCCCACCTGTGTGGGGGGGGTCACTTCACAAGCGGTGAAGCAGGTCTGCGGGTGTCTATCTTTCACTCCCGGTCTCCCCTCCTCTCTTCGATTTTTCTCTGTCCTATCCAACAACAACAGCAGCAATAACAATAGTAATAAACAATAAACATCAAGGGCAACAAAGGGGAAAAAATAGCCTCCAGGAGCAGTGGATTCCTGGTGCAGGCACCGAGCCCCAACAATAACCTGGAAGTAAAACAAACAAACAAACAGGCTGGGTAGTGGCACACCTGGTTGAGCACACGTATCACAATGTGCAAGGACCTGTGTTCTAGTCCCCAGCCCCCACCTGCTTGTGAATGATGAAGCAGTGCCCCCCTGGTTTAAAATAATAATAATAATAGGAAGTTGGGTGGTAGCACAGCGGGTTAAGCGCACATTGCAAAAAGCGCAAGGACCGGCGTAAGGATCCCTGTTTGAGCCCCTGGCTCCCTACCTGCAGGGGGGGGGGAGGGTCACTTCACAAACGGTGCAGCAGGTCTGCAGGTGTCTATTTTTCTCTCCCCCTCTCTGTCTTCCCCTCCTCCATTTCTCTCTGTCCTATGCAACAACAGTGACATCAGTAACAACAACAATAATAACTACAACAATAAAACAAGGGCAACAAAAGGGAATAAATAAAATATTTAAATAATAATCATGCTAGGATGGGGTAGATAGCTTTATGATTATGCAAAGAGACTCTCATGCCTGATGCTCTGAAGTCCCAGGTTCAGTCCTCTGCACCACCATAAGCCAGAGTTAAGCAGTGTTCTCGTTAAAAAATAATTTCTAATTTTTTAATTAAGAGTGTTCTGTACTCCTTTTTACTTATTGAGGTGTGAAATGTGAAAAGGTGGCTCTTCTCGATTTGAATACAGTTAGGCCTAGTGCTTTTATTTTCTAGATTTCTTTTATTTTTAAGTAATAACTTAGAATTATGATTTCTGTGTGACTTTCTTATCTTTATTTTCTATTTATTCTCAAAGACCTTAACTGGGACAAGTTATGAGAACTATAACAAGGTAATGTACTTAGCATGCTGAGTCTGCTAAGCAGAAAGGGGTTAACGCTACAGCACTCTGCCGATTTGCCAGTGGCATTGACCAGATTTCTGTCCTGTTTCTGGCAAAATTGGCTCCTCTGTTCATCACTGTAATGAAACATCTTTCTTGCCTCTGCTGGAGGTTAATGGTGGCCCCCTGACTAGCAGCAGTATATTCAGTGAGCACTCACTCAGCCCTCGAGGTGTATGCCGTATAGCTCCCAGAACCACAAAGAGGACTAAATATGCCCTTGCCCTCTGGTGGCCCCTAATCTGGTGAACACATATTTGCTGGAAGGGTCCAAACTCCACTGGCCAAAGCAGATTTACCTGAACCCCAGGTTGTGCTGAGAACCCAGAGGCACTTCCTTAGTGGCATTGAACCCTGGTTCTGCCGAAGACCAATGCCTGTGCTCACAGAGCAGGCTGTGAAGAGGGAGACTTTAACTGCTGGTTAACTGTGTGATTAAGTGCCTGGCCACCGCCATGCTGAATTGCCTCTAGCCCGCATGGATTGATTTAAGTAGTAGCTTAGGTCTCTGTCATTTCCACAGTATTTTTTGCTTGTTTGTTTTGTTTGTCTGTTTTAGCCCAACTTCCAAAATATGTTATAACTTCTGTGTGAGGAAAGTCATTCCGTTTAGCAAAGCCACTAGAAGCATGTCCATGTGGGTGGCCGCTGAAAGATCTTATTTCCAGTGCCTAAATTAGGAATGCTTTTAGGCGTGTGCACTTTTGCTCCATTTTGTGTGCAGTTCCTCACCGCTAGAAATCCCCTGGGTCTTCCCAGCCTTAGACTAGGGTCTTGCTTCGGGCTCCTTGTGCCAGCAGGTGGGGTCAGCCTTTAAGTCATGGTGATTGAATGTCAACATCTGGGCCAATGGGGCTCCCAGGAACTCACTCTGAAGACAACCACAGCTATACTAGGAGGCCCCAGGAGGAAATCATCAACGTGAAAGGAACTCTTTATACTCAGTGATACCGGGAGAAAATGAAATGGCCATAGGTATTGATGCCTTTCAATATTACCACTGAGCCATGCCAGGAGAGATTACTCCACTGCCCTCACCAGCTCCTGTTTCTGTCTTATTTGCTGTAATTGGCCACATCTGAGTATGTGGTCTCAAACATATAATTAACAAGTAAGCCTGGAAAGTTTCTCTTTGAAAACAGCTTCTTAAAAATCTTCAAGTTCTGCAAATTTATCAAAAGACCTTTATAAAAAAAATAATAAAAGAAAGCTTTTGTATAGAATGGTGGCTGAACTGCGTGGAAACTGTGTATTCACGTTTTCTTGCTGCAGAGAGTTGGGTACAAAGGAATTCATGTGAAAGCCATGATCAGGATCAGGCGTGTGATCGACCACCCACCCACCCCACTACTACAAAGTCCCTTGGTTTCCTAGGAATGGGAATTATTTTAAAACTCAGTTTCGTAAAACAGCATCTGCAAGCTACTCATAGAAAGCAGTAGCCCTTTCCCAGTGGGGAATGTGATGTTGTAGAAAAATCTTGCCTCAAAAGCGGGTATTAGAGAAGGTACCTAACTTCTGTGGGAAGACTGTCATCCTAGCTACTAAATCCCCAGGACTTCATTCAGCCTCCTGTCCTCACTGATGGTGCTGATGTCTTGATCCCTCACAGGGCTGGCTTCCCAAGCCAGTCGGCTGTCTAGGAAGGGCCTGTGCACTGTAGACCGAGTGAACACAAGATCCTTAAGACATTTAAACATAGAACATAGGGTACCTGCGAGGTGGTGGTGCAGTGGATAAAACCCTGGACTTTAATCTCTAACATCAGCTCCCAAGTTGAAGCCCTACATACCATACCGGGTTCTCCCTCTTTCCTGCTCTCATTAACTTTTTTTTTTAATTTTAAGTATAGACAGAGACAAGTTGAGAGGGAAGGGGAGATAGATACCTGTAGCACTATTCCTCTGCTCATGAAGCTTGCCCCTTGCAGGACTGGGGCCTTGAACCTGGGTCATCATTCACTGTAATGTTTGTGTCCAACCAGGTATACCGTCACCTGTACTCACAAATAAATCTTTCCCTTTTTAAAAAATATTTATTTATTTATTTTCCCTTTTGTTGCCCTTGTTTTTATTGTTGTTGCTATTGATGTTGTTAGATAAGACAGAGAGAAATGGAGAGAAGGGATGACAGAGAGAGGGGAGAGAAAGATAGACACCTGCAGACCTGCTTCACCACCTGTGAAGCGACTCCCCTGCAGGTGGTGGGCGGAGGGACTCGAATCGGGATCCTTAAACCAAAATCTTTCTTTTCTTTTTTTGTTTTTTGAAATCTTTCTTCTTTAATCATTATTTATTGGATAGAGACAGCCAGAAATCAAGAGCGTAGGGGGAGATAGAGAGGGAGAGAGAAACGCCTGCAGCACTGCTTCACCATTTGTAAAGCTTTCCCCTTGCAGGTGGGGATGGAAGCTTGAACCCAGGTCCTTGCACATTGTAACATGTGTGCTCAATCAGGTGTGCCACCACCTGGTCCCCACAAATCTTAAAAAAAAAAATTCAGTGTTCAGCTTTTGGAAAATGTAGTAAACAGCAGGTTGGAGCTAAAAAGATTTTATTTTTGTAGCCTTAGGGTGTTAACTAGGCTGGTAACTGTTAATGCTCTTATCAGTACCTTATCCATTTTTAAAAATATTTATTTATTCCCTTTTGTTGCCGTTGTTTTATTGTTGTAGTTATTATTGTTGTTATTGATATCGTTGGATAGGACAGAGAAATGGAGAGAGGAGGGGAAGACAGAGAGAGGGGGAGAGAAAGATAGACACCTGCAGACCTGCTTCACCGCTTGTGAAATGACTCTCCTGCAGGTGGGGAGCCGGTGGCTTGAACCGGGATCCTTAGGCCGGTCCTTGCGCTTTGCGCCACCTGCACTTAACCTGCTGCACTATCACTCGACGCGCCCTTATCCATTTTTAAAAAATGTTTTTTGAAAGGGAGAACATGTGCCAGAGTACCACTCTGGCACATGCGCTGGTGAGGATCAAACTCAAGATCTTATGCGTGAGAGTCCAATGCTTTATCCTCTGTGTCATCTTCTAGGCTACTGCCTTATAGTTTCTTAATTTTAAAGAATAGAGCTTTAAAACATTTGTTTCAGTCAGGCTGTTAGGTGTTTTCAGCTTTGTGATATAGAGAGAAAAGCCTGGGCAGGGCACACTGGTCTTCTTAAAACCACCCCCTAGCCTGTCTCTTCTTCTTCTAGTGTTTGCCCTTCTTCCATAGCCAGTCAACAGCGTCAGGTTGAAAGCTGTCAGGAGCTGCTTGTTGCTGGCTTTGAAAGTGACTGGGATCCATGTGGATTCAGTCAGCTAGGAAGCATCGTCAGTTTCCCCAATGAATGGGTACTCACGGGATGCACCACAAGAAGGTCGATCCAATGCATCCCTTGCCTGTTTCAATCAGGAAACACTGAATGGGAGTAAAACTCAAAGTATGAGGGAGTCGGGTGGTAGTGCAGTGGGTTAAGAGCACATGGTACAAAGCACAAGGGCCCGGCTTAAGGATCCCAGTTTGAGCCCCCAGCTCCCCACCTGCTGCAGGGGAGTTTCTTCACAGGTGGTGAAGCAGGTCTCAGGTATCTGTCTTTCTCTTCCCCTCTCTGTCTTCCCCATCTCCATTCTCTCTGTCCTATCCAACAACGACATCAATAACAACAATAATAACTATAACAATAAAACAAGGGCAACAAAAGGGAATAAGTATTTTAAAAATATTTTTAAAATTAAAAAACTCAAAGTACAAGTTTTGAAATGTATATATGTGATATTAGAACAGAGGTTGCAAAGACATTTTGTGACAGAACTGGTATTCTGTTGTATTCTTTATAGTATCTATTTAACTCATTAAATATGGTGGACTCATTAAAGTTTATAAGAAGAATCGTCATTCATATTATCTAGAAATACATAACTGATGTTTTCTCTGTAATCTTTCAGGAAATAAAAAATTTCATTAAGGGGGTTTCTGAGAAGATCAAGAAAACCAGAGATAAATATGGCATCAATGACAACGGCACAACTGAGGTAATGGGCCTTGAACCTGGGTCATTGTTCACTGTAATGTTTGTGTTCAACCAGGAATACCGTCACCTGGACCCACAAATAAATCTTTCCTTTTTTTAAAAAAATATTTATTTTCCCTTTTGTTGCCCTTGTTTTTATTGTTGTTGTAGTTATTGTTGTTGCTATTGATGTTGTTGTTGGATAGGACAGAGAGAAATGGAGAGAAGAGATCGAAATACTAGGACACCCAAGTATTTGCAGGTGCTGCCAGCAGTGACTCTGCTCCTGTCTTCTGTCCTTTCAGCCCCGTGTGCTATACCAGTTGGACCGGATAACCCCCACCCAAGTAGAAAAGTTTCTGGAGACCTGTAGAGACAAGTATATGAGGTAGGGATGGCAACTGTTTCAGTCTGTGGGCTGTCACATCGGGTCTCGTATTCATCTTATTTTGCATAGGTACAGAATCCTCTTGGACTTCTTGCCATTGTTTGAGCAGATTCCGTCTGGGACTCCAGATGTTAGGTAGATCATTTGCCCCAAGATAAAGAAATCATTGTGTCTTTCATGTTTATATGCAGTGTAAGGGCTTGAACTCAGGGACCCATGTATGCAAGGCATGCACTCTGCCTCAGAGCCACCTTTCCAGGAACTTTTGACTGCTTAATCCCCCAAACAACATATGTTCAGGGATAGATAGCATAATGGTTATGCAAAGGGACTCTCCTGTATGAGGTGAGGTTCCAAAGTCCCAGGTTCAGTCCTCCACACCCCCATAAGCCAGAGCTGAACAGTGCTCTGGTTAAAAAAATTTAAAAAGTTAGGCCCAACCATTGCACACGGATCACCAGTTAGCACACAGTATTCACTTTGGCTATGGGACTCACGAGCGTCATAACTCTTTGTACCTGTTACTGGTCTTTGCCAGGGAGCACAGCCTGAATCATTGCCATTTCCTTCCCGACCTCAGTGGCATCTGTACTTATTCTTTCCCTCCCCCGCTCACACTTTCTCGCCTCCTCCTTCTCTCTCTCTTCCCCTTTCTTCCCTTTCCTTCCTTTCTTCCCCCTTCTTGTCTCCCTTTCTCTCTCTCTCTCTCTCTCTCTCGTAGAAAGGAAGCACTGAGGCTTCCATCAACGTGATGGAGGCCTGGCTCAAACCTGGCTTGTGCACATGGCAAAGCAGCACACTGCCCAAGTAAGCTATTTTGCTGGCCCAGCATCTGTTTGTTTTTTTTCCCATTAAAAGGAGAAACCTTCTGGAACAAGGGCAATAACGCCGTAGTGAGACACGGGATTTAGAGCTCATAGATGCAGTCTCCAACACCTAATGCCAGAGCTGAGTAGTGCTCTGATGTCTCTCCCTTTCATGAAAATAAATATATAAAAATAGCACACCAGATAGGACATGGCCTTTCAAAGTACACAGCCTAAGGTTAAGCCCCAGCACCATGTGGCTGGTGCTGTGATATCTCTTCCTCTATCTGGATGAAAAACTGGCCCAGAACAATGACTCACATGTATCAGCTGTAAGTGAGAGAAAGGACAGGGGGGTGGGATGGGATGAAAGACAAAGACAGACAAACTGAGCAGGGGGTGATAGCATATTATGAGACTTGATGCCTGAGAGCTGAGTAGTGCTGAAAGAGAGAATATGAGAACTGGGACCAGGCAGTGACACATCCTGCAGAATGCTTGTTTTTATGCTTGAGGACCCAGGTTCAAACACCATCCCCACCTGCAAAGGGGTAGAATTTCACAAGCAGTGCTGCCTGTGTCTCCTACCTGCCCCCCTTTATTTCTGTCCTTTCGTAGAATGTATTTTTTTAAGGTTTTACTGTCTTTTAAATGTATTTTTATTTTATATTTATTATTGAATAGAGACAGAACTTGAGAGGAGAGGAGGAGATAGATGGAAAGAGATAGAAAGATGTCAGTAGCCCTGCTTCACAACTTGTGGCACTTCCTTCCTGCAGGTGGGGACCAGGGGCTTGAACCTTGGTCCTTGGTGTGCTGTAATGTGTGCACTTAACCAGGTGTGCCATCACTTGGCCCCTATTTCTGTCTTTTTTAAATTTAATATTTATTTATTTTCCCTTTTGTTGCCCTTGTTTTTGATTGTTGTAGTTATTATTGTTGTTATTGATGTTGTCGTTGTTGGGTAGGACAGAGAGAAATGGAGGGAGGAGGGAAAGACGGACACCTGCAGACCTGCTTCACCACCTGTGAAGCGACTCCCCTGCAGGTGGGGAGCCGGGGGCTCAAACCAGGATCCTTCCACCAGTCCCTGCACTTTGCACCAAGTGTGCTTAACCTGCTGCACTACCGCCTGACTCCCTATTATTATATGTAATCAGAGCACTGCTCATCTCTGGCTTTGGTGATGCGGAGATTGAACCTGAGATCTCAGAACCTCAAGCATGAAAGTATTGCATAAGCCACTGTCCTATTTCCTCAAACTAAGAACCAGATTTCTTTTTGCCTCCAGGGTTATTACTGGGGCTCAGTGCCTGCACCACAAATCCACTGCTCCTGGAGGCTATTTTTTCCCTTTTGTTGCCCTGGTTGTTTTATTGTTGTGGTGGTTATTATTGACGTCATTGATTGATGTCATTGTTGTTGGATAGGACAGAGAGAAATTGAGAGAGGAGGGGAAGACAGAGGAGGAGAGAAAGACACCTGCAGACCTGCTTCACTTGTGAGTCGACCCCCCTGCAGGTGGGGAGCCAGGGCTCGAACTGGAATCCTTATGCCAGTCCCTGTACATGCACTTAACCCGCTGCCTGACCCCCAAGAACCAAAATTTTAATATTTATTTATTGCCCTTTTTTGTTGCCCTTGTTGTTTTTCATTGTTGTAGTTATTGTTGTTGTTATTGATGTTGTCCTTGTTAACCCACTACCGCCCAACTCTCAAGAACCAAAATTTTAAAAGGAATTTCTCTCCAAAAGATTGCTTAGCTTTTTCCCCCATATGTTTTCGTCTAGGGCACAGATGGAGCCAGGTTCTGCTGTGGGGGCGCTCTGTGCCCAGAGCATTGGTGAGCCAGGTACCCAGATGACCCTGAAGACTTTCCACTTCGCAGGTGTGGCATCCATGAACATTACCCTTGGGGTGCCCCGGATCAAAGAGATCATCAATGCTTCCAAAGCCATCAGGTGCCCAATCTCTGTGATTCTGTGACGTGTGTCCATGTGTATTCTGATGAGAAACATCTTGGGCTCTCTGTGGTGTACCTGTGTTAATTATATTTAAACTTTGCGGGGGGGGGGGGACTGCCTGGGAGATGGCCCACCCAATAGATAGACTTGCCATGCCCTAGGTCTGAAACCTAGCACCACATGGAAGCACCATGGACAACACTGGGGGAGCTCTGTGTATGGTCGTGCAGTGCTCTGTTGTCTCTATCGCTCTCTTTCTCCTGTCTCTCTTTCAAAATAAAGAATAAGGTGATTGAACCAGGAAGACCAACCACTCAGCTGTGCTATCATGTATATGCATGACCCTTGGCTCATTCCCCAGTGCAGCACTTAGAAAAAGAGAGGTGCAGACAAGTGGAAACCGGATACAGTCAATGGAAGCAGTACCTCTGTGTGGCCACAGTCACATGAAACAGGGAAACGAAGGGCCAGGAAAATAGCTCACTTGGATATCATTCTGCTTTGCCATGTATATGACCCAGGCTTTTTTTTTTTTAAATTTTTTATTTATAAAAGGAAACATTGACAAAACCATAGGATAAGAAGGATACCGCTTCGCACAGTTCCCACCACCAGACCTCCATATCCCATCCCCTCCACTGATAGCTTTCCTATTCTTTAACCCTCTGGGAGTATGGACCCAAGGTCATTGTGGGATGCAGAAGGTTGAAGATCTGGCTTCTGTAATTGCTTCCCCACTGAACATGGGCATTGACAGGTTGATCCATACTCCCAGCCTGTCTCTCTCTTTCCCTAGTGGGGAAGGGCTGTGGGGAAGCGGAGCTCCAGGACACATTGGTGGGGTTGTCTCTCCAGGGAAGTCTGGTTGTCATCATGCTAGCACCTGGAACCTGGTGGCTGAAAAGAGAGTTAACATACAAAGCCAAACAAATTGTTGAACAGTCATGGACCTAAAGGCTGGAATAGTGCAGATGAAGCATTGGGAAGTCCTCCATTTTGTAGATAGCTAGTGGGCATATTTTAGTTATATTTCAAAGGGCCTATAGCTATACTAGTGTGTAGTTTTGTTTTTGTTTTTTTGCCTCAGCCTGAAATCTGATATGCAGGTGGATCCTAATTATTATCTGGGGAGATGATATCATGGGTGGGAAAAGGACTAGAAAGCTGAATCAGGGAAGAGAGCAGCTCCCCAATATGGGAAAGGGTTATAAATATTGCTTACTGTAAACCCCATCGATTTGATGTGATCTGGGGCCCATAATTAGCTTAGGAGTCTGTGTTACCTCTACATCCCTCTAGATCTGAGCTCACATTCTGTGGTCATGAGTAGGAACATTCCAAGCTGCTCCAGTATCGACCCATCTTCCTCAGGTGTAGCATAGAGTATGTTCCATCCCTTCAGAGGATGGAACATTCTCTACCATTGTTGATCCAGGTTGAGGGAAAGGTCCTATGGGGGCCCACAAAGGGTCTATTGTGTTGTTCCTGTTAGAGATGACCGGTAACCCAGGCTTAAGACTAGCCCTCACTAACTGAAGGGAGTTCCGGTACTCTTTCACTCTGGCTGCCTCTCCATCTAAAAATAAAGAGAAATAATAATGAAGAATGACAGATGCTTATGAGTAATAAACCACTATATTTTTGAAGCATGGGGGAAAATAAAGGAAGAAAATGAAAAACTAGTGTGGGAGTAGATAACATAGTGGTTATGCGAACAGACTCTCATGTCTGAGGCTCCAAAGTCCCAGGTTCAGTTCCCTGCACCACCATAAGCCAGAACTGAGCAGTGCTCTAGTTAAGGGGAAAGAAAAGAGAGAGAGAGAGAGAGAGAGAGAGAGAGAGAGAGAGAAAGAAAGAAAGAAAGAAAGAAAGAAAGAAAGAAAGAAAGAAAAGGAAAAACTAGAGCAGTGTTTAGGCCCTTTGGATGCCATTATGCTCAGCTTATATAGGCCTGAATAATGTGTTTATAGTTTTGGCTGTGACCATTCTCTGTAATCCCCAGGTGTTTTGTTTTGTGTGTTTATTTATTTATTATTTATTTATTATTGGCTAGAGACAGAGAGAAATTGAGGAGGGGGAGATAGAGAGGGAGAGACACAGATACCCACAGAACTGCTTCAACACTCCTGAAGCTTTCCCCTCCAGGTAGGGGCCAGGGCCTTGAACCTAGATCTTTGCACACTGTAGTGTGTGTGCTTAACCAAATGTACCACCACCTGGCCCTGAAGTGCCACCACCTGGCCCCCTCAGGTGGTTTTATAATAAGATTTACAGGCGACTTATGACTAGAAAAAAAAATGGGGCCTGCTGGGGGAACCACCTGTTTTGAGCACATATGTTGCAGTGCGTAAGGACCCAGATTCGAGCCACTGCCCCCACCTGCAGGGGGAAAGCTTCAGGAGTGGTGAAGCAGTTCTGTGGGTGTCTCTCTGCCTCTTTCCCCCCCTTCTCTTTCTATCTCTGGCTGTCTCTATTAAGTAAATAAACATAATTTAAGAAAGAAAGAACTTCACAGTTGTCCCATAACAAAATTGTGATTCTAGTGAAATGATGGTAGGCAGCTTCTGTGTATTTAGAGGATGCCATCAGGGACAGTGAAGGCAGAGGCTGATAGTGAATATGAGGTTTCCTCTAGAGGAGGTAGCGGGGGCTGGGGCCGAGGGAGGACTGGAAGAAACTGCCACACAAAGAGTCGGTTTACACAGGGGACAGAGTTTTTGTTAAGACCAGAGAATAGGCAGGTCCACTTGGTAAGGAGGAATTTTCCAACAGTCCTTCACTGATGGAGTGGGGTTGCCTCAGGAGTGCCACAACTAGTAAATCTGAATGAGAGCAGGTGTAAAAACTTAGCAAACTCACACAATAGAGACTAGTTCAGTTGCAGTTGCTTTTTTATACAATGAGTCTGAGTGGTATTCTCCTTAAATAATCGATTTATTTTGTTTTTATTTTAATGAGAAAGACCAGAATACTGCGCAGCTCTGGCCTGTGTTGTAAGGGATTGAACCCAGGACTTTAGAGCCTTAAACATGGAAGCCTTTTTGCATTATGCTGTCTTCCCACCCCTAAATTGTACTTCTATGTTTGACAAAGCAATGGTCTTCAAAGCAGGCTCATTTTTTTGTGTTTAATCATTTTCCCTTGACTTCTCCTAGTACTCCAATCATCACAGCACAGCTGGACAAGGATGATGATGCAGATTATGCACGTCTTGTGAAAGGGAGAATTGAGAAAACCCTCTTAGGCGAGGTAAGACAAAAACCCCTATGAACAAAATTGAAAATTAGATCAGCAGTATTTCAAGAAAGTGTCAAAACTTGTTGCAATGGGTCCTATTAATCTTTGTCCTTAAGAGTCTATTCCCTTTAAAAGAAAATTAGCATAGTAATATATGCTCTTAGGAAAGGGGAAAATGATTAATGTTCTAATCTTTTGACATGACAGATTTCAGAGTACATTGAAGAAGTGTTTCTTCCTGATGATTGCTTTATTCTCGTCAAGCTTTCCCTGGAACGGATCAGACTTCTGAGACTGGAAGTGAGTCACGCAATTAAATGTGTAGAGGAAGTCATCTTCTGTTAGTCCCAGGATAGACACTGATAAAAGTAGGACAAGAGCCAGGCGAGGCACAGGAAAGATCGCAGGGCTTTGTCTGACTTGTGTTCTATATAAGTCCTTTGCACTTACGTATGTTGGCACATTTTCTCTCAAAACCTAACCCCAGCAGATATTACTACCTGAAGACACAGGAAATTAGTTGAAATTTTGAGCAGGTGACAATACCCATTCACTGTGACCTAGTATTGCAATAATTAGTCTCTTTATCTGTCTTTCTAGTACCTGGAAGGACTATAGGACCCACAGTGTCATATGAATCTGTGAGTCCCGGCACTCAGTTTACGGACTGGCTCAGAAAAACCTTTGAATGAGTCAGTTACCCTTATTTATGTTACACTTACGTTCAGTTAAGAATTAAAAGATGTAGGCAATGGGCAGTAGCGCAGTGGATTAAGCACACATGGCACAAAGTGCAAGGACTCGTGTAAGGATCCTGGTTCGAGCCCCTGGCTCCCCACCTTCAGGGGAGTCGCTTTACAAGCAGTGAAGCAGGTCTGCAGGTGTCTTTCTCGCCCCTTTTCTGTTTTCCCATCCTCTCTTGATTTCTCTCTGTCCTATCCAACAACAATGACAACAACAATAATTATAGCAGTGATAAAGAACAAGGGCAATAAAAAGGAAGGGAAAAAAAGTAGCCTTCAGGAGCAGTGGATTTGTAGTGCAAGCATTGAGCCCCCCAGCAATAATCCTGGAGGCCAAAAAAAAAAAAAGAATTGAAAGATGGGCGGGGGTGGTAGATAGCATAATGGTTATGCAAAAATTCATGTCAGATGCTCCAAAGCCCCGGGTTCAATCCCCTGTACCACCATAAGCCAGAGCTGAGTAGTGCTCTGGTAAAAAAAAAAAAAGATGAAGAAAGAAAAAAAGAATTTATTGTTAAATCCTTTTTTTTTTTTATTGAATAGAGAGAAATTGAGAGGGAAGGGGGTGATAGAGAGGGAGAGAGACAGAGAGACACCTGCAGCCCTGCTTCACCACTCATGAAGCTTCCTCCTGCAGGTGGGGACCAGGAGCTTGAACCCAGGTCCTTGCACACTATAATGTAGGCACTTAACCAGGTGTACCACCACCTGGCCCCAGAAAAAAGAATTAAAACACCGTCTACCTTTCTTATGGATAGTCTGAGGCAGTAGTACAAACAGTAATTTTCTAACACTGTCTGCTTTCTCCCACATAGTTAACATCTATAGTAGCCTTAATACAAGCACCAGCCAGCCCATTTATAAGGACCAAGTTCATATGGCAATTGAAACCAAAGCTGAGCAGCCACTTTGCCAGATTGGGAACTTCTCTACTGTGATATTACTAGTCACTTGGCCATACAGCTTTAAAGAAGAAAATTAATTTATTTACGTAATAATAACTATGTAGACAGTTTTGTTCAAGCAAGGGAGAGAAAAGCCAGAACACCACTCTGGTATATGCATTTCTGACAAACTGGAAGCCTTGAGCATGTACGTCCTGGGCTCTTAAACTGCTGAACTATTTTCCCTTGCTTCAGCCTTATAGGTTATTCACTGGAAGAGTTGAGGTGCATTGAAGAATATAATAAAACACAAACATTTCTTCTTATTATTATTATTATTTAAAGATTTCATTTACTTATTAATGAGAAAGATAGGAAGAGAGAGAGAGAAAGAACCAGGCATCACTCTGGTACATGTGTTGCTGGTGATTGAACTCAGGACCTCTTGCTTGAGAGTCCAATGTTTTATCCACTGTGCCACCTCCTGGACCACGCACACAAACATTTTGATGAGCAGTATGTTAAAGGGGACTTTTCACTGACTTAGCTGGTCTTAAGCCTCTTGCCTGCCCTATGCAAAAATACCACAAATTGCTTGTGCATTTTCTTTTCAGATTTTATTACGTTTATTCAATAGAGACAGCCAGAAATTGAGAGGGAAGAGAGTGATAGGTAGAGAAACAGAGAGACACCTGCAACCCTGCTTCACCACTCGCAAAGCTTTCCCCCTGCAGGTGAGGACCAGGGGCTCGAACCTGGGTTCTTGCACAGTGTAAGATGTGATAGGTATGCTCCACCAGGTGCGCCATCACCACCCCTCATGCTTTTTCAACAGGCAAAAAACTGGTTCTTTTGAGAGGAGGATTGTGAAAAGATCCAAGTCTCTCTTTCTCTCTCTCATTTTTTTGTAATATTTATTTATTCCCTTTTGTTGCCCTTGTTGTTCTGTTCTTGATGTCATCATTGTTGGATAGGACAGAGAGAAATGGAGAGAGGAGGGGAAGACAGAGGGGGAGAGAAAGACAGACACCTGCAGACCTGCTTCACCGCTTGTGGAAGCGGTGGGGAGCTGGGGGCTTGAACGTTTTTTTTAATCAAATGGAGATATTGACAAGGCCATGGGTTAAGAGGGGTAAAATTCCACAATTCCCACCACCAGAACTCCCTATCCCATCCACCCCCTTGAAAGCCTTCCTGTTCTTTATCCCTCTGGGAGTATGGACCCAAGGTCATTGTGGGTTGCAGAAGGTGGAAAGTCTGGCTTCTGTAATTGCTTCCCGCTGAACATGGGCGTTGGCAGGCCAGTCCATAAGAAGATCCTGGTCTTACCAATGTGTCCTGGAGCTCAGCTTCCCCAGAGACCCATCCTACTAGGGAAAGAGAGAGGCAGACTGGGAGTATGGACCGACCAGTCAACGCCCATGTTCAGCGAGGAAGCAATTACAGAAGCCAGACCTTCTACCTTCTGCAACCCTCAATGACCCTGGGTCCATGCTCCCAGAGGGATAGAGAATGGGAAAGCTATCGGGGGAGGGGGTGGGATATGGAGATTGGGCGGTGGGAATTGTGTGGAGTTGTACCCCTCCTACCCTATGGTTTTGTTAATTAATCCTTTCTTTAATAAAAAAAAAAAAGAAGAAGAAGATCCTGGTCTTATTGTGACTGAAGCACATGTGCACATGCAGTCCTTGAACAGTGTATCTCAGATGTTAAAATTAAATGGTGGGAAGAGAATATGGAAAACGTGGTTAGGCTTCTTAGAGAGGCAGTGATGACTAAAGATCACAAAACACTGGGATCAGAGCCTTTGGTCCTGTCAATAATGTTCTGGGCGTGGGGGTGGCCACACCCGAACATCTTGCAGGTGAATGCGGAGACTGTGCGGTATTCTATCTGTATGTCCAAGCTCCGAGTGAAACCTGGTGATGTGGCTGTTCACGGTGAGGCTGTGGTGTGTATCACCCCCAGAGAGAACAGCAAGAGTTCCATGTACTATGTGCTCCAGTTCTTGAAAGAAGATCTACCCAAGGTGAGACAAAAGCCATCTCTATGGAGATAGGAGTTGACATGCTAATGCATAATGGTGGGGAGGGACCCAAGCTGGGGGTTAGAGTGCTTAGGAGACACTCGTGGGGAAGTGAGGAGTTGTGTGTGTGTGTTAACGACTGTACTGTTAATTCTTATTCCCCATTATAGTGATTTAGATGCTCGGGGGTTGGGGGAGTCACCTCTTGTGGCACCTACCTAGTCAGGTGCCTAGCAATTTGTAAAGGAAGAGACCATATATATTTTTTATTATTATTATTATTATTTTTAATATTTATTTTATTTATTTATTCCCTTTTGTTGCCCTTGTTGTTTTATTGTAGTTATTATTGTTGTTGTCGTTGTTGGATAGGACAGAGAGAAATGGAGAGAGGAGGGGAAGACAGAGAGGAGGAGAGAAAGATAGACACCTGCAGACCTGCTTCACCGCCTGTGAAGCGACTCCCCTGCAGGTGGGGAGCCGGGGTTTGAACCGGGATCCTTATGCTGGTCCTTGTGCTTTGCGCCACCTGCGCTTAACCCGCTGCGCTACAGCCTGACTCCCGGAAGAGACCATATTGACCTGTGATGTGACTATTCAAGTTGTGAGAGAACTGTAAGGACTAAGAGTAGCACTGCATTTAGTTTCATCTTTGCTACATCCCTAAGGAATCTGAGAGAAAGGGGGAAAATATAAATATAAATTTTATATATATATATATATATATATATCTTTAAAACTGCCATGCCAGTCTAGCCTATTAAAGCCTTCTCTTTTCTCTCGTAAGACTGATGGTAGAATATGGCACAGACCTTGTCATCTTTTCTCTTGACCCCTCAAAACAGCACATGGGCCCTTCTAAATTTGGTATGCTATTGATAATTGCCGCTGAGAGATGGAGGGTGACCAGGGTAGCAGACCCCAGGGCCTGATGCTTCAAGTTCTC